>NC_081291.1:144191253-144842086 GCF_030435805.1 Mustela lutreola | reverse complement strand
CCTTAAAATTTTGCTTCAAATATGAAGTTATCAGAAATTTCCATAGTAAAATGCTGTCGTAGTGAGAAAATTTCCAAGTGTTTTATAAATACTTATATTCTTTTTAAAAAAATTCGATTAGCCAACATATAGTACATCATTAGTTTTTGATGTAGTGTTCATTAGTTGCTTATAACAGCCAGTGCTCATCACATCATGTGACCTCCTTAATGCTATATTCTTAAAAAAATTTTTTTTAATATATTGAGAAAGCCCATGCGTGCACTTGTGGAGCTGGAAGTGTGGAAGGAGGGGCAGAGGGTGTGGAAGAGAGGGAATCTTAAGCAGACTCCAAGTCCAGCATGGGCTCTGGACTTTATTTCATGACCCTGAGATCATGACCTGAGCTGAAAGAGTTGGAGGCTTAACCAACTGTGTCGCTTATGCACCTCAGTACCTGTATTCTTTTAAAAGATATTTCTGGAAACAAAGCGACATGTAAAGACATACTGTTCTGTAAAAGACAAAACTGTGAAACATATCAATAATCATCGCCAAAGGCTAGGGAGGAGAGGACGAGACCAACCACAAAGTGGCACAAGAGAAATTTGAGGGTGATAACCATAGTCTCTATCTTGGCTGTAGTCTTGGTTGAATGACTGAATATGTTTGTCAAAACTCATATATAAAGGAAGGAATCAACTTTATTGTATTTATGTTGAAGCTAAATAAACCAGACATTTATTTTAAAAAATGCTTCTTTTGATCTGGGAGATTTTGTAGAACATGCAGCCGTGTATAATTCTGATCCTGCAAATTGATTTCCTCAACTTGAATTCATTTTTATTTCCAGTGTTTGAAATGTAACATAAAACATCAGTAGAAGCACTACCAGAGCTGCCACCATCTTTGCAGTACCGGCAGCCCTTCCCCACATTTGGTTAGATAGTCTGTGGCACTTTCTTATCAAAGAATTCCAGCTTCCCTTGCTGCTGTCTTAAATGCCATCCCTGCTCCTCCTGTCTGCTCCTACTCATTTCTCCTCTGGAGCTTTAGGCTTCCCCTCAACCAGAAGGGCCTATTTGATATTTGTTGATGCTATTTTGAGTGATACTATTTTGTACAGGTCATTTTCTAAATTGTAGCTGCTAGTATTCTGAAAAAAATTCTTTTATGAGTATCTTATATTCATTAACTTAGACAAATTTTATATTTTTTAGATATTTTTGTTGCCCATTTAAAAAATCACATTAAAGAAGCTCCTACTTGCTATTTTTAAATTATTAAAACAGATGTCAGATTTTATGAAACTTTTTTCCTGCATCGAGATCACATTTTTTTCTCTTCATTTTGTTAATGTGAATTATGCTATTTTTTAAGTGTTAAAACAGCCCCGATTATTATGACCTTAACTATTATGTTTTATTTATTTTGTGTTTATTGAATATGATTAGTTAATATCTTTTTTAGGATTTTTGTGTGTATGTGCATGGGCGGGGTTGGACAATCTTCCTTAAGTTCTTGGAAAAATTCACCAGGGAAGCCACCTTGGCCTGGAGTTTTCTTTAGGAGGTTTTTAATTATGGATTAATTTCCTTCACAATCACAAGACTATTCACATTTTTATATCTTCTTTGTTCATATTGGTAAGTGTTCATTACATTTGTGTCCATACCACGTAAATTTTCAATATTTTATTAGTGTAAAGTTATAACATGCTCATATATATTTTCAATGTTTGTAGGATCTATAGTAATGTTCCTTGGGTGATATGTGTTGTCTCTAGATTTTCCTGATTATTCTTCCAAGAGTTTTACATAACAGGTTACTCTTTTCAAAGAATCAGTTGTGGCTTTAAGTGTATATTTGTTTATTTCATTAATTTCTGCTCCTTCATTCTTCTACTTTCTTTGAGTTTATATTGTTTTTCTTTTTCTTACTTCTTGAGATGTATACTTGATTCATTAATTTTTAACCTTTCCTTTCTGATTTTGCATTTAAATTAAAAGCTATAAATATCCTTTAACATTTCTTTATCTACATCACAAAAATTTGGATATTTCATTTTTTGTTATAATTTTATTATAATTTAGATTTTAAACTTTTCTAATTTTTACTATAATTCATTATTTGACACATGAGTTATTTAGTACTTTTAAATTTCCAAATATAGAGATATTTGCAAGTTGTGTTTTTATTATTGACTTCCATGATTTAGCTTCACTAAATTTCATTCAATCACTTGAAATTTAGTGAGGGAATCTTAAGCGATTTTAATCACTTGAAACTGCTTTTTACCCAATATATGCTCATTTATTTTTTGTATAAGTGAAATAGTTGAAATAATTGGCTTTGTCTGGGATTTAAAATCTGGTATCCACGGATTTCCAAGAATCCCACAGATAAGAATCAGGAAATTTGTGAGCTTAAATAGGCAAAAAAAAAAACCTCCTACATCTTTATTTTTATTGATCTCTGACTAAAATTTAATGTTTCCTTCAATATTGAATGAGCAAATCAGAATTGACTACCACTGTAGATATTTTCAAATCACAAAACAACCGTTGGAAATATCTTAAATATTTTTCTCCTCACTATATTAAGATATGGTAGTTATTAGACTAGGTCATCTTGTATAATGCATTAATAAGAAAACACATGTGTTATTGTACCATAGGTTTTTTTTTTAACATTTTAATATTTGAATTTTAATATAATTGGTTTCCTTTGTATTCCTAAACATTGTGTTTTATGCATTTAATAACATTACTCTGAAAAGAATCCAAGGCTTCACCAGACTGCTGAAGGGTCTCATGGCACATACATGTGCACACACACACAGGTACCCACACACACAAGGTTAAGAATACTATTGCAACAGGACGGAAGGCAGAGTATATGGATACAGAAGCAGGGAGTTGAGCTTATTTGGCACTGGAGAAGATTTTGTGCTATTGCTTCTAATTTTCTGCATGATAAGATGTCAAGGTCATCAAGATAGAGTGGGAAAGGAGGGAGGAGATAATGGAAATTTGAGTATAGAAAAGGAGGTGTGAATTAGTTTTCCAAGAGAAGAAGGAAGTTAATTTACTAGGAGAATGCAGTTAGATTGCAGGGTAGTGCTGACTTCAAGGGAGACCACAATTGTGTGTCTTTAACCTGCTCTGTTCAACTGCACAGAACAGAACAGTATCCAACTCTTTACTCACTCCCAGCACTGCAGAGGGAAGCAAGAGTTGAATTAAACAGAATTAAGATTTTCCAAAAGAGAAGGATGAGGGAGAAAGGAGCAAGGAAAATGAATGGCCCATATAAAAGAATGATACCAGAGAGGGATTCCTGATCCCCAGCGGGATAAAGGGAGAAGTGATAACATAAAGGAATTTTTAGTCAGTTGTAAAGTCAGTGGATAGGAGGTTTCTACAAGGTGGATGAATTTGTAGAGTGAAGGATGCTGCAGTAAACTAAAGAGAGAGGAGGTAGGTTCAAGAGAGAGAATGAAAAAAAAAGTTCTTAAATACAGTTCTTAAATAACAGAAATTATAGTTTAAAGGAGTGAGAAGCAAGTGAATGTTTTAAGGAGGTTTGTAAGCTTACAACTGAAATTTTGACATGAAAATCATTGCCCTCTTTTCCCAACTGTCTGATTCCAACGTTTCAAAGCCTAACCCTCCATGCATCATCTTCTCTGTCTCTGATTTTGCTGAATAGAGGAAATTGGTTTCCCTTTCAGTATTCCTGAGACGGAAGCTGTTATGGAGTAGCAATTTGCAAATTAGTAAGACAATGGCCTAGAGTTAGTATTTATTTTGTGTTTGCTCTGTACTCTGTACTATTAGGCAGTTTTTGTGAGTCTTTCACACAAAATCCTGTGACGTGTAGTTGAATAAACTGAAGCTTGAAGAAGGAAATTAACAGGATTAACATAAAACAGGTATACATAATGGAGCTAGAATTTTAAAAAAAGTGTTTGACTATAAACTGTTGATTTTTCCATGCTGTTACCTTGTTCAGGACCCTTGTTTTACCACCATTTGTAGGAGATATTTATACACAAGCCTAACTTTGGTCATTAGTGATGCTTCCCTGGAGAGATCCATTCTTGCTCTTAAATGACATTGGAACATAAATCTTACTTAATTTTGCCATAGTTTATTAAATTAGTTGAACCTCAATTTTTTTCTTTTTTTCTCTTCTTGTCTATCTTCCTCAAGCCAGCAATCTGCTTTGAGACTATATAAATAAAATGTGCCCCCAAGTCCTTCTGCTTAAGAGTATTCAAATTTATGTGTCTTCTTTCTTCTCTTTTACATTATATTATTCTCAGTATTATAATTTCTGTAAATTGTGATTCAAGTTGTTCCTATACAATGTCAGAATGACCAATTTGTTATGTAATTCATGGAAGGAAAATCAAATTATCTGTTAAATAATATGTATATCTAGCATGCTGTAGAGTGACTAAATTTTTATACTGTAATTGGATTAGTTTTGTGCTGCCTAGATTTAACCCATGTATTATGAAGATAAAACTTTAATATAAGACTCCTGGTTCAGCTGAACATACTCATTCATTCCTTTATGTACCCAGCCTACACTAACTCCAAAGTATTGAAAGGATGTGGTATAAGAAGTAGCATTGTTTCTAAAATTTCTCTTAGCTGTGGGACGTCCTTAGGAATCATTAGATTTTTTTTTTTAAAATACTATTTATTTATTAATTTATTTATTTGAGAAAGAGAGAGAGGAGGGGCAGAGGGAGAAGGAGAAAAACTCAAAGCAGACCCCATGCTGAGTTTGGAGCCTGATGTGGGGCTTAATCTCACAAGCCTGAGATCATGACCTGAGCTGAAATCAAGGGTCAGTTGCTTAACTGACTGAGACAGACAGATGCCAACTTCAGGAGATTAAAAAAAAAAAAAGTGATGAGGGAGTCAGCTACAGTCTTCTGATCTACCAGCTGAGCTATTGAAGGGACTGAAGAAATCAGAGAGGGAGATAAACCATGAGAGGCTCTTGACTATAGGAACAAAACTAAGGGTTGCTGGAGGGGAGGTAGAGGTGGGGTGGGGTAACTGGGTGATGGGCACTAAGGAGGACACGTAATGTGTTGAGCACTGGGTGTTATACCTCACTGATGAATTACAGAACTCTACATCTGAAACTAAAGATGTAGTATATGTTGGCTGGTTGAATTTAAATTAAAAAAATTGTGATGGGGACCCACTCCTATATATTTTAACTTAGTGGTTCCTAGGTGGAGGTGGATTACCTTTGTGGCAGTAGGGAAAGACACCCTCTCCTTCCCCACCGAGGATGCTGTTGCTTAGAGGCATGATTTATCTATCAGAAGACATACTAGGGCAAGCAGTCCCAAACCTCTTTACCTCTTTGGTTAGACATTTGTGCAGGGCCCCAATAAGAAGCCCTGGGTCTTAGCATCTTGAAAATGTTCTTTCTCTGTCATTGTTAGGGATGCCATTGTATTAAATGCTCTCCTTAAGTGAATATTGGCTGTAGGCCTCTGCCTCTCCCACTACTATGTCCATTTGTATTGGGAAAACTAGACCTTCTGAATTATTTTTCCACTAAATATATTCTGATGCTCTATAGAATTATCTCCCTTCCATCACCTGTGTTTATGATGCCAAGTAATAAAACAAAGTAAATATATTATCTACATATACCATTTATGTGTTCCTAAGTTCCAGGTTTACCTAAAGTTTTCAATAGTGAGTAAAATTAATAGCTTTAATTTTAAAACTAATAATTATAAATTTAGTAAATTTATTGCCTGTTCTGAATTGACCACTATTTACTGAGTTCTGCTAGGATGATACTCTGTGGTACCTACAAATATAAGGGTATGAAAAAAATTCTTGCCTGGCAAAGTTAGCACTTAGGACTAGAAAAGCCTGTGATTATAAAGTTAAACTTCAATTTTTTTTTTTTAACTTTTGGAATTTGCCAAGCTATTTCTAGAAGGGATGGTATAAATTTGTCAAATCTCAGAAACAAATAATGCCAGAAAGAGCAAAATAGAATTGATCAGGGAGGCATTATCTAGGACATAGGATAAAAATGGCTTTGAATTCTTAAGGAAAAAAACTCAAGGGCACTTACTTTTTAGAGACTTTGACTATTCTGAAGTTACTCTATCCATGACAAAGGTAATGATTTTGAAAAGTAAATGCAACACCTCAGAATAGCTCTCCTTTAAAAAAAAATCTAAATGTAATTTTCCTATTCAGGAAGTAGAGATGGATTTTGCACTTTAAAAAATGAAATCAGAGTTCTAAAGAGAAAGAACAAAGTAGAGACAAAAGCGTATAAAATAGTTCAGTAACTATGATGAAAGTTACTAGGATGATCTCAGGTCATAATTAAAAATAAATCTATACCTGAAACAGACTCTAAGGTTTTAACAACAAACTAGCCATAAGTAGAAATTATTTTTCTTGCAAGTTTCATATTGGTTATCATTTTTCTACTTTATAAAATCTTTATGTGCATTTTTCTGGTGATAATTGGAAGATTACTCCTATTGTACTCCCAATTATCCAACTAAAAAAATTTCTTAAATGTCTAGTATCATGGCCATTATATTTATATAATGCTACCTACCATTCCACTTATTTATGCTTTTAAAAAGATTAAAATATTTAAATTAATGTTGTTTTCTATGAAAATTTTCATGTAAGAAAACAATATTCATACTTATTTTTTTCAAATGTTAGAATTGTCCCCAGATTAATGGTGAGATTACAAAGAATGAGCTAGATTTCTAATGCCACAGTTGTGTTGTCTTACGGAGGCTGGCAAATGAACAAGCATCTATTTCAAGATGATTTAAAATTCAAAACCAAATGTGCAATTTGAAAAGCAGCCATGATTATTTCAGTGAATATTACTGTTTACTATATACCAGGCTCTAGGAATGTCAACACAAAGCAGGATATCACCAGTGGGGGGGAGTTTTTGCTCATTAATGTGTTTCTCAAATGTCAGATAATGAATTATCTCAAAACTCGAATCACAGAGGTCTCTGTGGGGCAGATGAATCACTGTTTCATTATGAAAGTTATTTAAATCCTTAAAATAACAAAATATGTTATTTTCTCCTTCATCAGTAATAGGTTCTACTGGTTATTTACAAGACCATTTTATTTAAAAGTAAAACACAGATATAGAAACTCTTCAAAAACAGATGGATAGTTTATTGATGTATTTAAGGCAAGCACTGTGTAATCTGTAGCAAGTCAAGGAATGGAACTTTGTCAGCTTCCCCAGAAGTTCCCTCATGTATGCAGTCCCTCAAAAGTGATTGCAACTTTACTAGTCAAATGTCCTGAGTCTTTTACTACATACTATGTAAGTGGGAGTTTGGGGGAAATAAAATGAAAAAACTATAAATTAAAAAAGACTTTGAAAACATTTATCCCAACTCCTAAAATGACCACTTCCTTCTTTTCTTTGTAGTTTTCTTACCCAAGTGTGAATTCCTAAAAGGTATAGTTTAGTCTTGCCTCTTTAAAATTTTACTTGAAATGTCTTTAAAGTCTCTTTTAACTTGCAGGTTTTTCATTTTGTGTCTTTCCAACTCCCACTTACATCGTAGGTAGTAAAAAAACCTCAGGATATTTGACAGTAAAGTTTTCTGCTATCAGGATTTGGCTGATATCCTTTTCATGGTCAACATCATCCTATACCTCTGTCCTTGTAAAATGGTAACTGGTACCTGGAGTTCAATCCATTGACTGAGCTCAGATTGAATCCCTTTGGCAAGACTCTAGGTCCTGGTGTGTTCCTTCATCAAAAGGCATGTAATGTCAACTTTTGTCTTTTTTTGGAGTTAGAAGGTGCTCAGTGCTCCATGATCAAGTGGGCTCCTGAGTCCTTTTGTCATGACCTTACAAGTTTTTGAAAACTTCTTCACTCTATGGTTGGACAAGCTTTCCAGGCTCATCATTCACATTTTAATGTGAAATTTGTCTCCCTGTGATTTTTGCAGGGGTCGTTGCTCAAATAGCTTTTCTCCTTTCAGTGTTCTCTCATCTCTTATTTTTGCGTAGTTTTCCAAAGGATGGACTCTTACTTTTTGAGATGTCCTGGTTCTCTTCCCCTTCCCCACTTTACCTAGACCTTCTATTTTCTTCATCTCTGTTTCATATACCCTGCTTGATTTTGATACTACTTCCAGCAGTTTCTCCTCAATGTAGACTCTTTCCTAAAAAAGAGCCATGACAAGTTGGTTTCAAGAGTACCCAGGCTCTGGGAGCTAAACCTCTCAATCCTTTTAGTTCCCCTCATGGAATCCTTTTATTCATCCAATATTGAATTGAGGAAAACCTCTCCTGGTTTTAACTCTTATTTCCAAATCAGCTTGATATGCTTTCCAGTGATAAGCTGTTAGCTCTTTTGGGGTTTTCTTATTCTTAGATCCATCAGATTCCCTGCCTTTTTCTTCTGCTTTTTCTTGTTCAAGTGTTAATGCCATCAAGTCTTGTGGTTATAGTTTGTCTTATTCTGCTTAATATTTTGAGCTTCATGAGGGAAGTGTGTCAGCTAATGTTTTTCATGGCTTATTTAGTATGGTTCTCTAGTCTGTTTTTATTCATGCTTGTTGCTGTCCCATCTTTCCAGAATCTTCTTATGCTAGATTTTGGTATAGATAATTTGTAGTAGGTCCCAAATTTTAATAAACATATATGGAAAAAAATAGATTGAGAGTGTTCTTTTCATTACTTATCAGTAGTAATTTTTTTAAAAGGGGTTACTCTTCTCAGAAAACCTCTATGAAGCTAAGACAGTAATACAGGGAAAATAGTTACAGAAAATAAAATAATACATTAAAGTAGCCATGGTAAATAATATACCTATATTCAGAAAATAGACTCCATGATATTTTTGCCATGTAAATATCATAAGAATATGATGATTTTATTATCTCATAAGGACCTACTTCTGAATGTTTATTCCTTTTGAAATAAATACCTCTTTCTAATGTCATTGTGGAACACTTTTAAGAGAAAGGTAGGAAAACTATTTCAAGGTTGTCCTTTTTAAAAATAAGATCCCCATAAAGACATAAAGCTCTGGGAGACTGAAATTGCCTTGCTGGATGAGTGGGTTGAATAGCTTGGAAGGCAATATCATCTCTTTCAGGTCATCAGAACATCATTTAGTAATCACTGATAATACTGCTAAAGATAGTATCCCTGTGGTTCTTAAGAGTTAATGCAGCTTCCAGGGAAGGGAGAGGCAGAATGCAATAAGCATTGGGGTTAGAAACATAAGATCTTGCACCAGTCCTGATGTTTCCATTTATGATATATGAGATCATGGGAAAGTCATTTAATTTCTTTAAGCCTTGAGTTTTTCACCTGTAAAATGTATATTATAGTAATTGGTGGCAAAGTAAAGGACCGTGAGGTAATTCGAAACAATTATAAGTGTTATCATGAAAATACCAGTTTCTAGGGAGTGGCCGATACACATAACAGCTGCATCTTTTTCCTCAGTTTTCAGTCTTCAGCAAGTAGCACAGCACCCATTCAGTTGCCCAAGCCAGAAGTTCCAATTATTCCTTGTCCTTTCTACTGGCATCTAAATAATCACCAGGGCCTACAAAGTCGACTTCTTAAATATCTTTCAAATCTGTTTGTCACTATACTTATTACTACTGTAATTCAGACCATCACTGCCTTTTGTCTGAATTATTGCTAGAGGAGCCTCTGACTCCTTCAAAAATTCATGAGTCTAAGACTCAGCTTCCTCTCTGACTGAAATGTTATCCCATGTAGACGGAGGTTAAATGAAATAAAAGAAATCAATGGATATGAAGAAGTTAAAGATACTTAATTGGTGTACTTGAGGCACTGCTAGAATATAGGAAACTCCTGTTCAGTTACTGGGTAACACCTTTAGTAGGACTCTAATCAACAACCCGCGGGCCTTCTCTCTTGCCTCAGAGTCCACCTTGGAACCTCTGTGTCTCCTGAGGAAGGCTTAGAGTGCCATGATAATAACACTATCACCCCTTCCCCACGTAGCCTTCAGTAAATTTCTGACTAGAGTTGGTATCTACATATCCCAGCTCCCTTGCCCTCCGGGAAAACTTTCAGGGACAAAATTAAAAATTTAAGAGACAAGACGTCCTTGTACCTAAAAGATTTTTAAAAACTTAAAAAAATGATTGAACTCAAAATCTGCCATCCGATGGCTGTGTTTAAGTGACAGCTTCTTGGCTGGCTTTTTTTACTTTTAATAAGCCTTATGATGTCAGTGGTTGTCATCTTCAACATCACTCATCTCTTCTGCCTGCAGGCCACTTGTGTTTTGGATGTCAAGGCAAGGCAGCTACCTGGCAGTTTTGGATGGCTTTCATTCTGTTGTCAATGAGGAGGAATTGCCGTCTTTGAAATGACTCATTACCTTCTACAGTCTTCCTACTGACACAACCTTGAATTTGATAAGCATTTTGAGTCAGATATATTCAAAGTATTGTTTAACAATAGGTCATATTTTTTAGTTATTTTTGCTTTTGTTTTCCAGAAAGACACCAGGAGTCACATTTTCCCAGCCAGCTGGTACTCTGGGTGTTAGTTCTTAAGGACACATTAGTAAATCTTACAGCTCTGTGGAACCCTGTTCTTGAAGCAAATGCCCATCTTGCAAGACTCCAAAAAGAAATATCACCCCAGGGTTGAAAAATCCTTCTGTGAGAAAGTTAATGTCCTCTTTCTGCCTGGCTTCCTAAATTAGGATTATATTTTAATGTCTACCTTATATAGTTCTATCCCTCTGCTCAGTTGGAAATAAATATCCAGTGGAGAGAAAAATATTAAATTATACCGTACCACTCAATTGTACAATGGGAATATTTGAAAAGTTTCTAATAGACAACTTATATTCTAGTTACTATGTTAGGTAAAACCTTTCTTCAGAATTGTACAACTGTCAATTAATTATTTATAAATCAATAGGAAAATATCTAAAACAGAAAGATAAAAATACGCTTGATATTTAGAAGTAGAATCATCACAGAGAGTTGAAAATACCTGCTTATGTGGGATAAGAAATAGGGAGAGATAATCCCCCTCCCCCTGACCACAGGCCTTATGAAACTATTAGACTCCAAGTTATATGTGTCTTACTTTATAGAAATTAAAAAAGAGGGCTATAAAGAGATTTATAAGTCCAGAAGAAAACATTTTTAAAAGTATACATTTGTTTTTAAATTAAATTAAAATTATATAAGGATAAAGCTCTATTTAATTTGAAGAGAATTGGTTGAGAAGTGATAACTTAATAATTGCCATCTCTTATGGCAATTAAGCAAAGTAGAAAAATATATCATTTGTTCTCTTTATTGTTTCAGTTTAATTACTTAGAAATTGTTTTTATTATTTAGGTATTGTTGATATACAGTATTGTATTAGTTTCAGATGCACTGTATAGTGATTGGACCATTCTATACATTATATGATGCTCACAACAAGCGTAGTTACCATCTATCACCATAGTGTTGTTATAATTGACTATATCACCTTTGCTTTAATTTTTATCTTCATCACTTATTTATTTTATAATGGAAATTTGTACCTCTTAATTTCTTCACCTGTTTTGCCCATGGTCTCACATTCTCTCTTTTGGCAACCATCAGTTTGCTCTCTGTATTTATGAGTCTCTTTTGTTTTTTGTTTGTTTGTTTTATTTTGTTTTTTATATTTTTGGTATTTATCTTCCTATGACTGACCTATTTCACGTAGTATAATACTCTCTAGGTCCATCAGTGTTGTTACAAATGGCAAGGGCTCATTCCTTTTTTTTTTTTTTTTAAGATTTTTTATTTATTTGACAGACAGAGATCACAAGTAGGCAGAGAGGCAGAGAGAGGGAGAGGGGGAAGCAGGCTCTCCACTGAGCAGAGAGTGCGAGGCAGGGCTTGATCCCAGAACCCTGGGATCATGACCTGAGCCGAAGGCAGAGGCTTTAACCCACTGAGCCACCCAGGCGCCCCCTGGGCTCATTCCTTTTTATGGCTGAGTAATATTCTAGGGTATATATTCAAAGGAGGTGAAAGTGAAAGACTCCTCCCCTAGAAGATAGATAGGATAACTAACCGCTTGTTTGCTTTTCTGTGAACCGCTGGCTTTTAGGTGTAAATTAGGTCATTAATTGCTCTTTTGCCCTTCTGTAACCGCTTGGCTTATAGAAATAATAGAGACGCCATGATGGCATTCCTACCTTCCCCCTTCTTGTTCCCCCTCCCTGCCTCTCTCCTCCCGCGCGCAGGCCCTCAGAACCAATCAGCTTGTTCCCCCTTCCCGCCTTTCTCTTCGCGCACGCGGGTCCCCAAAGCCAATCAGCAAACTCCACTAAGGCCTTTTTCAAAAGTTCAAATCGTCCACCAATCAGTTGCACCCCACCCAAAACTTGTTTGTACCTTCCTATAAAAGACCCCGCTTCACTCCGGTCGGGGTGCTCGGTTAGCTGGAGCTGCCGAACACCCGCCGGTACCTGCGCAACAATAAACCTCTTGCTGATTGCATCCAGTGGCAGTGTTGGATTCTTGGGTAAGGGGATCCGCGGGTCTTTCAAAAGCACTTCAAATAGATATCTGCATCCCCCACATTCATAGCAACATTACTTATAGTAACAAAGACATGGAAACAACCTAAGTGTTCACTGATGGCTGAATGAATAAAGAAGTTGTGATACGCACGCATGCATGCACATACACGTGCGCGCGCATGCACACACACACACACACACGAATGTTATTAAGCCATAAAAAATGAGGCAATCCTACCATTTGTGACAACATGGATGGACCTTGAAGGCATTGAGCTAAATGAAATAAATCTGACAGAGAAAGACAAATAGTGTATGATTAAAATACAACAACAACAAAACAGGGGCGCCTGGGTGGCTCAGTGGGTTAAAACCTCTGCCTTCAGCTCAGGTCATGATCCCAGGGTCCTGGGATTGAGCCCCGCATTGCATTGGGCTCTCTACTCAGCGGCGAGCCTACTTCCCCCTCTCTCTCTGCCTGCCTCTCTGCCTACTTGTGATCTCTGCTGTCAAATAAATTAAAAAAAAAATCTTTTAAAAAAGTAAATAAAACAACAATAAACTAGGAAAAGAGATCACACTTGTGGTTAGGTGGAAATAGGGTGAGGGAAAATTGTGGTCAAAAGGTGCAAATTTCCTGGTATAAGATAAATAAGTACTAGGGATGTAGTATACAACATGATAACTGAAGTTAATGGTGCTGTATAATCTAGGAAAGTTGTTAAGACAATAAATCCTCTGAGTTCTCATCACAAGGAGAACAATTATTTTCTTTTCTTGTCTCTTTTCTTTTTATTGTATCTGTATGAGAAGATAGATATTAGCTGAACCTATTGTGTAATCATTTCATAATATATGTAAATCAAACCATTATGCTGTAATATTTTAAACTTATAGAGTAATATATGTCAAATATTTCTTAACAAAACTAGGGAAAAAATAAAGTGGATTATCTGGCATGACTGCCTGTAAACCTAAGATTTTAGATTCAGTAAATCTAAAAAAGAAAAAATACTGTGGATAATTAGAAAAATAAAAGAATAATAAAAATTGTTTCTGCCTTCTCCCTGGATTCTGTGGGCCCTTGTAGGACTAGAAGTCCTTATTGGACCCATCAATAGCAGATGAAATAGTGATTTGTGTCTGTAGTTCTCATAGTAGAGGTATTTAACCTCCTTAGTTAAATTTATTTCTAAGTCTTGTTTTTGATGCTGTTGTAAATGGGATCAATTTATTTCTCTTTTGGAAAATGCATTATTAGTATAAAGAAATACTACAGATTTTTTTTGTATGCTTAATATGTATCTTGCAAACCGAATACATCAATTAGAACAGTTTTTGGATGAGTCTTTAGGATTTTTTTATATATAAAACCTTACCATCTATAAAGAGACAATTTTACTTCTTCCTTTCCAATTCTGATGTCAGGTTTTTTTGTTTGTTTGTTTGTTTTTTTGTTTTTCTTGCCTGATTGCACTAGTTAAGAATTCTATTCCTTTGTTGAATATGAATGGTGAAAATACGCACTCTTGTCTTACTCCTAATCTCCTAATCTTAGAGGAAAGGCTTGCAGTCTTTCATCATTGAATGTAATGTTAACTATGGGCTTATTATATATAGCCTTTATTATGTTGAGATATGTTTTTTCTATGCCTAATTTGTTAAGAGTTTTTGTTAGGGACAATGTTTTTTCTACATCTATTGAGATGATCATGATTCTTTTCTTTCATTCTATTAATTTCTTTCATTCACATTAATTGATTTGCATACATTGAGACATCTTTGCCTCCCAGGGATAAATCCCACTTGCTTATGTCGAATGATCCTTTTAATGTGATACTAAATTTAGTCTGATAGCATTTTATTTTGTTTATTTATTTATTTTTAATAGTATTTTATTGAGAATTTTTGCATCCGTATTAATCAGGGATAATTGGCCTGTAGCTTTCTTTTCTAGTAATATCCTTTTATGGTTTTGGTATCTGGAAAATGGTGGCTTTGTAAAATGAGTTTGGAGGTATTTTCTCCTTTTCAATTTTTTGGAAGAGTTTGAGAAGAATTGGTGTTAGTTTTTCTCTAAATATTTGGTAAAATTCACCAATGAAGCTCTCTTGTCCTGGGTTTTTCTTTACCAGGAAATTTTTGTTTACTGACAGTCTCCTTAATAGTAATTGGTCTATTCATATTTTCTATTTTTTTTATTTAGTCTTGCTAAGTTGTATGTTTCTAAGAATATTTCCATTCCATCTAGATTGAGCAGTTTGTTGTATATAGTTGGTTATATTAGCTTCTTAATGATCTCTTAAATTTCTGTGGTATCTGTTGTAATATCTCCTTTGTTCATTTATAAATTTTCTTGATTTGGGTCCTTTGTCCCCCTTGGTTGGTGTAGTTCAAGGTTTGTCAATTTTGTTTGTCTTTTCAAAGAATCACCTCTTAGTTTGGTTCGTCCTCTCTATTGTTTCTCTGTTTTCTAATTTATTTTTGCTCTAACCTTTATTTCCTTTTTTCTGCTAACTTAAGGTTCAGTTTGTTCTTTTTCTAGTTTCTTAAGGCCTAGATTTAGGTTGTCTATTTGGAATCTTTCTGTCTTCTTGATGTAGCTGTTTATGGTTATGAAGTTTCCTATTGGAACTGATTTTGCTGCATCCCACAAGTTCTGGTGTGATGTGTTTCTATTTCTACAAGTCTTTTAAAAACTCTGTTCTTTAAAATTTTCCCTTTAAGTTTTTCTTTGATCCATTGGGTGTTCAGGAAAGTGTTGCCTAATTTTTACTTGTTCAGGAATTTTCCAATTTTCCTCTTGTTACTGATTTCTAGTTTCATGCCATTGTCGTCAGGGGAGATACTTGGTATGATGTCAGTCTTCTTGAATTCGCTAAGACTTGTTTTGTGGCATAACATACTATCTTTTCTAGAAAATGGTCCATGTGCACTTGAGAAGAATGTGTATTCTGCTGTTGTTGGGTAGAATGTTCTGTATATGTCTGTCAAGTCCATTTGGTCTATAGTGTTGTCCATATCCTCTATGTCCTTATTGATGCTGTGTCTCAATGATCCATTCATTGTTGAGAGCTGGGCATTAAAGTTCTCAACTATTGTATTACTATTTATTTTTTTTTAAGCTTTATTAGTTTTTTCTTTAAATATTTAGGTGCTCCAGATTTGGGTACATAAATATTTACAATTTTTTGATCTTTTTAAGGTACTGACCCTTTTTCATTATATAATTACCCTTTTTGTCTCCTTTTACCATGTTTTGTTCAAGTCTGTTTTATCTGATATAAATAGAACTACTCCTGCTTGTTGTTGTTACTTTGTTATCCTTTGCTTGAAATGTCCTTTTTCATCCCTTCACTCTCGTCCTATCTATGTGTCTTTGAAGCCAAAGTGAGTCTCCAGTAGGCTGCATATTTTTGTGTTTTGTTTTTTATCCTTTCAGCCATTCTGTGCCTTTTAATTGGAAAATTAATCTATTTACATTTAAAATGATTATTGATAGGTAAAGACTTATTATGGTCATTGTGCTTATTTTCTGGTCTATAGATCTGTTGTTCCTTGTTTCTTACCCTGCTTTTTTTTGTGTATGCTTTGATGTCTTTTGGTGTTAGTGTGCTTTGACTTCTTTATTGTATTCTTCTGTGTAGTTACTACAGGACTTTCTCTTGTGGTTACATGAGGATAACATAAAATGTCTGAAACTTATAACACCCTATTCTAAACGGATAACAGCTTAACTTCAGTAGAATTTGTAAATTGGACATTTTTACTTCTTCCCCTCACATTTTATTACAATTTAAATGTTTTTTACATTGTGTAACTAGTAACAGATTATTGGTAGTTATGGTTATTTTTTATTACTTTTTTTTTAACTTTCAAACTAGAATTGTAAGTGAATTAAGTACCACTATTCCCATATTGCTGTCTACCTATAAGTATATATTTACCATTACTGTAAAGATTTATACCACTCTTTTATGTTTCTATGATGTTAATTAGCATTCTTTTGCTTCTACTCAAAGAAGTCCCTTTAGCATTTTATGTAAGACAGGCCTGGTGGTAGTGAACTACCTCATCTTTTATTTGTTCAGGAAAGACTTTATCCCTCCTTAATTTCCAAAGGACAGCTTCACTGGGAATAGTGTTCTCAGTTGACTGTTATTTTCTTTTAATGTTTTGAATATATTGTCCCATTCTCTCCTGACTTTAAAAGTTTCTCCTGTTGAGAAATGCACTGATAGTCTTATGGAGGTTCCCTTAAGGTGTTTGTAACTTACTTTTTTCTCTGCTGCTCATATAATTGTCTTTGACTTTTGGGTCAATTTTATTTAATTATAATGTCTCTCAGTATAGTGGTATTCAGATTCAACCTATTTGGATTCCTTTGGGCTTTGTGGATCTGGATCTGCAGGTTTGGGACATTTGCAGCCATTATTTCTTTCTTTATTTTTGGGGGGATTTTATTTATTAATTTGACAGAGAGAGAGACACAGTGAGAGAGGGAACACAAGCAGAGGGAGGGGGAGAGGGAGAAGCAGACTTCCTGTCGAGCAGAGAGCCTGATGCAGGACTCGATCCCAGGACCCTAACTTGAAATGTCCTTTTTCATCCCTTGGGATCATGACTTGGGATCATGACTTGGGCCAAAGGCAGATGCTTAATGACTGAGCTACCCAGGCACCCCTGCCATTATTGCTTTAAATATACTTTCTATCTCTTTCTCTTTATCTTTTTCTGGAATCCCCATAAAGTACATATTGTTTCTTTTCATTGTGTTCTATAATTCCCATATGCTTTCTTCAATATTTTTCATTTCTTATTCTTTTTTTACAACTTTGAGTAATTTCCAATATTTTATCCTCCAGCATTCCTTCTTCAGTTGAGTCTACTTTTGAACTTTCTATTGAGTTCTTCAGTTCAGTTTATTGTATCTTTTAATGCAAGAATTCCTGTTGTTGTTGTTTTTTCATGGTTGCTATTTCCTTGTTGAGCTTCTTATTTTGTTTTTTCATTGTTTCCTGAATTTCATTTGTCTGGGTTTTTTTGTTTGTTTGTTTGTTTGTTTGTTTTGTAGTTTGGTAAACTTCCTTAAGAAGATTATTCTGAAATCTTTGTTCATAGTTCATAGATTATTTCCTTTATTAGAGCTTTATTAGTTTCCTTTGGTGGTACCATATTTACCTGATTTTTTTGTTATCTTCCTTTTCATATGTTGTTATCTGTGCTTTGAGTAATCAGGCTCTTCTTTCAGACTTCATAGTTTTTCTTTGGCAAAGGCAGTTATTTGCTAGTCAGCTTATTTTGGGTTTCTGGGTGTGGTCTGCCGGTGATATCCTTGGGAAGGTGGGGCTTGCTCTTATACTCTATTTTTGGGTGAAGCAACTGTTTGAGCTCTGAAGATGGGGATAAGAGTGTATGCCACTGGCTTATAACAGTTTGAAAGGACTGTTGGTTTTGTTCTCTACCCAAGTTGAACTGTAGGATGGACTCCATGATTACCTGGATTCTCTGGTAAGATTTACTAGATGGTCAGGACTAGGTACTATATTCAGTAGTAGATGAGGCTAGAAATTAGCTTTCTTCCTCTGACAGGGCAGCAAGACAGGGCCCAGGGCTGGTATAGCCTCTAGTTTGGGGACCCGAACTAGGCCAGTGTACACTGAATTCCCTGGTCATGTAAGGTGACTAGTTTTGCTCTGCAGGTGGGGGAAGCCGTGACCCATGCTTTCTGTTCAAATGCCACTGTACATGTGACTGCTGAATGGGCTTTGTAGCTTCATGTGTTCTCTGGTTAGGTTCCCTAGAAGACAGGATAAGGCCATCTTCAGGGATGACTAGGGCTATAAATTAGATTCCCTGCTTAAGGAAAGGAGCTCTAAAGCCATTAAAGCTCCTTGTTTATTATCTTAGCTCAAGCTGACCCACACCCCAAATTCTCTGACTAAACAGGACCACTGGCTTTGTTCCACAAACTATTGGCTCTGCCTGCCTTTTGGTTTGAGTGCCACTGGATTACAGCTCCCAGGAGTTGTCTCCAGCCCTTGTGGTCAGGTGGGGTTGGAAGACAGTATCCATAGTGGGTGGGGCTATGTCTCAGCTCCCTTGCTTGCATGGGATGAAATGAGGTCACTTCAGGCTACTGTGTTTTTCTAACAGGAGGTCTGGTTGGGAGGGGCCAAGAGCTACCCTCAGCCTTGGCTAAGTGTTAACCCTCCTGTATGTGCACAACACAGGAATGTTCTGTGCCTGGTGATGGCTTTCTACTCTAAGAATGATCAGCTCCGCCCACCTGCCTCTTGGCTTAAGTACTGTGGTGCTACACAGTTTCCATGGGTTGTTGCCAGTCCTTTTGGTCATATAGGACCAGAAAACACTCTTCAGAGTGGGTGGGGCTATGATTTCTGGCATGGATGAGTAATACATGTGTGTCAGGAAAGGCACATATCATTTCTTCTAGATAGTCTTGGTACTTGGCTCTTCCTTTGCTGGAGTCTGCTTCAGAGGTGCTCTTAACAGGGGAAAAATTCCTTAATTCTATTAGTTACTGGCCAGGTGTCCCATGTTGTTGGGAAAAAATGACAAAGAAGCAAAGATGAAAATGCCTGTGTATAGGATGTTCAATATAGAATTTATATCCCATAGTGATTCAGGATGTGGATTAATTGCACTGTATACAAAAACAGTGAAAGGGTAGAAATATTTTGTCCTGATTTTGTGTATCAGCTGGCTATCTCTCTTTGAGGGATGAGTAGTAGAGAAGTGGTTGCAAAAGTGGAGGGCTTAAAATAGCCCCCTGTAAAACCAGGATGCAAATGTGGCGTAAGGCTAAAGGCCAGGTAATTGGACAGCCTATTGAGCCAGGGTCCTCTCAACAAACAAAAGGGTTGTGACTGGGGTGCCTGGGTGGCTCAGTGGGTTAAGCCGCTGCCTTCAGCTTGGGTCATGATCCCAGGGATCCCTGGGATCGAGCCCCGCATCGGGCTCTCTGCTCTGCAGGGAGCCTGCTTCCTCCTCTCTCTCTGCCTGCCTCTCTGCCTGCTTGTGATCTCTGTCTGTCAAATAAATAAATAAAATCTTTAAAAAAAAAAAAAGGGTTGTGACTGGTGTTAATGGAACTAAATGATAGCTTTGTAAATGGTTCAGGTGAGTTTGAATTGTAGATAAAACTTTTAGGTTTAACTGGAAAAAAAAAAAAGAAGAACTGATAGAACTGGTGACTGGCACTGAAATTTGATGTCAGGGAAATTTATCAAATCTCCATCCACACATATTATATATTAATAATAATGAGAGAAGTTATTGATTCATTGCTATGTGCTAACCACTGTCAAAATATCTTAAGTGTACTATCTCATTATATATAAGCAGGTAAATATAGTATTATCCCACTCTTACAAATGAGCAAAATGAGGCACAAGTATGTCATCACATCCTTATTCCTTAAGTAGAGAAGTTGAATACAAAACATTCTGTGGTGGAGGACCATCTGACTAGGTGGGTTAGGGGAGTTTTAGCTCTGGTATTTCTATTTCACATACCAAGGGGGAAATAAATAAATAAATAAACACTCATTTCCTTTTCCATTAGTAAGCACAGACTATTATACTTTTTGTTCATGTGTATTTCCATTCACTTTTCTGCCATTTCTCCCTTAAAATAATAAACAAATGAATAAAAATTCGGCCTCATTTTTAAGCAGCTCTTCCAGCTGTTTGTGCCAGTGTGCTCTCTCTCATTAATAAAGTGAGATGGACTAGTTAAAACATTAATGTTAAGGGGTGAGTACTAGGGACTATTCTCCCCAGTAAGATACTGAGATATATAAAAGGTCTGCTTCAGGAGCAATGATAATGGCATTTTTGGAGGAATCAAGACCACTGAAAATTGTGAGAATGATTAATGGTTACTTCATCCTCAGTTTACATGGCAGAGTTTGAACTCTATTATTCCTGGCCTTTTTAATATGGGCTATATTTAACTAGACCATTTCCATTTTTAGAATGACACTTTTTTGATACTTACATTTATTCTGTCACAAATGCACACTGCCCACTATGTGCTGTTATTATACTAGATTCTGGGAATAAAGATTGAATAAGTTGATAAACTCCTTACATTCTTAGGTGAATGTGAGTCTGAAGGAGACAAATATAAAACACGACTTTACAAGTGTTTGTTTAATTAAAATGATAAACTGTCAAGGGAAAAATGCAGGTTTATGAGATATCAAGGATGCTAATTCTAATATGAAGGTTGGGGAAGGGAAGTGAATACAATCAAATCAAGTCTTATGGGCTTTCAGTGGATTCTATTTTAAGTGCAATGAAAAGTCACCAAATAGAGAGACTGAAAGAGAAACACCTCCAACATGAAACCACTGGAATAGTGAAATGATCACATTGTAGGGTCTTGTTTTATGTGGTAGTCTCTGAAAGAAAATGGACAGTTGAGTTATAATGTTAAGTATGTGTCAGAATGGCTTGGTCATTGATAACGTAATGCAATCTTGAAGTTAGAAAGAATAGGAAATTTGGATTAAAGGACAAATTTTTATTTTTTTTTTTTTGATTTCACATGACCTAGGAGTATTCATATGAACCCTTTATAGATAATCCAGACCTAGTATTTTGTAGAATGTGGAATTGTAGAATTGGGATTCATTCACAGGACTTCTGTGTATAGTGTAGCTGGCTGAGTCCAAGGAAGGTGCAGATCTTTCAGATTTGTACAAAAGTGGCTTATAATAACAATATGTGCATCTGCAGAGCTGTGGGTACCCAGAAAGTCTGCTTTCTTTGCATTCACACTGGCACTCTATGAGGTAATAGCAGATCTGATCCATAAAATCAATTTAAACTGGAAATTGGATGAACTCTTAAGAAATGTGTGTAGAGTAAAAGAACTAGATCAATATAAGTGAATGGGAGGAAGATAAGGAACAGGATAATATGATGGAAACATACTGTGAAAATAAAGAAGAGATTAAAGCAAACACAAGACAAAAAGATATGAATGAGAAAGTCAGTGCAGCAAAAATGTTCAGCAAGGTTAGGTTGAAAAACAATGATTGGATTATTAATGAGTTAGGGAAAATAGGGGAAAGTTGGGTATATAACCCAGATTTATTTAATTTATATGTCTATTCATTTACTCATTCATTTAAAACATTTATCCGAATCCCTTCAGTGTTCTGGGCATGTAGTACTATGGGAAGTTTATATGGTGCGTATATGCCTGATGAAGACACTCAAAGGGCTTAGCCTAGAGAAAAAGATGGCCCAGAGGAAGTTTCTTTTATGAAGATTCAGTCAACAAAAGAAATATCAAGTTTCCTTTAAAATAGAAGTAAGATAGTCATTGAATGGGAAGACATTAAGAATAATAAAATCATTAGGAAGAAAAAATATAGGAATAAGAACTTTAGAGATTTGAGAAGGAAAAGAAGATAGCTATAGGATTTAAAAAAATGTTGAAGTGGCAGTGTATAAATATTATGTCATCGACCCTGGATTTATTAATCAGTTTTTATGCCTTACAGATATATTTTTGACTAGCTTAAAATGCTTTTTATAAACTTCTAATGTGAATTTCAGCATGGGTTAGCTACTATATTAAGAGTAGATTAAGTTAAAATTTACTACATTAAGGTTTTGTTGGTAGACCAAAGACAGAGGACATAGAAACTGAGGCATTTAATTAAAGTCTTTAAGAGTCTACTTCGGGGCACCTGGGTGGCTCAGTGAGTTGGGGCCTCTGCCTTCGGCTCAGGTCATGATCTCAGGGTCCTGGGATCGAGCCCTGCATCAGGCGCTCTGCTCAGCAGGGAGTCTGCTTCCCTTCCTCTCTCTCTGCCTGCCTCTCTGCCTACTTGTGATCTCTCTCTGTCAAATAAATAAATAAAATCGTTAAAAAAAAAAAAGAGTCTGTTTTGAGTACCATCTGTCACATTCTCTTCAATAAGTTTTATCATGGATGAAGAGTCAATCAATTTATGAAGATATTACTAGTAAATAAATTCTGAACAGTCAATCTTATGTGTAACTATACTTGGTTTATATTTTTCATAGTTAAATTAATTGATTTACTTTTTAAATAATTTCATGTGGTGAATCTGAGATAGTGGAGACATTAGTGTTTCCATTAACAATAAACATTTAGAAAATGAAACTTTAAAATTATATGCTTTATAATAGTATTAAAAACATTTTAGGGATGCCAGGGTGGTGCAGTCAGTTAAGCATCGGACTCTTGGTTTTGGCTCAAGTCATAATCTCAGGGTTATGAGATTGAGCCCCATGTCAGGCTCTCCACTTAGCACAGTCTGCTTGAGATTTTCTCTCCCTCTCTCTCTGCCCCCTCAACTCATGCTCACTGTGTCTCTCTCTCTTTCTAAAATAAATAAACAAATCTTTGAAAAAAATTTTATATTCATTAGTAACTTAATAATAATGCACACAACTTCTGCACAGTAAGTGAAAAATATTTCTGAGGGAAATTTCAAAAAACCTAAACAGATGGAGGATTATGCCATCTTTATGGATGAAATCAACTAATATTTTTAAGATGTAAATTTCTCAAACTGACATAGAAATTCAATGCAATCCCACTTAAAACAGCAACAGATCTGTATTTATTTATTTATTTGTAAATATAAATAAAGTGATTCTATAATTTATTTTCAAGTAAAAGAACCCATAATAAACAAAATAATCTTGAAACAAAACAATAAACAAAACTGTCTTGAAAAAGAGCAAGGTTGGAGGTCACATTACTTGATTTCAAGACTTACTGTATAATTATAGTAATTAAGGCTATGATATTAGAATAAGAATAGAAAGATACATCAATGAAACAGAACAGAGCTCAGAAATAGATCCACCATTTATGGTCAATAGGTTTTTAATGAAGGCACTAAGAATTTCAATGGAGAAAGGAAAGTTTTTCAACAAATAGTGCTGTAACAACCAGATAAATATATGAAAAATAATTAATCTTGATCTCTACCTCATATCATTCACAAAGTTTCTTTTGATATAGGTTATAGAATTAAACATAAAAGCTAAAAATCTAAATATTCTGGAAGAAAATGGGCAAATTGAACTTAAAAATTTAAAAACTCTGCTATTTAAAAGACTCCATTAAGAAAATAAAAGGTAAGCCATCAGACTGGGTGTTAATAACTTGCAACACATGTATCATGCAAAGAACTTGTAGTCAGTAAATATAAAGACTTCTACCTTTTTTTTTTTTTTTTAATTTTTTATTTTTTATAAACATATATTTTTATCCCCAGGGGTACAGGTCTGTGAATAACCAGGTTTACACACTTCACAGCACTCAACAAATCACATACCCTCCCCAATGTCCATAATCCCACCCCCTTCTCCCAATGGACTTCTACCTTTTTAAAAAAAAGTTATCTGAAAGGAGAAGGGGACTTCAATATATTTATTTCAGAGCCTGAAGTACTCAAACAGTAGAAATAAATACTTCTTCAAAGAAAGTAACAGGAAATACTAACATTCTACTGTATTTACATCATACTGTGTGTTTTTCAAGATACTTTCAAACTGATAAAAATGTGGGCCTGTGCCTTGGTGACAATATTCAAGAGAATTGTGCTTCCCAACAGTATTTCTCATTTAAGATATATTTTTTAAAATTTGCTAGTCACTATGTTCTACCAGAGCAAAGGTCTAACTACTTCATAGTGTCAAGGTTAGAAGGGGTAATAAAAGTCACCTACTGTCTAGACTGCTGACTTGCTATAAAATGTGGTTACATTATAACCACTGTCCTTTTGGCCAAAAAGATCAAGAGTCAACACCAGCATTAGTGAAAGGTTAAATATCGGAGAGGGGGTGGGGGATTGGGGAAGAGTGCTGGAAACAGAAGCAGCTTATCTCAAGAAAACACAGGAATCCTGTGGTGGGTGAATACAAAGAGAAAAAAGGGAAGGGATGTTTTTCATGCAGACAGCCTCAAGTAGCCTTGTTGAAGGTGAAAGTGTAGAAACAGAGTTTCAGCACCAGCAGGTAAATTTGCTTTTTCTTTTTCCTGTTCATTTCTGATTAGTCTCTGAAACTCTGCCTCAGCCTCTCAGAATAGCCAGAATACTTAAACTCTGGGTGGGTGGAAGCAGTAGTCATCCAAGAGGGATCTTACAGTAAGAAAGTGTGTGACAGCTCCCATTCTGGCCAGGCTGTCGCACTGATGGTTTTTTGTTTTGTTTTATAGTTGCTTTGTCATTAGTCATATAGGTGCTTAAGAATTAGAGTGTTTCAGAACATTATAGCTAGAAGGAACTTTCTACATTCTGTGCATTCTGTACATTAGAGGGCATTTTGTGAAAAAAAGAAAAAAAAAGGTTTGTTATCAAGTAAGTTAGCTACTATCACAGTAAGCAGGTATATGACCTTTTCCCAGCTTTCAATATGCTTGATATGCACTGTAAATTTCCAAGGAGAAGAGAAAGTATGCAAGGATTCTTAAAATTACTTAATCATAAATTTTATTTATTTATTTATTTATTTATTTATTTATTTATGTCTACAGATTATCTCATAGGACCAGTGCACCATAGAACACATATTAGGAATGCTGAACTCCTAGAACTCACTTAATATAGTCAATATCAAGTCATTTGACTTTGTATGAAATAATGTGAAAATTTTAGCTTTAACAAACCAGAACATGCCTTGGGGATGGGAAATAATACTCCCAAGAACATTGGTGTCAGTAGGAACTTAAACAACTAATAAAGATGGTTACATTGTTCTGTATGACAAAACAAAAGGGATCTGTTTTTCTCTTGAGGGGTAAAGAGACTCTGGGGAGAAAGGAAGCAGCGAGGTGATGTGTAGAAGAAAACCAGATGAGGTGAAAATCTTCAGAAACTTCCTAGAAGTCAGTACTAAGGAGAGGCTGCCTATTATGTAGTTTGAAATTATTCCTCCTGCATTTAAATTTCTTCTGTAAAGTCTTCCACAAATGGGGTGGTTAAACAAGTGTTTTTGAATGAAAATCAATGAAAGATTTGGATTTCATATCTGGATCAAAGCAGTGAAGAATGGCAACAGCGTATATGGAAACAGAAGTTAGGCATGGAGAAGACTATAAGAATGTAAGAACTCAGGAATTTGCAGACCTCTCTGGGGACATGAAGCTGGGACAAATCTTGTCTGGAACTCAAAGAGTAGAAGAGTCTTAGTTGGCATCTCAATATATATGTACATGCATTACCATCATCATCAGATTTTAGTGGACTGGATGGGGCCCCAGCTGACATCTGAGGTTATTACATACATACATTAGTATCATCCAGGCCAGAGGTAATGGTGATGAGCAGTAAGATGCATTGCTTTCAGGAAAAATAAAATAATAAATTAAGAGAAATAACCTATGACAGAGACTGACAAGTCACCAAAACCATTTCTTTGGGCATCTGGATGGCTCAGTGGGTTAAGAATCTGTCTTTGAAACTCTTCGACCTCAGACCTCAGCCGCAGCAACTTCTTCCTAGGAACATCGCCAAAGGCAAGGGAAGCAAGGGCAAAAATGAACTATTGGGACTTCATCAAGATCAAAAGCTTTTGCACAGCAAAGGAAACATGAACAAAACCAAAAGACAACTGACAGAATGGGAAAGGATATTTGCAAATGACATATCAGATAAAGGACTAGTGTCCAAAATCTATGAAGAGCTTTGCAAACTCAACACCCAAAGAACAAATAATCCAATCAAGAAATGGGCAGAGGACATGAACAGACATTTCTGCAAAGAAGACATCCAGATGGCCAACAGACACATGAAAAAGTGCTCCACATCACTCGGCATCAGGGAAACACAATCAAAACCACAATGAGATACCACATCACACCAATCAGAATGGCTAAAATTAACAAGTGAGGAAATGACAGATGCTGGTGAGGATGTGGAGAAAGGGGAACCCTCCTACACTGTTGGTGGGAATGCAGGCTGGTGCAGCCACTCTGGAAAACAGCATGGAGGTTCCTCAAAAGTTGAAAATAGAGCTACCTTATGACCCAGAAATTGCACTACTGGGTATTTACCCTAAAGATACAAATGCAGTGATCTGAAGGGGCACGTGCACCTGAATGTTTCTAGCAGCAATGTCTACAATAGCCAAACTATGGAAAGAACCTAGATGTCCATCAACAGATGAATGGATAAAGAAGAGGTGGTATATATACACAACAGAATACTATGCAGCCATGCAAAGAAATGAAATCTTGCCATTTGCGATGACATGGATGGAGCTAGAGGGTATTATGCTTAGCGAAATAAGTCAGGCGGAGAAAGACAACTATCATATGATCTCCCTGATATGAGGAAGTGGAGATGCAATGTGGGGGTTTTGGGGAGTAGGAAAAGAATAAATGAAACAAGATGGGCTCAGGAGGGAGACAAACCATAAGAGTCTCTTAATTTCACAAAACTCCCCCAGGGTTGCTGGGGGAGGGGGTCGGGAGAGGGTGGTGGGGTTAAGGACATTGGGGAGGGTATGTGCTGTGGTGAGTGCTGTGAAGTGTGTAAACCTGGTGTGTAAACCTGGTGATTCACAGACCTGTACTCCTGGACCAATAATATATTATATGTTTATAAAAAAATTTTAAATAAAAGAGTACATGCTTTGGAAGCACAGGTACCCGAGGGGAGGGAGAAAGAGAGAGAGAGAGAACATGCTACAGTTGCAGGACAGTATACTCCAAAGGCAAATGCAAATGACATTGGCTCTTTTTCTATTATTTGGATTAGCTGATGTTTTAGATTAATTACTATTTTGGGTGAACTCTGCCTCTACCACCTTCCTGTAATATTGATCTCATTGAGTATATAAGTGCTTCTTTTAACTTAAAAAAAAAAAAAAAGAGTCTGCCTTTGGCTCAGGTCATGATCTCAGAGTCCTAGGATCCAGTCCCACATTGGGGCTCCCTGCTCTGTGCGGAGTCTGATTCTCCCTCTGCTCATTCTCTCCATTCTCTCAACCCCTCTCTCTCTCTCTCAAATAAATTAAACCAACCAAACAAACAAAAAAACAAAAAACATTTCTTCTTCCTGGGCCTCAACTTAACTACCTTTCCTATCCTGCCTTGGCAGTTAGTGTGAGCCTATGACTGAGTTCTTGTCAGTGACACATAAATAGAAATGATACATGCCATTTCCAGACCTTGCCCTTAGAAACCATTCTCATGAAATTCTTCATGATCTTTCTCCTTTGACTGATTTGATATAACCAAGCATTGTAGCATTGAATACTGCATGCAGAGGCTAGAAAAATCACTCAGAAGAAAAGGCTAAATTCACTCTTCTTTATTACTGTGTGAAATGGATTTGGGCCCCAGAGTATTTTTCCATTGTCACCAAGCACTGAGGCTTTGCAAGTACATGATGGAGAGAGACTGAGGGAGAGAAGAGCTTTGCTTCCTGGTTCCAGTGTATGCTCACTCACAGGCTCCTGTGTCACTTGCAGCTTCTTCATCTTCTGCCTCCTACGGTGCCTGGCGGTCAGCAGCTTCCCCCAGTGATATTGTAGCAGAATGCCTCTGGGGAGATGTATCCCTGTGAATAGCTTTCTCTGACAACCCAGACATCAGATTTTTAGGAGGTTTTGCTGACACAGTACCACAGTGACTTCTCTGTCATTCAGTGAGACATGGCCATGCCCTCTCCACCAAGGTCAAGATCTCAGTCTTTTAAAATGTTTATTCTAAAGAATTTTAGAACTATATATTTTAAAATCTTTGCGGGAACAAGGGAAATTTTTAAAAATCATTTTTATTAACATATAATGTATTATTTGCCCCAGGGGTACAGGTTTGTGAATCATCAGGCTTACACATTTCACAACACTCATCATAGCACATACCCTCCCCAATGTCCATAACCCAACCACCCTCTCCCTACCCACCCTCCCTGCAGCAACCCTCAGTCTGTTTTGCAAGATTAAGAGTCTCTTATGGTTTATCTCCCTCCCAATCAGATCTTGTTTCATTTTTTTCTTTCCTTACCCCCCAAGTCCCTCGCCCTGCCTCTCAAATAAGGCAAATTTTTATTTATAGCATATCTCGATCTTGATGATACACTGTCCTTTTATTTTTTTCCTCTTGAGTATAGTTGATATACACTGTCCTTTTTTTTTTTTTTTTTCCTCTTGAGTATAGTTGATACACAGTGCTGCACTAGTTTCTGGTGTACAACATAGTGATTCAACATCTTTATGCTTTGTGGTATGTTTACCACAAGTGTAAGTCACCATCTGTCACCATATGATACTATTACAATGCCATTGACTACATTCCTTATTCTATATGCTCCACTCTGTTGGCCCATTCATTCTGCAGTTGGAAGCCTGCATCTCCCCACTCCCCCTCACCCATACTGCTCATACCTCTGCCCCTCTTCCCTCTAGTAATCGTCAGTTGTTCTCTGAACTTATAGGTCTCATTCTGCTTTTTGTTTGTATATTTGTTTTTTAGATTCCACATTTAAGTAAAATAATATGGTATTTGTCTTTCAGCTATTTGACTTACTTCACTTAGCAGCATACCCTTTAGGTCCATCCATGTTGTCACGAAGGGCAAGATATTATCCTTTTTGGGGTTGAGTAATATTCCAGTAAATATGTGTGTCTGTGTATACATACATATATGTATATATTCATATATTTATGTGTATGTATGTATATACATATAAATATATGTACATACAGATATGTATACATGTATATTTATGTATATGCACACATGTGTCTATAAAATATACATGTATGTATACATCTTCTGTATATATTCATCTATTGATGGACATTTTAGGTTGCTTCCATGTCTTAAGAAATATGGACTGCTTTAGGAATTTGCATGATATCATTGTACAACAGCCATGCTAATCTTCTCTATATTGTTCCCATTTTAGTATATGTGACATGAGCATTTAGTATACTGACATGAGCACTAACCTATATGATTTTGAAGAATTCCATTTTTCCTTTTTTTTATTTAAGGGAAAAGGAATTATTACATTTATTCAGAGTCAGAGTGCTCATTGTCATTAATATTTCATTTAGTAGCCATTCATCTTTCTGAATGACTACAGAAATGCCTTTACTTAATTCCATCAGAATTTGAGTCTAAGTTAAGAATTACATTTTGTGGGGTACATTTGATATTCAGATAAATATATTTCATAAGCATTCCATTTTAGATTTAGTCAGAAATTAAAGTTTGTAAATTCTTTGGACATAAATGGAGAGTTCAGAGATAGATGCTTTATTTTACTTCCCCACTCTTACAGAAATGTAATTCTATATTTTTGCCTTCAGAGGAGTAATTCACACTTTATTTCCACTATATATCAAATAACAATGCTTCTGCAGTAACTGATTATAGTAAAAAATATATCTATTTGAATTTTTTAACTGTAGTGTGAGTGACTAGTATCATTTTTCTGTATTACAAAAGTTTTCATAGACCTATGGAGTGTTCTGTGTTAACATATTTAAAATGAAAACTTCTTGATGTTAAACCCAGAATAAAAAGTATTTTGAAAAGTTGAGCCTATATGAATATATTTTTGAACTGAAAAGTCACATATATTAATACAAAGACCCTGAGTATATAATATACTTTATTCCTAGTCTAAGCAATTTTTCTACTATGAAGCATGGCTATTGGTATTTAAGAATAACTCATGTGCATTATTATACATTTAAATGCAGTATTACCCAAGATAATGGTTTAAATTTAGGTAATTAGGGGCGCCTGGATGGCTCAGTGATTGAAGCCTCCGCCTTCGGCTCAGGTCAGGGTCTCAGGGTCCTGGGATAGAGTCCCGCATCAGGCTCTCTGCTCGGCGGGGAGACTGCTACCCCCTCTCTCTCTGCCTGCCTCTCTGCCTACTTGTGATCTCTCTTTCTGTCAAATAAATAAATATTAAAAAAAATAAATTTAGGTAATTAAAGATTTGACTTGTACACACACACACACACACACACACACACACTTTAATTAAGGACATATACTTGTACATATATACTTAAATTGTTAGTATGAGTCTCACATTTTCATGAGTCATTTATCTGACTTCAGTATTATAGAAACAGAAGTTTCTAATTCTTATAAGAAATGCTCAGATTTTATTAATGAGTCTAATAGGCCAATTAACAAAAAGAAACAAGTAAACCAAGCTTTTTAGTTATTTTTAGTTATTTATTATTATAAATTGTGTACTAACTGATATGAAGTGGAACAGAAATCTAAATACACTTTCCAGACTTATTAGAAAGTGTATGTTGTTTGTACTCATTAAAGGGATCTTGGATTATGTTACAAATTATTTAAAGCAAACTGAAGTAAAAGTCTGAATCCAGTGCTAATGGGGAAATCATTGAACTTTCTGTTCCAGCCAGTGGCAATTTGCCTGTATATGAACAGCCAAGAAGCTGTATCCTGCTTTGCAGCTTGTACAGTATAGAGAAATAGCCTTCTGTCTCTTTGAGGAAGAAGCCTTGAGAAGCAGCAGCCTTGCGAGTATCAAGTACCTGATTCCAAACTCAACCATCTCGTCTACCTATATTTCTGTGAACACATATTCACTAACAAACTATTGTTTAAGTAAAACAGGTTTGTCTTTTGTTTGATCACCTATCATCTAGGGAACTGAGGCCTGTGTTTATGCAATAATTTGCAGTATTGTGAATACTAGAATGTCCCTAGGCAAGTTTTTGCATTAATGTAATAATAAAACAATGCTCAGGTTAATTGCTTTTATTGAGCTGGTCTTGAATTATAGCAGGCATATAAAATTATAGCAGATGTGATTCTAGGATCCCAGGGAAAACCCATTTCCCAGAAGAACATCACTACAATTACAAAGGTGCAAATACCTGTCCTGATATTTTAATGTTTGGAAAGTACATACAGATACAGATTTAATAATTAGATATCTCTGGGAATAATGAGCCACTTCAAATTACACTAAATGCCAACAGCAGCTATTGGATTGCTTTTGGAGAACTGGGGGAAAGAGAGAGTACTGGGTGCCTCACAGGAAACTAGGAAAATACAGGACAAAAGGAATGCAGAAAAGAGCTTTTGAGAGACAATATAAATTTAAAACTTTGACTAAGAGTTATACAAAATTGTGCATATTTCCAGAATTTTAAAGCATATTGACAGTTTGTTATATTTACTTTAGATCCCATTTTAAATAGTGAAAATTAAAGTTGAGGTTCTATCTTTCCCTTTCTAGGGTATGTGCTGCTGCTTCTCTCTGCAGGCAATCCCTGTAGTGTTTCTGTGTATCCAGTCCATATTTCCAAGCTTTCATTACATAAGTATGTGTCTGAAACAAATGTATAGTCATTGTCCCATTTATTTAAAAATTTACATAACTGATTTCATATACAAATAACTTCCTACAACTTGCTTTTTTCACTCAAGATATTTTAGAGCTGTAACCATTTTAACTGCTGCGTAATGTCATCTGTTTGAATGCATCGCAAAGTGTTCATCCATCCCTCTCCCATGGACATTTAGATTATTTTCAGATCTTCACCATTACAAGTCAATATTCCTTCAAAAAAAAAAAGATTTTATTTATTTATTTATTTATTTATTTATTTGAGGGAGAGAGGGTGAGAGAGAGCATGAGAGGGAAGAAGGTCAGAGGGAGAATCACACTTCCCCAGGAGCTGGGATCCTGATGCGGGACTCTGTCCCGGGACTCCGGGATCATGATCTGAGCTGAAGGCAGCCACTTAGCCAACTGAGCGCACCCAGGTGCCCACAAGTCAACATTCATGTTCATGGGTGCTTAAGCTTTTGTGGGAAAGCCTCTCTAAGGAGTTGTTAGGTATTAGGGTATCCCCACTAGTCACTTTTCTAGTCACTAGTCACTGGGAAAGTTTCTATTCTATAACTGTTTCATGGAGGGATGCCTACTTAGATAGATACAAACATAAAAATGCTTAAAATCATACTCTTCTCTTTCATTTATTCTTCTCCTACCCCCTTAAGCCCCCATGTTGCATCACCACTTCCTCGTATCAGGGAGATCATATGATACTTGTCTTTCTTTTTTTTTTTTTTTTTTTTAAGATTTTATTCATTTATTTGACAGACAGAAATCACAAGTAGGCGGAGAGGCAGGCAGAGAGAGAGAGAGGAGGAAGCAGGCTCCCCGCTGAGCAGAGAGCCCGATGCGGGGCTCGATCCCAGAACCCTGGGATCATGACCCGAGCCGAAGGCAGAGGCTTTAACCCACTGAGCCACCCAGGCGCCCCGATACTTGTCTTTCTCCGCTTGACTTATTTCGCTAAGCATGATACGCTCTAGTTCCATTCACGTTGTCTCAAATGGCAAGATTTCATTTCTTTTGATGGCTGCATAGTATTCCATTGGCGATTCACAAATCTGTACCCCTGGGGATAAAAATATATGTTCAAAAAAAAAAACCCCAAAAAACAAAAAAAAACAAAACTATACACTTTTGAATCCCCTCATGCAAACTGCATTTCTAATAATACAAGATTTTTTGTTTTTTTTTTTAACCTTTATAGTTTCTTTAGTGTAATATATTTACTCAAATTTTCAGTTTCTTCTTGAGGTCAAATTTAATGGTTTTCTCTTTTGCTAGGAAGTCATCCTTCTTGAGAGGTTTACAAGTTTGTCATTGTTCTTGAGAGGTCTATAAAATTACAGAATTACATACAAATTTTAATTATTTGCATTTTCCTTTGTCTAAGGTTCCATTCTCCTTTCTAAATTCATTTATATGCTTGCCTCTTTTTTCTTTTTCTTTAAGATTTATTTATATATTTTAGAGAGAGAGAGAGAGAGAATGTGAGCAGGGGAAAGGGCACAGGGAGAGGGAGAGAGAGAATCCTAAGCAGATTCTCTACCAAGTACGGAGGCTGCCATGGGACAGATCTCATGACTGAGAAATCATGACCTGAGCACAAACTATGAGTCGACACTCAACCAACTGAGCCACCCAGGCACCCACTTCTGTTTTTTCTGATCAGATTAACCACTAATCTTCATATTTTCAAAGAACCAGCTTTGGATTTTCATTTTTTTCATTAAAAGTTAACTTGAGGGTGGCTCAGTGGGTTAAGCCTCTGCCTTTGGCTCAGGTCATGATCTCATCGTCCCGGGATGAGCCCCACATTGGGCTCTCTGCTCAGCGGGGAGCCTGCTTCCCCCTCTCTTGCCTGCTGCTCTACTTCTGATCTCTTTCTCTCTCTCTGTCAAATAAATAAATAAATAAATGAACAAAAATCTTTAAAAAAAATTAACTTGAGTATTCCTCATTAATTTCATCTTTATAATTTTTAAAATTTGTTAAATTTGTTAAAATTTGTTTTTATAATTTTGTTGGTGAGTACCAAATTATTTTAGTTTTCATCTCAATAATGTTTTTGTTGTGCCTCATTAGTTTTGGTATGTATTTGGTAAATATTTATTGAACACTTGCTGTGTTCACTAATTTAGGAACACATAAACACAAAATTCTTGCCATAAACGTGCTTACATTCTAGTAAAGTTTGCATTCCTCTTTATGTGCTATGTAGTTTTTTGTTCCACATTTTGTTTGATCTTTTTTATGCAAGGCTCTCGATAAGAGCAAGTGCTAATATCTGAGTACTTGAGGGTTTTTCTTTTAAAACTTTGTTTCTGGGGTGCCGGGGTGGTGCAGTCAGTTAAGCGTCTAAGTCTTGGTTTCAGCTCAGGTTCTGGTCTCAGGGTGAGATCCAGCCCCAAGTCAGGCTTTGTGCTCAGCATGGAGTCTGCTTGAAGTTTCTCTCTCTCTCCATCTGCCTTTCCCATACCCCTAAAATGAATAAATCAATTAAAAAAAATCTTTGTTTCTAACTTAATTGGATTTTATTCTGACAACAAGGCTTTCTTTAGAGCCAAACAAATCAATTTGGTAAATATATGCTGTATATTTTTTATTGTCAAGATCTGTATCATTCTGAAATAAACCTATTGGAGGCTTTTATTTTAATAGTATACATATAAAATTCCTTTTCCATTTTGAATGTTTTTGCTTTATATAGTTAATTACTTGTGTTTTTAAATTTAAGTTTTATTTTTTCAGTGTTCCAAGATTCATTGTTTATGCAGCACACCCAGTGCTCCATGTAATACATGCCCTCCTTAATACCCACCACCAGGCTCACCCAATTCCCCACCCCCCTCCCCTCTAAAACCCTCAGTGTATTTCTCAGAGTTCACAGTCTTTCATGGTTCTTCTCCCCCTCCAACTTCCCCAATTCATTTTTCCTTTCCTTCTCCTAATGTCCTCCATGTTATTCCTTCTGCTCCACAAGTAAGTTAGCTTAATAACTTAATTGTTTTGTACATATTAATTTATAACTATTGTATTTTCTTTGTTAAGTTGTAGAAGAACTTCTATTTTGATATATCTGTTTGTATCCTGTTTATTGCTTTTAACTTTAAATTTCATCCTGTTGATATTCCCATTTTTGTTTGCCTTTGCCTGGTATTTTTTTCTTTTCTTTTCCTAACTTGATTTTTTCCACCATAACTTTATGGTAAGTGTATTTCTTTGAAGCAACAAATAGCCTGTTTTTTTTTTTCTATTGAGAAATAAATGGTGTACATTGCTGTGTATGTTTAAGGTGTATCACATGATGGTTTGTGAAATGATTACCACATAGGTTATGTATCCTATATTGTAGAATGATTACCACAACAGGCTTAGAGCCTAGTTGACATCCATTATATATCTCATATAAATACAATAAAAAGAAAAGAAAAAAAATCTCCTAGTCATGAGAACTCTTAGGATCTCTCTTCATGTTTTTTTGTTGTTGTTGTTGTTTTAACTCAGTCCGATTAATGATAGATTTTAGTGTTCACATTTAGTGTAATGCCCGATTTGCTTGGTTTATTCCTTCTGCCTTCATGTCTGTGATTTATAGTTTTTGTTAAGCTCTTCTGTTCTTTTTCATTTCTTTTCCCCTGGGTTGAGAAAGTTGCAGTCTACTTCCTTTATTTCCCTCTTCCAATGTTATATGGATCATATATTTCTTTATCCATATTTTCCTGTATTTTTAATTTATATTGTAGTAGAAATAATTTTTCTATGGTATAGGGCTTTGGCTTGGAATGCATTTTTGATTTTTTAGTGTCAGAAGTTTATAAGACCCAGACTGCTCTAGCCTCAATTATAGTATAATCCATAATAGTCTTTACTCACTGTGGATCAGAAGTTTCCTTGTGCATCTTAGATTGGTCCACTGTGCTTTCCAGAGGGTGCTTATTCATAATTTTAGCACTCTCCCATGCTCAGGGCTAGCTAATGCCTAAGTGCCTTCTCTCTACTTCCTTCCATACACCATGATATCAAATGGATTTTAGTGGCTTTTACCACCTCCTTATTTGTGGGGATGTCTTATCACCTAGTTTTGTTGTTGATGTCTCAAAGATCCATGGCTCTTTGTTTTTGCTCTACTAGTTGCTCTCTTTTTATGAAAGGTCTTGAGAGATTCATAAACCAAGTCCTCACTGCCAAAATCGTTCACAGTGCCTCCTCTTTGATTTACTTTTTTTGATAGAAAAATCTGGCTTCTCTGTGAAGAGACAGTAAGGAGAGTAATAAGAGGTATTGTAATAACACTGACAAGAAAGTGTGGTGGCATGGTATTGAGAAGTGGGTCACATTCTGAAATCTCTGCTAGTGTGTTCTTATTGTTTTTTAATTCAAGGCCACGTTTTCTTCTACAGCTATTCTGTTTCATTGGAAATTTGTTCTGTGATTCTTTTGCCTGATGGCCTTTTGTAGATGTGATTTTTCCTTGTTGGCTCATTACAGCTCAGGTCTGGCCATGCAGTATTTGCAACTGTGGGAGCTGCAGAGGTGGTGGAATGTGGAAGAGGGGTTTCTGTCTCTGTAGCCTGCTATTGTAGAGACAGGCAGCCTGTCAGTTGTTTGTTGAGGCATCTGGCACATCCACTTTGTTGTTTCTGTGCTCTCCAAACCTGAACTGCAAGAAAAATTTTGTTCTCACAGTCATTCTTTATTGGTCTTTCCAGGGTCAGGAACACTTTCCACATTCATAAAATGCTAATGGCAACTTTACCTTGGGAACTCTCATTGCTTTTCATTCTTTGTCTTTGGCCTGGCACTTGGATAGAGCCATACTAGTTCCGTGTGCCAGAATGAGTTCAAAGTCTGCAAACCTATAGATTCCAGGAGGCATTTGGCCAGGAAAGAGAAATAGCTTAAAGTTCAGAGTCACTATGCTAAAAGAATTTGCTCTTGGAAATGCTCTTTCTATGCCAAATATCTTTAAAATTGTCAGAACTTGATTAATCTTATCTTAATATACATGTGGATTCAGTATATTTAGTTAATAGATTGCCCTTATTGTAAGTTGTCAAATATATTGATAAAACTATGAAGACCATAAAAGAATTATTCTACTTTAGGAAGAAAATATAATATTATTTTTTAATCTAAATTTTTCTCGAACTTTTTGCTTTTCAAGATTATTTGGAAATAGAAAGAAATATAACAGGGTTCTTGTTCTCTGGGTGTTTATAGTCTGTTTAAAAAATGGCATATAGGGGCACCTGGGTGGCTCAGTGGGTTAAGCCTCTGCCTTTGGCTCAGGTCAAGATCCCAGGGTCCTGGGATTGAGCCCCGCGGGCTTTCAGCGGAGAGCCTGCTTCCCCCTCTCTCTCTGCCTGCCTCTCTGCTTGCTTGTGATCTCTGTGTGTCAAATAAATAAATAAATAAAATCTTTTAAAAAATGGCGTATATTCATTATTTTTTATCTCAATTTTTCTTGAACTTTTTGCTTTTCAAGATTGTTTGGAAATAGAAGGAAACATATGACAGGGTTCTTGTTCTCTGGGTATTTACAGTCTGTTTAAAGAATGGCATATATCAATTTTAAAAAGAAAGAAAAGGAAAGAAAGAAAAGAGTATCTCATTTAAGGCAGTGCAGTTCCATCTGTGCTTTGTGGACAAGTGCCATAGAAATTCAGAGGAAATACAGACTTCTGGCAGCAGTTACCTTAAGTTTAGAAATTGGGAAGTTCTTCATATTTCATGTTGATATGGCTAACCAATGGTAAGTTAAGTTTTATTCTACAAACATCTATTCATTAAAACTATGCGCCAGGCCCTGAGGATTCAACAAAGGCAGCAACACTGATACTCCTTGCCGGGAATTAATGATTTAGGAGGCTCTACTCAGGATGGCATCCATCTTGGACTGATTCTGTTTTTGAGCTTTGTGATAGATTTAGTTCCCCACCAACAACATACATATGTATACGGTTTGACCAATCAGTCAAAAACAATGTCCCTAATGGCTTGTGCTTCCAAGGAGATCAGCAGATGCAGTGACACTGCAGTTAAGCTTTGGAAAGTTCCTATGAACATGATAAAAACCTAAATTTCTCAGTGTTTGTCTGTTCTGGATATAGAGATGGAACTTGCACTTATTCATTTCTAATGCTGATCTCATTAGAGAGTATGTGAAAAATGTAAAACCATACATTTTTACTTAAAAATTATGATTCATGCTTCACTGGTGCTGAAACATTTTGTTTAGATGCAACTCAATTATCTTTCAACTGAGTCATTTTCAACACTTATTTTAAGCAATTGATTTTCAGTAATAATTCATTAATCTTTGTGATGTTAAAATCATTAGCAATAATAAAATCTTTGTACAGAGTGGTCTGAGCAATATATAATTTCATTATGGAGCTAAGTGACATGCACCCTTTTTGGCTATTCATGATAAGAAAGCATAAAGACAAATAAGTGTTTTTTTTTTCTTTTTTTAAAGATAAATTAATTCTGTCTTTTTTATTCTGTTTAAGAATTCACGCTTATCCTCCTTCAGTTTTGAATAAATATAACAAGAAAGGTCACTGAACTAATATTAGACACTGTGGTATTAAATCCTGGAGAAAAGTTGTATAAAAAGGAAATTTATTTCATATTTTAGTTCCAATCATGAAAACATAATACTGATGCTTCTAAATAGGTTTGTGAAATGTTTTTCAGTAACCCAGGGGCTGTTTTGAGGCCTTGGCCATGGTCTGTAAAAATTAAAGTCTGAAAAATCCAGATATTATTTTCAGTGAAATAAAAATCTATTCACTAATGTAGTGATTTGTCTTACTCATGGCTCATATTAAGGTATGGAATAAAATCTACAAAAGCCTGTGACATTACTCAATGTCTGAATGGCTAATGATTTTGAAAAGTATCATAAATACTTTCAAAATGACAAAGCATTAAAAAAAGTCCTATTCAACTTGAAATTATTCAGTGAATTCTTGACAAAGGGGCCTTTGGCCACTTCAGATTCATAATGTCTTAAGTATAATATTAAGTATGTGCATATCTAGAACACTAGAATTCTTTAAAAAAATGTCAAGAATTCAAAACTTTTTATTTCTACGACAGTTTCATGGTTGCCATGGCTTCAACAGAAGTATTAAAGTATTCAAAATTTTTTCCAGCAGTCTGAGACTTTTCGGTATTGTTGCTAGAATGGAACCAGGGGCTCTCAGTGGCTATAGGAGCTTTGTTACTCTCACCAGAGCACAAAGCTAGTGAAGGTCATGTCTGAATTTATTTACAGAATCCTATCTGCAACAGATTAACTGTTGAATATTTATACACAGAACATGTTAGGAATTCAGGAAAGATTTCTCTGCGGCTTACCTTAGAATTCACGTTTTCTTTAATTTGGTCAATTTTAAAATCCCAAAGTATAATGCGTAGATATTTGCTTCCAGAAGACTATACTGACTGCCCTCTTTCTTGGGCCTCACTGTATCATAACCCCTGTGCCACTGGATGAACTTCCAATACCCCTGACTCATCAGAAAGCTCCTTCAGGCAAGCAGCCATGTCACATTTGTCTTTGTACTTTCACTGCCGGGTCAGTGCCTGCATCATAGTGAGGGAAAACATGCCTATGGGATTAATCAATCCCAGGTTTAAATTCAAGAGAGACAACAAACTGATGAGGAAGGCAAGTAAGATAATCTTTTGTGTGATTACATAGTGTATCAGCTTACTTAGATGTACAAGTTACTTATCATCCATTTCCTCTTTACAACTCTTTTTCTTCTCTTTATAGACTACAGTTTTCTACCAAAGTTCTTGTAAAAACACAGAATGAATGAAGATCCCCAGGGGCCAGAAGCTTGGTCTGAAGGGATTGTCATAGTTGCAATATTTTTATGGTTTGTATTTTTTTTTTTAAGATTTTATTTATTTATTTATTTGACAGAGAGAGAGATCACAAGTAGGCGGAGAGTCAGGCAGAAAGAGAGAGAGAGAAGCAGGCTCCCGCCGAGCAAAGAGCCCGATGCGGGGCTCGATCCCAGGACCCTGAGATCATGACCTGAGCCGAAGGCAGCGGCTTAATCCACTGAGCCACCCAGGCGCCCCTATGTTTTGTATTTTTAAAATGTGAAATTTCCTGGGGCGCCTGGGTGGTTCAGTGGGTTAAGCCCCTGCCTCCCGCTCAGGTCATGATCTTGGGATCCTGGGATCAAGTCCTGCATTGGGCTGCCTGCTTGGTGGGGAGCCTGCTTTCCCCTCTCTATCTCTGCCTGCCTCTCTGCCCACTTGTGATCCCAGTCTGTCAAATAAATAAATAAAATCTTTAAAAAAATAATAAAATAAAAATGTGAAATTTCCCATTATCCATCTGTATTTTATTATAAGCTATATATAAACACATTTATAAACATAATCTCCTATATTTATTTGATTATAAGTATGATTTTTTTCTCTAAATCTTTAAATTAGATAGGGTATATTCATTTTATTTATCCTATGGATTTTTTTTTTTAAGATTTTATTTATTTATTTGACAGAGAGAAATCACAAGTAGATGGAGAGGCAGGCAGAGAGAGAGAGAGGGAAGCAGGCTCCCTGCTGAGCAGAGAGCCCGATGCGGGACTCGATCCCAGGACCCTGAGATCATGACCTGAGCCGAAGGCAGCGGCTTAACCCACTGAGCCACCCAGGCGCTCCTATCCTATGGATTTTTATAGCTTCTGATGATAAATGTGACATCAAGATATCTCTCTTCAACAATAGGCCATTTCTGGAAACACAGCCCACTTTTCAACTATGAGCATCTTGATTTCTTCCCCACATAACACTTCTGTGAGCTCAAATTTGTTCTGAAATAATATATTAAAATTTTAAATGATAATAAATTTAGATTTCTTGATTGATCAATCATGATCAGAAATATTATCCTCTTAGAGAATACAGAAAATATTAAAAATATTACACAACAGAGGGAAAAACAGTGTATTCTTTCTATTGCCATTTACTAAAATGATTCCTTCATTCTTTACCTCATCCATTTATCACATTATCAGCCATCTAAGGTGTTTATGACTCTTGAGGAAAGACAGGCAAGAAAATGACTTATCACAGTCTAAAATAGAATGTCCGTGCTGTAACAGAGATGAAATTCCTAGTGTGGGAGTGCATGGAGAGGTGAACATAGAGATGTAGAATGGGGAAGCTATTTTGGAGGAAGGTGTGTATACATGCAGCTAATTGGAGTGCCAGGATTTAAAGTTTGGTATAAGAAAATCACCACCAGTCTGCTAGTAGAAGACTACCAAACTGGTTTATTGCAGCCAATAAAGAATATGAGATTAGAATGAAATGTCTACTGTATGTGGACCCTAATATGAAAAATAGAATATTGGGGAGCTTGCACAACCCTCAGCAGAGCAGTCCAAGATTTAGCTGCCTGGGCTCCTTTTATTTATTTGTTATTTGTTACTTTTATTTTTATTTTTAACTGGGCTCCATACCTTGCATGGAGCCCAGCATGGGGTATGAACTCACCACCCTGAGATCAAGACCTAAGCTGAGATCAAGAGTTGGATGCTCAACTTAATGAGCCACCCAGCGGCCCCTGGGCTCCTTTTAAAGAAGTTTTATTATTCCATACTAATTATTCCATTCCTCAGATTTGTGCACTTAATCTTAAAGGTGTAGACCTTGACTGGAAGAACTCAGAAACTAAAAGATAAATATTGGTAAAATGGTGTAATGATCCCATCAAGATTTTGAAATAATTGAATAGATTATAATTATCTAATAGACATTGTTCCTGATGTTGTAGTTATGCCTGACCTTACTGACATGAACGTCCATTTATTCCTCATGACATTCAGGGCAACAGTACCAACAGATTCTTCTGTGTTGTTCAATGGGGATCCTTAGGGGAAACACCTTTGGCCCTTTTTAGGGTTATCCTTAATAACCAGAGATAAATATAAATGGAATAGGTTGAACTTTGAAATAATAAAGAATTATAATAGCACATTTTGTAGTATTTTAGAGGTTATAGTTTTTATACAGAAGTCTATGTAAATGGCCATTGGTTTATATTTCACTGACAATCAAGTGATTATTTCATAGTCATCCAGTTAACAGGCCACACATCTTGATCTTACTCTTTCACTCCTTTAGTTACAGTTGTTTCTGCTGAGATAAGGTGACTGCCGGTCAGGGATGCTCTAGTCTACAGGGAATTTCTACCCTGGGTTGATTTAGATGCCATTTCATGTCCTTGAGCCTCTAAGAATCCTCGATTCTGTGATTAAAAATTTCAACTCGGGCAGAAGCCTGTGGACTGTGCAGGAAAGTTTGGTCGATTTGGAGAATGCTCCCTCTGCAAAGCAGTAGAACTTGGACGTAGGCTGTCTATACAAAGTTAAGGAGGAAGATAACATAACTTAGGAATTTGTCCCTTGTAAGTTATATAGTAGTGGAATTAAACATAATTCACATTTTAAATCTCAGTTAATGATTAAAATAAGGCCCAAAGCCTCATTTGTGAAGACATTAAAAAATTGAATATATTTTAATCTCATGGTGTTGACCCATTATAACTCTTCTTTCGATTCCAAACTTCTGGAATAATTTTTTTTCACACATAAACACACAAGCATATTTTGATAACTCTGCTCAAAACTTATACTCTATCCTTGACTTATTATGATTCTTTCATTCAAATGTAGAAAAAAACCTATTGTAACTATTGTACCATAATCACTGAGGAATTGTCTACTTCTATTAATTTTTCAGGGCTTACTTTTGCAGGCTTCTCTAACCAGTGACTACAAGGACAGTGACTCCAAGGACAATTGCCAGCTGCTATTTGAATGAGTTTAGCACTGTCCTTAATCAAATGACTAAAAGGCACTGTTTTAGCCAATAAACACTGTGAATCTCAAGGGCTTCATTCTTCTAAAACTCACAGTTTACATGGCAACCATTTGAAGAAGAGGCTCTGGAAGGGAAAAATATATAAATGTTTGTAGAGTAATTTAAATACTATTAATTGTGAACTATTAATGTTTTTTCTTCTTAGTCTTTCATTCTTTTCCCTGTGTGTTCACCATACACTTTTATTCCACTGTCATAGAATAGTTAGTGCTATGGACTGAATGTTTGTGTTCCCACTCCCAACACACACAAATTTTATATGTTGAAATCCTAACCCCTAAAGGAGGTGGTATTATTAGGTCTTTGGGAGGTGATTGAGTTATGAAGGTGGAGCCCCACAAATGGGATTAGTGTCTTGTAATAGATTGCCCCACAAAACTCTCTGGTTTTTCAGATTTTCCAGAGAAAGTTTGGCACTCTACCACCCAGAAGAGGTTACCATGCTGGCACTCTGGTCTTGGACTTGCAGTATCCAGAACTGTGAGAAATAAATTTCTGTTGCTTAATAGCTACCCAGTGTGGGTGTTTTTGCTACAACAGCCTGAGTAGCTAAGACAACTAGTAATCATTAATTCTGGAAGCAACTGGGATGGGGGAGGTGATGAAAAGTGTTACTAATTTATAGTTTTCTTTTTATTAAAAACACAAATTTAAGGCATTTGTGAAACACTTTGTAGGAAAATTAGATAAGCCCATACACTCATTTCTGGAGCTCCAGAAGAAAAACTCTTACTGGTAAAACCAACTTTTTGTTTTATTCCTGATAAATCTCTTCAGCAATTCATACAACCCATGGCCAGAATGTTGGGAGCCTAATCATGACCAAAGCAAAATTCTTATGCCCCTCTCATTTTTAGCCCCACATTGCTGTTGCTCTCCCAAATATCCCCCAAAGTCTAAATAAAGGTTGGATAATAGGGTACAAGGCCTGAAAGCTTCCTCAGAAATTATTGGAAAACCAATGTGCTGGCAAATGCATCTGTCTATATCTATTTCTAAAGTACTAAATCCAATTTTGGAGCCTCCGAATGAAAATGCTCTATTTCTGGTACAGGCTGAGAACATCTCTGATGAAAGCTTACTCCAAAGGAACATCGTACTGAATGCTGGATAACAATATCTGGCTAGATAATAGATGAAATTATTTCCCCAGCCCATTCATTCAAAGTTTCTTTTAAAAATTAGTTTCCTACACTCTGGACACAAAACTTTGTGAAGCTTTATGATAATTAGGATAGTACCTTATAGGGTTGTTCATGTAAGGGTATTTTTTGGAGGAAAAATCTAGTATGGTTAAAATTTCTTTTATGTTGAGATTGGAAAAGAAAACATAGGTTGAGGGGAAACTAGATGTGACTGGCAAAATGACATGTCCGCCATAGAAGGACTTTAATATATTTTAGGCTTTTTCAGTCTACATTTTTTCCCTAGAAACTTAGATTAAACCTTATAGCTCAACACAAAAGATAAATAAAATGCAGAAGAAAATATGCCCTTTCTATTTCTGTGACAAAAATTAAATATTTTTGTCCACAAAACATGGTTTCTCGGGGCACGTGGGTGGCTCAGTGGGTTAAGCCTCTGCCTTCGGCTCAGGTCATGATCCCAGGGTCCTGGGATGGAGCCCCATGTCAGGCTTTCTGCTCAGCGGGGAGCCTGCTTCCCGCCCCCTCTGTCTGCCTCTCTGCCTACTTGTGATTTCTCTCTCTGTGTGTTAAATAAATAAACAAATAAATAAATAAAAACATGGTTTCTCACTGAAAGGAAATATCCCAAGGAGTCCATGTATCCTTTTAATTAATTCGATAATTTAAGAAAAAATTATTGTCCCCCCAAATCTTTGTGACTAACATCAGTGGCTATAGCATGATAATTTAAATCAGTCAGGGAAATTTTCTTAGAACCTGCCTTGATATAAAACCTCTTGTCAGGAAGCAAATACCTGGCATTATACATCTGGCTCAGGAGGCTGAGATACTGTATTATCAACCTAGAGACCCAAGGAAATTTTAATTCTTTAATGTGTTATCTGAATATAACACACTATTATATATCTAAGTCTATTTAAAATAAAGGGACCTGAAATCCCAGAGATATGTATTTAGCATGTTGGAGATTGCATTCTGAAAGGCTGGCTTTTGTGACAAAGCAGGACTGACTTGGAGAAAATTGAGACAGCTTATTCAGTGGAAGACAGAGTGAAAATTTCAGTGGCTAGGATGGTAACTGGTCTTCCCCTCTTTCCCTCCCTTTCTTTCTTCTCTGCTTTTCCTACCATTCCCGACTGCCCTGCCTTATTCCAGAAAAGACTGAAATATTTGACAATGACCATAAAGCATGCATTCTGTAAGAAAAATATAGTCCACATACTTTCAACAAACCCTTTTGAGGGCTGTATCAGTCAGGGTCCCAGTAGGAAAGAAATAGCACACTCCAAAGGGCAACTGAAAAAACTTGAGTAAAGGGGATGGTTATAAAGTGTAGGTAGGGCTGCAGGAATCAATCAAGAATGGTGAAATACCCAAGGACAGGCTGGCAAATAGCAGGAAGCTATTATCCTCTTTATGCTTGAAAGGACAAGGAAAAGGTAGATATTACAGGAAGCCAAAGAGTGACAAGGCAAGAGAAAACTACTGCCAAACCTTGGACCACCAAGCAAAATACAGAGAAAAAATACCCTGAATTCTGTGCCCTCTTTTACCATCTCTCCTTCTACTGGTGTCTCCCATCCAAAACCCAACGAGAAAGCTGAATGTAATAGACCCTGGCTGAAGCCAGAGCACAGAGCAGGATAGTGAAGACTGCAGAACTGATCTGAAAAGGCAAAGGATATCCAGTGCAAGTATGTGCCAGGCAATATATTAAACTTAGCATCTTTTTCTTTCCCTGAGATAATCTATATAATGTAGTAGATTAAGAGATTATAAGGGGAATGGATTTCTAGTTTCAGGAAAGAATTTACAAAATTTCCCCACAGAAGTATCCACACCATCTCCATCACCTCATTTCCATTGTCTGGTCCACCTATTTTAAATGGGCATGAATCTACCTCACTCCCTGACTCTACTCTAGCCAGTCACAGTGACTAGTAACTCCCATCCTAACAGACCCAATAGCCATTTCTCTATTTCTTCATGATATTGGACACGACTGACTATTTCCACCTTCTCAAAATACTCTCCTTTCTTGTCTTTTGTGACACTTCACCCTTTCTTCATACTTCACATCCATTTCTTCTCATGCCCTTTGGCTAATGTCTCCTTTCTAATTGATTTCTAAAGAACGTAGGAAGTAGAGTTTTGTCTTTGGTCTTCTTCTCTTCCCTAGATGGTATTTTCTGGTTTGGTGCTTTCAGCACTCTCTAATTCATATCTTTATCCAAGAACTTTTCCTGAGAATTCTAATGCCTGGCACCCACACGTGGATGTCTGATAGACATATCACACACACACACACACACACACACACACACACACACACAGGCATATTCAATACCAGCATCTTGAGTTTATTCTCTAAACTTGTACCACCCTCAATTTTCTCATCTCCCTAAAAGATACTGCCATTGCTCAAGCCAAATTCTTACAAATCTTAGTTTTTCACTTTTTTCCCTTATGCATTGGCAAGTCCTGTCAATTTTACCTCTAGAACAATTTTTGAATTTACTTACTTCCTTAGGCTTCATTTGCCCGGAACATCGACCAAGCTGCCATTCTTTCCAACTGTATGACTGCATTATCCTCCAACTGATCTCCCTACTTCCATTCATTCCCTTGGAGTCTATGTTCTACAAAACTGCCAGAGTGCTCATTTAAAAATATTCATCAGAAAACCAGCTTTTCCCACTCAGACCTTTCATAGACTAAGATGCAAATTCCTTGCTCCAGCCCAGAAGACCCAATGATTGTGCTTTTTGCTATCACTTTAACCTAGTCTTTAACCATTCTTTTTGCTGGTGACTTCCCAGGCACAATAGTTTCTGTTCTACCAAAAAAATCAAACTCTTCTACTGTGCTTGGTATCATGTCTGCTAGAAAAGCTCATTAATTAATCATCAGCTGAAATTTCACCTTGACTATGAAACTTTTTTCCTTCCCTCTGAGTCAGGGTTAGTTAATCTATCTTTCGTACTCCCACTACACTCTGTTCTGACCTAGAGGCAAAGAGCATCTTTAGTCACTCTTTCATACAAAGTTTTTTTTTACTCTAGAACAGAATATGCTCACCAAACAGGTGTTGTATTTATGAAAGAACCTTACAGATATTTTGTGAGAAGAAAAAGCTGAAATGAAATGCCCAAGATAGTTGTTTTCAGTGATGTGTAACATTATATAGAAGAGATAGAACATTTGTTTCCTTTTAGGACACTCCTGGGTTTAATGTGTAGAAGTTGGAAAAGGAGGTTTTGTTCAATTTAAGAAACTTCTAAAGATTAGAACTCTACAGCTATAACTGGAAGAGTATGTGAAATTAGACTGACTCACCAAAAATACCCAGGAGAACAGACTGGCTGACTGCAGATTCGTAGGGAAGAGATTCCTGCATGGGGTGTGAGGTTTTTTGTTGTTGTTCTGTTTGTTTGTTTGTTTACCACTACATTCTATATGGCCTGTATCACCCTCAGCTTCTGTGTTTTTATAAATTACAAAAGTTGCTTTCAACTTCTTAAATCTACTCTTACTTCAATTTCCAAGCCTATTTCCTATATACTCATCTGTATACTCATGTAACAGCTTTTTTGCCTCTTGATAATTCTCAATTCCTTTTTTTTTTTTTTTTTTTTTTTTTTTGAGGGGCGAGAGGGGCAGAGGGAGAGAGAGAGACTCTTAAGCAGGCTCCATGTCCAGTGAAGCCTTATATGGGGCTTGATTCTGACCCTGAGATCATGACCTGAGCTGAAGTCAAGAGTTGGACACCTAAGTGACTGAGCTACCTGGCATCCAGTAATTCTCAATTCTTGCCTAGTTATATGATTTTAGGTGCATGGTTTTATTTCCTGCTAAACTGATTGAGTATTTATTGGCAGAGAAGCAGCATGTATATCAAGCAGTTCAGTATATAGTCTCCAAAACCAATCTGCCTCAGTTTGAATCATGCCTTTATCACTCACCAGATCTGGAAGCTATTACTACTTCTACTGCTACATCACACCTTATGTTTTTTGTACTCATTAATTACATCTAAGGTGTTATTAAGCTCTAAATCTGTTATTTGCTTGTATTTCATATGGTTCTACCTACTTAATTAATCCAGTTTAACCTTGGCCTATTTCTTTCATGGTACTTTTTCCCCCTTTATTTTATTTATTATTTCTTTTCAGTGTTCCAGAATTCATTATTTATGCACCACACCCAGTGTTCCATGCAATACATGCCCTCTATAATACCCACTACCAGGCTCACCCAACCTCCCATCACCTCCCCTCCAAAACCCTCAGTTTGGTTCTCAGACTCCACAGTCTCTCGTGGTTAATCTCCCCCTCCAATTTCCCCCAACTCCCTTCTCCTCTCCATCTCCCCAGGTCCTCGTATTATTCCTTATGCTCCACAAGTAAGTGAAACCATATGATAATTGACTCTCTCTGCTTGACTTATTTCATTCAGCATAATCTCTTCTAGTCCCATCCATGTTGATACAAAAGTTGGGTATTCATCCTTTCTGATGGAGGCATAATACTCCATAGTGTATATGGGCCATACCTTCTTTATCTATTCATCCGTTGAAGGGCATCTTGGTTCTCCCCATGGTTTGGCGACTGTGGCCATTGCTGCTATAAACATTGGTGTACACATGGCCCTTCTTTTCACTACATCTGTATCTTTGGGGTAAATACCCAGGAGTGCAATGGCAGGGTCATAGGGAAGTTCTATTTTTAATTTCTTGAGGAATCTCCACACTGTTCTCCAAAGTGGCTGTACCAACTTGCATTCCCACCAACAGTAGAAGAGGGTTCCGCTTTCTCCACATCCCCTCCAACACATGTTGTTTCCTGTCTTGCTAATTTTGGCCATTCTAACTGGTGTAAGGTGATATCTCAATGTGGTTTTAATTTGAATCTCCCTGAGGCCTAGTGATGATGAACATTTTTTCATGTGTCTGATAGCCATTTGTATGTCTTCATTGGAGAAGTGTCTGTTCATATCTTCTGCCCATTTTTTGATATGATTGTCTGTTTTGTGTGTGTTGAGTTTGAGGAGTTCTTTATAGATCCTGGATATCAACCTTTTGTCTGTACGGTCATTTGCAAATATCTTCTCCCATTCTGTGAGTTGCCTCTTTGTTTTCTTGACTGTTTCCTTTGCTGTGCAGAAGCTTTTGATTTTGATGAAGTCCCAAAAGTTTATTTTTGCTTTTGTTTCCTTTGCCTTTAAAGACATACCTTGAAAGAAGTTGCTGTGGCTGATATCAAAGAGATTACTGCCTACATTCTCCTCTAGGATTCTGATGGATTCCTGTCTCACGTTGAGGTCTTTTATCCATTTTGAGTTTATCTTTGTGTACGGTGTAAGAGAATGGTCGAGTTTCATTCTTCTACATATAGCTGTCCAGTTTTCCCAGCACCATTTATTGAAGAGACTGTCTTTTTTCCACTGTATATTTTTTCCTATTTTGTCGAAGATTATTTGCCCATACAGTTGAGGATCCATATCTGGGCTCTCTACTCTGTTCACCTGGTCTATGTGTCTGTTTTTATGCCAGTACCATGCTGTCTTGGTGATCACAGCTTTGTAGAAAAGCTTAAAATCAGGCAACATGATGCCCCCAGTTTTATTTTTCTTTTTCAACATTTTTTCATGGTACATTAAAAAAAAATTCATCATTTCTTTACAAAGAATAATTCATATTGTTTGTAGAAATGTATTTTAAATAATAAATATATATTTCAGAGTGACTTCTAATGATTGAATAACATTACATTATCTATATATACTATAATTTGTTGCATAAATCATTTAAAATTAAGTATGATTTCAGTTTCTATTACTATAAATGGTAAATATCTTTCTTCAAACACATTTGCATATTTACCCCTCAATTTAAGTAGGATCAAGACATAGAAGTGAATTTCTGTGTTCAAAGACATGTACTTTGTAAGGCAATATATATTTCAGTTACTCTCCAGAAAGTTTCATGGCTTCTAATAGCATATTTTCTCATTTGATTCCTAATGTTGTTGTAACTAAAAGTAGTTTCCTCTTCTATTTATGTGTCACTATTTGTTTAGTAAATTAATTTTCAGTCTTCTATGTCAGTTCCAGGACACATTAATTTATTTCAAGATACTTCAGCCATTTCTCTAATTTTCCATCATATGTTTTTTAGGTGCATGATTTTTCTATGATAATTACTTAGTGCATCTTTAATTTCTTCTAACATATTAAAATGTTTAATACATTGGTTTTTATTTTCTAATCTACAAGGAATAATTTAATTAGGAATCTTATTACTTATCCACATATTTAAGAAGGAAGAAGGGTATAATTTACTCATTAGTGCTATACTGATTTTTTTCTCTGTAGAAATAGCTTTGAGCTATTCTGTATATCAAAGCATTTATATTAATAGCTATCTATCACTGAACTATATTCATAATTATAAATTTTGTGTCTGTTTTGGCTATTTAGATCTCATCTAGAACATTAAAATCAATATACAATGTGATTTTTAAGAAATCAAGTGATGAAATTCTTCTCATTTACAAGTAAGTCTTATTATTTTATATAGTATTTTCAATGTGAGTCTCTAGGTTTTCTGCCTGTTATAATCCCAAATCACTGTTGGATTTGGCAATCCTCAATACAAAATCTAAAAGGTGATATCCACTTTTTTTTTAGAATTTTAGAGTTATTTTTTGGTCTGGGATATAGACTTGAGGGTCATTTAATTGCACTTTTTTTTTTTAATTTTTTATTTTTTATAAACATATATTTTTATCCCCAGGGGTACAGGTCTGTGAATCACCAGGTTTACACACTTCACAGCACTCACCAAATCACATACCCTCCCCAATGTCCATAATCCCACCCCCTTCTCCCAAACCCCCTCCCCCCGGCAACCCTCAGTTTGTTTTGTGAGATTAAGAGTCACTTATGGTTTGTCTCCCTCCCAATCCCAGCTTGTTTCATTTATTCTTCTTCTACCCACTTAAGCCTCCATGTTGCATCACCACTTCCTCATATCAGGGAGATCATATGATAGTTGTCTTTCTCTGCTTGACTTATTTCGCTAAGCATGATACGCTCTAGTTCCATCCATGTTGTTGCAAATGGCAAGATTTCATTTCTTTTGATGGCTGCATAGTATTCCATTGTGTATATATACCACATCTTCTTGATCCATTCATCTGTTGATGGACATCTAGGTTCTTTCCATAGTTTGGCTATTGTGGACATTGCTGCTATAAACATTCGGGTGCATGTGTCCCTTTGGATCACTACATTTGTATCTTTAGGGTAAATACCCAATAGTGCAATTGCTGGGTCATAGGGCAGTTCTATTTTCAACATTTTGAGGAACCTCCATGCTGTTTTCCAGAGTGGCTGCACCAGCTTGCATTCCCACCAACAGTGTAGGAGGGTTCCCCTTTCTCCGCATCCTCGCCAGCATCTGTCATTTCCTGACTTGTTGATTTTAGCCATTCTGACTGGTGTGAGGTGATATCTCATTGTGGTTTTGATTTGTATTTCCCTGATGCCAAGTGATATGGAGCACTTTTTCATGTGTCTGTTCGCCATCTGGATGTCTTCTTTGCAGAAATGTCTGTTCATGTCTTCTGCCCATTTCTTGATTGGATTATTTGTTCTTTGGGTGTTGAGTTTGCTAAGTTCTTTATAGATTCTGGACACTAGTCCTTTATCTGATATGTCGTTTGCAAATATCTTCTCCCATTCTGTCAGTTGTCTTTTGATTTTGTTAACTGTTTCCTTTGCTGTGCAAAAGCTTTTGATCTTGATGAAATCCCAGTAGTTCATTTTTTCCCTTGCTTCCCTTGCCTTTTGCGATATCCACTTTTTAAAAAAAGATCTTTATTATTTATTTCTCAGAGAGCAAGAGATAGAGAGCACAAGCAGGCAGAGTGGCAGGCAGAGGCAGAGAGAGAAGCAGGCTCCCCACTGAGCAAGGAGCCCGATGTGGGACTCAATCTCAGGACTCTGGGATCATGACCCAAGCCAAAGGCAGCTGCTTAACTGACTGAGCCACCCAGGCGACCCAGTGATACCAATTTTTAACATGAAAGTGAATTTCTAGTTTAGATTTAAAAAAAAAATGTTATGACATCCTTGAGTTTATTTTAAATACAACTGAGATTATATATAACCTTAGCTGGGAGTCAGTTTCATACCTTTCTATTTGTTGATGTTTGTGGAAAACAAAATAGAAATTACTAATCCTGTTGAAATTCAGATATATTGAATTTCTTGTTCTTTATCTGACTGGACAATCCAAAATTTGGAGGCAAATTTTGATTATATGTAAGTCTTTGAAAAATCCACATTGATTTTTGCAAATCTGGAAGGCTGTTAAATGGTTGTTGGGTGGAATAAGTGACATTTGTCCCTTTTCTTGCCTTGACCATACCAGATCTTATTTTCTTAATATTTTAAATTCAACTATAAAATCAAAATCACCTCTAGGCATATGCCAATTAAAGCTTTTAAAAGCATCTTTAGAATTAAAAAATTATTCTCAAGGACTGTGTAATTCATAATTTTGACTTATGGTATCATTTGATCTTTCTCTTGATTTTCACTTTGACATTTTTATTTTTGTTCCATTTTGATTATTCAAATTTCTGAATTCATTTGAATGGACAAAAATGGTGTTTCCTTAAACCATATTTTTCAATAAAGAAAAGGCATTGAATATACTAAGAGACAAAATTTTTATATTTTCACAAACAATTATAATCAGACATATGCTCAACAAACACTTGTTGAATTCTTACTATGTACCAGGTGTCGTGGAGCCTAGAAATGAAATAAATTTCTTTCTTTTAAGAGACTGAGAATGAAGAGAGAAAAATAATTGTGATAAGATATAATAACTCCTCTAGGCAAATATCTTAAGGTGCAATTGCCGCCTGGTGAGTATCTAATTCAGCATGAGGGCTCAGAGTGCAGTTGAGCTTAGCCACAAATGTGCATGTGGTATAAAGGTATGTAGAGTGATACCACTGCACAAAAGACAAGATTTCAGTTCTGAAAGATCCTGTATGATATTATATTTCTTTCCTCCTGGAGTTGAAGGGTAGCCAGTAAGGATGCTAAGCAGTGAAATGATGTGATACAGTTTGTGCATTTGGATGTCACTCTGGAAAAGGGAGAAGGATGGATGGAGAGAGAGCTAAGACATTGTAGATTCAGTCAAGAACTGTCAATGAGTGAGCTGTAGAAATGAACTTTGAGAGCAGGTCTGAGAAGTATTAAGGGAATAGTAAAGTTAGTACTCAGTGACTCATTGATTGTAGGAGATCCTGGTAAGAAATGAGATAAGAATGATGTTCAGATTTCTTGCTTGGGCAACTGGATAAATGATAAGATATATTCTGAAATAGGAAACAAAGAAGAGAGGAGATTAGTAGGCATGATGACAAGTTCAGCTTAAACATGCTGAGTTTGAGATACCAGTGATACATTCAATGGAGGTGTTGTGTAGGAAGTTAGGAACATGGATTTGACAGTCAAAAAAAAATTGAGGCAAAAGATCAGATTCCAAAGGTATAGATGATATTATGATCAATATTTCGGTGGTATTTGAAACCACACATGGGGAAGAAATGGCCAAGAAGAGAGGGAGGGTATGAAGAAAAGAGTGCTGAGAAGGAAGCCCAGATGGTGCCAGCCTTTAGGATTGGGTAAAGGAATAGAATTTGCAAAGCAGTCTTTAAAGGAGTCCCTAAAGAGATAGGAAGACTATTATCAGAAAGTGATTTCATAGAATTAAAAGCTAAGAACTGCAGATTATACATGGAATTGGATATATTGGAGGTAATGGCTAGGTTGGTAAGAACAACTGCAGTGGAATAGTAGGGACTGGATACTGAATAGACTGGACCTCAGAGGTGATATAGAAGAAACAAGTTGTAATGAACAATTTCTTCAAGATATCTATGTACCATTGAAGGCTCCCTGCATCCTGAAGATCACAAATTGGTAATGTTACCAAACTGCAGGTTTAAAAGATTTTTTTTTTTTTAGAATTTATTCTCATTCTTGAAGGCTAGGAGTAGAGAAATATGGTAGGCAATTGGTGACATATACCCATCAAAAAGATGACTGTAAAGAAGTTGAGGGCATTGATGTTTTAGATACTAAATTAAAAGAAGCAGGAAACAATAACCTAATATTGGTATAAATGTCCCTGTCCTCAAATTAGGCTAGGACAAGGTGAAATCACATTATTTGAGTTCCAGATCTATGCCTTAGACAGGAAGGCTGTTAAAATTTAATTTTATACACAGCCTTCGGTAAATGCACAAATTCTCAAAAGGAATGAGAAGTGCTTGCTCTCCGTGTTTCAAGGACACCACTACAGTTGAAAGCATAAAAGATCTATGATGTGCTTGCTGAATGATTAAAATGTGTTCTTCTCTACTCTTGTGTCTTATCCAGAGAAGCAAACTATTCAGTGTGACTTGGGGGTTCTCCACCTTAGTGTTAAATGGGAAGCCCCATCTGTTAGCACATAAATGTCAAGGCAAACATGTCAGATATCTCTGTGTGTATAAGAGGAGTCACTATGTATAAGCTATGTGGTTCTGGGGCTTTTGTCAAAACATAAGACTCTGAGATTGAACAGCAGGCACGGGTTTCAACACATTAGCATTTCACTGAGAGAGGAAGAATAAAACCTACATGAGCTACACCAGTAATCCAACTATGTGTTCAGACTGATGAAAACAAACTACAGGACAATAGGCAAGCAGCCAATAAACAATTTAAGACTGGGAAACCATCTGAATAACTGAAGGTAGCTGGCAAATTAATGCAGTGATGCCATTTCAGCAGGATTACACTGATAGGTTAGGAAAGATCTCTCTGCTGCATAAGACAGATGCGGCCAAACCTGGATTTGAGATAAAAATCTTCTTCATCTTTTTCTTTATATTTTTCTTCAATTTGAATAAAAACCCTGGTATCTTTCTTTACCCCAGAATTCTATGAATTCTATAACAAGCTTTGTTATACTTGTTAAGTAACTCCAGGGAAAAGGGAAAAGGGAGCATTCATTAGTGCTGAAAAAAAAAATCTATCATCTATTTAAGTGAAAATGTGCAATATAATGAAAGCCAAGTGATTAAAAATTACTATGATATATGATATCCTCATTTGGTTACTTGCACAATTATAGATGTAATCTGATACTTACAATTCTGAGTTTTTTTTAAGCTCACAAATTATAGATGACTTGTCTGGTTTAAATTATCGAGTATCCCTACAGTATAACAATAGTAGTTGTTACCAGTAAGCCTTTTATGGCTCACAATACGAAAAATATTATACCACAGACTAAATAGGCAAGGAGTTACAAGATCATATGAAATAAAAATTTAGAAGCTGAAAAAATATATATAGCTGTAGGTTGTTGTAGTTATGTGTAGGATGTTCATCCTACACATCCACAGCCATCCACTGCCATCCACAGCCATGTAGAAAATAGCTTGAGATGGAGAGGAAACTAAAAGAAAATTTCTTTAGGGACCTAATAGAAAACTCCAGTCAATACATTAAAGCTAACATAGTGATTCCCGTTAAGAGCACTTATCTTATTTGTACATAATTGTATATTTCTCTCAGTCAGCAGAGAAAATTAGAAGTACTAAAAACAAAGTAAATATGTCTATTGAGAAGGCATTACATTTTAATAGAAAAATAGGGAGCAAGGCATGGTTGGGAGTGGGGAATGGAGATGAATAATTCACACAGATCTAGTTTATAAGAATTCTTGAGATTAAGAGGAGTGAAGTGTAATGTTACATCTACTGAATACCAGATGGGGGATCTGAAACACAGTATTTTATGAGACCTCTCTTTAAGCCCTGGCTTGTTGACTTCCTGGCAGTGTGATTTTATGGGCAAGAAGAGATTTAAGCATCTTATGCTCCCATCCATAAAGTGACGGTACCAAAGCTACATTTCACTGACTACAAGTAGCACTTTGTTTAAATTTTACCACCCTTGAAATAGAGAAGTTTTTCAACTGATGGCATCGTGTCATTGCAGTGAGCCAGGCAGTTTCTGTGACAGTGGACTGTCTGCCTATACACAAACTTGGTTCCTGCTGTCATGGTTAGACAACTACAAGCCATTACTGATTCAGTCAACAAACAACTGAAGGATCAAATAAGGAAGAGGCATTTGTCTTGGTTGTTGTCTGAAACCTTTTATTGGCATCTTCTTACAAGATCAAAATAGCACCAACATCAAAACTTGCAAAATGGGTGTCAGTGTCTAGGAAGAAAATCCTTAAGACAGAAGAAGGGCACTCGTCTGTGACATGCTGCCTCACCCATGCTCATGGTGGCACAGAGGAGATACTGGATGGAAAAACAGAGGCATCTATCATGAAGAGTTGAAAAGTGATTCAAAGGAGTCAAGCCAATCATGAAGGTAATTGAAAGAATACTGTATATAGCCTACTTACTTGACCTTCTTATCCTTTTTAAGTATGCTCAGGACTATGTATATGATAGAAATTTATACCTTAATAAATCTAAAGAAACCCTTTGGATAAAAATCACAAGAGATAAATAATTGTTAGTTTAATTGGCAATTTATTGTTTCTTAGTGCTACATGAAGTAGTGATGTCTTAATCATGCCATCATTCATTTAACTAATATTTTGTCAATGGATATAAATGTCCACCTACTTCCTCTCATAAACAATGTTACAGTGAATTCTTGCATCTTCATTTTTTTGTACAGACTTGTTTAGTTTTTCCTTACAGTAAATTTATACATATGAAATTGATTCATCAAAAGGCCTGTAAGCTCATTTTGTATTTGGGAATACAGTGAAGTTTTTTTCTCCAGAAAGGTCATATTAAATTTTGCTGGCTCAGCAGTATATTATAGAAATAGAAATAATTTCACAGACTGATCTTAGTTAAAACATTAAACTGAAATAGATTTAGTATTGAAGCCTCGTGGATCTAATGTAGAGTAGTTGGAATTGTCCACCTTGGCTAGACTAGTAGCAAATGGTTAGAGCTTTCTCATGGGGGTGCTATTGGCATTTTGGACAGGACTCTTTCGTGTTGTGGGACTAATCTGTGCCCTTTCGGAATATTCTGACTATCAAGGGCTCTGCAGTGATAGTGTGACAAAGAAAACACTTCCATAACATTTCAAAATGCCTCCTAGGTCAAGGGAACTGGGTTAAATAAAAACATTGTTCCAAGACAAAACAGGTAGTGGGAAGACCTTATGGAATTTAAATTAATACAAGATCTGTTTCTCTCGGTGTGCTTCTAGAGCAGATTCATTCTACTTTTGGTTATTTCACTGTGGGATATTCAATGCTTAACTACAAAGTTGTTTTTGTTTTTGTTTTTTTTCTAATCATCTAGAAATGCAGCTTTGCAATCACGAAGGATAGGAATGCCTAGAACTTGTAAAGTATTGTAGTGCTCTTTTAAAATCTTTAGATATATGTTTGTTGTAGAGAATGAATTTTTAAAATTTTAAATGTAAAAGAAACTGTGATCATCACAATGTAAATTGTGTAGGTGGGTCATTTGTTATTCATTTTGTTTTTGTTTTTGTTTTGATGTTGAAAAAAACCTCAGATGGCTCCCAGGTCTTATTTTCACCATTTGCCTGCTCAAAATGAATAGGGCTTCTGCCATTAAATGCATTTTATTAAATGTCCATGTGATCCAAAGCCTCCCACAATATGAATGTTCTTTGACCACACTCTCATCGTATCTGGTTAATAATAATAGAGTAGTTGTCAATAGTACAGCTCTAAAATCAAACTGCCTTGGTTCAGACATTGTTTAGTCATTCCGTGCTTCACTTTCTGTATCTGAAAGTTTCAAGGATAGCACTAGAATTCCTTCCAAGAACTGTCAAGAATTAAACCTGTGCTTGACACATAGAAAGCACTTTACATGTTTATCGCTTTCATTATTATAGTTATCTGTGGTGGCTTTGCAGTGTGTCAGCTGAGTGAGAAATCATGATTTCCAGAATTCCTTCCCTGCATTGTGTGGGTTCTTTTGACCACAGGAAAATCTACATGCCCTTTGGAAAAAGAGAGTAAAGCAGCTGGTCTTTTGGAGACAGAAGCTGTTGCTGTACATGCCCATTGCTAATGCTCTGCCCCCTCACCTTGTTAAAGCAGGGTAGCTGCCCTGTACATCACCAGCAGCCCCCTCAGCCCCACCCCCAGCTCCTGATCTGAGACTCCTAGACAAGTGCTGGTGCATGTTTAGCTTTTTGAGGAAATGTGCTAATGCTTCTGCTTTCACCCCATCATTAAAGCTAGAAATTTGGAAGCAGTGAGAGACAGAGGTTCTGCAGTTCTAGAGAGTTCTAGCCATCCATGGGCTCCTACAAGTTTCTAGATTCTAGTTTTTCTTGCTGTCATGTCTTTCTTTCTGACTGCCAACCCTGCCAACCCAACGGCAACTGACTTAACCTGTTTTTAACCACCTTTCACAAACACATCAAACCCAACCCCTTATAACATATTCCTTGTAATTCTCATAGAGGTTAGGGTCATTTTGCTATTGGGAGAGCAAAAAGTCTCTTTTTTCTTTTTAAAGACTTATTTATTTTAGGAAGAGAGAGAACATGTGTGAGTGCCCTCTCTCCCTGCCCATGTAGGGGAGGGGCAGAAGGAGAGAGAGAGAGAGAGAGAGAGAGAAAGAGAATTTATTTATTTATTTATTTTTATTTTTTTATTTTTTATAAACATATAATATATTTTTATCCCCAGGGGTACAGGTCTGTGAATTGCCGGGTTTACACACTTCACAGCACTCACCATAGCACATACCCTCCCCAATGTCCATAACCCCACCCCCCTTCTCCCAATGAGAGAGAATTTTAAGTAGAATCTTCACTCAGCGCAGAGCCCCATACGGGGCTTGAGCTCAGAACTCTGAGTCAGATGCTTAACTGACTGGGCCACCCAGGCGCCCTTTTGTTTTAATGTGTACTTCTTTATTATTAGAACTTGAATATCTTTTGGAGTGTTCATTCCCTTATCATCCATAATTTGCCTATTTATATTTTCCCAATTTTCTATTAGATTGTTCTTCCATGTTTTTTTTTTTTTTTAGAGGTAGAGTAAGGGTAAAGAGAGAGGGAGAGACAGAATCTCAAGCAGGTTTCACACCCAGGGGCTCCATCCCACAACCCTGAGTCCATGACCTGAGCCTTGAAAGCAAGAGTCGGTTGCTTACCCAACTGACCCACCCAGGCACACTTAGATTGTTTCTCCCATATTGCTTTGTAGGAGTGCATTATAAATTAAGGTTATCAAAACTTTTAAATATATATTATATGTGTTGTTTATCTTTTAATTTTGTTTATGTATTCTTTTGCCATGCAGAGTTTAAATTTTTTGTAATTAAATGTCACATTATTTGACTTTATAAGTTCTAGCCTTGATGGTGTGCCTTCCCCATCAAATAGAGAACTATTTATGTATCTCTTCCTCCCAGACATCTTGAGATATAATTGATATGTAACATTGTATTAGTTTAAGGTATACAACATGATGATTTGATATATGTATATATTGCAAAGCAATTGCCACAGTAAGTTTAGTTGAAATCCACCATCTCACATAGTTATCATTTTTTTGTGTGTGATGAGAAATTTTAAGATCTACTCTTTTAGCAACTTTTCAAATTACAATACAGTAGTGTTAACTATAGTCGCGATGATGTACATTATATCGCCAGAACTTATTTATCTTGTAACTGGAAGTTTGTTCTTTTTGAGCTCCTTCATCCATTCTGACCAGTTACCGTCCCTTACCTCTGGCAACCACCAATTTCTTCTCTGTATTTATGAGTTAATCATAGCTATTGGAAATAATGATGCAGTCAACATGAGGATGCACATAGTGGTAGTGATTTCATTTAAAAATAGTGATTTCATTTCCTTTGAATACATACCCAGAAGTGGAAATGCTGTATCATATGGTAGTTCTATTTTTAGTTTTCTGAAGGAACTCCATACTGTTTTCCATAGTGGCTGCACCAATTTACATTCCCACCAATAGTGCACAAGGGTCCCTTTTTCTCCACATCCTTGACAACACTCATTGCTGCTTATCTTTTTGATAATAGCCTTCATAACAGGTATGAGGTGATACCTCATTGAGGTTTTGATTTGCATTTCCCTGGTGGTTAATGATGTTGAGTACCTTTTTATAGTTGTTGGCCATTTGTATGTCTTCTTTAGAAAAATGTCTATTCAGGTTCTTGGCCCATTTTTAAATCAGATGGCTTGCTTTGTTTTTGTTTTTGTTTTATGTTGTTGAGTGGTATGAGTTCTTTATGCATTTTGGATATTATCCCCTTACCAGTTATATGATTTGCACATATTTTCTCCTATTTGCTAGATTGACTTTTTTCATTTTGTTGATGGTTTTCTTTGCTGCAGAATAGCTTCTTAGTTCTTATAATCTTATCTGTTTATTTTTTACTTTTGTTGCCTTTGATTTTGATGTCAAATCCAAAAATACCATTGTCAAGACTGATGCCTAGAAGTTTACCCCTATATTTTCTTCTTGGTATTTTATGGTTTCAGGTTTTATTTTTAAGACTTTAATCCATTTTATGTTGATTTTTGTGTGTGTTGGAACATAGGGATCTAATTTTGATCTTTTGCATGTGGCTGTCCAGTTTTCCCCAACCATTTTTTGAAGAGACTACCTTTTTCCCACTGTGAATTCTCACATCCTTTGTCATAAATCAATTGACCATTTATGTGTAGGTTTATATCTGGACTCTCAATTCTGTTTCATTGATCTGTGTCTGTTCTTGTGCCAATACTATACAGTTTTGATTACTATAGCTTACTAATATACTTTGAAGTCAGAAAGTGTGATGCCTCCAGCTTTATTCTTTTTTTTTTTTAAAGATTTTATTTATTTATTTGACAGAGAGAGATCACAAGTAGATGGAGAGGCAGGTAGAGAGAGAGAGAGAGGGAAGCAGGCTCCCTGCTGAGCAGAGAGCCCGATGCAGGACTCGATCCCAGGACCCTGAGATCATGACCTGAGCTGAAGGCAGCGGCTTAACCCACTGAGCCACCCAGGCGCCCCCCTCCAGCTTTATTCTTCTTGCCCAAGATTGCTTTGAGTATTTGGTCATTTTTGTGGTTCCATACAAATTTAGGGCTGTTTGTTCTATTTCTGTGAAAATTGTCATTGGAATTTTGGTAAGAATTGCATTAAATCTGTAGTATATTTTTTTAATTTGGAGAAAATTTATAACCAACCCCTTGATATGTGATTTATATTATTATTGGAACACTTACTATTTGGGTAAAATGGTCAAATATTTTGAATACTATATATATTATTAGATGGACTTCTCTCATAACAAATATATACAGTTTGTAATCTGTAAGTGACAGATTAAAAAAATTACACAAGTATTGCCATCGTTACAAAATTATAATAGCAGTTGTAGCAATCAGTTGAAAAAATGCTGGAAAATAAAATTTTTTTTTGTATTTATGACATTAAATTTGGAAAGGACAGTAAAGGTCACCTAATCTAAACTCAGTCAGAAAAGGAAACTCCTGGTTTTCTTGGTATATCATTCTAACTTTATTTATTAGAAATTATTTTGTAATTCTTATCTGTTGCTTCTAGTTTTGCTGTCTGAAGTTCTGCAGAGTATGTCTAATATTTTCTTTTTCAATAGCTTTTAAATCTTTGAAGGTAACTTTTGTAGTTTTGTTAAGTATATCTTTTCCAGTTCTTCATTCATATTCATTTAATTTATTCAACATTTATTGAGTATTTATTGAGTACTTATAATGTGCAAGCAATCTTTCACGTGTTGAGTACATTACAGTGAAAAATAAGACCATGACCTCATAGAGCTTACATTCAAGTAGTTAAAAATTCCTTATATTACAGATTTTTATACTAATTCTTTCTTTCTTTCTTTCCTAGATTTTTAAATATTTATTTGAGAGAGAGAGAGAAAACAGAGAGAGAGAGAGAGAGAGCTCACACACAAGCAGAGGGGGTGGGAGGGGCAGAGGGGGAGGGAGCAACAGACTCCCCACTGAGCAGGAAGCCAGGGATGTGTGGCTCCATCCCAGGACTTGAGCCAAAGGTAGAAGCTTAACCGACTGAGCCACCCAGGTGCCCCTCTTTATCACTTTAGTGAGACTTCTATATTAGTTAGTTTCTTCTTAAGTGCTTTGCCTAGAATAAACAAAATATGACAGACTGTGGTGTAACTAGTATATCTGTGGTGATGAGTCATGTGTTCTTTCTTCACATACAAATAATTTTCCATTGAAATTAATTACATTTCAGTGATTAGAAATTCAAATATAGTAGCAAGATTAGCTTGTTACATGCAGAAGTGTTGCCTTATAATACTTCATATTGTGTCAGGAATTTGTCTAGGAAAAGAGTTCAAGATCAGATGTTTTAACACTAGGGAGGTGGTTAGACTATAGAAGCTTTTGGAATACTTTTTAGCAAACCAGTTGGTTGCAGAAGTAGCCTTTCAATCTTCAAGTACATGCATAGAGGCTAGGACCGTTATTGGAGAGGACTTGCCAATTCAGTGACTTCTTACTTTATGGTTGACCTGTTTCCTGTCTATGTTCTATGTCCCATTTATATAACATCATGTTGTTTAAAATTGTAGCCTTTGCATTTGAATAATTCACACAGGAAGAATAGGACCCCATGCATTTATCTGTTAAAACTTAAAGTAATAATGATTGAGAAATTATGAATGTGATTTATTATCAATAAATAAAGAATCGATATTTGTTGTTGGAACAAAATTTCCCATTCCATATGTCTACTGGGGCTATCACTATCCATTTTGCCCAATTTTCTTACCTTTTTTTATTTCCTGTTATGATATCAAAAGTAAAGAAATTAGTTTAGAATGAGTTGAAATCAGAAGGTCATTGGATAAGGATTTGGATGTCAGCTGCCTGTCTCTGAAGAGGAAAATAGAGGACAGTTAACTTAGACAGTAGCCTTTGTGTAATAAGAAACTCTTCATGCTGATGGGATCTCTTCATATTTCTGTAGAAATGCTGTATAATAGAGCAGACAGTACTTAGTATTCAAGAGGCTGTTTTTCATCTCCTGAGCCAGTAGCTTCTTCAAATTTCTTAAGAAACAAGCAAAAAATGTTTGCCTTTATAAAACTAAATAGGCAGTGGCTTTCTTCAACTATGCAGTTTTATAAATGTCAGTAACACACATTTTATACTTTAAGCGCCAAAATAAGTTAAGTTGTCCTGAAACCATTTAAGCTTATTTTACAGAGAATGAAATTGCACATTCTCTTAGTAATTGATTGATAATAAAAATATACTGCTATTTTTTAATGTTTTTAAACCTATTTAAAAATATGACATCGGGATGATCATTTTATTTATCTATTTGTTTTAATTTTATTTTATTTTGTTTTAAATTTTAAATTTAAAATTTTTAAAATTTTGTTTAATTTAATTTTATTTTAAATTTCATTTTGTAAGGAAGTTCTACACCCAATGTGAGGCTTGAACTCATGACCCGGTTGCATACTCTACCCATACCCACTGAGCCCACCAGGCACCCCTAAGGATGATCACTTAAATGTTTATTTACCTTTCTTTATTATTGTTGTAAATTTATATTGCCCAATTATTTATTTTTGTGTATTTGGATTAAAGTTGTTAATTTTTTTAGTAACTTGCCTTGTTTGTAAAGATGGACATTTTAATCACTCATTCATTCATTTAACAATAACTTATTGAACACTTATGTGCCTAGAACAGTTTTAGGTACCATAAATGCAATACAACTTTCCAGTGCAGGAGCAAGAAGAGAAAAGAAAAATGCACATGATTTCAGGTTGTCTTGGTAGCAGATGGAGTGATTAAGATCTGGAATTGGGGAACTTAATAGATTAAGAGGAGTTAGATCATGAAGGTGAAAACCAAGAGCTTGTGCTTAATCTTGAGGGTAGTGGGAAACTCTTAGGGCTTAATCAGGGGATTAACATGAACAGGTTATTATTGAGGAAAGATCACTTTTGGATACCATGCAGAGAAGGGATTGCAGAGAAACTGCAAGTATAGCAACTGTTAGGAAGCTGTTATAACAATATACGCAAAGATGATGCTGTCCCTAGGAAGTACAGGCACTTTATAGACAGGTCTTCTCATCACACAATGTGTAATATTTGAGTGGAGGAGGAGCTGAAATTCTTTGGAAAATAACATTTAAGAGATGGGTTGAAGAGAGAGACTCCACAATGAACACTAGAGTGAGTGGTGAAAGTATAACCAGGAGATCTTTTGGAAGAGGAGTCCAAAACTAAATGTTACACTTTATTACTTAAGTGCTTGGGGAGAATAGTGTTTTGATGTTTGTGTTAGGTGAAAATAAAATAGTGGTTTTCTTTTTAAAACAAAGCACAGACAGCATTCACTAAGTTATCACTATTACTTGATCCATTGTCAATAACAGGTCAATAGTAATTTCGGGAAAGGGAATTGGAGCAAACCTCCTTAATGGGAGACACTCTAAAAGATGTCTTGGAGTCTGTATGGGTAATGAGGCTAATCTATCTGCATCATCCTGTTATTTCAGGAATGTAGTGATGATAAATGTGAATATGTCGTAGTTCCAGAGACTCTTTGTAATTAATTACCAACTTACAGTTATCTTCAGACACTTATTAACAACATTTAAATTTAGTGTTAACAATCTATCATAGTCCTTTTAAGTAGGAGGTTTCTAAATCCCAGCAGTTGTTTTCATTAGCTGCCAAGTAGAAAAATGACCATGTGCTCTGTGCAAGTCAGAAAAGCTAGCAGCACTTCTGTTTTCCCAAATGTTCATTTAACTGCAGGGAGAAAGAGCAACAATAATAAAATTTAAAAAGGACTACATTTCATCCAGATCTATATTTCAAAGAGCATTTTATTTAAAACAAAACAAACATTTTATTTATTTATTTGTCAGAGATAGAGCAAGTGCAAGCAGGGGGAACAGCAGGCAGAGGGAGAAGCAGGCTCCTCACTCAGCAAGGAGCCCAACTCAGGGCTTTATCCCTTGATCTCAAGGTCCTGGGATCCAGCACTGAAGGCAGATGCTTAACCGACTGAGCCACCAGGTGTCCCAAAGAGCATTTTAAATATGACCTTTACATCATTTATTAATAACATCTAATTGGTATGAACAGAGTTGATTTTACAGTAAATATAAACAAAATTCTTACAATAATCCTAGGAAGTCACTATTTGAATGCCGTGTCTCTATTTAACCAATAAGAGACCAGAGTCCCCAAGTGGGTTAGTTTATACATCCACAAGTGGGAGAACTGATATTCAAACAGACCTTCAAATGCTGAAGTCTTTGCTCATTTGACTTTTTCAATGGTTTTAAAATACTTGTTTGTCTTTTGAGTCCAGATCCCTGTCTATAAAAAGCCTAATCTGTAAAAGCTCCTGTCTCCATTCCAGGGGCTCTGGTGTGCCATCTCAGAATTCTTATGGCCTCACAAAGCTAATTTAAACTATGCATCAGCCACAAGACTGCCTTCTATTTAGATGAATTTACATGAATTCCAGTGCAAAGAAAGATGAACAAGAAAAAAAAAAAGCTAACTTGATATATTGATGAATTTTTTTAATAAAAATCATTTATGTTTATTGGGTACAGTTCAATGTTGTCTGGAAATTTTTTGAAAAATATATTTCTATCCTCCTTTCTAAAAAACATTTTAACTTTAAAATACTCTTAAAGCTCCTTTATTTCCTCACCCATGTTAACATGTCACATGACCGTAGCACACTGACTGAAACCAGTAAGTTAATATTGCTGTTTACTACTCAGTAATCTCCAGACTTTAGTTATGCATCAGCTTTTTCCCCCAACTTTCCTTTTCTGTTTCACAATCCTACATTGCATTTAGTTGCTGGGTTTCCTCCAATCCTGCGGCAGTTCTTCAGTGTTTCTTTGTCTTTCATCCTCTTGACATTATAGAGGAGGACTGGTCAGTTATTTTGTAGGCTATCCCTCAATGTGGTTTCATGTAATGTTTATTCATAGTTAGAGTGATGTATCTTTGGCAAGAATACCACCAAAGTGATAATGTGCCCTTCTTAGTGAATCACATTAAGAAGTACATAGTGTTGGTGTGCCTGGGTGGCTCAGCCAGTTAAGCACCTGCCTTCAGCTCAGGTCATCATCTCCGGGTCTTGGGACGGAGCCTGGAGTTGGGCTCCCTGCTCAGCAGGGAGTCTGCTTCTCCCTCTCTCCCTGTCCCCCCATAAGTAAATAAAATCTTTACCAAAAAAAAAAAAAAAAAAAAAGGAGCACATAATCTCTCTTTCTTGTTATTCGTAATGTTGACTTTGATTACTTACTTAAGGTGATACCTGCCAACTTTCTCCACTCTAAAGTTACTGTTTTTCCCTTTATAATTAATAAATATCTTAGAGGGGAGAACACGCTGAGACTATGCAAATATCCTGTTTTTTTTCTGAAATTTTTATCCACTAATTTTAGTACCCGTTGGTAGGTGTTGCTTGTAAAAATGATTGCTGTGGTGTTTTCATGGTGACTTTGTATTTTTCTCATTCCTTCTATATTTATTAATTGGAATTCTTCTGTATGGAAGAGGTGGCCCTTTCCCAAATTCATTTACTTATTCAATTATTTATGTTTATCGGTATGGACTCATGGATATTTCTTTTATTCTATGAGTTATAATCCAAAATCATTATTACTTATTTGTACTGTTATTGAAGCTTTGGCCTTTGGAAGCTCCTTCAGGTTAGCTTATGTTTCGTTTTGGTGTGCCCTCATTTCTTTTTGAGCATACTTCTTTGCTTCCTGGAACCACAAGATCCTCCAGGCTCATTTTGTGCTCTCCCTGCCTCAGTCTTGGTACCAATCACTTTTTTTTTTAATTTTTTATTTTTTATAAACATATATTTTTTATCCCCAGGGGTACAGGTCTGTGAATCGCCAGGTTTACACACTTCACAGCACTCACCAAAGCACATACCCTCCCCAATGTCCATAACCCCACCCCCCTTCTCCCAACCCCCCAGCAACCCTCAGTTTGTTTTGTGAGACTAAGAGTCACTTATGGTTTGTCTCCCTCCCAATCCCATCTTGTTTCATTGATTCTTCTTCTACCCACTTAAGCCCCCATGTTGCATCACCACTTCCTCATATCAGGGAGATCATATGATGGTTGTCTTTCTCTGCTTGACTTATTTTGCTAAGCATGATATGCTCTAGTTCCATCCATGTTGTCACAAATGGCAAGATTTCATTTCTTTTGATGGCTGCATAGTATTCTATTGTATATATATACCACATCTTCTTGATCCATTCATCTGTTGATGGACATCTAGGTTCTTTCCGTAGTTTGGCTATTATGGACATTGCTGCTATAAACATTCGGGTGCACGTGCCCCTTCGGATCACTATGTTTGTATCTTTAGGTTAAATACCCAGTAGTGCAATTGCTGGGTCATAGGGCAGTTCTATTTTCAACATTTTGAGGAACCTCCATGCTGTTTTCCAGAGTGGTTGCACCAGCTTGCATTCCCACCAACAGTGTAGGAGGGTTCCCCTTTCTCCGCATCCTCGCCAGCATCTGTCATTTCCTAACTTGTTGATTTTAGCCATTCTGACTAGTACCAATCACTTTTAATGAGCCCTGGTTTCTCTTTTAGAGAATGGTATTTGGGAAACCAAGATTTGGATGATGAGTGTGTGTCCTTGCTCCTAGGCCCCCTCAGTGGACAAGCTTGGGAATATAAGTATACCAACCCATGCATACATACTTTTATATTCCGTTCCTTCTGTATTTATCTATTAAACTCAAATTCATACTGATACGTCAGCCACCTGGTGGGCTTAATTATCATATAAATTATTCTAATTGAAATCCTTGAAAATTTTTTCATTTTCAAGGTTTCCAGCTCTAGTTACACTAGGCTCTAAATAAAGAATGTGTGTTGTGTTTCCAGATTTGCTAGAAACCAGTTGTATCACCTTGATCTCTCCTTTTCTTCCTCCTGACCTGTAAAAGTAGTGTAACAATGCCTTCCCTATCTAGGTCACCAGGTGGTTTCAGGGCTTAATCAAAGTCTTGATTCTGTCTCTCCTTCTCTGTCAGTGTCTCTCTGTTGTTCTTCATAGCTCATCTTCTTCCCTGTCTCCAGTTCTTATTCCCCTGAAAGCTTGCCTCCGTCCTACAGATAGAATGACCAGTCAGAAATGAAATTTCTTTTCCTGTTTAAACTTTCAGTGGCATTTTATCTGCTAAAAAAAAATCAGATCTAAGGGCATGGCATGATAAACAAAACCCTCTATGATCTGATACTTTCCTATTTATGGGTCCCATCTCTTATTATTTTCTATCCTCCTATATTATGTGCTAGTATATTGAAATTCTTGAAATTGTCTTCCTTTGTCAACAGGAGTCTTTTTTCCAGTGCTTTGTTTTTGTGGTACTATGTGGCCATATTTGGATTGAGATGCCTTTAACAGTTTCTTCTAGCTAACTCTTACCTAAATTTCAAAGATCAGTTTGGTGTCATAACACCCATTTATTTTGTCATATGCTGGTAACTGGTACCTGGTCAATTCAGTTGATACTTGATAACTTGATGAGTTGTTTTTACTTTTTCTGTTACCACTTCCCTATTATTCCTGTTGCCTGATACCTAAAGCCACTGTATTTTGCTTTCTGCCTCCATTAATATTCTAAAATTGCTCTGGGTAATATAAATTGCCAAATTTATAGATAATTTTTAGTTCTTTTTTTTTAAGATTTTATTTATTTATTTGACAGACAGAGATCACAAGTAGGCAAAGAGGCAGGCAGAGAGAGAGAGAGAGAGAGAGAGGAGGAAGCAGGCTCCCTGCAGAGCAGAGAGCCCGATGTGGGGCTCGATCCCAGGACCCTGGGATCATGACCTGAGCCAAAGGCAGAGGTTTTAACCCACTGAGCCACCTAGGCGCCCCGACAATTTTTAGTTCTTATCTAACTTAACATTTAAAGTATATGGGGTGTTAGAGGTGATTCATTGTGGTTGCCATACAGAGAGTTCTAATGGCAATGCACGAATGGAGGTGACTTAGCTGGGGAAAGAGCAGTGCTGAGAGACAAGGTTGGAGCAGTAAACTAGGGCCACCTTTTATAGAAATCAAATTTAGCCTGAAAGCAGCAGAGAGCTGTATAAAAGTTTTAAGTAGGGAAAGTAATATTTTAAAAACATAATTTTGAATGAACTTGACAAGACTGAATAGTATGTCAAATGAAATAGGGTAACACTGGAAGGAAGGGAAATTAGATTGTTGCATAATTCTAGAATTAGAACATGATTTGGGTAAACTAAGGTAGAAACAGTATGGTGAAAAATGGAAGCATTGAAAAGATATAGTAGATAGAATTGACGTGATTTGATGACGAAGAGGAAGTAGAACTTAAGTAGAAAGAAGAAATAATGGATTTTTAGTTACTTTTTAAATGATAAAGGGAGGGGCGCCTGGGTGGCTCAGTGGGTTAAGCCTCTGTCTTTGGTTCAGGTCATGATGATCTCAGGGTCCCGGGATCGAGCCCCGCATCGGGCTCTCTGCTCAGCGTGGAGCCTGCTCCCCCCCTCTCTCTCTGCCTACCTCTCTGCCTGCTTGTGATCTCTCTCTGTCAAATAAATAAATAAAATCTTAAAAAAAATGATAAAGGGATTCCCAAAGATCAGGATACAAGAGGTTAAGTGCCTTTGGGAGAAGATGTTGAGTTTATTTGGAAAGATTGAGTTTGAGACTCCAGTGGAGTGATGGAGTGATCCCATTAGCAGCCTCATGTGTATCTTAAGCTTTAAATACAAATATCGATAGGAGATGCAGGTTTTGAAATCAATAACATGTTGATAGTAAGTGAATCTATGATTGTAGATAAGATATCCCAGGATGTCTATGGAGTGAAAAAGGATAGAGCACCTTCTATTTGCATTCCTCTTCTCATCTTAGTGAATAGAACTACCACTTACCCAACCTGAAAACCTTGGAGTCATGCTCAATTACATCCTCTCTATCTCCTATCCAACCCATGTATAAGTCACTTTCCTGCTTAAATCCTCCTTGTTCTGACTATCTCTGCCCTAGCTCAGGATCTTGGAATTTCTTTCATGGACTACTTTATGACTCGTCTTCAGGCTATCAACTTAAGATGGTTCTCTTACTTATTTTATACCCCCAGAATCTCTTACTTATTTTATACCCCGAGAATCTATACATTATTCATAAAAATATTTATTGAGTTAATGAGTGAATGAATTTTTTTTTGAAATGCATTGTGCTAAAAATTTGGAGCTAATAAATTTTAACCAAGATTGAAATCTCAATTCTCTTTAGAAACTGTTCTATAAAAATTTAAAGGTGATACTAGATAAAAATAATATTAATATTTATTCTCTTTGTGGGTACTTAATACCATCTATCATGAGCAGAAGGAAATCTCCTTTACAGTAATCTTGAAGAAATACATAACTATTATATGGGGGTGTAATATGTAAGGTGATCTAGATAAGGTGTTGTCTTAAGGCAAGAGGAAGAAAAGAACATCAGAGAAGTCCTCAGAGTAATTGCATATCTCACCCCAAATTTCTGACATGATCTTTGAGGTTCTAGGACAAAGAGTTGTGATGGCAAGCAGCCAGATTGTGTCGTCTTTAGCTGGTAGCCATTGCAGAATGGTGGGGACCTTCTGGTACAAACTACATTGCCACAAGCCAACTCCTGTGATAGCATACACAATATGATGAATGCTTAGGCTTAATGGTTTTAAGAGAATAAACAATAAATGCAGACATTTTAGATACTTAATATTATACATGGATAAGGCCAAAGAAGATAAGATAATCTCTAAAATGGTATATCTGGATCCTTTTAAGAGTTCGTTGAAAAGCAACATGGAGACAAAGGGAAGAGCAAGGAAAATATCAAAACTGATCTTTACTTAAAAACAAAAACTTCATCAATAAAGTTTCTTTTTTTTTAATAAGTAAAGTTTCTTAACCAATTGACTAGGTTTTTATTTTTTCCTGCTATTTTGCTTCCTTCTTTCTTTTGTGTGTAATGCCCAGAGGTAATTTTATTTTTTATACTGAGAATTCTGTTTTCACACCACTACAGAGAACCCTCCAAAAAACAAAAGAAGACAGACATTTAATTCAGACTCTAAATGTTTATAAATATGATGGCTTTTAGAATGCTTAGACTGGTAAACCACCATAGCAGGTTAGTGAATTTGGAGTAAAGAAACACATTGATTTCCATACAACTAATATTTCTTCATTTGTTGATTAGCATATATTTACTGAAAAATAAATGTGCATCGGATACATTATTGATGGAGGCGTACAACAGTGAATAAAGCAAAGTTCCAGCCCTCAGTAACTTTACATTTGAGAGAGAGAGATTGACAATAGAGAAGTATATTATATATAATATATATATATATATATATATATATATATATATTATATATATTATACTGTCAGATAGTTATGGGTGTCATGATGAAAAACAAACTGGGTTCTGAGATAGGGAGTAAAAGGGGAGTTATTTCAAATGGAGTTGACATAATTCCCAATGGGACATCTAAGACCATTTAAAAGGCTCAAATATTTTATTATTTTTTTTCCCAAACAACAAAAATTTGATAACATACTTGGGTAACAATAAACCTGATTCTGAGTCAGCATAGTAAGACAATTCACTCCAGGAAGTGAAAACATGATAATACTTTAAAAATAATTAGGGTAACTCTCTACATTTCTTGATAAAATGAAAACAATCAGGTGGTGGCAGGAGAAGGGGGTTTTACTCGCATCTAGTTGGCAGAATCTAAGGATACTGCTAGAAAATCCTATAGTGTACAGGACAGACCTCCATAGAATTTTCTAGTTCAAGGGTAAATAGTGTCAAGATGGGAAATAGTGTCAAACGGGAAACCCCGTCTTAGCTTAAGGCTCAAGTATTTTAATCTACATATGTACAGGAGATAGCATTTGGAGAGTGGCATTGTATATTGGAATCTATATAAAAGTGGGACTCCTTAAAATGTCATTTAAATTCCAGTATAATTAATGTACAGTGTTATATTAATTTTGGGTGTACAACTTGGAAATTCAACAACTCTATACATTAACCAGTGCTCATCACGATAAATGTACTCTTAATCACCTTCACCTGATTCAACCATTCTCCCACTCACATTTCCTCTGGTAACTACCAGTTTTATTTATTTATTTATTCATTCATTCATTCATTCATTTATAAAGATTTTATTTATTTATTTAACAAAAAAGAAACCTGCAACCAAGAATACTCTATCCAGCACTTTGAATATATTATGCCACTTTCTTCTAGCCTACAAAATTTCCACTGAAATTAGCAGATAGCCTTATGAAGTTTCCCTTGTACATAACTGTTTTCTTTAGTCTTGTTGCTTTTAAAATTCTCTTTTTACTTTTTGCCATTTTAATTACTATGTGTCTTTCTATAGAATTCCTTGGGTTGATTTTACTTGCCTCCTGGATCTGGATTTCTGTTTCCTTTCTCAGATTAGGAAAGTTTTCAGTTATTATTTCTTCAAGCAAAAAAGTTTTTACCTCATTTTATCTCTCTTTTCTTCTAGGATCTCTATAATGTGAATGTTGTTAAGCTTGATTGAGTTGCTGAATTTCCTTAATCTAGTCTCATTTTTTTATTAATCTTTTTCTTTTGTTCAGCTTAAATGCTCTCCATTACACCCCAATGTTCACAGCAACAATGTCCATGATAGCCAAACTGTGGAAAGAGCTGAGATGCCCTTCAACAGATGAATGGATAAAGATGTGGGCCATATACACAATGGAATATTACTCAGCCGTGAGAAAGGATGAATACCCCACTTTTGCATCCGCATGGACAGGACTGGAGGAGACTATGCTAAGTGAAATAAATCAAGCAGAGAAAGTCAATTATCATATGGTTTCACTTATTTGTGGAATATAAGGAATAGCATGGAGGACTTTAGGAGAAGGAAGGGAAAAATGAAGTGGGGGGAATCAGAGGGGGAAAAGAACCATGAGAAACTATGAACTCTGGGAATAAAACTGAGGGTTTTAGAGGGGAAGGGGGTGGGAGGATGGGTGAGCCCAGTGATGGGTATTAAGGAGGGCACGGATTGCATGGAGCATTGGGTGTTACACGCAAACAGTGAATCATGGAACGTTACGTCAAAAACTAATGATGTACTGTATGGTGATTAACAAAACATAATAATAATAATAACAACAACAATAATAAAGTGTTTGTACCACTACATCTCACTTCAGCCTCGTAAAGCCTAAAACTCAATAAAAGGCATTGATTTCTTCCCTGAAAAAAAAAAATGCTCTCCATTATATAATGTGCATTCTAAGGTATTTGGTTCCAGATTTTTAAAAATATTTATTTATTTGAGAGAGAAATAGAGCATGAGCATGGTGAGGGGCAGAGGGAGAGGGAGAAATAGACTCCACACTGAGCAGGGAGCCCCATGTGTGGCTTGATCTCAGGACCTTGAGACCCAGACCTGAGTTGAAGTTAAATGTTTAACCAAATAAGCCACCCGACCTCCCACCCCCATTTTAAGGTCCTAGCTTTTTCAGAGACCTCATTATTATACTCTCTGACCTAAACAGAACATAAAAAGAGTCAGATTTATTCTTTGTATCTTGGAAAAGCCCTCAAAGTGTTCATGACAACTATATAAATTACTCACAGATTTATGTCACTTTTATTTCTAGTAGCCTAAGGCTTAAAATGCTAAATGTACCTAAAAAAAAGTGCTAAATGCACCCTCAGGGGCAGAAGGCCTTAAATAGGAAGGACAATTGTCCCCACATTGACTACTTCAGGATGAGGGGCAGCTAAATGGAGAGTTCTAAATTCAGCATGCATATTCATCTTGGCTATATTTTGCAGCATTTTACATTTATAATAATTTAATAGCTATACTGAGGAAGCTGTGGGACTCCCTATGAACTCACTGGACTCAAAATTGTCTATTTTCCCTTTAATGAATAGGATTAAATCCTCCACAGAGTCCAGAGACAGTGCTATTTAATAGAAATATAATGTGAGCTTTATATTTAATTTAAAATTTTCTAGTAGCCACATTTTAAAAAGTATGCAAAAAAGGTGAAATTAATTTTAATAATATATTTTATGTCACCCAAAATATCTAAAATATTATCATTTCAGTATGAAATGAATATAAAATTTTGGGGATTATTTTTCATAATAAGTCTTTGAAACCTGATGTGTGTTTTATACTAACAGTGTATTTCAATTTGAATTAGCCACATTTCGAATGCTCAATAGCCACACATGGCTAATGGTAACCATATCGGACAGCATAAGGTTAGAAATTCTTTATCTTTTGAAGTAAACTTTGTTTAATTTTTTTCATTCTAGGCAATCCCCACCCCCACCACCCACAGAAGTTTTTTTTGTTTTTGTTTTTGTTTTTGTTTTACATTTTTTCATGTATGAACTCATAGTAGATATTTTCTGATTGTGGAAGACCTGGAGTATTACACTACCTATGTCATTTACTTCTCACCCCTCCAGCTTTTGTCTAACAGAAGCTTATCAGGCTTGTGCATAATGGAACAATAATAATATCCATCAAAAGAATGTGCTTTGTATATCTAAGTCATTCAGGGATCTCAAATACATGAGACCTAAATTTGCAATGGCACTCTAATTGTAAAAGTCAATCTGATGCAATTATTGCAAAGGATTCTCATTAGCTTAAATTAGAAAGTGAAGTTTTAAGAATAACATTAAGCTACCTCATGGAACCAAAAAAAGAGAGACAGATAATGAAGAAACAAAGAAGTACATTATCCCAAAGACCATATCTACACAATTATCATTTAAAACGAGTTAGCTTTAACAATGTTTTGCTTCTAGGTCCCTTTATTATAAATACCATACATAGCCCTGAGAAGGAAAAAATAAAGAGAATCTGATGGGCCTAGCTCACATCAGGTATCTGCTTCTGGACCATTCAGGTAAAGTAAGGATGTGGGGTAATGTAATAAAAGTCAGAGATACTGAAATTCTAGCCCCATGTTCTAGGGACGATTCTCAGAGAAGGAAGAGTCATTGTAGGCTTACAGTATTCTGCCCCAAAGGACAAAGAACGATAGGAAATGCTAAGATAGAAATAATGCTTCTGTTGCTAAATTAGTAGATTTTTTTGTTTGTTTTGTTTGTTTTTGTTTTTACTTTGCCACTAGTCTTTGACTCTTCATCTGTTTTGCCAAAAGCACTAACAAATGGTAAAATGTTTTGGTTTTGAAACTTCTTAGCTTTGACATACTATAGTTTCTCTGAGGGTGTTGAACTAATTACATTTCAGAATAATTCAAGTGGCAGCTCCATTTAAGAAGCCAAGGAACTTGGGGCGCCTGGGTGGCTCAGTGGGTTAAAGCCTCTGCCTTTGGCTCAGGTCATGATCTCAGGGTCCTGGGATCGAGCCCTATGTTGGGCTTTCTGCTTCGTGGGGAGCCTGCTTCCCCCCGACACCCCCGTCTGCCTCTCTGCCTACTTGTGCTCTCTGTCTGTCAAATAAATAAATGGGGGGGGGGGGGGACAAGATGGCAGGGAAGTAGGAGGAGGTGCCTTTTCAACCTGTACCCTAAAATGAGCTGATTACCTACCAAAGAACTCCAATCACCCATGAAATCAGCCTGAGATCAGAATTATACATGTCTGGATCTCTACAGGGGCAGAAGACACCAGTGGGCAGGTAAAGCGGAGTGGCAGGGAGCCACCAGATGTGACTGGGTGGAAACTAATACCCCAATCTGAGAGTGCCCTGCGTCTGGGGACCAGCATTAACTTGGAAACTGGTTGAAAGCACTCCAAAAGAGAAAAGGGTCGGGGGGGGGGGATTGTGGGAATCGGGGCGGCTAGGGACAGGGGCTTAAGTCCCCCATCTCAGGACAGTCTCCTCTGGCGCTGAGCCAGAGAGACTGCGGCGGAAAAACCAGGTCTTGGTCCGTGAGTCCCCACTGCGCTCGAGATTGCGTGGGGCCTGGCTCCTGTGAGGGGATGGGAGCCATGCCAGACGGCAGAACGTGCAAGCCCTGCTACAGAGCCTGAGATGCGTGCACCCCTCATCCTCGCCTGAGAGAGGTACAAAGGCCCAGCCGGTGCTCTTTGACCTGCGCCATTGTTTCAGAGCCTAAGACATGCGCCCAAACTCTTCCCTGAGAGAGGTGCACGAAGGCCCAGCCTGGTGCTTTCGGACTTGCGCCCCACTCTCAGAGCCTGAGAGGGGCACGCGACTCACAGCTTCCCCCTAAAGGTGCGTGCAAGCCGGGTGCTCTTAGACCCAGAAAGACCAGGCACTACCACCCCGGGCCAGCAGGAAAATCTGTGTGCGATTGCCACTTGGAACATTTCTGGTAGTCTGGAGCTGCCCAGACAGCCGCCGCTGCGGTGGTTTTGGGTAGGAGCAGAAGATCCTTCGTCCCCAGGGACCGCGACTTGGAACCTGCTCTGCCAGTGGCCAAGGGGAAATTTATATGGGCTCTGCAACACCCACAGAAGAACAGACTGAGGCTTCTCTCTGAGAGGGAGGTCAGGGTGCAGTTTGCTTTCCTCTAAACCTACAAAAACCATCAAAAGCGGTCAAGGTGAGAGGGAAAAAAAAAAAAAAAAAGTGAACAAACATAAAAACCTCCAGAGAATAAAAGCCTGAAAAAACCGGTTTTCTCAGAGCCCACCCCCTTGAGGGGGACTGGAGGACTTAACTCAAGGAATATCATTGGCTGAAAACCCACGTGGCAGGCCCCTCCCCCAGAAAACCAACTAGGAAAAAAAAAAAAAAAGACTACAAGAGAACCACCACCACTACTTCATAGGACAACTTTTATTTTTAATTTGTTCCCAATATTCTGGCTCATTTTTTAAATAAAGATAATTTTTTAACCTATTTACCATCACAGCAAGCTGTCCAGTACATCAAATTCCATAATAATCCTCTAGCCTGAACTTTTTGATACATACACCTGTGTTTTTCTTTTGCATTTCTATTTTTTGAATTTCTTTTTTTTTAAGTTTAGTTTAGTTTAGTCTAGTTTATTCCTTTTTTATTTTTATTTTCTAATATTCATATAGAGTTAAACTTCAAAGTAATCCCCTTTCCCCAATCAATACTACCCCTATAGGTAAACCAATTTTTAATCCCCCTTTATCTTAGGAAAGTTGAGTCCTTTAACAAAGATATCAAGATACATCCAGGAAGAATCAAAACAACCTTCCTTGCCCACACTGAGAATTTATAACCACTCTCCCATCTTTTTTTTCCACCACTGTTTCAGTGTTTTTGTGTTTATCCTGATAGTATATAAATCTTACACTTGGGGTTCTTTTTGACGAGGTTCTTCCTTTATTTGCATATATATATTTTTCTCTTGTTATATACTTTTATCAGTCTTTTTGTTTGTCTGTTTTTGTTTGTATACCTCATAAATCTTACCTTGGGTCCCATTTGGGCTGAAACTTCTCTTTCATTTTCCCTTTCTTTCCTGTCTCTCTCTCTCTTTTTTCTCTTTCTTTTCTTTTTTCTCTCATTTAGGTGGGGAATCCTGATTGCTCAGAAGTGTTCCAGGGTGCACCCTACTGCACCACAGTCAATACATCCAGCTACATCTCTTCAGTCGTCTCTCACCAAAATGACTAGGAGGAGGAATGCCCAAAAGAAGAAAAATACAGAGGATGGACCTTCTGCAACAGAGCTAATGGCTATCAACATAGACAATATGTTGGAAAGAGAATTCAGGCTAACAATTATCCAGGCAATAGCTAGGTTGGAGAAAGCCATGGATGACCAACTGGAATTGATTAGGGCCAAGCTGAAAGCAACCAGACAGGATGTTCATAATGTTAGGGCATAGCTAAAAGCTACCAGGGCTGAGGTTCACAATGCTCTCAATGAGTTCCAATCTAATCTAAATTCTCTCAAAGCTAGGGTAACTGAGACAGAAGATAGAATTAGTGATCTGGAGGACAAACAGAGAGAAAGGATCAAGAGCAAGCCTGGGAAAAAACAGCTTAAAAACCACAAAAACAAAATCAGGGAAATAAATAATGCCATGAAACGTTCCAACATCAGAATTATTGGAATCCCTGAAGGGGAGGAGAAAGAAATAAGTCTAGAAGATATAGTGGAACAAGTTCTTCATGAAAAATTTCCCAATCTCATGAATGGAACCAGCATTCATGTACTAGAGGCCAGACGGTCTCCATCCAAGATTATAGATTCCAGAAAAACATCAAGGTACCTGATAGTCAAATTGAGGAATCATAATTGTAGGTATAATCTTTTGAAAGCTGCTAGGACAAAGAGGCTCCTTACTTACAGAGGAAAGCCCATCAGAATAACGTCAGACCTGTCCACAGAGACCTAGCAAGCCAGAAAGGGCTGGCAAGATATATTCAGGGCACTAAATGAGAAGAACATGCAGCCAAGAATACTTTATCCAGCAAGACTGACATTCAAAATGGATGGAGAGATAAAGAGTTTCCAAGACCGGCAAGGCTTAAAAGACTATGCAACCACCAAGCCAACACTGCAGGAAATATTAAGGGGGGTTCTATAAAAGAGGACAAATCCTAAGAATAACATTGAACAGAAATATAGAGACAATCTACAGAAAGAAAGACTTCAAAGGTAACATCATGTCAATAAAAACGCATCTATCAATAATCACTCTCAATGTGAATGGCCTAAATGCGCCCATAAAATGGCACAGGGTTGCAGATTGGATAAAACAACAGGGCCCATCTATATATTGTCTACAAGAGACCCATTTTGAACCTAAAGATACACCCAGACTGAAAGTGAAGGGATGGAGAAGCATCTTTCATGCCAATGGGCCTCAAAAGAAGGCTGAGGTAGTGATTCTCATATCAGATAAATTAGATTTTAAACTAAAGACTGTAGTCAGAGATACAGAAGGACACTACATCATTCTTAAAGGGACTACCCACCAAGATGATCTAACAATTGTAAATATCTATGCCCCCAATATGCGAGCAGCCAATTACATAAGAAAACTGTTAATCAAGATAAAGAGTCATATTGATATGAATACATTAATAGTAGGAGATCTTAACACGCCTCTCTCAGAAATAGATCATTGAAACAGAAAATCAATAAAGAACAAGAGCATTGAATGACACATTGGACCAGATGGACCTCATAGATATATACAAACATTCCACCCTAAAACAACACAATACTCATTCTTCTCAAGTGCACATGGAACCTTCTCAAGAATAGACCACATACTGGGTCACAAATCAGGACTCAACCTATACCAGTAGACTGAAATTATTCCCTGCATATTCTCAGATCACAATGCTTTGAAACTGGAGCTCAATCACAAGGAAAAGTTCAGAAGGAACTCAAACACCTAGAAGCTAAGGACCACCTTGCTTAAGAATGCTTGGATCAACCAGGAGATCAAAGAAGAACTGAAACAATTCATGGAAATCAATGAGAATGAAGACACTTTGATCCAAAACAAAGGCGGTCCTAAGGGGGAAGTACATAGCCATCCAAGCCTCCCTCAAAAATATTGAAAAATCCAGAACATAGCAGCTGTCTCTACACCTTAAAGAACTGGAGAATCAACAACAAATCAAACCAACTCCACACATAAGAAGGGAAATAATCAAGATTAGAGCTGAGATCGATGAGGTAGAAACCAGAGATACAGTAGAACATATCAATGAAACTAGAAGCTGGTTTTTTTGAAGAATCAATAAGATCGATAAACCATTGGCCACACTAATCCAAAAGAAAAGAGAGAAAGCCCAAATTTATAAAATTATGAATGAAAAGGGAGAGATCAAAACTAATACCAAGGAAGTAGAAACAATCATCAGAAGGTATTATCAACAGTTATATGCCAATAAGCTAAACAACCTAGATGAAATGGATGCATTCCTGGAAAACTATAAACTCCCAAAATTGAACCAGGAAGAAATTGACAACCTGAATAGACTGATATCTAGTAACGAGATTGAAGCAGTGATCAAAAACCTCCCAAAAAAACAAGAGCCCAGGACCTAATGGACTCCCTGGGGAATTCTACCAAACTTTCAAAGAAGAAATAACACCTATTCTCCTGAAGCTGTTTCAAAAAACTGAAGCAGAAGGAAACTTCCAGACTCTTTCTATGAAGCCAGCATTACCCTGATCCCCAAACCATGCAAAAAACCTACCAAAAAGGAGAATTTCATACCAATATCCCTGATGAATATGGATGCTAAGATTCTCAACAAGATCCTAGCAAACAGGATCCAACAGCACATTAAAAAGATTATTCACCATGACCATGTGGGATTCATTCCTGGGCTACAAGGATGGTTCAACATTCACAAATCAATCAATGTGATAGAACAAATTAATAAGAAAACAGAGAAGAACCACATGGTCCTCTCAATTGATGCAGAGAAAGCATTTGACAAAATCCAGCATTCATTGCTGATTAAAACACTTCAAAGTATGGGGGTAGAGGGAACATTCCTGAACTCCATCAAATCCATCTATGAAAGAACCACAGCAAATATCATCCTCAATGGGAAAAAACTTGCAGCCTTCCCTTTGAGATCAGGAACACGACAAGGATGCCCACTCTCACCACTCTTGTTCAACATAGTATTAGAAGTCCTAGCAATAGCAATCAGAAAACAAAGAGAAATAAAAGGTATCCAAATTGTCAAGGAAGAATTCAAACTCTCTCTCTTTGCAGATGACATGATTCTTTATATGGAAAACCCAAAAGACTCCACCCCCAAACTACTAGAAGTCATACAACAATTCAGCAACATGGCAGGATACAAAGTCAATGTACAGAAATCAGTGGCTTTCTTATACACTAACAATGAAAATACAGAAAGGGAAATTAGAGAATCGATTCCTTTTACTATAGCACCAAGAACCATAAGACACCTGGGAATAAACCTAACCAAAGAGGTAAAGGATCTGTACTCGAGGAACTGCAGAACACTCATGAAAGAAATTGAAGAAGACACAAAAAGATGGAAGACCATTCCATGCTCTTGGATCGGAAGACTAAACATTGTTAAAATGTCTATACTGCCTAGAGCAATCTATACTTCTAATGCCATTCCAATCAAAATTCCACCAGTATTCTTCAAAGAGCTGGAGCAAATAATCCAAAAATTTGTACGGAATCATACAAATTTTATATGAGGAGACCCTGAATCGCTAAGGAAATGTTGAAAAACAAAAATAAAGCTGGGGGCATCACTTTACCTGATTTCAAGCTTTACTACAAAGCTGTGATCACCAAGACAGCATGGTACTGGCATAAAAACAGACACATAGTCCAGTGGAACAGAGTAGAGAGCACAGATATGGACCCTCATTTCTATGGTGAAATAATCTTTGACAAAACAGGAAAAAATATACAGTGGAAAAAAGACAGTCTCTTCAATAAATGGTGCTGGGAAAACTGGGCAGCTATATGTAGAAGAATGAAACTCAACCATTCTCTAAAAAAATAATAATACACAAAGATAAACTCAAAATGGATAAAAGACCTCAACGTGAGACAGGAATCCATCAGAATTTTAGAGGAGAACATAGGCAGTAATCTCTTTGATATCAGCCACAGCAACTTCTTTCAAGGTATGTCTTTAAAGGCAAAGGAAACAAAAGCAAAAATAAACTTTTGGGACTTCATCAAAATCAAAAGCTTCTGCACAGCAAAGGAAACAGTCAAGAAAACAAAGAGGCAACCCATGGAATGGGAGAAGATATTTGCAAATGACCGTACAGACAAAAGGTTGATATCCAGGATCTATAAAGAACTCAAACTCAACACACACAAAACAGATAACCATATCAAAAAATGGGCAGAAGACATGAACAGACACTTCTCCAATGAAGACATACAAATGGCTATCAGACACATGAAAAAATGTTCATCATCACTAGGCCTCAGGGAGATTCAAATTAAAACCACATTGAGATACCACCTTACACCAGTTAGAATGGCCAAAATTAGCAAGACAGGAAACAACGTGTGTTGGAGGGGATGTGGAGAAAGGGGAACCCTCTTCTACTGTTGGTGGGAATGCAAGTTGGTACAGCCACTTTGGAGAACAGTGTGGAGATTCCTCAAGAAATTAAAAATAAAGCTTCCCTATGACCCTGCAATTGCACTCCTGGGTATTTACCCCAAAGATACAAATGTGATGAAAAGAAGGGTCATCTGTACCCCAATGTTTATAGCAGCGATGGCCACAGTCACCAAACTATGGAAAGAACCAAGATGCCCTTCAACGGACAAATGGATAAGAAAGATGTGGTCCATATACACTATGGAGTATTATGCCTCCATCAGAAAGGATGAATACCCAACTTTTGTATCAACATGGACGGGACTGGAAGAGATTATGCTGAGTGAAGTAAGTCAAGCAGAGAGAGTCAATTATCCTATGGTTTCACTTATTTGTGGAGCATAACAAATAGCATGGAGGACATGGGGAGTTAGAGAGGAGAAGGGAGTTGGGGGAGATTGAAAGAAGAGGTGAACCATGAGAGACTATGGACTCTGAAAAACAATCTGAGGGGTTTGAAGTGGGGGGGGGGGTGGGAGGTTGGGGGAACCAGGTGGTGGGTATTAGAGAGGGCACAGATTGCATGGAGCACTGGGTGTGGTGCAAAAATAATGAATACTGTTATGCTGAAAATAAAAAAAAATAAATTTAAAAATAAAGGTTAATTTGAGACAGATAATATGCCTAAATAAATAAATAAATAAATAAATCTTAAAAAAAAAAAACGAAGCCAAGGAACTGGTATAATGTAAAGAATAAATAAAAATCTCAGACTATAAAAAGTGAAAAATTTGAAAGACCATAGAAACAATACAGATTAAGAATAACTGATTTTGAAAAAGAGATGCTTGATTTATATTGCAGTATATTATCACTTTCTCTTTATCCTGCTAAATATGTTCAGTAGCAGTTAGGCAACTTTCCATTAAAGTTATATTAGTTTGTGTATTTGTTTATTGTCTTTCTACTCCACTTATTATTTAAACCCTATGACAGAGTTTGCTGCTTATTGTCATATTCTCTGTGCCTAGAACATTCATTTCCTGACACATAGTTACAGGCACTAATTTATACGTGTTTATTAAATGGATTCATTGATGAATGACAGTTTTGAACTCTTTCATTACTTTCTTGTTGCTAGAACCAAAAAAAAAAAAAAAGGACAGGTGGAAATTTAGAGCTAATAACAACTTTGGAGATTATTTCAGTTTTCTTATTTTATAACTGAACTAATTGAGGCCCTTGTAAATATATCTTTGACTTAGGAGACTACAGGAAAAAAAATATGAAGTCAAACACAGAAAGTCACCTAGGACTGGATTTCTTTTATGAATATGAATATACTATGCTAATGTCGAGTGAATCATAAGGCATCTACTCACTGACAAGAAAATTATATCACCACTACTTCTCTGGGTTCAACTCCCCACCAAGCACAGCTCTGTTCCCAAGCCCTCTGGATTACTGAATATAAATGTAAAGCATAAATATAAAATGTTCATTAAGTCATTAAAATTTGAAGCATCTGAAATACACTCTACAGGGATTCCAAGTATATATTAAAATATTAAACACACACATCAGCATTTTATATGCTTGGTCTGTTCAATCCAACATTATAGGAAACTTCCAGAAGATCAAACTATGGTATCACGGATCCTGAACATTAGGCCCATCTGAATAATCCAGGCTAATCTTCCCTCTTCAAGATTCTTAATCACATCTTCAAAGTCTCTTTTACTATGTAATATAATATATCCACAGTTTCCAGGAATTAGGATGTGGCCATCTTTCATGGGGGACATTATACTGTATATCTTCATCTCTCTTGGACAAAGATCTACAAGTTAACCTCTCCCTCTACAGATCTGGCTCAGTCAGTAGAAAATCAAGGTTAGTATTGTATTTAAAGAACACTTAGTAATCTCTTTTTCATCAATTTCTGAGTTTCAGTTAATTTTTCTAACTACTTAGAATCCAGTTATATTTTGGGAGAATGCTATGAAGGCAAAGGTCACTGAAAACAGTGGAAGAAAAATACATTTTCTTTATTTATTTTTAAGGACTTATTTATTTATTTATTTGAAAGAGTGCAAGCGTGTACAAGCCGGGGGGGAGGTAGGGGTAGAGGCAGAGGGAGAAGCAGACTGCCACTGAGCAGGAAGCTTGATGTGGGGCTCAATCCCAGGACCCTGTGATCATGACCTGAGCCAAAGGCAGACACTTAACTGACAGCAACCCAGGCATCCCAAGAGAAATGCATTTTAGAGGGTAAAACTATCAGTTTGAAGAGGAGCTCTTGTTTTAATTTACTACATAATTTTTTGTTAAAAAGGCCTCATGTGATTCTGCTATAGAGGTTTTGTAGCTACCTTTGTCTGACTTCCAATTTCAAAAGATACAGTAATTGAGGAAGAAGAGTAAACTGCATATGCAATCCCATGTCTCATGCCGTCTGAAAATTGTAGGTATATTACAAAGAGAATGCTCATTATAGCTGAAAGTCATAAAGAGGGTAAATAATAAAAGATATTTTAAGAATACTTTTTATTTTTTTTAATTATTTAATTTTTAAAATAAACATATAATGTATTATTAGCCCCAGGGGTACAGGTCTGTGAATGGCCAGGTTTACACACTTCGCAGCACTCACTCAGCATAGCACATATCCTCCCTAATGTTCATAGGCCCATCACCCTTTCCCGACCCCCTCCCCCCAGCAATACTTTTTATTTTTGTATGACTTCTTTTTAAAAAGATAAAAAAAAACAAAAATAAAGATAAAAAACCATTAAGCAATTGTTGATAAAAAAGCTCCACCTTAATTAAAGAGTTCATTAATATTCAGTTCTTGGGGATTGTGGCAATTATTTTGGAAAACTACTATTAAATTTCTAGGAAGTGTGACTCTATTTGTAACCTGACATGGAATGTCAGCCTTGATTTATAATACTGTTTATTCATTATCTTTTAGAACATAAGCCATTTGTTAGATGGAAACTATTTTGGCCACTCTGGAGAACAGTATGGAGGTTCCTTGAAAAGTTAAAAATAGAACTACCCTATGATGCAATAATTGCTCTACTAGGTATCGATCCAAAGGATACAAAAGTAGTGATTTGAAGGGGCACATGTACTGTATGGATGGAAATTTCTGTGAATTGTCCTGCATAACTGACCACCCCAACCTGCATATATGCAGGCAGATTAAGGAATGTTTGTGAAACTTATGCTGTGCAAGTAACCTCAGGAACCTACTTAGTTGACATTAGCTGGCCTCCAGGTCAGAATTGGCTCTTCTGGGCTGGATGCCAAGAGCTATAAATTTTGCCTACATCTCCCCCATCTCCAGACGGGGCTGGCTCCCTGGAATGGATTTTCGGCGGGGAGGCAAGCACACATAGCGTAGGTTCCTTGAATATATAATGACATCATAACAGAAATGCAGCTCACTCTAAATTGCATAGGTGAGCAAATGTTTAACTTCAGACCCTGTCATTTGCCCTGTAAATATGGCCATTACGGGAATGGTCAGCTGGAAGTCTCACTTGAGGGGAGGTTGCTCGGTCCAGGCATCTCAGCTGGGACTCCAGCCTGGCTGTCACCATGGGGATTCCCCAGCTAATGAGGTTGGATCTTTTAAGTACCTGATTTGATGTAACTTCGTCTTCTTCTCCTTACTGCTTACTATTGCCCTCATCCATGTGTAAATTTCCCTTTTCTTCTTACTGTTTCTATTAGATTTTTGTCATATGAATAGTGTTTTTTCCCCTTAGAGACTGAGAGTATAACTGCCATGTATCTTTTCTTTAGAATAGCACTCTGAGGTTTATAGCAGCATTATCAACAGCTAAATTATGGAAAGAGCCCAAACATCCATTGACTGATGAATGGATAAAGAAGATGTGAATAGACTATTACTCAACCATAAAAAAGAATGAAATCTTGCCATTTGCAACAATGTAGTTGGAGCTAGAGAGTATTATGCTAAGAAAAATAAGTCAGTCAGAGAAAGAAAAATGCAGTATGGTTTCACTCATGTCTGAAATTTAAGAAAAAGAACAGATGAACATAGGGGAAAAGAAAAAAAAAAAAGAAAGAGCAAACCATAAAATAGACTCTTAACCATTGAGAACCAACTGCATGTTTCTGCAGGGTGGGCAGGAGATGAGCTAAATGGGTGATGGGGATTAAGGAGGACACTTGTGATAAGAACTGAGTGTTGCATGTAAGTGATGAATTACTGAATTCTACTCCTGAAACTAATATTACATAATATGTTAACTAACTAGAATTCAAATAAAACTTTAAACAAAAATAAATCTGTAAGGCAAAAAACCCCACCAATTTTGTATTTACACATATAAATATTTTAAAATTCAGATTAAGTGATTATTAAGAAATGGGTATTTTCTAGTGAGAGTTTATGGATGATAACAATAAAAACCCACACGATAGCAGTGTATCCTATTACTCTTTATGTATGTTGTTGGTTTACTCCAGTCATTGTTAAGGTCAGTCCTGTGGATCCTGCTGGATGTTGCATCTACTTATTTATTAATGATTTTTAGCTAATGGTTGTTCTAGTGGTCTCAAGTCTGAGCTTTGTTGCTTTCTCTGATTCTGCTGGAAATCAGAGGTAGGCAGCAGCATAGGTTGTACAGAACAAGGATAGAACAGGAGTCAGTGGAACTAATCTCTTTCTCTTACTGGTCTTACTTAATCCAAAACACGGCATGGGATGCCCAGCCTTCAAGCATGCTGCTAGAGCTCTTATTAATGGCTCTTGAGCTCTTATTAATGGCTTCAAATCCCACTATGTTCATACAACAAGTAGCTTGTTATCAATGTAAATGTTCTGAGAGCCCTGAAGTAGTAAGTACACAGGACGCTGGGTTTATAGGCATTTCTCGGTTGCAGCTGATGAATATTTAATCTTATTGAGCACTTGGGAAAAAAATGTAAAAGCTTTGCTAAAAATCCAAGTTTAACAATTAGGTCTTCTTGTAAATTCATGTTCTGAATATCTTTGAATTTATCATACTGAATGGCTAAGGAGGGAAAATAGGTTTTAAATCTGTTACCGGAAATTACTTGGGATTTTTTTCGAAGGGTTGTGAACAGTAGTGTAATTACCCTTATCTCCCTGTAGAAACAGTAGCCTCTTGGGTCTGCTATTGGCAACTGGAAGAAAGCACTCTAATGTTCTTATCTTATTCCCAAAGCTCTGGTAGTGATGGTAATGGACTTTGTTATAAACAGACTAAATGACACCTCTTTTAATCATTACAAGAATCTTATAAATCTATTGTCAGAATTACCAAAATGGTGGACATATATTTGTAAAGATATTTTATAGAATGGAGGTGGGAAAGAAGTGTCTTCACTTTCTCTCCTTCAAAATACCCCTGAGATTGGGAGGGAGACAAACCATAAGTGGCTCTTAATCTCACAAAACAAACTGAGGGTTGCTGGGGGGAGGGGTTTTGGGAGAAGGGGGTGGGATTATGGACATTGGGGAGGGTATGTGCTTTGGTGAGTGCTGTGAAGTGTGTAAACCTGGTGATTCACAGACCTGTACCCCTGGGGATAAAAATATATGTTTATAAAAAATAAAAAATTAAAAAAAAATACCCCTGAGCATTTGCCTAATTCAACCATATGAGTCTGTGTGCTTTAGTTTTCCACTTCTCTGTTTTGCATTACTTTCTTCTTCACTCTGGCTCTTTAGTCAAGTGATCATTTCCAAATTCTCTATCTTTTTCAGTGACACTGGGGGTAATCTTACCCATTTAGTTCTTTTTTTTTTTTTTAAGATTTTATTTATTTATTTGACAGAGAAATCACAAGTAGGCAGAGAGGCAGGCAGAGAGAGAAGGGGAAGCAGGCTCGCCGCTGAGCAGAGAGCCCAATGTGGGGCTTGATCCCAGGACCCTGGGATCATGACCTGAGCCGAAGGCAGAGGCTTTAATCCACTGAGCCACCCAGGTGTCCCACTCATTTAGTTCTTAATGTCACAATCTTTTCTCATTTAAAGAATAAATAATATTGAAGATGAAATAAAAGTTTTCTCAATAATTTCAAGAAATGAAAAACAAGTTGAAAGAAAGTAAACTCAAGGGAATGACAACTTAGCTGATCTGATACTTACATGAATTTGCACACTTGCATTCTATAGCTTCTAAGTCTTTCCTCAAAATGCCAAGGAGTGGAAGAAAGTCTTAGTGTCTCCAAAGGGAGAGCAAAAGGAAAACTAAAGCCTCTCTGCTTACAGTCTTCATAGATTACTATTTTATCCTGCATTAAACATTTCACCTTCCCATTCAATAGGTCTTTGCCCAGAAAAATTAATTATTATGGAACAGATGGCCTCAGACTTTGGATAAGATTTGCTAGAGACCAGTAGGGACTTTAAGGGAGAATTCCCCCAAAACAAATATTTTTTCTTGAAATCATTTTTGGGGACAAAAGGAATATGTGATGCCAAGAAGATGTGATGCATTTTCTCACCTCTCTTCACATCAGTATTGTTCCTGCATACCAGGATAAAACTGCAAATGAGGGTTTTTATATTGTTTTATTTCATTTTTATTTCTTATTGTTTAAGGCCACAATCTTTCATAGCTTGATATAAATCAAGATTCATATAATAGTGACATTAAAGCCAATAAAATATTCTCAGGACTTCCTTGACAAACCAATGGTAAATTATTATTCATTAAAATAAAACTTGCTACTTGCTGAATCAATTTCTGTGCGAAAAGAACAAAAACAAAGGTAAAAGCAAAATTGTAGAAGATGCTTATGATTGCTAGTAAAAGAAAAGCTCACTTAGACTGCCTTAAATTAAAAAGAGAATAATATCAATAGACACATAAAAATATTCAACAAATTTAACACTCTTTCATGATAAAAATTCAATGAAAAGTTGGGAGCAAAAGGGATTCCCTCAACAAGATAAAAGCACTTATGAAAAACTCATAGTTTACATCATATTCAGTGATGAAAGACTGAAAGCTTTCTCTCATGGATCAGGATGAGATACAGATGAGATACAGATGCTCATTTTTTGAGCATTGCTGCTGCTATTCAACCTCATACTAGAAGTCCTAGCCAGAGCAGTTGGGCAAGAAAAAGGAATGAAAGGTATCTAAATTGAAAAGGAAGAAGTACAATTATTTCTGTTCACAGGGAGCATGATTCTATATATCGGACATTCCAAAGAATCAAACAAAAAAAATCATCAGAGCTAAGAAACAGATTCAGCAAGGTGGAAGAGGACAAGATAAACATACAAAACACATTTGTGTTTTATATACCAGAAAAAAAAAATAAAGAAAATTAAGAAAATAATTACATATACAATAGGATCCCAAAGAACAAAATACCTGAGAATAAATTTAAACTGAGGAGATGAAAGCCTATACATTGAAAACTATAAAATGCTGCTGAAAGAACTTAAAGAAAATCTAATTAAATTAAAAGACGTGTTATGTTCATGGATTGGAAGACAATATTGTTAATATGGCAATACCTTTCCAAATGATACACAGAAACTTTGTTCCTCAAAAATGCCATTAAGAAAATTAATTTAATTTAATTTGATTTATTTGAGAGCGGGAGGGGGAGGGGGAAGAAGGGCAGAGGGAGAAGGAGAGAGGAAATCCCAAATAGTCTCCATACCTGCATAGCTGCACAGAGCCTCATTCAGTGCTTGATCTCATGCCCCTAAGTTCACAACCTGAGGTGAAATCAAGAGTCAGATGCTTAACTTACTGAGCCTTACTTTACCCTGATGCCCCAAGAAGAAAATTGAAAAATTTTAAATTTAAATTTAAAATGCAAAAAATTTAAAATACAAAACTCAAAGTATTTGCAAATTCTATCTCTTGTAAGGGTTTAGGATCCAGAATATATAAATTATTTACTTAATTAATTAATTCAACAACAAGAAGACAAATAACCCATTTAACAAATGAGCACTGGACTTGACATTCCTCCAAAGATATACAAATGGCCAATAAGCACATAATATGTTTAATTTCATTGGTCATTAAGGAAATGCATTGGTCACAATGAAATATAACTTCACACCAGTAGAATGACTAGATAAATTTTTAAAACTCAGACAGTAATAATTGTTAATGAGACTGTGGTAAAATAGGAACTCTTGGGTATTACTGATGAAGATATAAAATAGTGCAGCCACTTGAAGAACAGTTTGGTAGTCCCTGAAATGTTAAATACAGAATTACCATGAGACACAGCAATTCCACTCTTAGGGATATACCCAAGGGAAATGACTGTGTTTTTCCGCACAGAAACTGGTCCATAAATGTTTACGTCAGCCTTATTCATAAAAGCCAAAAGGTAGAAACAATTCAAATGTCTTCCCATAAATGAATGGATAAATGTCACATATGAAACATGTAATGGAATATTATTCCAATATAAAAAGGAATGAAGAACTGATACATGCTACAATTTGGATGAACCTAATAAACATTATGCTAAGTGACAGAAACCAGACACAAAAGGCCACGTAATATATGATTCATTTTATACCAAATATCCAGAAGAGGCAAATTCATAGAGACAGAATGATTAGTGGTTGCCAGGGGATGGGGAGTGGGAGGAATAGGAAATGATCACTTAGAATATGAGATATTCTTCAGGGGTGTGTTAGTCAGAGCCCTCCAGAGAAACAGAAGGAATAATGTGTGTGTGTGTGTGTGTGTGTGTATTTATTTTAAGAAACTAGTTCATATGACCATATGATTATAGAGGCTGGCGAATATGAAATCTGCAAGGTGGGTCAGGAGGCTGAAAACCCGGGGTTGTGTCAGTGCTGTAGTTTAAGTCTGAAGGCTGTCTGCTTTCAGAATTTCCTCTTGCTCAGGAGGTCAATCTTTTGTTTTATTCAAGACAACAACTGATTAGTTGAAGTCCCACATAATGGAAGGCAATCTGCTTTACTCATAGTACTGATTTAAATGTTCATCTTACCCCAAATACCTTTATAGAAACACCCAGAGTCATATATGACCAAATATCTGTACATCATGGCCCAGCCAAGGTGACACACAAAATTAACCATCACATGGGGGTGATGAATGAGTTTTGAAACTAGAGAGAGGTAATATTTGTACAGCATTGTGAATGTATTAAATACCACTGAAATGCACACTTTAAAATGGTTATTCGCATGTTGTATCTGCTTCACGCCACTTTCAAAGCAAAGCAAAATAGTTAAAGAGCATATCACATTGCATTTCCCTAATGACTGATGTTATTTATCAGCTATGTCTCCTCTTCATGTTTTTTTTTTTTTTTTAAATCCATTTCTAATTGTAGTTTCAGGAGTTCTTTATATAGTCTCAGTATAAGGCCTTTGTCAGATATATGGCTTGCAAATATGTTCTTTAGCCTGAAGCTCCTCTTCTCATTCTCTTTAGAAAGTCTTTCACAGGGGGAAAGTTTTTCATTTTGATGAAGTTCAGATGATCAGTTTTTCCTTTATGTATTATATTTTTGGTGTCATGAAGTAATTTTTAGTGTTAAGTATATAATTTGTAATTTCTGACAAATGGGAAAATCCCTGCAGGACTCAGGTGGACACTGAAGAATAGCAAATTGACCAGAACAATACTCCCTCACTACAGGCCGGTGCATATTGAAGCAATATTTTAAATTACAGAAGTTTAGTATGGTGTTGCACTCATTCTTAACTGCATCTTTCAGGAGCACAAAGCAAGCACAAAGCATCTTTCAGGAGCACAAAGTGCCTGGGTGGCTCAGTTGGTTAAGCAGCTGCCTTCGGCTCAGGTCGTGATCCCAGCGTCCTGGGATCGAGTCCCACATCTGGCTCCTTGCTCTGCAGGGAACCTACTTCTCCCTCTGCCTCTCCCTGCCACTCTGCCTGCCTGTGCTGTCTCTCTATCTGTCTGATAAATAAGCAAAATATTTTTTTAAAAAAAGTACATGTTCTTACATAATGTCTACAAAATAACTATGCCAATTCACTGGAGAAAATGGCGAAAGACTATTTTATAGGAGTAAAAAATTGTCTATTTTTGAACAATTATAATAGACTTTAGGCTGAAAATAGTTAGAGGGGTGCCTGGGTGGCTGAGTGGGTTAAAACCTTTGACTTCAGCTCAGGTCATGATCTCAGGGTCCTGGGATCGAGCCCCTCATCAGGCTCTCTGCTTGGCGGGGAGCCTGCTTCCTCCTCTCTCTCTGCCTGCCTCTCTGCCTGCTTGTGATCTATGTCTGTCAAATAAATAAATAAAATCTTAAAAAAAAAAAATGTAGTTAGAGTGCCTGAAAAAATATAGGGCTCTTAGTTAAACTTGAGTTGAGACACTGCATGGGACATACTTATCCTAAAAAGTTATTTGTTATTTATCTAAAATTCAGACTCTACTGAGTGTTCTGTATTTTTATTTGTTAAATTTCGCAACCTTAAATGTAGTACAAGTGCTTTCATGAAAGGGGTGCTATGGGCTATTTAATGAAGCTCTCACAAAATAGGTATGTTGAACAAATATCTGTTCTATGAGTTCAAGTCTTTTTATTATTACATTTTGTGTTTATTCAATTTAAATGATATCTAAAAGACATTGCCTTTAGAATAAAAAACTAATAAAACTGGAGTGAACCTAGAGGTCACCCAGTTCAGTTCTCTCGACCTACAGATTAGAAAACTGAGGCCTGTAGTAAGTACCATTGTAATTTTAGAGACAGAAGTGGGGATCATTGCCTCTATCACCCCCATTGGAGTTTCAAAATTCCCCACAGGCTCAGAATATGTGAAAAGTTCAAACATTTTATAGCCCAAGCAGCTTAGGAACCTAGTTATTTGGAACCAAAGGAAGTGTTCTAGGTTTTGACAGAACTCATTATGTCTTTTCATCTATGTTAAAATATTAAATAGAAAAAATAAAATATAAATGCTAGCCTATATGAAGTTAATATTTACTTCTGGAGGGACATAAGCATTTAATTTAGAAAAGTTGAAGAATTACTGGGGGCTTCTAAAGCCTCTCTGAGTAGTTTGCACTTATTACTACCACTAAGTGAGAGCTCAAGTCACCAGAAATAAGGATTCAAAGATGAAAAAATACTAAAGACATTTCCTATAGTCAGAGATATTCTGGGCAGCACATCTACACCATGCCGAGTTAATGGCTTTATCTCTTTCATGTTCTCTTTTGGTTTGTCTTTCTTTCTTTTTTCTTCTTAATTTTTTTAAAAGATTTATTTATTTATTTATTTGACAGACAGAAATCACAAGTAGGCAGAGAGGCAGGCAGGGGGTGGGGGCAGCAGGCTCCCCGCCGAGCACAGAGCCCGATGTGGGGCTTGATCCCAACACCCTGAGATCATGACCCAAGCTGAAGACAGAGGCTTAACCCACTGAACCACCCAGGTGCCCCCTTATATATATTTTTTTTAAATCTCTCCGTCTCATGAGAAACATATTGCTGGAAGACTTCTGAGACATACACAAAATCTCTAAGAAGCATATGTATTCTTTTAGTATGTGCTATAATTAATAAGTCAGCCAATGCTCAGTTAATGAAATTGTTCTTTAAAAACATGCACAAATTCACAGCTTTGTAGATAGTGGGAGAAAGGATTAACAATGTGCAAGAAGAGTTCAGTTGGGAGGGATGTAAAAATCTAGGATAAAGGCAGCCAAACACCAGAGAATAAGAAATGATAAAAGAAGCAAAGTTTATGAAGGTCAGAACCGATTGGGAGATGAAGTAATGATTGTTACCGAGCCTGTGTGAATTGGCAGGAGAAGAGCTCTGAGTGTCTAGTGTGGGAGACAATATTTTCTGCATCCATCACTCAAAAGAAATGCAAACGTTTACATCAGGACAAATGTGGAACTCATTTGTATTTATTCACATGATCCTCCCCTGTGTATCTCTACTTTGTATCTACATGTATTAGTTGGGCAGAATATAAAGAACAGTGTTTTCTCTATATCATGAAGTGTGTCTCCTCTTCCCACCTTCTTTAAGCTAGGAATTCAGCTCTTCTAGCACCTTGTGGAACTTGCCCTTGCCGATGGAGACCTAGGGAACTGCAGAAAAGAACAGTCAGTTTTTTCCCTTTGGCCGGTAAAAGGAGAGGTAAGACACTCAGCAATTATACTTCTGTCTCAGGGCAGCTACCTTTCGTTACAATCCGTCCACTCCCTCTGAGTTTTGATTTCTTAATTGAAGGTTCAGGGGGCCAGGAAAACGAGATTGTTAGGTTTTCTGACTCTGTAGTGATTTGTCTGTCTGGTCCTTCATCATCCGGATTCTTAATTCCAAGACAGGGGCTGCAAAGTGTCCTAAAAGGTCAAATCTGCATATCACCTTTGTCTTATGTCTTCCTCAGTTGATGTGAAGACTTGTGCAAAGCCATTTTTATTGATATCAGTGGTAAGAAAGAAATGATTGGAACTTTAGACTTGAACTCTGTCACTGATTTTTTTTTTCTGTCCTATTGAAAGTCACTGTGTGTTTTTAAATGTGTTGGCTGAAAATGAAAACAGGAGAAAAATATGCTCTGGTTGTTCTCCTTCCTTAACCTTCAACATCATGTTTACTGTTCACTGTCGCTAAATTGGGAGTAAAAATATCAGGAGGCAAGGGAAGAGATTATGCAAGTAAAAGTTAATTAGAATGATTTTGTATTTGAAAATTTACTTATTGATTCTAAAACTGATTAAACATAATATAAAAATGATTTAGCAATAGAAACCACTGGCATACCTACTTTTCCAAAGTCTAAAATACATAATTTTAAAAATCAAAAATTGTACAACAGTGATATATCTGGCAGTAGTACATGATTGTATTGAAAAGAATGTAAATGCTGAAGAATAAGGATCAAGAATTCTCTGAGATATTTTTATCTATATGTAGCCATTTTAATTGAAATTCTGATTATATACCAGTTGAAGTCATCAGTTTTGGATTAAAAGCATGTAAACATATTATATGACTCAGCTGATGTTCAAAGTGCTTGTAAAGAAACACTGTTATTCTATTGGCTATATCTAATTTTCTGTTATTTCTAAATAGATAAGAAGTTAAAAGCACTACTAACATAAACATTGAAAATTTTCTATATGGATAGAAAAATAAAATTGTATTGGGATGCGTGGGTGGCTCAGTTGGTTAAGCATCTGCCTTTGACTCAAGTCTGGTCCCCGGGTCCTAGGATTGAGCCCCATGTCAGACTTCTTGCTTAGCCTTCTCCTTCTCCCTCTGCTGATGCTCCCTCACTTTCTATCTCAAATGAATAACATCTTTAAATAAGGAAACAAATGTATTTTACTGATTTAGAGTGGGGAGCTGGAGAGACGATTTATTTAACATACTCTTTCTCCAATTTTTACTGTGTCTACAAATTATTGGAAATCTTGTTAAAGTGAAGGTTCTGATTTGGTGGTCTGAAGTGGAAACTGAGGTTCTGAATTTGTGACAGACTTCTTGCTAATGCCAACTTCTGTTCCCTTGACCATGCTTTGAGTGTCAGGGACCAAAAACAAAGATATTTATATAATACCACAGATATGAAGAAGAACCATAATACAAATAGACTAATAGTATCATTTGTTTTGCTTTATAATTATGCGGATAGAGTAGTTTAGAAATTCTTCTGTTATAAAAACATTAAAAATTATTATTTAAGAAGTTATTAATTTGTATCAATTTTATAGTGATTCCTTTCTTTTAACAATTAGAACATTTTGTTTCTTTATGAACATGGACAATAAACGGCAAGTAGGCTTCCAGAGGTCTGAATGTAGTTTATATATGTATAATTGAATTGGCTGACTGATTGAATATATTTGACTGAATTATCTAAAATTGACTAAAACTTCTACTCCAGACTACAGGATATTATATAGAGCAGTGATTCTTAACTAGGCATGATTTTTGTCCCCCAAGGGATATTGGGCCATGTTTAGAGATATTTTTGGTGGCCATAACTTGGGGGGATGGGCATAGGGCAGAGAGATTTGCTACTGGCTCATAATAAGTAGAGGCCATATATTCTGCTAAATACCCTGCAATGCACAGGACAGCCCCCCACAACAAAGAATTATCTAGCCAAAATGTCAGTGCCAAGGTTAAGAAACCCTCATGGAGAGTATGAGAGAGGTATGATGTCCCCTGTTGAGGGGTGTACAGATATTTGAGGATACAAGATTAACCTAATAATTAGTAAATATGTCTTGAACAGCACTGTATATAGGGAAGTAAAAACAGAATGGTGGAAGACATCCATGTGGTATACTGCTGTCAGAACAATTTGTGAAAGAGGCAGCTCTGCAAGAAAAATGGGCAGAATTTAGTTTAATAAAGACTAGAGGAATGAAGATTATACTTGTCCTCTTTATAAGAAAGACACTTCTCATCTTCAAAATGAAAATTGTTCTCTTACTTGATAGGAAGTTTTGAGAATGAGCTTTTACAGATTTTTTTTTTATTTGAAGGCAATTGAAATTCCATTTTAATGGGTGTACAGCTATCAACTACAAGTGCATTATGAACACATCCAAAGTTCTACCTATCCTTTCTCTAATACTATTTCAGCTTTCCAAAGAGTGTTATCTTTGCATAAACACTAAACAAAGAATATTTATGGAAGAGAAAGGCTGAATTTTTAAAACTTTAAAAAGATATTTTAAACTACTTAGAACTGATAAGTTTTTCATTTTATCCTTACTATCTTCATGGAGATATAAAGACCCTAAGAGGAAAAAGAAAAAAAAAAAAAAACCCTGATCATAGCTAGTGGGTAGGATGGTAAAGTTGTATTTTATATTTATAAGCATTGTAAGTATATAGTGAATATTACATATGAGTATATAAATAAAAATCCATTTAAAACAATAGAATAATATTTGATATCATGCCTTAACTTTCTAAGATCTTTCTAAAACATGGTGTGAACTAAGAAGTATATTTTTAAAATACAGTTGATTTTCTTATTTGGAGATTTCATATTTGCTAATTCACCTATGCATTAAAATTTATTAATACTCAAAAATCAGTACTCCCAGATATGGTTATTTGTGGGTACTCTCAGAGCAACAATAAATTTATGTTGCCCACTGCACACATTTTCAGCTGAGGCTGAACGAGGTAATGCTCTGCTTTCTTATATCAGTACTCATAAACAAGTGTGTCCTTTTCAGTCTTTTTTGTGACATATTTCTTGAATTTGTTTGCTCTTTGTTGACTTTGCAATTTAATGTGTCCCCCAGTCATACTGCTTGAGATGCTGTGTAGGTTCCTAAGCATAAGAAGGCTGTGATTTGCCTTCTGGATAAAATACATGTTAGATAAGCTGTGTTCAGGCCTGAGTTATGTGCTCTTGACCATGACTCCATTGTTAGTGAATCGACAATGTATATTAAAAAAGATGCAGAAACACACATAAAAAGCAAGGTTATGTATTTACCAGCTGATGGAAATGTTGTGACCAGAAGCTCATAGGAACCTAACCCTGTATTTCCCCAGGATCACTGCGTGAGTAGTTGCTAATACAGTTCTCCTTAGTGACTGTGTAGACTTAATAGAACTAAAGGAACCACAAATAGCAATAATTAACACTTAATAATATTATCAAATTGACTATTTTTATGTTATATGTTTTATGTATTTTATTTTATGTATTTCTTTCTTTCTTTATTTTCATAGAGTAAATGGTAAACCTCATCACTTCCATCATGGACCACATGGTATCATTTTTGACTTGGATATTACAATAGCCTTCTAACTGATCTTCTTGTTCCCACCCTTGTGCCCTAGGCCTGCTCTCTACACAGCAGGTTGTAAGTCGGATGTATTACACTTAGTTCAAAGCCTTGTGACAGTTTTTTTCATTTCACTCAGAGTAAAACCCAAAGTTCTGAAAATGAACTCTGAGGCCACGCAGTATTCCCCAGTCCCCGACCAGCAATTTACCTCCCTGACTTGCTCTCCTATATAGTCCCCCTTGCTGAGCTCACCCTAGTCCAGCCTCTCTGATTTTGCTCTTACTTCTGTCTGGAAATCTGATATGTATATGGCTTACTCCCTCCCCTACATGGTTTCTTTGCTCAAAAATCTTATCCATGAGGACTTTCCTGGCTGCCCTATTCAAAATTCCTACCCCACCTGCACCCCATATTTCCACTCTCCTTCTTACCTTTCTTTTTTCCTGTGACACTTACCATTCTTTAATATGTCATAAACTTTTATTTGTGATATTATCTGCAGGTAAAATCTAGATAGAAGATACTTCTGGGAAGAAAATAATTTTCAGTGTTTTCTTATATTTATAATATTCTAAATTTTTCTTCCATTTTCATTATCTGAGAAAAATTAGGCTTCTTAATGTTCACCAGTTTTAGTTAACAGCAACAGCAACCCCAAAGAATAATTAATCTAATCTTTTTTCAGTGTAAAAATTTGTATTTTCTTATTTTACGAATTTAAAATCACATTGTATATAATCCCATAGCATGCATTTTTTGCACAAATACAAATCACAATATACAAATAGTAAATGTTTATTGCTCCAATTATACCTCTGGGTTAACTGATTAAAACATGTTATTATAATGCACAAACCATATGCATGGTAGATTTTGGCATGCCTAAAATAGTCACATAATTTTAGAGTGGTGACTAATCACCATGTGTAAACTGAAGACTCCCACATCTTCATCTCTAGTTCATTTACCTCTGTTGAACACCCTGCATATTAAGCTGTCTAATAGAAGTTGTCACTTGGAAGTATTATCGGTCCTCAAGCCCGACGTCCCTTTCCTAACTGCTCTGTTCTTCCCTCTTGCCACACAGACTTCTTTCAATATCTTGAACAAGTTATGGTTTTTCTTGACTACAGACCTTTGTACACATGTTTTCCTTTGGTTAGAAAACAATCCAGAAACCCCTCAACACATACTATCTACTCTCCTGTTTATCCTGCATGTCTCAGCTTAACTGCAGCCTGATTTCCCTAGACTAGGTTAGGAGATTGGCTGTGTTTCCATAGCATCCTATAGGATCCTCACACTTTACTGGAACTATTTGTCGAATGTGAGCTCTGCAAGAGTAAAAATTCCATGCATCTGTCTCTACTGCTTAACGTATTATTTGGCACATAATAGGTACTCAGTGTATATTTGACCAAATGAAAAAATAGTACATTGGTAACATAAATGCCTAGTTACAAATAGTAAATTGATAGCACAAAATCTATCTTCAAAGATGTTTACTGGTATAAGAAAACGTCAGATATAATGAGAAGTAAAAAAATCATGCTATGGGATTATATACAGTGTGATTTTAAATTTGTAAAATAAGAAAATACAATTTTTTTCACTGAAAAAAGATTAGAAATATACCAAAATGTTACTAGAGAAAAGGTTTTGCTGGCAAAAGTTTATATGATTTAGTTTTATGATCATAAAAAAATGAATTATTCTAAAAGAGAAATCAATATTCTTTTCTATATTACTATTAAGGATATAAATAAGGAATAAAACCATTATTTTCCTGTTCAATCTTTTAGTCATTTTTGATGGAAGGTTTTGGCATTTTTATACTCTTTGTGTCCCATGAAACATTTTTCAAAGCAGACGCAATGATCCTATGTTAATACAGCTTCTCCTGGGCTTAGAGGCACTCTGAACACGAATGTGATTCTGTACTTTTATATATCATTTGTAATTCTATAATATAACTCCATTTATTTAATCTGTAGGTTTTATTTAAGAACTGTTTCTTTCCTGAGAAATTACTTCTGAAAACATTGTCATATTTCTTTTTTTTATTTTTTTTATTTTTATTTTTTTTTATTTTATTTTTTTTAAATTTTTTATTTTTTATAAACATATATTTTTTATATACATATATTGTCATATTTCTTACCAATTAGGATTTTGAAGGGTTTGGCATTCTTTTTTCAATGGCCAAATTTAAAGAATATAGATTTTTTTTATACTTTTGTAGAAAATATGTGATACTATTAAAGAACCACATATCACTGGTAGATGTGAATTACTTCACAGTGGGATAAGGCACAAAATAACCATTTTTTAAAAAAGATTTTATTTATTTATTTGACAGACAGAGATCACAAATAGGCAGAGAGGCAGGCAGAGAGAGAGGAGGAAGCAGGCTCCCTGCTGAGCAGAGAGCCCGATGTGGGACTCGATCCCAGGACCCTGAGATCATGACCTGAGTCGAAGGCAGCAGCTTAATCCACCGAGCCACCCAGTCGCCCCCAAAATAACCATTTTTTGCTGTCTCACAGCTTAGTAATTCTGGCTGGCTTTTTAGTATTGAAATCTCTCATCTTTTTTTTTTTACTTTTCAATAACACTTTAAAAAATTATTCTGAAATGAAATATCCAATATTGTCTATTTTGATTAACTTTAGCTTATTTATTCAACAAATGTATATAGCATACTTTCATATGATTGACAGATTGCCAAGCTTTGAGAGTACAAAATGAATATGATATGGTCCTTGTCTTTGAGGTGTTATTGAGGGAGAAATATTATAAAAAGATATATGACAATATAGCACAATAAATCCTGTTATATAAGGAGAACAAAGTACTTGAGGCAAAGAGATTAAAGGTGAGTGTCATTTACCACATCTTCTTGATCCATTCATCTGTTGATGGACATCTAGGTTCTTTCCATAGTTTGGCTATTGTGGACATTGCTGCTATAAACATTCGGGTACACGTGCCCCTTTGGATCACTACGTTTGTATCTTTAGGGTAAATACCCAATAGTGCAATTGCTGGGTCATAGGGCAGTTCTATTTTCAACATTTTGAGGAACCTCCATGCTGTTTTCCAGAGAGGTTGCACCAGCTTGCAGAGAAAGACAACTATCATATGATCTCCCTGATATGAGGAAGTGGTGATGCAACATGGGTGCTTAAGTGGGTACGAGAAGAATAAATGAAAGAAAATGGGATTGGGAGGGAGACAAACCATAAGTGACTCTTAATCTCACAAAACAAACTGAGGGTTGCTGGGGGGAGGGGGTTTGGGAGAAGGGGGTGGGATTATGGACATTGGGGAGGGTATGTGCTTTGGTGAGTGCTGTGAAGTGTGTAAACCTGGTGATTCACAGACCTGTACCCCTGGGGATAAAAATATATGTTTATAAAAAATAAAAAATTATATAAAAAAAATAAAAAATAAAAGGTGAGTGTCATTGAAGCCTGTACCTTTTGTATCTTTTCTGCTTCTAACTACCATCACCTCTTACCTTGATTGGCAGAATAGTCCCCAAATGGTCTCCCTGTTTCGATCCCTCTTTCCTGTAATCTATTCTGAACACAGCAGCCAGAAGATACTTTCAAAAATGTGTTGAGTATGTCCCTTCTTTGCTCAAAACTGCCCACTGGCTCCATGTTTCACTGAGTGAAAACCAGAGTCCTAATCCTTCATGATTGTGCCCTTCTGTCACAAATTACCTTTTTGACTTTTTCTCTTCCTGTGTTCTCCTTTACTGAATCTGCAGTAGCCACATTAACCCTTTGATGTTGTTCAAACCTACAGCATATTTATACTTTGGGGACCTCACACCTGCCTTCCCTCTGCCAGAAAACTCTTGACCGAGTATGATTCCCTCCTTACTCGCTTTAAGTCTTGATCACATATTACCTACTGTTTGAGGCCTAACTGGGCCATCTCAAATTAAAACTTGTACTTTCAAATACTCCCAATTCCCCTATCCTCTACTTTTTAAAAAAAATTTGGTTTGCACTTAGCACTATCCAATATTCTTATTGTTTATCTCTCTCCCTCCATCACTCAGTCACAGATTATTTTATTCACTAATGTATTGAATACATTTACTAAAGGGGCTTGCATATATGTTAAATGTTCAATAAATGATAGAAAGATGACTAAACCGGCTTTTATTAAAGTAAAATCTAAGTTTTTACTTTAGATTTTATGGTAATTCTTCTTGGATTCATATGAAATTTATCTTTACATTTTCTATTAACATACTATATATATATATTTTTGGTAACTAACTTTTAAGTTGGAATGGGAGAGAAAAAAGAATAGCTTCTTTCAGACAACTGTTTTCAATCAATTTTAACTGTTTATAGAGAGTAAATGAAAAACTGAATTCTAGCTGAAAATCTCTGCCTCAGATTTTGATTATTATTTGTTGGCATAAAATTGCATTTCCTTTAAATTGGTGAATTCTTCAGACTTGAACTGATTTTGCACTAGCCTTCTCAGCTAATTGTGTGCCCTAAAGAACAATTGCAATATTAAAAGAAGTCAGATAAGTACAGATATAAAGTGGAATGTTGCCAGGATATAGTCTTTATAAACCTCTGACATTCTAAGAATCTTTGATTCCTGATGAAGACACTAATAAGAGCCTTTAATCAAGCTAATAGCTAAATCATGTTCTGTTGGAAAGACACATTAGAAATACATTAATTATTTGAGGCAACTGGGATACCATTATTTCACTACAACATTTCAGTGATCTTAAAAATGGTAAATGGGGGTGCCTGGGTGGCTCAGTGGGTTAAGCCGCTGCCTTCGGCTCAGGTCATGATCCCAGGGTCCTGGGATCGAGTCCCACATCGGGCTCTCTGCTCAGCGGGGAGCCTGCTTCTCTCTCTCTCTCTCTCTCTCTCTCTCTCTGCCTGCCTCTCTGTCTACTTGTGATCTCTCTCTGTAAAAAAAATAAATAAAATCTTAAAAAAAAAAAAAGGTAAGATTAAGAGTCACTTATGAAAAAAAAAAAAAAAGGTAAATGGAAACAATGGACTAGTAACTGAACCCTGTGACATTAGGTGATTTCTACAAGGGCCGGAAGACTTAGTGACTGCTGTAAGTGTTCAGTACTCATAGAAATTTGGTCCTTTCTCCAATTAAGTCAGTGTGTTGCTTCCACGGAACAATCAAGGCAGTAGGGATCTTGAATTGACTTTTTTTGCGTTCTGTGGTATGAGGTCTTACGCTGAGCTCTTCACACTTGGGGCAATTCTCCATTACATGTAATGCTATGTATTTGCCAAGTAGTTTGTCAGACATATAGTTCAGTTTCTGGCCATGGACCGATGATCCTGAGCTCACTACCGTGGAATCGGCATTCATTTTCAAAAGGACCCTAGTTCTCTCTCAGTGGCACTTAAAGAAGTTAACTTTGTTAAGAAAAAAAGACATGATGACAATAACGAGCTATTTGGCATTTTAAAAGACCCAGGGCTCCTCCCACTCTTCCATGGAGAAATTACCTAACTGCTAATTTGCTATGCAGAAAAGCCTTCCAAACTGCCTGCTACCTAATTAGCTTTATTAAGAACACACATCAGACTTGCTTTGAGTGGTGGGCTTCTCGTGTAGAAACTGATGCAAATAGGGGATTACTGGATGAAAACAAGTAAACAGACGCTCACTTATCATCAAGATGTTAGAATTAACTAAAAGAGCATATTAGTAAGTTGGTCTGTTTTTCTCAAATTGCCAAGCAGGTGGGAGGTTTGAATTGGTATCTTTTGTGAGCTCTTGGTTTGAAATGAAGAGTGTGAGTTTTCCTCCACCCCCGCTTATCTTATGTTCATTTTAACTTGAAGTTCTCAAAGATATTTCAAAGTGAGATACTGTTCTTTCCTTTCCTCTTTGAAAGTTTAATCAATTAGCGTTTGACATGTGTATGAAATGATAAGCATTAGCTAGCATAATAAGGAAGTAGGAAAGCAATTTGCCTTTTCCTGCTATATATTGGGAAAATAAATCAGTGCTTTAAATCCTCCCCAACTCCTTTTTTTCTCCCTTACAAATGAGTTTGTATTCTGAAATTATGAGATTAAAGAGTAATTGCAGTATAAACAGGAAATGGTGAATATGGGAGGGTTTGACTGAATTAATTCTATTTAGCATTTGGCCTCCTGTATTTATCATTGCCAATTAAATGAACTCCGTTTAGGTTGGAGATAAGCTAATGTATGCAACATTGCTATCAAATCTTTAAGATGCTCTAAATTGGAGAAACCCCATGTAATAGAAAGATCAAAAGGGGAGAGGTAGGGGTTCAAGTCCTGATTCTGTCACTTTTTGTGTGGCCTTGGATAAACAGCTTATCTTTCTGAATCTCAGTTTTCTCATTGTAGATGTCATGGATTCTATTCTATTAGAAGTGACTGTGAGGATGATGGAACACCTTGTATGATGCTCCAACAAATTAGGACTTCATCTATAGCTTCATCTATAGCTCCAACAAATTAGGACTTCATCTATAGCTCCATCTATTTTGACCTCCAAAGGATTAACATTGACCTTTTGATACAGAGATCAATGACAGATAATAGTTATTCTATAATATAATTGTCAGAGAAAGAGTATAAACTTTTGCATTTAAGTGTGGCAAAATACAGTTTTTAATGTGGTTCTATCTTTGAAAACTCTTTTATTTGTCTCTGGGATTTTTCTTGCATAAATCTGAGTTCACCTGAGGGAGGGTTCCAAGGAGCATCTGGGTTATTTCTGGGTTGAAGATATTTAAAGCTCTGACTAAATCTTAAAAAGAGAATAATTTTCTTCCCTCAGATAGCAGTGTGATAAAAAAGGTGATTGGACTATTTGGATGAATATATAAAAGCCCAAGTGAAAATATGGAGAGAATTCATATATTTGCTTTCTAGTTTACTTATAACATATTAGCTTTCCCTAGCAACATAAAGAATCCTCTAGACTAAGATTAAATTAGTACAAAGTCCAAACAACCAACACCACTTGTTCATTAATGCCATACTTCTCCTATTCTTCCTGTGTTCAAATGTCATACAACCCTAAAGCTAAAACAAAGAAAAACGAAATAAAAACCAAACTGACCTCTAAGGTAAATAACAAAAAAACTACTACCAATACCATTCCTGACTGCAACAAAAAGCCAACCCCAAGTCATAACAAACAGATACTTAGAAGTAATTTAGATCGTTAACATTGCCATGTTTCAATAGCATAAAGATTCCTTATGTAATAGGGTTTAATGTGTTAATAGGCAATGGTTAGGATAGGAAGAATTGAGATTCTAAGTGTCCAAAAGATTTTTTTCCAAAGATTTTATTTATTTATTTGACAGAGAGAGATCACAAGTAGGCAGAGAGGCAGGCAGAGAGAGAGGGGGAAGCAGGCTCCCTGCTGAGCAGAGAGCCTGATGTGGGGCTCCATCCCAGGACCCTGAGATCATGACCTGAGCCGAAGGCAGAGGCTTTAACCCCCTGAGCCACCCAGGTGCCCCTAAATGTCCAAAAGATTTAAAACTTCTAACACATTTTTGTAGTATGACTTTAATATACCTCTAAAAGTTTTCAGTGCTTCAGCATTTATTTCCTAACTGAAACTTTCATTTATTAAGAATCATTATTTAAAATTCCTGAGGTGCCTGGGTGGTTCAGTGGCTCAGTTGGTTAAGTGTCCAATTCTTGATTTCAGCTGGGGTCATGATCTCAGGGTCATGAGGTCAAGCACCAGGTCTGGCCATGCTCAGTGAGGAGTCTGCTTGGAATTCCTTCTCTCTCCCTCTCCCTCTGCCCCTTCTGCCTCCGTGTGGTGCGCGCACTCTCTTTCTCTGTGTCACTAAAAAAAAATGCCTTTGTAAAATAATGACTTAAAAATAAAATAATTCCTAAGTACCTCCTGTAAATCAAATGTATTTTGAAGAATATCTTTATGTTATTATTACAACAACCTATAAAAAAATGTACACTTTATTTAATCAATGAAGAAACCTGGTTTCAGAGTTTAAGAGTTATATACCCATGGAGTAAAGTTGTTTTGCTGGTAAAACCAGGTTTTGAACCCTGTTTTCAAAACTGATGATCATTTTATTCCACCATGGGTTTTTCCCAGTAATATCTACCTTGCCTACTGTGTAGGATTATTGTAGGCATCAAATAAAATAATGTGTTTTTACAAAACTAAAATTCTCTGCATATGTGTTAAATGTATATATGATCTCTCCTTTTTGGGAAGATTTCATGAGAAACTAAGTCACATGGAAACAATGTGGTGTAATGGAAGGAACTTGACTGTTAGGGTCAAATGGAGGTTAAAAGAAGGTCCTTCTGGGATGTTATTTTATACTTTATATCATAGTTGAAAGAGATCTATGGCTTTGCCATTGACATTTTCCTCATTCACAAGATACTTTATTATAGCCGACTCCTCTTTATGATTCATATCCCAGCCCTGAATTCTCAGAGATACCCTCTTTGAATATGCTATTTAATATCCCATTTCTGCTAGGGTACTGTTTACCATTTTCTCCACTTTTTAATATTTTAACAACTTTTATTATTACTTAAATTACTGATTTTTGTTGTTTGTTTGTTTACTGTTTTCATCAGGGGAACCTGTCTTTTTTTACTGTATCTGTGTTCTTTTGGTATAAAGTTGAAGTTTAATAAATATTTGTCAAAAGAGCATCATACTATTAGTTAAGAGACCTTAGTTCCATTTTGAGGCTGGTCACTAACCAGCTAGGTGACATTGCAATTCACTTAATTCTTCTGGACCTAAGAATTCTCATATTTTAAAATAATTGCAAATCTATAGAGCCCACAGAGAGTTTTCACATCCATTATTTAAAAAATAAGCAATTGAGAGAATCAGACTAAATGAGCACATGAATCCTTTTAAATTCTAAAAGTTTGATGTATCTAAGTCTTTGATGTATAACTTATTTTAAGTGGTCTATAAGTAATCATATAGAAATATGTGCAAAAACCTATTGGGATTTGGAATCCTTATATATTATTTCTTTTCTCTACTGACTATTCACAATATTTATGATCTAAGTATTCTGTGACTATCATATCTGTATATTTGCTAGACAGTGCAAGTTTTTAAAGTTGATAAAATATGACATTTTTTTAAGAGTATTTTCTTTAGAATTTTAGTCAAAACCTTTTTTGGAATTATGATCAATGCTCAACAGTGATAGTGTCTGAAGAAATCTGCCCTTTGGCTGCCTTTGTCATTGCATTTCACATTTATCATGATTTGGAGTCTGTTCAGATAGTGATCATTCACTATGCACTGTTTCGTTCCATCAGAAGCATTATGTGCATATCACTTTCTTTTTCTAAAATAGGGTGTTAGGCTTGTGTAAGGATAACACTGTGTTTAAAACTAATTAAATAAAATGAAGAACAAGAGATTTTGGTGATGACCTTATTGAAATGATTGCTAAAGTGCATTTCATTATTAAATCAAAGAATCATGCCTTGGAAAAATAAAAAGACCAGAAAGGAAATCAATGAACCTAATTTTATTTATTATTTATTTTTCAAGTTTCCACCACTAAATTATTTTTTAGGATTCAGACTGGTATCAAATAGCCTTTTGAGTGAACTCCTTTAAGTTTTCCTACTTAAGTGCTATAATGATTTGTCTAAAAGAAGTTTTTGGAGACATTGGTTGAATTGTGAATTGCATTTCTATTTTCAGTAGTTTTCTAATTTAAAATTTTCTTTAAAATTTTTACCTCTTCAAAAACTTTTTTTTTTTACCTAAAGTGCACAAAATTAGGACAATCATAATTGTTTTTTAAAAATATTTTATTTATTTATTTGAGAGAGAGAGTGAAAGAGACAAAGAGGGAGAGTGAATCTGAAGCAGAATCTGTACTGAGCATAGGGCCTGAAGCGGGGCTCAATCATACAACTGCGAGATCATGAACTGAACCCAAACCAAGAGTCAGATGCTTAACTGAATGAGTCACTCAAGCGCCCCAGGATAATCATAATTCTTATTTCATGACACATTTACATCATTAGTTTATGTAAGGTTCTTATTTATTTGTTTATTATAAAAGAAGCACCTAAGGACCCATCACCCAACACAAAAACTAAAATATCAATAAGCACTAATATCCACCTAGTCTTCTGCTAGCCTGTTCCAAATGATCTCAGCCCTCCTTGTATCATACCCCTGACTGTTACCTCCCCCACTCACCTTTTCTTTTTTACCCTCATTTACATCCTCACCATAATTCTGTTTCATCTATTGCCCTTAGCCTACAAGTTCTATCTTGCAAAAAGAGGATATGGACAAAGGGGAGCCCTCTTGCACTGTTGGTGGTAAGGTGAACTGGTGCAAGTCACTCTGGAAAACTGTATGGAGGTACCTCAAAAAGTTAGATTGAACTATCCTATGATCTAGCAATTGTACTACTAGGTATTTACCCAAAGGATACAGAAAATGTTAATTCAAAGGGGTACTTGTACCCTGATGTATATAGCAGTATTATCTACAATAGCCAAATAAGGGAAAGAGCCCAAATGTCCATCAACTGATGAATGGATAAAGAAGATGAATGGATAAACAATGCATATATATACAATGGAATATTACTTAGCCACAAGAACGAACAAGTTCTTGCCATTTGCAATGATGTAGATGGAGCTAGAGAGTTTTAGGTTAAGTGAAATAAGTCAGAGAATAACAAATACCATACAATCTCACTCGTGGAATTTAAGAAACAAAGCAAATGAGCAAAGGGGAAAAAAGAGAGGGGAATAAACTAAGAAGCAGACTCTCAACTTAGAGAACAAACTGAGAGTCACCAGAGGGCAGGTGAGTGGAGGGATGGGGAAATAGGTGATGGGGATTAAGGAGTGCACTTGTGATTAATACCGGGTATTGTATGGAATTGTTGGATCACTATATTTTATATGTGAAATTAATGTAACACTGTACATTAACTGGAATTTAAATAAAAACCTTTAAAATGGTGACATAAACAAACAAACAAATAAATAAAATGATCTGCTAAGATCCTTTGGTTGTAAGCAACAGAAATTTATTCTAGTTCATCAGAATTAGCTAGAGTTAAACTTATTTAATAGAATTAAACAGAATTAACTGGAATTAAACTGATTCAAATCAATCAGAAAAAAAAATTGTTCTGCTTATGAGAGAGCTTAGGCAGTAGGACAGGTTAAGAACCAAGCTTCAAAAGGATAGGAACTAGAGTAACTATAGCTGAAATACATAGATAGTTGTTTTCTTTTCTCTTTTGGCTAGGAGAGGGAGGCACGAATCAACTCCAGTGCTTTCCAAAGCATAATTGGTCTGGCTCAAAAGCATATACCATAAAACTGTATCCAACAGAGAACAGTTTTCCCAAAGCAAAAGTTAGTTTGCTATTTCATAAAGAAAGGGAATAAATATTGAGGCCAAAGGCAACACAAGTGAAGAAATACTTTCCTCACTTCAGACACTGGGCTAACTGAATTTAACACTACAGTCTTTGCCATCAGTTCTCTTTTAATATTGAACTACCAGTTATTTATTTGTGACCTAAACAAATGGCCATTTCACATGGTTTAACTAAATATAGCACTATAAGGAGAAGTGACTGACCACAGAATATACTTTCCTCTTTATTAGTTACTATAAGAAGACCTCACTATTGGTTTTTTTGATTCTTTGAATCTGTCACTTTTATAGTTATTTTTTCCACTTTGCTGTACAGCAAACAACCTCATATGGTTTTCTAATAGATAATGGGACAGCATGGACTAATATGCAGAGAGATTTGGGTCTGAGCGCCTATACAAGAGTGTAAACTCGGAGAAATCATTTAACCTCTCTAGGACTTGGATTCTTTATCTATTAAATGGGTACAGCAAAGGTTTCCTATCTCACATTGTCCAGAAATGAGTGAGTTATGCATCTAAAGTGCTTAGCACAGAGCCTGACAAAAAGGAAACATGGAATCAATGTTAGTTGTTGCTGTTGAGTAATGACACTTATAATTGTTTTAATTTGAAAATTGTTATATTAATCTTCAATCACTTGGCTACTTAGGAGAGAAAATTGCATTTGCTGAGGGAGACAGGTATTCCCTTTATTTAGGTGAATCCATTTTGGTTGAAAGTATAAGCTATATACACAGCTTCGGAGGATTCTTCTTTAGACTGACAACTTAAGTGTTTTGTTTAATGATGAGAATGGTTCTAGTCACAAAAAGGGGCCCTTAAAAATTAGAGAAATGCATACACCCGCATGAGACACTTGTTGGACAGGGTCTTCTAGTTTCGAGTTTATAAAGGACAGGCTCTGAAAAATCTCTTTTTGGCTGGGAGCAATATCTGTGCTCTGTCCAAGTGATGCCCTAGAGATTAGGACTGGAGACCCCATTACTTTACTAATTCTGTGCATCCTTAATTTTTCCTTCACACATGGAACATTTTTTTCTAGCCTTGTTTCTTCAAAAAGTAGAGCCTTAAAAAAATCCTTACATGTAACATAGGAATAACATGATTACATGAAACTTCTAGAGTAGTTGTAAGTCTATGATAAGGTAATGAATGCAGAATGACATTTTGTGTATCATATATCACTTCATACAACTAAAGTACTATTATTATTTTAATGATGTTTATATTGTTTAGGCTAAAGACAATGTATAGTAGCAGTAGTAGTTAAGAGCATGAATGAAAGAGCCAGATGGCTAAATTCAAATTTCATCTACACCACCTTGGGCAAGTGACTTGAACTTTAAGTGGCTCATTTCCCTTGGCTTTGTGTTGAGGATAACAATAGTGCCTTTCTCAAAGTGATCATTTTTAGAATTAAATGAGTTCATATATGAAAAGCACTTAGAACAATGCCTGACACAAAATAAATGATATAAAATTATTCCTGTTATTATTATTGTCCTCCTTGTGAAAGCTAGTACTTTGAGTTCTCCTTTTAACATTTTTTTCAAGATTTGTAAATATAACTATACCACACTTCTATGTCTTATTTATAAGTTGCTGGAATTATATTGTTGGGTGAATTATTCATCTCTTTGTGTCTTATTTTTGCATCTGGATTATTTGGCCCTTTGGGGTTAGGTAATGTTGTCCACATTTTGTTGTTTCTCAAAGGATCTAATAATGCCCTCTCACATGAGTTAAAACCTCTCTTCCATTCTTTTTCACTTGCCTATTGGTTTCTCCTAATCATTTTGCAGTTTTTATTTTGACAGAAGGGCATCAAAAGCTACTGGATTGTATTGAAAGTATTTTTACTATCGGTTTCCAGTACAGTTTCTTTGCACAGTGAAAAATCACTAAGCATGTTGGGTCAACATGAAAAGTTACTTAAAATTTGGTTCTGTTAGGACCAAGTTGGCTACTGCGTCTATGGATGAGATTATCAGAAATCTTCAAAAAAACCAACACCTCAAATTCTCACTTTGAGGAGGATTGTCAATTCTTGGCAGAAATAAACAAAACAAAGTGTCTCCTTCTTCCCCCTTCCCCCACACACTCCAAAACAAAGGTTAAAAAAAAGAGAGAACTGAATTTTCATTTATTTAAAAAAATCTAATAAATTTGGCTTGAAGATTTTGCCATTATGAGGCATATTTATCAAGGTAAAAAGTCATATTGTATATTAACATTTTTAGCTTGTTCAATAACTCTTAAATATTTAGGCATATGACAAATCAGCCTCCATTTGTACTCTTTTATTGTGTTAAGATGATTTAATTCTTTAATGACAGAAAACTGGGTTATATTTAATGTAGATATAATTTGTAGGGAACTGATTTCAGAGAGAAATGTCATGCTACATTTGCATGCTGGAGTTTCATAAGTATTAATAAGTATTTCTATTCATAAGAATGAATCCATTAATCCAACAAATATTTATTGAGTTCCAACTATAACCAGGAACTCTTAAAGGTACTGAAGGCATAGCAGTGAGCAAAAAAGACAAAAAGTTCTTGCTTTGGAGGAGTTCATGTTTTAGTAAGGGAGGAAGATAAATGACAGGTAAATAAATATATAATGGAATCACTTAGTGATAAGTGCTGTGGAGAAAAATAAAGCAGGGAAAGGGACTGGCAGTGTGTGTTGCTGGTTTACGTGGTAGCCAGAGAAGACCTTCCTGAAGAGATGATGTATAAGTGGAAGCCTGAAGGAAATGAGGGAGAAACTTTGCAAATATCTGGGCAAAGAGCATTCCAGGCAGAGGCAGTAGTGAGTGCGAAGACCCTGTGATAGAGTGGGATAGGCATATTTTAAGGAATAAGATGTTGGAGAGAAATAGGCAAGGGGGACAGAGGTAAGAGGTCCAAAAGGGGTTGGGCCAAAAGGACTCCATGATCTTAGTCAGGAAATATATAGACATTGGACTTTATTTTGAAGGCAATAGGAAGTTACTGGTATTTTGAGCAAGAGTAGTGACATGATCTGAATCAAGTTTAAACAATACCTCTGCCTAATATTGGATGCATTAAGGAATGGGAAATTTATGGGCTGAAAAATCTGAATGGTGGAGTTGGATGGGACTTCAACGTAGGAGGCATTAGTCCAGCAAGAATCATTATTTTAGATGTTGATTCTAAATAATCAATAATCTTATTGATTTCAATAAGCAAAATATTTCTTAAAGGGTCAACACATAGGTGTTGAAGTGTTAGTGAGCTATGCCTCCTCAAATTATTTCATATTATACTAACATCCCTATAAAGGCTAATATTTTCCCTGAAAGAGAAAAGATACTGGGTTTAAAAGGTTTGAAATAAAGGTTTTCTGATGTTCTAAAACACACTAATAACATACCAAGTCAAGTCAATTGTCACATTTTCTTTAATTTTTCTGATGGAAGAACAAGCTGTATATACCCTAACTTTTAGAGACCAGGTAAGTTCTGTCAGGGAAGCTAAAAAATACTAATGAAAACACTTTAAAAATGAATTTTATAAGAACATTATCATGAAATCAGAACATATTTAAATGCAAAATTAAATGCCTGTTTGAGGCACTGGTTCATCTTCTGTGGCCTTTACAATGTCAGTGTCACAATATAAAAAAGGAGATTGAAGTTAAGTTGGTAAAGAATGAATCACTGGTAGCTACACACCCTTGCTTACTTTACTGGTAAAACTGAAATTATATGAAAGACTTCCAACAAAATCAGAATTCTAGAGACTGTGGCTCATTGATTCTGTATGTTACTGTCCATTATGTAAATGCTGTGATGACATTTACAATATTAATGCACTAATTAAAAGGAAGTTCTGGTAACTTATTCCTGTATAGTGGATGTTGATCTATAATTCTCCAGGTGTATATTTATTTAGCTGAACACACTGAGATTACCATTTGCCTTGAAAATACAGGATGATTTTAGATATATACTCATTCACACATCGTTAGGGTCATATTATTTTGTTGCTTATTGTGTATCCACGAGCCAACAAATAAACTTTAAGTTTCTGTTGTCCAGTATCATGCTGGGTGGTTAGGATCAAAAGTCTTTGTCTATAAGGCTATTGCATAACCTGGAGAACCCATTTTTCTAAGGTTTAAGGGTTTTCTCCTTACTTAATATTTATAATTTAGAAACTCTGTTGAGGAATCAAATTGAATTGGTATTAATGAGAAACCTGCTTTGTCTCAGGGCCATGCTAGGTGCAGAGGAGTTATGAAGACATGCTTCCTATTCTCACAGAGGTTACCATGGCTAGAGAACCACACAGGGCAACCATACTAAAGCTTGAGAGTGGGTGGTCAGACTCTAAATACTGCAGAAGCACTGAAAAGGTGGCACCATTATGGACTTGGCGTGGTGTGGAGTCATGAGAACTTGGTTCTGAAACTATGGCCTGAGGTATGAAAAGTCTGTGGAATCCAAGAAGTATATGTCAGAGATTCAGTCTGTTGAGAATGAAGAAATAGGGCAACACTTGGATGTAGTAAAAATAGATGAGGTTCTTTAGGTGCCGTAATGAATAAGAAGTGGCTTGGTATTATTCCTACCAACTTCCAACCTCCTGGCCTGGGAGTGGACTTCTGAATGATATTTTTCTGTTTTGGTACCAAATCAAATAGTTGTGTTAGCATCAGGTAATCATTGCTGAAGTTTCCATTCTTGCTGTTTGTCACTTTCCTGTGACTTAAAAATATGGGGCACAAATTCTCCTGACCACTTTCATTGGTTAACAACACTTTGTAGAAGCACTTTTTGCCTCCAAGCTACTGCTATGATATGGAACATAGAGTACAGGTATTCCAAATAACTCACTTCTTGCAGAAATTGCTGAGAATCCAAAAGAAAAATCAATCATAGTTTTTCCAAGTGAAGGTTCACAGAGTTCTCTTTCTGTTAATCTGTGAATTCTCTGAGAGCACCGACAATGTCTTATTCACCTTTGATTCCCTCAATGCCCAGCACTGTGTCTGGCAAATGGTAAAATGTAAATGTTTGCTAAATAAATACAGAAATACAGGGCCCCTGAGTGGGTCAGTCAGTTGAGTGTCTATCTTTGACTGAGGTCATGATCTCAGGGTCCTGTGATCTAGCCCTGCATCCGGCTTCCTGCTCAGTGAGGAGTCTGTTTCTCCCTCTCCCTCTGCGCCCCGCCCCCCCCCCCAACTTGTATGCTCTTTCTCTCTCAAATAAATAATAAATAATATCTTCTAAAAATTGGAAAAATATGTAAATAAGCACATAAATACATAAAGTAAGTTTTGATATCCGTGTCAGGAAATCCAAATATTTGTTCTTTTACTCATTAACTGTATCTGATCTTTTCTCCACATGCACTTTGAAGTGTGGAAGTCTCTGTTATGTCTTATTAATGTATGAAGCCTTCACAATTGTTTTTAGCACCCTACAAAGTAAAAGCTAAATAAAACAAGTGTTCACAGGATTGGTTTAAAATTTCAGACCTCTGTCGCACATATTTCTGGAAAATATTTAGGTGGCTGGCTGTTCAGTAAAGAGATTCTTTCTCTTTAGGGAAGTTGCTAAAGGAGACAGAACTTTTTGTGAATTTGCTTCTTGGAATTCTCTGGAATTTTTGTGGGGTGACTTTTAGAATCCTCAGGCAAAGAACACTTACCCATAGGGCAAAGAGGGACTCTGCCACAAAAGCCCTCACTTCTGACAGATATGAAATTTTCTTACTTCCGATAATATTCAGGGCTGCTATTTTCAGGAATTTATCTTTGTTATTCATAAGAGTAGCTGAACACCCAGAAGTTTTGCATATACCTTCCTTTTTTTTTTTTTTTTTAAGATTTTATTTATTTATTTGACAGAGAGAGAGATCACAAGTAGACAGAGATGCAGGCAGAGAGAGAGAGGAGGAAGCAGGCTCCCCGCTGAGCAGAGAGCCTGACGTAGGCTCGATCCCAGGACCCTGAGATCATGACCTGAGCCAAAGGCAGAGGCTTAACCCACTGAGCCACCCAGGCACCCCTGCATATATCTTCCTTAAGAAAAATTTCAGTCAGTCAAATTAGCTGTGTACAAGAATACCATTTTGTCAGAGTGAGGAAATAATATATTTTGGTAAACAGAATTCCTTGTAAAGATTTCTGATGTTTGAGCAAACTGAATATATAAAATATGCTTTGAACTTAAACTGTATATGGCAGCAATTCACTTCTCTAATGACAGAGAAAATTTTTCAGATTTTTTTACTCCTTCAAGATCCTGGGGCATTTAATTCATTATAACTTTAATCATATATGCATGAAGAAAGTGCAAGAAGGTGTACCAAATATGTAATAATTCTATGACATAAACGCAAAAAAAAGTTATTTCAAAAAAATAATTGCCCTTAGCTATTTACTGGCTATTTTTCCTCTGGAAATATGTAACTGCTTAACCTTTACCCTATTCATTGAGCAACATTCTTAATTGATAGTTTATTGAGTAAGTCTGGATTTTAAAAGAAAGACCGTATTTCTGTCTTTTCATGCTTCTTGCCCTCTACTACACAAGCATGACAAGATTTGAGGATTTGACAATATATAAAAAAATATGGAAAGAATATGTCTGAACAGTGAGAAAAAAGAACAGTGATTAGAATTTAGAACCTCAGGTAACATGAACAAAACCAACTTTTTTACTTGGTGACTATAGAGAAAGTAAGTGTAAGAACCAACTACTCAGTGGGGCGCATTATTTCAAAGGTACTACTTGCATCACACTTTTTTGTGAGAGGATGAGGATGAACTCATTTTCAGCAGAACTTTATAGGCAGTGATCTTTTTCACCTGAGTTAAGGGGCTGTCTTGCCAGAGATAGGTTGCATTTTTTTCCCTGCTTGTATTCCTAGGAGTATCATTGGTCTTAAGATGTATTTTGTGTTAGACCCTCTACTAAAGTTTAACTTTAATGACCAGATCAGTGCTATAAATTTGAACCCAGGCCTATGATGGCTATTCTCCACGGAGTCGTTTTCCTTTGAGCCCCTGGGATTTTTCTCTTTTTTGAGTTCATCTATATATTTAAAAAGATATTTGTTAGGGGCACCTGGGTGGCTCAGTGGGTTAAGCCTCAGCCTTTGGCTCAGGTCATGATCCCAGGGTGCTGGGATTAAGCCCCGCATCAGGGTCTCTGCTCAGCGGGGAGCCTGCTTCCCCCTTTCTGACTGCCTGCCTCTCTGCCTACTAATGATCCCTCTCTCTGTGTGTCAAATAAATAAATAAAATATTTTTAAAAAGATATTTATTAGATTTTATCCAGGACATTTGCTTTTTCTATAACTTTTCTGGAAATTGATATTGATTCTTTTTATAAAGCACTACATAAATTCTTTAGGATGCTTTACTCTTTTATATTTGGACCCTATGTTAACTGGAAAAAAAAAAAAAAAAAAAACAACCTTTCTGAATGCTACTAAGATCTCAGTTTTGGAGGTGAATTGTTCCTTGTGCTCTTCCTAGGTTTACAAATCCATTTATATTTAACTTATTGGTGTATGTGCATTTTTGGATGTTAGCAAACACCTTAATCAATATTTAATATCTTCTGTGGCCATATATTACTCTATTCACTTTGGATTGATTGTGTGTTTGCTTGAAGGTCCTGGGCATCACAGGCACACTGACGATATTACTGTATGAACACTGATAAATTTGATGGGTAAAAATTTCCAGGTTCGCCCAAAAAAGCTGCATCTCCAAATCTATGGAGAAGGAAAGTCAGTCGATGCTATTTACAATGGACGATAGTAACTGACTGCAGGGAGGTGTCCTAGGAGTAATTCATCTTTCATTTTTATTTGGAATTAACTCACTGGAGAGATATAAATGATGGTGACTTGAGGTAGACTGAAGAGGATAACCCTTCATCCTGCAAAATCAACTAAGAGTAATGTAAACTCACAATAACAGATAATAAGTCTCTCAGGCTGAAGAGGGATGATGCTTTGATTCATGGATCCGAACGATTGAGGCCAGAGTGGGTTTTTTTGCAGACCACAGAAGAAAGTGTACCCTGACAGGTTGACGTCACATCTGCTTTTATCAGAGGCAAAGATTTTGATCTGCCATAACATGATTCTAATAAACTAGTCCCAAGATGGATATAGCCAAATATATTAATTCTCTATATTAAAAAAAAATTAACTTTAAGCACTCAAATAACATACGCATATGCGTATTTGTGTGTACATACACATGTGTTTCCTTACTGATTTAAAAATAAATAAATTTTTCCTTGTTTCAGAGTCTCTATTAGGCCTCAGAGAATCTCGAGGTGTGTCTGGACATTTGTATTTAATTGAAATGATTCCTATTTTGTCTGCTTCCTTTTGGAGCGGGAGGCAGTCTTTTTGTGTCTCAGTTTCTTCTGGCGGTGTGACTCTTCGTAGTGACTCCATTTGCTTTTAGTTTGCTATTTCTAGTCACCTGTGGCTTGATTTAAACTGGGTGTTCCCAGTTAGAATTAGTGTTCTGAATCCAAACACCTATGTTTGAATGGCAATATTACCTAAGCTTCAGTGGATGGGCCTTCTAAAATCTGTTCTGACTGCTCAGAGGGCCTTTTAAATTTTGGTTTCATTCCAGATACTTAAGATGGAATCACGAGACCTCCATATAAATGAAGTGTTCCTTTCCCTAATGAAAAGAGAATAATGGGTTGATTGACCTACAAGAATGTGGCCTAGATGGAAATCACAGTCTTTATTGTAACTTAATAAACTATTTTGTGTTATAATTTTCTTTTTTTCCTGAAACTGTTAAGAATGACTCAACTTGCCAGCTTTATAAAATCAAAGGTTAACCTGCAAAATTGAGTGGCAGGACTGTAAAGCCCAGGCTGAAAATTTCCTCTTGTCTCACTCACTGTATTACTACATATGGCATTTGTTTTGGATTAAACATCAGTATAAGAAGCAAGAGAGAAAAAAAGCTCAAACAGTTAAGATGATAGTTTGCTCAATATATGTGCTGAATCAGTGACTCAAAGATGAACAGTAGAGACCTGGCATCATTCACCCTGTTTCACTCTTTGTCACGTAGTTGATATGTTTTCAATATTTCCTTAGATTTTATGGCAGTCTTGCCGATGTGAGTATGCTACAGCTGTAAGCCTGGGTGCCGAAAATATAAACTTGTAAAATGTGTATGTGTGCAGCATAAAGATGTTACAATTTCTGAAGTTCTTTCATGAATATTTAATATTACCTTTCTGAGTTTCTTTCATAAACATTTATTTATTATTGCCTTTGAGACCCATGTTTCACTTTTTAGTTTAAATCCAACCACATTCCATGTTTTGCATTCAGTTCTGGGCATAACGAATGAAAGATGTGAGGTTCAGTGCTGTGTTTCCCAAGCTTGGCTGCACTTCAGAGTCACCTAGTGTGCTTTTAAAATTCTTAATACCCAGGTCACACCCCAGACCTATTAAATCAGAGTGTTTGGGAATATGACCCAAGCAAAAGTGCTTTCTATAGTTCCTCATGTGATTTCCTTGTGTAGCCATGACTGAGAACCACTGCTTACTAATAAGGCCTAATTGGGTTAGAGTCATTAAAGGGCCTGATACCTACCATTATAAACACACTTTTCCAACCCAGCTGGGCCATGCAAGTTTCTGAACAATTTTTAATGCAGTTTTAATATAGCTCCTTACATATGTCAGGGAGGCTTTAAGCCCTTACAAATCTTCATTTTATTATTTCACCTTTATTGTGTGTCTTACCTCCTATAAAATGATCTTATCTCCTGTAAAAAAAAAAAAAAAAAAAAAAAAAAAGGAAGAAAAGGAAAAAGAAAAAGGTACCTAGAGTGAAATTCTTCAATTTCTGTCATTTACTGGTGACCTCCTGAATCACTCCGTCCTTCTCAATTGCCAGACCTAGTGCCCTTAATTTTATCCTCTTCTGTCTTCTAGGACTTTGCTCAAGTCAGTCCCCCATCTCTTGTCTCCACTCCTGCTTCTATAGACGGCTTCTCCTTTCTTTGACCCAGTCTTCCTCTCAAGCTGCCACCCAATTCTCTCATTCTCTTCTCTTCTAAACCACCTGAATGGTTAATTTATATTCAAATTCCCTCACATGAATCTTAATCTGTTCTCCAGTCTCACACTGTCAAAAAGACTGCCCAGGGTCACCAACCATGACTTTTAGGTTGGCCTGAAACTTTCAGTGACTTTCAGTGGCCAGTTCCAATAATCCCTCTCACTCTTCACCCTCCTGGCCCAAACACTCTTTGCTGAAACTCTCCATCTCCCCCTGCTCTTAAATATTCTGCATTCGTAGCTGCCACAATCCCATTTTTCAATCAACTCCTTCCTTTTTATTTTTAAAAATTACCTTAGCTAAGTTCTAGTTTCTTCCTGCATGTTTTCCTTGGGTGATTCTGACCACTTTCTTGATGTTAGCTAATATGTTCATATTGTTGGTAGATAACCCAACCTTCCCCCTAAATGTTGGGCTTTTATATTCAACCATGAATGTTGCAAAAATCTCAAAAATCTCTGTGCCTATAGCTGCCTAGAACCAGCCACTTGCACCTCTGTAAAACTAAATCCCAAATAAAGTGAAATAAAACTAAAAATTACACAACAAAGATTCCTTGCCACTGTTATTTTTTCCATAATTTCCATTTGAAAATTCCAAAATTTCCCCTATAATCACCTAATCCCTAAATTTCTGTATTTCCTTAAACCCATGAGACCCTTTTACACTTCAGTGATCTTTTAAATTCATCTTTCTTTGCATTCCAGTGCCTGGGCTAGGGAATACTTCTTTACCACAAATCATCATGATCTTTTTTTACAGTGCCACCAGAGTGATTTTTTTTTTAAAACACATGAATTTATTGCATTATGTTTCTGCTTAAAGCTGGGTTTAAAAAAAAATTTTTTTTTTTTTTTTTGTTTTAAGGGGGAAATACATAGCCATCCAAAGCTCCCTCAAAAAAATTGAAAAATCCGAACACACCAGCTGTCTCTACACCTTAAAGAACTGGAGAATCAACAACAAATCAAACCACCTCCACACATAAGAAGGGAAATAATCAAGATTAGAGCTGAGATCGATGAGGTAGAAACCAGAGATAAGTAGAACGTATCAATGAAACTAGAAGCTGGTTTTTTGAAAGAATCAATAAGATCGATAAACCACTGGCTACACTAATCCAAAAGAAAAGAGAGAAAGCCCAAATTCATAAAATTATGAATGAAAAGGAAGAGATCACAACTAACACCAAGGAAGTAGAAACAATCATCAGAAGGTATTATCAACAGTTATATGCCAATAAGCTAAGCAATCTAGATGAAATGGATGCATTCCTGGAAAGCTATAAACTCCCAAAATTGAACCAGGAAGAAATTGACAACTTGATTAGACCAATATCTAGTAATGAGATTGAAGCAGTGATCAAAAACCTCCCAAAAAACAAGAGCCCAAGACCTGACGGACTCCATGGGGAATTCCACCAAACTTTCAAAGAAGAAATAACACCTATTCTCCTGAAGCTGTTTCAAAAATTGAAGCAGAAGGAAAACTTCCAGACTCTTTCTATGAAGCCAGCATTACCTTGATCCCCAAACTAGGCAAAGATCCACCCAAAAAGGATAATTTCAGACCAATATCCGTGATGAATATGGATGCTAAGATTCTCAACAAGATCCTAGCAAACAGGATCCAACAGCACATTAAAAAGATTATCCACCATGACCAAGTGGGATTCATTCCTGGGCTACAAGGATGGTTCAACATTCACAAATCAATCAATATGATAGAAAAAATTAATAAGAAAAGAACCACATGGTCCTCTCAATTGATGCAGAAAAAGCAGTTGACAAAATCCAGCATCTGTTCCTGATTAAAACGCTTCAAAATATGGGGGGTAGAGGGAACATTCCTGAACTCCATCAAATCTATCTATGAAAGAACCACAGCAAATATCATCCTCAATGGGAAAAAGCTTGCAGCCTTCCCTTTGAGATCAGGAACATGACAAGGATGCCCACTCTCACCACTCTTGTTCAACATAGTATTAGAAGTCCTAGCAATAGCAATCAGACAACAAAGAGAAATAAAAGGTATCCAAATTGGCAATGAAGAAGTCAAACTCTCTCTCTTTGCAGATGACATGATTCTTTATATGGAAAACCCAAAAGACTCCACCCCCAAACTACTAGAAGTCATACAACAATTCAGCAACGTGGCAGGATACAAAGTCAATGTACAGAAATTAGTGGCTTTCTTATACACTAACAATGAAAATACAGAAAGGGAAATTAGAGAATCAATTCCATTTACTATAGCACCAAGAACCATAAGACACCTGGGAATAAACCTAACCAAGGAGATAAAGGATCTGTACTCGAGGAACTACAGAACACTCATGAAAGAAATTGAAGAAGACACAAAAAGATGGAAGACCATTCCATGCTCTTGGATCAGAAGACTAAACATTGTTAAAATGTCTATACTGCCTAGAGCAATCTATACTTTTAATGACATTCTGATCAAAATTCCACCAGTATTTTTCAAAGAGCTGGAGCAAATAATCCAAAAAATTGTACGGAATCAGAAGAGACCCCGAATCGCTAAGGAAATGTTGAAAAATAAAAATAAAGCTGGGGGCATCACTTTACCTGATTTCAAGCTTTACTACAAAGCTGTGATCACCAAGACAGCATAGTACTGGCATAAAAACAGACACATAGACCAGTGGAACAGAGTAGAGAGCACAGATATGGACCCTCATTTCTATGGTGAAATAATCTTTGACAAAACAGGAAAAAATATACAGTGGAAAAAAGACAGTCTCTTCAATAAATGGTGCTGGGAAAACTGGACAGCTTTATGTAGAAGAATGAAACTCGACCATTCTCTTACACCGTACACAAAGATAAACTCAAAATGGATAAAAGACCTCAACGTGAGACAGGAATCCATCAGAACCCTAGAGGAAAACATAGGCAGTAACCTCTTCAATATCAGCCACAGCAACTTCTTTCAAGATATGTCTCCAAAGGCAAAGGATACAAAAGCAAAGACAAACTTTTGGGACTTCATCAAAATCAAAAGCTTCTGCACAGCAAAGGAAACAGTCAAGAAAACAAAGAGGCAACCCATGGAATGGGAGAAGATATTTGCAAATGACAGTACAGACAGAAGGTTGATATCCAGGATCTATAAAGAACTCCTCAAACTCAACACACACAAAACAGACAATCATATCAAAAAGTGGGCAGAAGATATGAACAGACACTTCTCCAATGAAGGCATACAAATGGCTATCAGACACATGAAAAAATGCTCATCATCACTAGGCCTCAGGGAGATTCAAATTAAAACCACATTGAGATACCACCTTACACCAGTTAGAATGGCCAAAATTAACAAGACAGGAAACAACATATGTTGGAGATGGTGTGGAAAAGAGGAACCCCTTCACACTGTTGGTGGGAATGCAAGTTGGTGCAGTCACTTTGGAGAACAGTGTGGAGATTCCTCAAGCAATTAAAAATAGAGCTTCCCTATGACCGTGCAATTGCACTACTGGGTATTTACCCCAAAGATACAGATGTAGTGAAAAGAAGGGCCATCTGTACCCCAATGTTTATAGTAGCAATGGCCATGGTCGCCAAAGTGTGGAAAGAACCAAGATGCCCTTCAACGAATGAATGGATAAGGAAGATGTGGTCCATATACACTATGGAGTATTATGCCTCCATCAGAAAGGATGAATACCCAACTTTTGTATCAACATGGACGGGACTGGAAGAGATTATGCTGAGTGAAGTAAGTCAAGCAGAGAGAGTCAATTATCCTATGGTTTCACTTATTTGTGGAGCATAGCAAATAGCATGGAGGACAAGGGGAGATGGAGAGGAGAAGGGAGTTGAGGGAAATTGGAAGGCGAGGTGAACCATGAGAGACTATGGACTCTGAAAAACAACCTGAGGGTTTTGAAGGGGTGGGGGGTGGGAGGTTGGGGGAACCAGATGGTGGGTATTGGGGAGGGCATGTATTGCATGGAGCACTGGGTGTGGTGCAAAAACAATGAATACTGTTATGCTGAAACAAATAAATTAATTAAATTAAAAAAAATTTGTTTTGTTTTTACTTCTTCTTCTTCTTTTTTTTTTTTTTTTGAAAGAGAAAGAGCGAGAGGGGGAGAGGGAGGGAGGGAGAAAGGGAATCTTAAGCAGGGTCCTTACCAGCTTGAAGCTGGGCTCGGGGCTCTATCCCACAACCCTGAGATCATGACCTGAGCTTTAATCAAGAGTCCAATGCTTAACTGACTAAGCCATCCAGGCGCCCCTCTGCTTAAAACCCTTGATAGCTAGGGCACCTGGATGACTCGGTTGGTTAAGCATCTAGCTCTTGATTTCTGCTCGGGTCATGATCTCAGGGTCCTGAAATCAAGCCTGGCCTCTGGCTCCCCTCTCAGCAGGGAGTCTTTTGGGGATTCTCTCTCCTCCTCTCCCTCCTTGCCCCTGCTCACACATTCTCTTGCTCTCTCAAATAAATCAATAAATCATAAAAACAAACAAAAAACAAAAGAATGCCTAATGGCTGTCCATTGCTTCCTAAGCCCCATTATACTCTGACTATCCCTTGCAAGCTCCTCTGTGGCTGGCGCAGACCTCAACCCCTCCCACCTTGCACTCCACACCCTAGCACTATGCAGCCCTGATCCCTTAGGTAGTGTTCTCTGATACTGCTTATTATCTCTAGATTGTCTTCCTTCATAGAATCCTACTTATTTAAGATTCAGACTAAGTACTTTCTTCTTCTGTGAAGTTTCTCCTGAAAGTCATTTTCTCTTCCATCTCTGCCTCTCTTATAGAGTTAGTCACTTTCTTATTTGGCTTCACAGGATAATAAAATATATTACATTGTTTTATATATATATATTTTTTTGATTTTTTATTTTTTATAAACATATATTTTTATCCCCAGGGGTACAGGTCTGTGAATCACCAGGTTTACACACTTCACAGCACTCACCAAAGCACATACCCTCCCCAATGTCCATAATCCCACCCCCTTCTCCCAAACCCCCTCCCCGCAGCAATCCTCAGTTTGTTTTGTGAGATTAAGAGTCACTTATGGTTTGTCTCCCTCCCAATCCCATATTGTTTCATTTATTCTTCTCCTACCCACTTAAGCCCCCATGTTGCATCACCACTTCCTCATATCAGGGAGATCATATGGTAGTTGTCTTTCTCTGCTAGACTTATTTCGCTAAGCATGATACGCTCTAGTTCCATCCATGTTGTCGCAAATGGCAAGATTTCATTTCTTTTGATGGCTGCATAGTATTCCATTGTGTATATATACCACATCTTCTTGATCCATTCATCCTGTTGATGGACATCTAGGTTCTTTCCATAATTTGGCTATTGTGGACATTGCTGCTATAAACATTCAGGTGCACGTGCCCCTTTGGATCACTACGTTTGTATCTTTAGGGTAAATGCCCAATAGTGCAATTGCTGGGTCATAGGGCAGTTCTATTTTCAACATTTTGAGGAACCTCCATGCTGTTTTCCAGAGTGGCTGCACCAGCTTGCATTCCCACCAACAGTGTAGGAGGGTTCCCCTTTCTCCGCATCCTCGCCAGCATCTGTTTTATATATTTTTAAAAATATTTACAGTAAATGTGTTCTTTTATTGATTAAAATACCATAGATAATGAAGAACTCCACTTTGATTATCAACCCCAATTCCAGATTTTTTCCCAGAGGTAGAACCATGCATATTATTCTGATGTGTAAGCTTGTGGACTCTTTACTACAGTTTGCATGTACACATGGAAAAATATGGACTTGATTCTTAATAGACTTTCTTGGAGTCTAACTGATGTATGATAAACTTTAAATATTCAGAGTATATAGTTTGATAAATTTTGATATGTGTATATATATATATATATATATGTAAAACCATTCAAATTTCCTCCTGCTGCTTTGCTAATTGTTCTCTCCCACCCTTTCCTGACTTCAGATCCCCAAACCACTATGTTGTTTTCTGTCATATTTACATTTCCTAAAATTTTATGTAAGTTTTATTTTTCCTAAAATTTTATGTAAAGGGAATACAATGTGCAGTATTTTTCCCCCTGGCATCTTTCACTCAACAAAATTGTTTTGAGATCTTTTTATGTTTTTGTTTTCTTTTTTATTACAGAGTACTATTTCATTATATAGCTATACCACAATTGATTTATCCACTTTACATGTTAATGGACATTTGGATTGTTTTTGACTGTATGATTAGTCAAAATCTGCCATGAGAATTTGTTACAAATGTTACAAATCTGTATGGGCATATGCTTTCACTTCCCCTGGTAAATGCCTAGGAATAGAATGGTTAGGTCATGCAGGTCATAGTCCCACATGACATAAAACATAGTCATAAAACATGGTCATAGTTTGTTTTATTTATAATGTCCAGAGCTTTTAGTGGATAGGATAAGGTAAATTCCATCTACTTCATATTCATGAAAGTCGAAACTGAGCCCCCAAATCAACTTTTATATCTGTGGTGTCATAGAAAGATATAGGTCTTTGAACCTGTTGGCACAGAGCTCCTAAAACCCTTGGCATTTCCTGAGTGATAGAAATGATAAGAGTGTCTTGTGTTCTAATAAAATGACACTTGGCGAGTGCCTAGATACCTTCAGCATGGGGACTGGTTGCCAGAAAAAACAAGATTTAATTAGAAATGTGGATATTTCAGCTCCCTGCCCCAACCCTCTGGGAAGGGAATAGGAAATAAAAATTGAGTTAATAAGCTATTATGCCTATGTGATGAAACCTCCATAAAACCCCCTAAGTGATGAGGTTCTGAGAATTTCTGGGTTGGTGAATATTCTGAGGTACTGAGAGAGTAGTGTACCTGAAGAAGGTAAGGAAGCTCTGTACCCCTCCCCCATACCTTGCCCTATATATCTCTTCCATTTGATTGTTCCTGAACTGTATCTTTTATAATGAACCAGTAAAAGTAAGGTAAGTGCTTTCCTGAGTTCTGTGAGTCATTCTAGTGAATTATTAACCCTGGGTTGGAGTTGTGGGAACCCCAGAATTTATAGACAGCTGGGAAGAAATGAGTATTTATTATTATCATATTTTATAATATAATATATAATATAATATAATATATAATTATTATAATTATCTTATTATTAATAAGAGTATTATTTCCTGAAGTGGGAGCAGTCTTGTGCTACTGAGCCCTTAACCTGTTTGGTCTGAGCTAACTCCAGATATCTAGTGTAAGAACTAAATTGAATTGCTGGACACCAGTGGGTGTTGGACAATCAGAAAATTGGTTAGTATCAGTAGGAAAATCCCTGTAATATCTCTTTATTTCTTTGAGATTGTCCAAATATCTGCTGAATTATCTGACTCTTGACTATAGTTCCTTTGCTTTTTTCTCTTGTCCTGTGTTTACAATTGGCAAATGCCTTAAAGGAAAAAGTGGTTCAAAGAAAGCCAGTTCACCTTTCTTGAGATTCTATTCTCTCTCGATTTGTCCTCCTCCATATTTGTTCTCTTCAGCACTTTCCTTTTTCAAATACATGTGAGTTTTTGTTCGTTTTATATCTAAATGTATAGTTGAAGCATTAGTCTGTCTACTTAGAGTTGCTCTAAATGGAGCCAGAAGTGGAAGTCTGAGATTAAAAAACATTATAGTAATGTCATTTTGTATTTAAATGAAAATATTTGTTAATCTGTTTGTTTTTATTCAGTTACCCTACTAATATTTGTTCAATGTCTCCTATGTATAAGTACTCAGAAATGCAGCAGCTTCTCAAATAGGCCCAGTTCTGCCTTATGGAAATTTAATTAGGGAATCAGATTTTTTTTTTAAGATTTTATTTATTTATTTGACAGAGATCAGAAGTAGGCAGAGAAGCAGGCAGAGTAAGAGAGGAGGAAGCAGGCTCCCTGATGAGCAGAGAGCCCGATGTGGGGCTCGATGTGGGGCTCAATCCCAGGACCCTGGGATCATGATCTGAGCTTAAGGCAGAGGCTTTAACCCACTGAGCCACCCAGGCACCCCTAGGGAACCAGATGTTAAGCAAATCATGATATAGATAAATACAGAATTATAAACTGTGATAGATGCTAATAATAATAGTGGCTAACTTTGATGGATTTTTTCCATGAACAAGTATCTACTTAATTGCCATCTTATAAATGTAACCTTCCTCACCCCTCTCACCTCTAGTGTATCTTAGCCTCCTTGCTATGCTTTATTTTTCCCCATCATTTTATCTGTCTATCCATCCATCTATCCATCCATCCATCTATCCTATATATCAGTCTATCTATTTTTGGTTATATGCTTCCCCCACTAAAATGAGAACTCTTTGAAGGGAAGGATTCCATCCTTTTTTTTTTTTTTTTTCCTGATGTATCTGTGGATCCTCATTCATGGTAGGTACTCAACTTTTTTTTTTAGTGTTCAGTGAATAGCTTTTTACTACATGGTGACAACTTCATTAAGAATTTTGGTGAGTTTAATTTTCACCTACCATATTATAGTAGGATGAATGATGGAAACCACAGATACCAGGTTCTAATCTTTGGAAGCTGCAAATGCTACTCTAAAAGGAAAAAAAAGGAACTTTGAAAATGTAGTTAAATTTAAAATTTTGACATGGTAAGATTATTCTGGATTGCCCAAATGGGCCCTAAATGATTGCAATCATAAGTATCCTTACAAGAGAGAGGCAGAGAGATATATTATTTTTATAAAGATTTTTATTTATTTATTTGACAGAAAGAGAGACATCGAGAGAGGGAACACAAGCATGGGGAGTGGGAGGGGGACAAGCAGGCTTCCCACTGAGCAGAAAGCCCTATGTGGGGCTCAATCCCAGGACCCTGAGCTGAAGGCAGACACTTAGCGATTGAGCCACCCAGGGGCCCTAAGATATAATATTTTTAAGGGATATTTTACAAGCTAAAGGGCTTTTAAAATATCTTTTCAGGTTCTGAACACCTGAGGTCAACAATACATGACTTTAAGATCAGCAAGATGTTACTATACTTTTTATAAAGACTTTGATTTAGACTTTTTCCTATATAGACTCAAGATGAATAGAATTACTGTTAATATTAATCATTTTAAATCTTCATAGCTTTATAGCTTAGTTAGATAATGAGAACCTCATAAAATTTCAAAGTTGAAGAAGGCCTAAGAGAACATTGTTCCAAGGTTAGGTCTATGTCTTATTGTCAAAAAGCACTTTGAAAGAGTCATCTGTAAAGGATATTGAATATCTTTGTCCCAGAATGAAGGATATTAAAAAGTATGATATAAATCTGTCATTTATTCTGATTGTCTTGATTCTGGTTGACCAGAAATTGAAATTGGAGTTCCCAAATATTGAAACTAAGTATAGTTTTATACTACATTTATTTAAAACTTATCTTTATATCTTTAATAAAACTATCTTGAAACATCACTGCAATGAATAAAGAAAAGTATTCCCTTAACACACACACATATATATATATTCAATACTATTTAATATCAAGTGTAGGTATGAACATGCAAATGAGTCTTTAAGCATTTAATGTTAAATGACATGGTTCCTAAATTTAGAAGACATAGTCAAATTTGTTAAAAACAAGATTGCTTTATATTTGAACTTAGAAAGTAGTTTTAACATCATGGTAATATTCAAAATGAGCCACTGAACTTTAGAGGAAGAAATGACTCCAGTGATGGTCAAATTACAAACCTACTCAGCTTTGAAATCATCTACTCTTCTTTGGAGAATTTGAATCTTAGAAGGTCTAAGTGAATTTCACATGGTTAAATAGGCACTATATTCATTCATTCATTTATTCACCAACATTTATTGTGCGTCTAGTGTGTGCCAGGAAGACCTCCAAGATGTTCATAATCTAATGGGGAAAATGAGACTAGAGCCCAAGATCAGAACTACTTGGTCTTGACTGCTTTCCAGTACATGATCACAACTCATTTATTTGTATCAACATTTCAGAAGCCCTTGGTTCTATTCTTAGAGTTCTAATTTTGGACAAATTATTTTCAGTTCTTTAAAAGTTATTTTCTTCATTTTTAGGCTAAAAATAAAGATTCTTATACTATCTTTCTGTACTAATTTAATAACAACATTATTCCACATTATGAATTGAAATTAAACTCCAGAGAAGTATATAAATGACTTTGAGTCGTATAGACTTTTTAACGATGTTCTTCTAATCCATGAGCAGGGAATGGTTTTCTATTTCTTTGTGTCATTTTTAATTTCTTTCATCAGTGATTTTTTAAATTATGTTATGTTAGTCACCATACAGTATGTTATTAGTTTTTGATGTAGTATTCCAAGATTCATTGTTTACATATAACACCCAGTTCTCCATGCAATACATGCCCTCCTTAATACCCATCACTAGGCCAACCCATCTGCCACCTCCCTCCCCTCTAAAACCCTGTTTGTTTCTCAGAGCCACAGTCTTTCTTGTTTGTCTCCCTCTCTGATTTCCTCCCTACATTTTCCCCTTTCTTCTCCTAATATCCTCCATGCTATTTCTCATGTTCCACATGTGAGTGAAACTATATGATAATTGACTTTCTCTGCTTGACTTATTTCGCTCAGCATAATCTCCTCCAGTTCCATTAATGTTAATGTAAAATCTGGGTATTCATCCTTTCTGATAGCTGAGTAATTTTCCATTGTGTATATGGACCACATCTTACTTATCTATTTGTCTGTAAGGGCATCTCAGCTCTTTCCACAGTTTGGCAGTTATGGACATTGCTGCTATGAATACATTGGGGTGTATATGGTCCTTCTTTTCACGACGTCTGTATCTTTGGGGTAAACACCCAGTAGTGCAATTGCCAGGTCATAAGGTAGCTCTATTTTTAATTTTTTGAAGAACCTCCACTCTGTTTTCCAAAGTGGCTACACCAACTGGCCTTCCCACCACAGTGTAAGAGGGTTCCCCTTTCTTCATATCCTCTTGAACATTTGTTGTTTCTTGGCTTGTCAATTTTCACTATTCTAACTGGTGTATGGTGGTATCTCAATGTGGACACCAAAAGATGGAAGAACATTCTATGCTCATGGATTGGGAGAATTAACATTGTTAAAATGCCCAGAGCAACCTATACTTTTAATGCCATCCCAATCAAAATATCATCGGCATTTTTCAAAGTACTGGAACAATCTTAAAATTTGTATGGAACCAGAAAAGACCCCGAATCGCCACAGAAATGTTGAAAAAGATTTGTGCCATGGTCCTGGCACAAAAACAGGCACATAGACCACTGGGTCACAGTAGAGAGCCCAAATATGGACCCTCAACTCTATGGCCAAATAATCTTCAACAAAGCAGGAAAAAATATCCAGTGGAAAAAAGACAGTCTCTTCAATAAATGGTGCTGGGAAAATTGGACAGCTATATACAGAGGAATGAAACTTGACCGTACACAAAGATAAACTCAAAACGGATGAAAGACCTCAATGTGAGACAGGAATCCATCAAAATCCTAGAGGAGAACATAGGCAGTAACCTCTTTGACATTGGCCATAGCAACTTCTTTCAAGACACGACTCCAAAGGCAAAGGAAAGAAAAATGGAAAATGAACTTTTGGGACTTCATCAAGATCAAAAGCTTCTGCACAGCAAAGGAAACAGTCAACGAAAGAAAGAGGCAACCCATGGAATGGGAGAAGATATTTGCAAATGACACTACAGACAAAGGGCTAATATCCAAGATGTATAAAGAACTTCTCAAACTCAACATCCAAAAAACAAAGAAGTCAAAAAATGGGCAGAAGACATGGACAGACACTCCTCCAAAGAAGACATACAAATGGCTAACAGACATATGAAAAAATGTTCATCATTATTAGCCATCAGGGAAATTAAAATCAAAACCACATTGAGATATCTTCAGTGCTTTATAGTTTTCAGAGTATAGATCTTTTACCTCTTTGGTCAGGTTTATTCATAGATATCTTATGGGTTTTGGTGCAGTTGTAAATGGTATTGATTCTCTGGTTTCCCTTTCTGCTGCTTCATTATTGGAGTATAGAAATACAACAAGAGATTTCTGTACATTGATTTTGTATCCTGTAAATCTACTGAGTTTGTATATCAGTTCTAGCAATTTTTTGGTGGAATCTTTTGGGCTTTCTTTATAGAGTATCATGTCATCTGCAAATGGTGAAAGTTTTACTTCTTTAATAATTTGGATGCCTTTTACTTTTGTTGTTGTTGTCTGTTTGCTCTGGCTATGACATCACTCATTATAAGTGAAATACAAATCAAAACTACAATGAAGTATGACCTCACATTTGTCAGAATGGCTAAAATTTTAGCCATTTCAATTAACACCACAAGAAACAACAGGCATTGGTTAGGATGTAGAGAAAGGGGAACTCTCTTGCATTATTGGTGGTAATGTGAACTGGTGCAGCCACTTGGAAAACAATATGGATGTTCCTCCAGAAGTTAAAATAGAACTACCCTGGGGTCCAGCAATTGCACTATAAGGTATTTACCCAAAGGATACAAAAATAGTCAGATATTCAGAGGAATAAATGCTCCCTGACATTTTTAGCACCATTATCCCCAATAACCAAATTATGGAAAATGCCCAAATATCCATTGACTAATGAATGGATAAAGAAGATATGGTATATATGTATGTATGTATATATATATATATATATATATATATATAGGAATATAACACAGCCATAAAAAAGAAAGAAATTTTGCCATTTGCAAAGATATGGATGGAGCTAGAGAGTATTATGCTAAGTGAAATAAATCAGCCTGAGAAAGACCAAAGGATATGATTTTACTCATATGTGGAATTTGAGAAACAAAACGAACAATCATAGAGGGAGAAAGAAGAGGGAAGCAAACCAAGAAAGAGACTCTTTTTTAAAAAAGGATTTTATTTATTTATTTGAGAGAGAGAGAGAGAGAGCATGAGCAGAGGGAAAGGCAGTCGGAGAAGTAGACCCCATGCTGAACAGGGAAGCCAAAGCAGGACTTGATCCTGGGACTCCAGGATTGTGACCTGAGCTGAAGGCAGTTGCTCAACCAACTGAGCCACCCAGGTGCCCCAAGAAACAGACTCTTAACTATAGAGACAAAACTAATAGTTACCAGAGGAGAGGAGTGTAGGCAGATGGGTTAAATAGGTGATGGGGATTAAGAAGTGCACTTGTGATGAATACCAGGTGTTGTATTTAAGTGTTGAATCACTAAAAATTGTACACCTAAAACTACTACATTGTATGTTAACTAACTGGAATTTCAATAAAAACTTAAAGAAGATTTCACTTTCTAAAAGCGAAAGTTGTAAAACTCAAGATTCCATGGCTGCTCATTGCTAATTTATTAGTTTGATCACCAATCATATTTCATCTCATTAATCTTACTAAGAATTGTAAATGTATTCAATTTGTATTTCAATTAATCATTAAATCGAATAAACCAGCCAACCAACAAATATTCACCATGTACAAGCTATTTGACCATGCAGTCTGAAGTCTTGAAATGTGCCTCTGATGTATGCCTCTCTCTGGGGGAAAAAAATGAAACTTCAGACCTCAAAGGGATACTTCTCATTACCTTGGATCAAATAATATTTTATCAAAAAGAAAAGGCAAAAAATGCCACCTGCCTTAAGTAAATAACTTTAAAGAGGGTTTAAAATTTTTCCAAAAGAGTGTAGCTATGAAGTGCTATGCTCTTCAAAGCTATAAATGCTGTTTTGTGTGATGCAATATTAATGAAGTATAAACATTTTCATGTCTAAAACCAGATCCTTCAGCGGCTTTGAAGGGTGATAATTAAGTATTTATTTTTCAATTAATCTATTTGTAAAAACCTATAATGTTATGAGCACAGTAGTAATACTTTTGGTGCTAGAACAAGAACAATGCTCAGTAGTTTTTGTCCTGGCTTTTTTACTCACTAGCTACATATCTTTGTGTTATATTTTTACTTTTCCTGGGCTTTAGAGAAGGAATTCTAGCTGTCAGCTGGAGATAATTTTCTGGCTATAAATTGGAGAATACCTTAATGAAAGCAATATGCCTATTCAATAAATCAAGAATTCTAAACCTGTCAAACTCAAGGAATATGTATTGAATTTGGGGTTGTTTTGTAGATTATGATGATAGTCATTTATCATAGCATAGGGTTATGGTCAATTATACTTTTTTAGGAATTGAGCATTGTAACTGGGGGTTTGAAATAAATATAATCTTAGAGATCTGACTATATATGAAATTCAGTGGTTTCAGAGCCATTAGATCAAAAATATCACAGATACAATTAAGAGTTATTAAGAAAACCAAAGTTGGTCTATATTAATTTCAAGCTTTTGAATATTTCCTTTTGTAGGTCACAAGAGTACTACTTTGCTTTATGGCCTAAAAAAAAAAAAAAAAAAAAGGAAAAGAAAAAACCCTCTTTCATGTGATTTACATTGAATGTATGACAATTTAAAAATACCTTTCTTCCTCTTAAGAAATACAAATTGTTTTCATTTCCAAAAGAGTAATTCCATCTTTTCTCTTCTAACTATGGAATCTCCTTAAAATTGTGTCATTAATTCATTGATGCATCGATTGATTGATTCCTCCTTCATTCTTTCAACAAATAACTGCCCAAGTCACTGAAGGGGTTACTATAGGAACTACTCAAGATCCTGGATCCTGTCTCTCCTCCCTGCCATTTATTTCTGTACTCTTCCACCATCTAGCTTCCTCCCTGCTGTTAGTCATGTCCCCTTTATATCTAGCCTCCACATTACATTCTGATAATCCATCTAAGATCCTTCTAAAACACACTGGCTCAGCAGTCTAGGTTTTGCTACCTATCTTGTCCTGTGCCCAGCACTTTTCTTCTTGTAGGTTGCTACACACACACACACACACACACACACACACACACACACCTTTTTCATCCTCCCAACCTCTTGCTTCTGCTCATAGCCTTTGTTTTGGTCCTAACACCCTTCATACCACTTTCCCCTTCCTGGATCACCTTAACCTGTCCTACACACCCCTAGGGAAGGAAGTGCCTCTCTCTTCTGGGTTGGCCTGGATATCTTTGTTTTTTATTTATTCCATTAGAATAAAAGTATGGTTTCAATGTTTTTGTCTACTCTTGTCTCACTCTATCTTTTCTACAACCTTATGTAACCCCAACGCTCAAAATACAACCCTTAAATCAGTGATCCTATTTGATGGCCAAGGTCTAGATTGCTCATCTGAGCTCCAGGTCTCTGATCTTTCCCTTCACACATCCTCTTTCTTCACTGTCTCCCATCAAAGGAAATGACACCATTCTGTCATCAACAAAAATGAACAGTTTCGGTGATAGATACATACGAATCACTCTACTGGGCCTACAGGGATGAATAGGAAAGACATAGTCCTCCCTCTGGGAGAATTTGTGTTCCAGCAGGTAACAGAGATATTAAACAAGTAGTTATCCAGTAATTTCTTTAATCACAGTTATATGTAGCAGGCATTGCTGATATTCTTTACTCAATTGTGGTCAAGCAGAAGGGTCGATTTATCCATATATATTCATAACCATACCAGTACCTGACTCCAAGGGCGGGTAGCCTTAGAGCTCTGATGTCTGCCACTGATGGTTCAGACACGATGGGGGCTGTCTTGCCTTTGTGGCCTAGTGGACCATTGGTGGGTGGACCAGCTTACTTCATAGAAGCTTGGGATATGGTTTGCTCTTCTTACCCCACCATGCTGGAGGACCTGGTGTGCATGTGTGTGTGTGTATGTGTCTCTTGTATATGGTATGACAGGGGCAGCAGGTGATTTTAGACACATTTTAACTTTGATTTCTATTAGGAGCTTAAAAGTCCCTGCTCCTCCAATCCTGTCTCAGGGAAAAGGGAAAGTTTGAGGACAGGGGTCCTCATTGCTGTTCACCACTTTTTATGGTCCTATCACACTTTAGTCAGATAGGGACACATTAGTAGAACTCACTAAACAAACTTCAGCTAATGAACCAAATAATTTTCTCCTTTGCTACAGATGACTCCATACTGGAGTTACGTGAAAGGAAAGATGAGCAAGGAGCAAACATGCTAGTCTTAGATTTCCCAATGCTCCCCAACTCTTTTTCTAATTCTGTCCCTGGCTGTACTGAATTTCTTTCAATTACCGGAAGATACTGCACTCTCTTTTACCACAGGACTTCTGTAAATAGTGTATCCTCTGCTTCAGATTTTCTTCTGAAGCTCACCACAATGTACCTTCTTAACCCTACTTATCCTTCCACTTCTAATATAAAAACTACTTCCTGGGGCAAGTTCCCTCCCCCCTTTCTTTTGTATGATTTTATAGCAACTCAAGCACCATTCCTCATCTACATAACAATTGTAATATCTTTGTGTGATTTAACAAAAGTCTGTCTCCTGTACTTATCCTTGACATTAGCAGTTGAGAGTCCCCACTATATAAAAGATACCCTTTATATAGGGTAAAGCCAGTCATAAGAATATATATATGAATTCTTATGAATATACATATTTGAAAGAATAAACTAACCATCTTGTTTGCTCATGATTGAGTCAAGACCTTTAATAATACAAGCTACATGTGATTTTGAGGGCTGGGAAAAATTTATGCTAATCATTGAATATCAGCAGTGCTGGCATATAGTACATACTCAGTAAATACTTGCTGAGTGAATTAACAAATGACTATTAGCTTTAGGGAATTTTGAATAAAAGAGGGATATGTAGCAGCTTCATTATCACAGAACATAAATTTACATGGAAAAGCACTATAGATCAAATTTATTACAGCCACAGTGAGCTGTGTCTTTTTCCTCAGGAGAAAATGCAACTGCAGTGAAGTCCATCCTTGTAGTTCTGATGAATTACATTTTGGTGATTAGGTAAGAAAAGAACAAGGCTCAAAGAGCAGAATGAAAAATAACACTCATATGCTCGAGTAAAAAATCCGGTATGTATTTTTTAAAGTGGCTTTAGTCACAGTTTCTATTGTGGCTTTTATTTTCATGCTAAGACAGCCCAGATGTTTGGAACAATGCCAAGTTTTTAATAACGATGAAGTCAGGCACTGCCAACATGGAGACATTGGAGCAATGAGCCCTGGGCTCTAACCTGAGCTTATTTAGAATCTATTGCAAGACTTTTAAAGAAATGTATCTCTAAATGGACTATCAACACTAAATTCAAAAGAGAATACCTAAAAGAGAGAGAGAAATACTTCAAAGTCTCTTAATTACTAAATTCATGCATTCAGATAAACTCTTTATCTTTTAACAAACACATTTGTCATCCTACTCTCCTGTGCCCACTGCAATCAGTGCCAGTGTGAAATACCCACAAATCTGTTCATTCTGAACTTATTATGTTTGGGAAAATGGCCATTTCATTTTAACCCTCTCCTGAGTGCACAAAATTGCAGTAAGATGTCAGAGAGCAAGGCTTTGAACTAAAAAATTCTCTTCCCATCCTATGTGTCTCTCAACCTGACTTCAGACAGGACCACACCTCAGCCCTACTATCAAACAAAGACCTGTTCACTTAAAGACATTCCAAAAATATGATTACACAGTATTTTTAAAATATATTTTTCAGTGTGTATTTAACTGAAACTGGAGATGCTGAGATTATGTTCTTAGGTCATCAGTCTCTATTTTTTTTTAATGATTTTATTTATTTATTTGACAGAGATAGCAAGAGAGAGAACATAAGCAGGGGAGTGTGAGAGGGAGAAGCAGACTCCCCACTGAGGAGGGAGCCTGATAGGGGGCTGGATCCCAGAACCCAGGGATCATGACCTGAACCAAAGGCAGATGCTTAATAACTAAGCCAATCAGGAGTCCCTTAGGTCACCAATCTCTAAATAAGCACCAAGTATATACTAAAATCATACCAAAATCCTCTTGGCTATCTCTTTTCTACGTGAATGAATCTAGTTACTTTCTAGTATTTTGGTGATTTTCAGGTGTCAGGACCTGCAGTTACTAGACCAAACCAGTTTGGTTTGTTTGTTTGGTTTGGTTTCAAGTATCTATTGGTACACAGTATTTGTCCTTTTGGAATAATGTGGATTAAAGCTGGACATTATGTGGATGAGTTCAATCAATAGAAACCTCTGAAGATGAAGCAGCTGAATACACAAACAGATAAGCAGAGGTTTTTAACCTGCCAGAGCTCACCCAAGTAGACACAAGCAGCTACCATTTCACTTTCCTTCTTTCCCCATGATGGCCCTCAGGATTGAAACGTAAAAGGTGATATCTACCTGGGTAATGTGGCCTTCCCCCGGGGGAATCTGGGTTTCTGTCCCCTGTGTCCTCTGGTTCTGTCATTAATGTGTGCACATGCCCACAGTCATACTCTCCCACATACACAAATATACACATGCACACACACATCTCATAGTGGACCTTAAGAAATCAGAAAGAATAGAAAAAGTAGTTCTTACCCATCAAAATTTGGAGTAAGTAGGATCTATTATAATTTTTTGAGCGTGGAAGTAATAATATTATTTTTAAGTGTTTCCAGTGTGTCTGCATGGGAGTAAAAGCAGCATTTTGCTTATCAGATTAATTTAACAACTTTAGGCAGACTTTATTGATGTCTTCCCATACAGTGGGGAGAAATGGGAAGAGCGTTATTTATCAGGATGCTGCTGCTGTGAACCAGGCATGAATGAATAAGGGTTTCCCTAAATGATGTGACGTAGAGGTGAATTGGAATTGAAGGACAGGAAGAGATGGAGCTGTTTCTCAGTTTGTGGAAAAAGAAGGGAAGGTGATTTATAGGGTAGAGTATCCAAGAAGACATTCATTTTTAGGTATGTTAGTTTATGGTATCACTGGCTTATCCCAGTGAAGATGTGCGGGTAGTTGGAGATGGAGAACTGAAACGTGGGAGAGGGAAGGCAGAAAAATAAAAGTTCAAGATACAGAGCTGTGGAATATCTTTATCAATTTCATCATCTTACTGAGTTCCAGACCTCACTACCTTTTTTTGGTTCTTACCTTTCCATCATCAGTTAAATGGAGAATATTTGAAATTGTCTTCATACTATGCCTTGATTGAACTATCTCAATACCTTGAAAGTTTGCCCTTTTAATTTATTCTTTACCTTTCTCCAGTTCACCATACATAAATTTGCACGCCTTGCTTTTCTACACAACACTGCACAGAGAGTATGTTTGGCTTCCTATTGCCTTCAGAATCCAACCCAGACTTCTCCTAGCCTGGTTTTTCAGTTCCAATACACTACTCATTATTCTCCTTCATGAATCCTGTGCTGAGGCAAATTAATGTATTCAGTGACCATCACACATACTTGATGCTTTCCCACCTCTCTGTACTGCTGTGCTGATCCTGAATGCCTTTCCTAAGTCAGCATACCCAAACCCTAAGCGTAGACCAAATGTTGGTTCTACCACAATTACCCTGGAATAATTCCCTTCTGCAATTCCCTTTGGCATTTCACCTGTATCTCTTATGCCACAAATTTCATTTTATCTTGAATTAAACTTATTTAATAATTTCCTTATCTCCCTTTAAGTTGCTTGAAGACAAGAACTCTTTTGAAAGAATTTTTATATTTTTTGTCCAGAAGAATTTCTGATATTTTACTTTGTACATAACAGTACTCTATAATTATTAGAATAAATATGCTTTCTCCTAACTGTGTTACATTTCCAGTTTCTTAGTTAGTGTTCTCTGGCTGCAAGCAAGAAAAAAGGACTCTGCTTAACTTATGCTAAAAAAAATTATTAGTAATCTATGATGTAACTGACAATAGTGAAGCAAAACTGTCTCTCATAAGGCAAAGAAAGCAGGTTATCCCAGGTATTCGGGTTTTTAGAATTTAAGGGAAAATCTTCCTAGTGTGTTGCTATAGACATGAACCAGTTCCAACAGTTTTCCTGTTTCAACATCATTCTGGTCAAGACTGAAATTCCCTGAAGAAGAATGATGAGCTTGACTCAGCCACATGCCAGGAGTGGATGGGACTCCCTGACTGACAGGCTTAATGAGACTTTATGAAGGAAAGACTGGGTTATTTCCCAAAGCAAAACTGGGGGGAATAGATAGATGCACAACAAGTAAAAACAACAGACTCTAATACATCCTATAAACTTCTGTGTTTATACCTCCATGTATTTATTCAACCAGTCAAAAATGCTGGGTGCTCTCATTATGCTCTACCAGGCAATGCGCTAATTTCTGGGGATAGAAACATAAATATGTTGTAGTCCATATCTTTAAAGGGTTTTCAGTACAGTACAGTATATTTTTATTACTTTTCTAACTAATTTAATAATTTTATCAAAATGAATGATCAAACAAAAGTCCATGTTTCTTTTCTTTTTTTAAAAGATTTTATTTTTTTATTAAAGAGAGAGAGAGAGCACAAGCTAGGGGGGGAGGAACAGAGGAAGAAGCAGACTCTCCACTGAGCAGGAAGCCTGGTGCACGATTCTATCCCAGGAATCTGGGATCATGACCTGAAACAAAGGCAGTCACGTAACCGACTGAACCACCCACCCAGTCACCCAAAAGTCTGAGTTTCTTGGGAGCTGTTTACTTCATCATAACTCTTTCATGTGACTTCAGTGCTAGATGCATGACCCATCTACCATCTTGGTCTCCTCGATTCATTGACTTCCTCATCTGTAATAAATAGGGTAGAAGACAAAAATCAGAAAGGTTATCTAGATTATCTAGAATCTTGGAGGAGGATTTTGTAAGTAATTTAGATTTTATTTAAAGTGTGATTGGGGGGGGCACCTGGGTGGCTCAGTAGGTTGAGCCTCTGCCTTCGGCTCAGGTCATGATCCCAGGGTCTTGGGATCAAGCCCCACATCGGGCTCCCTGCTCAGTGGAGAGCCTGCTTCTCCTTCTCCCTTTGCCTGCTGCTCTGCCTACTTGTGCTCTCTCTCTCTGTCAAATAAATAAATAAAATATTAAAAAAAATACTAAGTGTGATTGGGGCAGCTAAGGGAGTACTGAACTTAGAGCAGGTCACTCTGGCTATTATATAGAGACAGCATTAGGGAAAAAACAGAGACAAAATGGGGGCTGGGTGTTAGAAGGATGTCATAGTGGTCTACTTGTGCATTAGACAGGAGTATTGGCAAAGGATGGATGAAAAATGAACAGACTCAAGAAATACTTTTGTTTTGGTGGAGCTAATGAGAACTTCTTACAGAGTAGTTACAGGAATAAGGGTAGACTCAAGGATGATCTTAAGGTGTACAGAGGTGGCATTTCTTAAGATCCTTCTTTTCTTTCTTTCTTATTTTTTTAAGATTTTATGGGGCTCGATCCCAGGACTCTGGGATCATGACCTGAGCCGAAGGCAGAGGCTTTAACCCACTGAGACACCCAGGTTCCCAGATCCTTATTTTCTATTCAGTTTACTTTCAATATGCCAGCTCATCTGTCTTATTTTGACCACTGATACACTGATGCATTCATTTCCTTCCCTATGAAGCTTGGATCTTTGGTTCATTATTTCCACCAATCTTATGAATGCCTCAAACCCCTTACCTCATTCTTCTCCCTTTATAGCTGCCTGGTGAAACATTCACCAAACTTCTCATTTTTTTTTTTATGGTACTTTGGACTGTGGAACTATCACACAATGAAACTTATTCAGGACACAATACATTCAATCTCCAATCTCAACTCAAACGTTGGCAATTTGGCTAGTTCTCTGTCAATTCTTGCTTTTTTTCTCCATCTTGCCTATCCTGAATTCTCTTCTCTACTGTTCCTGGTTCTCAGTGTGCACCTTACCACTTACTTCACAGAGAAAAGAGAAATTTGAGAAAGGTTTCCCTTTGCCTTCCTGCCACAAAGTCTACAGATGTACTTGTGACTATAACGCTCCCACCTCTCTTCTGCTCCTATGCAATTAGAAGAGGATTCCTCCTCTTGCATGGATTCTTCTTTCCACCCAGGCTCTGGTTCTGTCTCTTTCCATAACCCAACTTCATTAATTACCCAATCTCTCTTTTCTTTTGTCAACTTCTTTGCCTCTTTCTTTTTCCAATGAAGACTTAAATTACTACTGCCTCTTCTTAAAAACAAAATGGCAAATACAAACAACCAATCACTCATTCATTCCAACTCCTCATCCTTTCAAGACCCTCTATCCCCTCCTCCAAGTTTCTCCTCTCCTTTAAAGTTAAACTTATTGGAAGAACTGCCTAGGGAAACAGAAGAATAGGGGACCCTATTTCAACTGGTCTCTTGAATTGAGCTGGATATCTACCAGACCACTCTGAACACCCATGAAATCAGTCTGAGATGTAAGAAGTTATATCAGGATATATACCAACAGAATATCTCCAGTGGCTGGTTTTGAGGTATGAAGTGAGGAGCCGCAATTCTGCAGGCAGATATTGGAAGATAAACAGAAGGGGGTGAGAACCACCATAAGCGCTGGCACCAGGAAGGTGAAATAACACAGGAGCGTAAAAGTGCCCCATGCTGGGGACCAGGCACAGACTTGCAGACCTAGAGTCATTGAGAAAGAACTTCAGGGCAGCCCCCAGACTGAAACCTGGAGCTGCGGGGTGAACTGGGAGTGGCTGGTGATTTTAGAAGCACAAAGTGCAGAAACATGCCTAGACCTGGAAGCGAGGGCTAGGAGTGCTGCTGTGGGGTGCACAACCCAGGATGCTGTGGTTTTTAGTAGCACAGGAAAAAAAAAAAGTGGAGTCAGTATGGCCTGAAGGGCTTTCTGGGGAACAGACTGTGATCTCTCTGTTCTGAGACAGAGGACTGGATTTGGTCACTTCTGTTCTGACTCTCAGCAGAGATGCAGAAAGCTTCCAGGGAAAGAATCCAGAAAACAAAAGCCCCTCAAAACCAATTTTTATTGAGCATATCTCCCCTCACAGGGGCAGGGCAATTCTGCCCAAACAGGGTTGCCGGAGTAACAGCATAGCACATCAGCACCCCACCCCCCTGCCTCCAGAAGACAGGATAAAACAACAAGAGGCCAACAACTCTAAAGTCCCTATAAAACAGGTGCATCTTGCTTGGGTTGTGGTCAATAGTTTGGACTCTGTACATTCCCTCAACCATCTTTCACCAGAATAACTAGGAGGAGGAACCTCCAACACAGGAAAAATTTAGAGATTGTGACCTTTGCCACAAACCTAATGGATATGGACATAAGCAAGATGTTCAAAACAGACTTCAAGGTAACAGTTATGCAGATAATAGCTAGGTTGGAGAAAACCATTTTTTTCTTTTTCTTTTAAATATTTTATGTATTCATTTTAGAGAGAGAAATCACGGGGTGAAAGGCAGAGGGAGAAGCAGACTCCCTGCTGAGCAGGATCATGACTGGAGCAAAAGGCAGACACCCAAACAACGGAACCATTCAGGCACCCTGGAGAAAACCATTAATGACAACATAGATTCTCTAAGGGCAGAAGTGAGAGCTGATCTGGCAGAACTTAAAAATGCTATCAATAAGATCCAATCTAATCTAGATACTCTAACAACTAGGGTAAATGAAGCAGAAGAATGAATTAGGGATTTAGAAGACAAACTGATAGAAAAGAAGGATCAGGAGGAGGCCTCTAGCAAACAGCTTAGAATCCATGAAAACAGAAATAGAGAAATAAAATGACACCACAAAATGTTCCAATGTCAGAATTACTGGGATCCCTGAGGGGATAGAGAGAGAGAGAGGACTAGAGGATATAGTTGAGCAAATACTAGCTGAGAATTTCCCTAATCTAGTGAATGAACCAAACTTTCATGTCCTTGGGGCAGAGAGAATCCTCCCGCAAGATCAAGGAAAGCAGACTGACCCCCAGGCATATGATTGTGAAACTATCTAAAAACCACAGAAAACACCTTAAGGGCAACCAAGGGGAAGAGATTCCTTACAAAGAGAGGGAGGAACATCAAAATAAAGTCAGACCTGTCACAGAAACGTGGCAAACCAGAAAGGATTAACAAGACATATTCAGGATACTAAATGAGAAGAACACGCAAGAATACTTTATCCAGCAGGGCTGTCATTTAGAATGGATGGAGACATAAAGAGCTTCCAAGATGGCAAAAACTGAAAGAATATGTGACCACTAAGCCAGCCCTGGAAGAAATACTAAGGGGGTTCTATAAAAGAAGAAAGATCCCAAGAGTAATATAGAACAGAAATTTACAGAGACAATCTATAGAAACAAGGACTTCACAGGCAACATCATGACAATAAAAACATATCTTTCAATAATCACTCTCAATGTGAAGGGCCTAAATGCTCCCATAAAATGACACAGGATTGCAGATTGGATAAAAAGACAGAACTCATCCATATGTTGTCTACAAGAGACTAATTTTGAAGCTAAAAATACATGCAGACTGAAAATGAAGGAATGGAGAACTATCTTTTATACCAACGGACCAAGAAAAGCTGAGGTAGCAATCCTCATATCCAACAAAATAAATTTCAAGCTAAAGACAATAGTCAGAGATACAGAAGGACACTATATCATTCTTAAAGGGTATATCCAACAAGAAGATCTAATAATTGTAAATATCTATGCCCCCAACATGGGAGCAGCCAACTACATAAGCCAAATATTAATCAAAATAAAAGAAAGAAACATATTGATAGTAATAAGTTAATTGTAGGGGATCTTAACACTCCAGTCTCAGCAACAGACAGATCATCTAAGCAGAAAATCAACAAAGAAACAAGAGCATTGAATGACACACTGGGACCAGATGGATTTCATAGATATATACAGAACATTCCACCCTAAAACAACAGAATACTCATTTTTCTCAAGGCTCATGGAAATTTCTCCAGAGTAGACCACATACTGGGTCACAAATCAGTCTTAACTGATACCAAAAAATTGAGATTATTCCCTGAATATTCTCAGACCACAATGCTTTGAAACTGGAATTCAATCACAAGAAAAAGTTTGGAAGAAATTTAAACACTTGGAAGCTAAAGACCATCCTGCTCAAGAATGTTTGGGTCAACCAGGAAATCAAAGAACTTAATTCATGGAAAACAATGAGAACAAAAACACATTAGTCCAAAACCTATGGGATATGACAAAGGTGGTCTAGGGAAGAAATGCATAACCATCCAAGCCTCACTCAAAAAAAATAGAAAAATTCCAAATACCTAAACTCTCTTTACACCTTAAAGAACTGGAGAATCAACACCAGATTAAGCCTACCTATGCATGAGAAGAGAAATAATTAAGATTAGAGTAGAGATCAATGAATTAGAAACCAGAGGTATAGTAGAACACATCAACAAAACTAGAAACTGTTTCTTGGAAAGAATAAGATCGATAAACCACCTGCCAGACTAATCCAAAAGAAAAGAGAAAAGACCCGAATTAATAAAATTATGAATGAAAGGGGGGAGATCATGACTAATACCAAGGAAATGGAAATAATCATCAGAAATTATTATCAACATGCCATATAACTGTATGCCAATAAGTTAAACAACCTAGAAGAAATGGATGCATTTCTGGAAACCTATAAAATTCCAAGACTGAAACAAGAAGAAATTAACACCCCGAACAGACCAAAAATCAATGAAGAGATTGAAGCAATGATCAAAAACTTCCCCCAAAACAAGAGTCAAGGACCTGATGAATTCCCTAGGGAATTCTACCAAACATTCAAAGAAGAAATAATACCTATTCTCCTGAAGCTGTTTCAAAAAATAGAAACAGAAGGAAATCTTCCAGTCTCTCTCCATGATGTCAGCATTACCTAGATTGCTAAACTAGGCAAAGACCCTATCAAAAAGGAGAATTTCAGACCAATATCCCTGATTAATATGGATGCCAAGATTCTCAACAATATCCTAGTTAATAGGATCCAACAGTACATTAAAAAGATTATCCACCATGAACAGGTGGGATTTATCCATGGGATGCAAGGGTGGTTCAACATTCACGAATCATTGTGCTAGAACAAATAAATAAGAGAAGAGAGAAGAAACACATAGTTCACTCAATTGATGCAGAAAAAGCAATTGACAAAATATAGCATCCGTTCCTTATTAAAGCTCTTCACAGTATAGGGATATGGGGAATATTCCTCAATTTCATAAAATCCTTCTATGAAAAACCCCCAGCGAATATCATTCTCAATGGAGAAAAGTTGAGAACCTTTCCTTTAAGATCAGGAACATGACAAAGATGTCCACTCTCACCACTCTTGTTCAACATAGTACTAGAAGTCCTAGTAACAGCAATCAGACAACAAAAAGAAAAAAAAATGTATTCAAATACATTAAAAAAAGTATTTAAAAATATATTCGATGTATTCAAAGAAGTCAAACTCTCTCTCTTCACAGATGACATGATATTTTATATAGAAAACCCAAAAGACTCCACACCCAAATTACTAGAACTCATACAGCAATTCTATAATGTGGCAGGATACAAAATCAACATACAGAAATCAGTTGCTTTCTTACATACTAATAAGGAAACTCTAGAAAGAGAAATTAGAGAATTGATTCCATTTACTATAGCACCAAGAACCATAAGATACCTTGGAATAAACCTAACCAAAGAAGTAAATGATCTATACTCTAGAGCAACAGAACACTCATGAAAGAAATAGAAGAAGACACAAAAAGATGGAAAAATATTCCATGCTCATGGATTGGATGAATACACATTGTTAAAGTGTCTATGCTGTCGAGAGAAATCTGTACTTTCAATGGCATCCTGATTAAAATACCATTGGCACTCTTCATAGCGCTGGAACGACCAATCCTAAAATTTGTATGGAACCAGATAAGACCCCAAATCACCACAGAAATCTTAAAAAAGAAAAGCAAAGCTGGGAGCATCACATTCCCTGATTTCTAGCTATATTACAAAGCTGGGATCACCAAGACAGCATGGTCCTGGCACATAGACCAATGGATCATAGTAGAGAGTCCAGATATGGACCCTCAACTCTATGGCCAAATAACCTTCAACAAAGCAGGAAAAAATATCCAGTGGAAAAAAGACAGTCTCTTCAATAAATGGTGCTGGGAAAATTGGACAGCTATATACAGAAGAATGAAACTCGACCATTCTCTTACGCCATACACAAAAATAAACTCAAAACGATGAAAGAGCTCAATGTGAGGTAGGAATCCATCAAAATCCTAGAGGAGAACACAGGCAGTAACCTCTTTGACATTGGCCATAGCAACTTCTTTCAAGACACGACTCCAAAGGCAAAGGAAACAAAAGTGGAAAATGAACTTTTGGGACTTCATCAAGATCAAAAGCTTCTGCACAGCAAAGGAAATAGTCAACAAAAGAAAGAGGCAACTAGAGGAATGGGAGAAGATATTTGCAAATGACACTACAGACAAAGGGCTAATATCCAAGATGTATAAAGAACTTCTTAAACTCAACATCCAAAAAACAAAGAAGTCAAAAAATGGGCAGAAGACATGAACAGACACTCCTCTAAAGAAGACATACAAATGGCTAATGACATATGAAAAAATATTCATCATCATTAGCCATCAGGGAAATTCAAATCAAAACCACACTGAGATACCACCTTACACCAGTTAGAATGGCAAAAATTAACAAGGCAAGAAACAAAAATTGTTGGAGAGGATGTGGAAAAAGGGGACCCCCCTTTACACTATTTGTGGAAATGCCAGTTGGTGTAGCTACTTTGGAATACAAGTGTTGGAGTTTCCTCAAAAAATTAAAAATAGAGCTATCATATGACCTAGCAATTGCACTACTGGGTATTTACCCCAAAGATACAGATGTAGTGAAAAGAAGGGTCGTATGCATCCCAATTAGCAGCAATGTCCACAATAGCCAAACTGTGGAAAGAACTGAGATGTCCTTCAACAGATGAATGAATAAAGGAGATGTGGCTTATATCTACAATGGAATATTACTCAGCCATCAGAAAGAATGAATACCCAACTTTTGCATCAACATGGATGGGACTGGAGGAGTTTATGCTAAGTGATGTAAGTCTAGCAGAGAAAGTCAATTATTATATGGTAATTTCACTTACTCATGAAACATAAGGAACAGCATGGAGGACATAGGAGAAGGAAGGAAAAATGAAGAGGGGAAATTGGAGGGGGAGACAAACCATGAGAGACTATAGATTCTGAGAAACAAACAGGGTTTTAGAGGGGAGGTGAGGTGTGGTGGATTGGCCCGGTGATTGGTACTAAGGAGAGCATGTATTGCATGGAGCACTGGGTGTTATACGTAAACAATGAATCTTAGAACTCTACATCAAAAACTAATGACATACTGTATGGTGACTAAAATAACACAATTAAAAAAAAGTTAAATAAAAAAAAAGAACTACCTATGTTATTTTTCTGATTATCCTCATTTCCCATTCATTCCTCCACCCATAATCTAGCTTCCTTTTGCAGTACTCTCATGAAAATGCTCTTGAAAAGGGTGCAAAACAAAAGCATACACACACAAATGTGGTGATATTCCATGGACATGCTTCTAATTTTCTTTGGTTTAACTTCTACTCAGCTTTTGATATTGGAAAGTGTCATCTTTTCTTGGTGTATACAGCACCATCTTTATTTTTCTGATGCTTCTATTGCCTCTCTGGCTTGCTCATTTTTCATCTTTCTCTTCATTCCTTCCATCCTTCTTTCCAATCTTCCTTCCTTTTACCATCCATTTTTCCCCCTCCCCTTTCTGTTTCCCTCCCTCTTTCCCTCTCTTCCTTCTTTTTCTTTTTTTCTTGAATTTTATATTTTTCTGTCAGTTCCTTCAATGTTTCTCTTCTCTTGAGTTTCTCTTCTGGGCTTTTTTCTCTTTAGATAGTATACAAATCCATAGGTCTTTTGTTTGGACCCATGAAGTTTCTCTAGAGTTTAGTCTTCCAGGGATCTGCTGTGTGTTCATGTGTATGTGTGTGCATGCACACACCTGTCTGTGTGTGTGTATATGTACATATTGGTATATTCTTTGAGCCAGGCAAAGAAGGTAACTGGAGGGGATGAAGGTGGCACGTACTGCTCAGCCTGCAGCCATTCAGTTGATGCCCTATTTTCAGTGTGGCCTCTCATCTTTACACTCTGTCTGGTCTGGTATGCCCAAATCCACATCCTTTCCTGTTCATTATGTATCAGGAATAAATTGACCTTCTTCAGAGGTGAGGGGAGGGAACTCTTGCCTGACTACTTCAGTTGAAGTGCAATTTCTAATAACCTTTAAAAAGAGACTGTCTGGCCAATATTTTTAAAATGACATCAGCTCTATACTCGAAGTCATTCATTAGGATGAGAAATTAGATTTTAGAAATTTGGAAAAACAAAAGATTATCTTATGAACTAATTAGTGACTATGTTAAAAAGAAGGTTTGGAGTCTTTTTTATTTAATTGCTTGATGTCTGGAAGTAGTTACCAAAGATGATATCATATTATTATGAAGCTATTTTAGCTTAGAATATATGAAGTTCATTGACTACATTAGGTATTAAATTATTTGGCTTACCCATTAGCCTTAACAAAATTGCCCTTAAAAAACAGCCCCTTCAAGCTATGGCTTTGAAGACATTATTTTTCCAACATTTATGTGTAGTAACTGAAGAATGTTCTCAAGGTTAGTATTTCCAATTTCAACATTTCACTGAACAGCTGCTCTCTTTACCCTCCCACCCCCACATTTCCTATCCTGTATTCTCTGATGAGTCAATCCTTTTTCTCCATTACTTACAGAAAAGTAATTGCATTCTAATCGAAACTGTACTTTCAGATGGTTGCCCAGCTGAGGACCATTAGTAACACCACACTGTGAGACTTTAAATTGGTCTCTTTTCACATGAAAGACGTATGTGCCTTGGGTCCTTGTAAATGTCGCCTATTTGTTTCTCACCTTTGATCAATGAGATATGTCCCAAAGGCTGCTAGTGTAGGTTATTGTCCTTAATTAAAACACAACTGTATATAAAGAAAATGGAAAGGCAAATAGAGCTTATACTTAATGAGTACTCAGCAGCAGTAAGGCATTTACATTGAAAACATATTGCTTGGTTTTATAAGTAAGAGAATAAATCATATTGTTGTGGATTTTTTAAAAATGTAAAATGGGCTCAAATTGTAAAATGCTTTTGCCATCCTTCTGCACTTGTTTCTTCTCCTTATCTATTCAAATTGATGTGGGAGTTGGTTGTTATGTTTCAAGTAGTTGGGTAGGAACACTAGTTTTCTGAGCAGCGATGCTTATATCAATTCAACTTAAATTCAAGTCAAGTCAAGACTGCCTACTCCGCTCCAGGCATAGTGCTGGGTGCATGGGATAGTGAATGGTGACTAAGGCACTGAAAGTCTCTGCCATAACCTCCTAGATAGGACATAAATATAAACAGGTAAACTAAGAAACCAGCATGTTTATCATGGCTTGTGGTAAATATTATCAATGAAATGGGGTGTCAAGATGGAGTCCACTTTAGATTGGAAGCTTGGGGTGATCTTTTCTGAAGAGATGACATTTGAGCAGAAAAACCTGAAGGATGATAAAAAGCCAGCTAAACAAAGAACTGGAGAAAGAGGATTCTAGGCAGAAGGAACAACAAATACAATATCCAAATAGAAGGCAAGGGGTTAGAAGAGCCAACAAGAAAAATGAAGACCAGTAGGATGGAAACATGACAAACCTAAGGAGAAAGGAGATGAGATTGGAGAGAAATAAGGACCAGCTCTCCAGAAACCTACAGGTTACAGTAGGGGAGTCTATATTTTAGTATCAGTAGTCAATGTTGTATTTATATGAATGCATTCAACCTAATTAACTGATTAGGAAAAACTAATATAAAAATAAAAGAGTTTTAGTCTTGAAGGGAAAACATGGTAATTAGGATACCAAGAACAAACCCTTATACTAAATAATTGAATTAGTATTTTCAGAAAGGTTCGTAAAGATATAATAAACCAAGTGAAAGTTCGGCACAGCAGTTAAAAGAAAATGAAGAAATAATATTTTACTTTATTTTTTAAGATTTTATTTATTTATTTGACAAAACGAGAGAGAGCACAAGCAGGGGGAGCAGTAGAGGGAGAGGGAGAAGCTGGCTCTCCCCTGATCAGGGAGTCTGATGCAGGACTTGATCCCAGGACACTGGAATCATGACCAGAGGCAGAAGGCAGACACTTAACTATCTGAGCCACCCAGGTGCCCCAGAAACAATATTTTAAATAAAAAAAAAAGAAAGTAGAGCCCAGATAAAAGTAGTCCACCAGTGAAAGGACAAATGAATGAAGCCCCAACATAGGTAGGTGCTGGAAATTTTAGAGCACCGGGAATGAAGGGGAAAAAGACCTGAAAGCATTCAGAGAGAAAAGGGAGGATCCCTGTGAAGGAGACAGATGTAGATGGAGGGTGTCAGACTTCTGGTTCTCAGCACTTCATCACAAACTCTCAAATATGTGGCAAATTCATATTCTGAAAATGCAAAGACTCAAAATTAATTATGTACCTGCCCCCCCCCCCCAAAATCTGTATGGAAATATTTCCACAAAATAAAACAGGAATTCCACACCCTCCCCAAAAGTTGAAATACAGAATCTAGTTGATTATAATGGAAAGGAGTTTGAAAAGCCTGCTGAAAGCAGATAAAATGGATTACTCCACTCTCCAAACTTTAAGTAATAGGGGATTATTGATATAATTTAACACTTACTTCTCTGTTTTGGTCCTATTTATACTACTTGGTTCTTGAGTGAATAAAATTTATGTCTTGATAGCTTTGAAATACTCTTATATGTGTTTATACCAAATTCTACCAAATTCTAGACAGAATGGACTACTTATTGTTGTAGAACAGAATGTAAAGATGTTTATAATGTAAAAACAACAACATAACCAAAATACAAATCTGGAGGTATAGATAGGTAAAGAAAGTGAGAATAATACAAAAATACTAAAATCCTCATTTTTCATATCAGAGGGCCAAGACATATTTCTAAAGTTGATAAAACCAGCACAGGAACATGTATTCTTATTTAAAGTAATAGTTTTATAACTACTAGTTTATTATTATTTTTAAAAAGTGTCAAATATGATCCTATCTTGGTAATGGAGTTGCAAAGTGAGAGAAAATTTTGATTTTGATTTAGACATACTGTATGTGTCTTACACATATCTTTACCATGGTAATTTTTGCAACTGTTTGCAAGGGTAACTTACAGCATATCCCTATGAAGGAAAACTACGCTCTCTTAATAAAGAATCAGTTGAGTCAGGACAGGTAGGACGTACCTGTCCTACTAGGAAAGCATGTCCAGGACGTAATTCTGAGCTGAAAAATGAAAAGAAAGGCATGGAAGTTGTTGCATAGTGCAACCCCTTTTGTGTATAGAAAGCTATACATGTGTACATCTCCACTGATAGAAAGATCTTTAAAAAAAATTGTGCATTTATACCAAATGGATTACTACTTGGAAAAAAAAAAGAATAAACTACTGATACATTTTGCAACAAGGTGGGGCACCTTAAAAGCATAATATTGAGCAAAGAAAATCATAAACAAAAGGTATACAAAGTTTAAGAAGAGGCTAAACAAATCTATGATGTTTGAAATATGACTATTAGTTCTGGGGCTGTTGAAATTGCCTAGAAAAGAGCATGAGGGAATTTTCTGGAGTGATCGATAGGTCCTATATCTTCACTGGGGTAATGGTTACTCAGGAGTGTGTATTTGTTAAAACTCATTAAATTGTACACTTAAAATATATGTGTTCTATTATATGTAATCTATAACTCAATTTAAAGATATAAGTGCACAGATGTATGTATGTATGGCATATACATGATTATGTATGTATAGGATAGTAGTGGAAAAGACCACATATCAAGCTATTTTGATTGGGGAAGGAGGCAGGAGAAGTATTTTTCATTCTCTATTTGTTTTAAATTTTATGAGCATATTACCCTTGTGACAGCATCAAGGGATAAATTTAAAATGCAGTTTGAATCCTGAAGGGCACTGATTTTCAATGCTTTAGGACAGAGGTGCTTCCTGCCAACAGTGTCCTTCTGCATCCCAACTCTGACAGAGATGCCTCTTCTGAAAGGACCTCATTTGTTCCCCCTGGGGCCGGGAAAGCTGTGAAGGACAGAGCACTACCAGGCTGGCTGGAGACTGTTTGTTCAGAAATTGAGGACATCAAAGGGAAAGAAGACAATGGAGGAGACGGGGTAGGTAAGAAAACCAGTTCTGAGATTCAGCAGAAATGTATGAAGGGTCAAGTGCAGAAAGGAAAACGTATTCTGCAAGATCTCTGTTTCACAGTCATCTGCCTGTGCCTTCCATGTGCGACAGGGTTGCTTGGAAAAGTGCATTTTGGCTGCATGAGTGAGGCCAGCAGTGAATTGCTGTCTCTAAAGGAAAACCAAAACCAAAAAACTGGATTAGACCATGAAGCATGTCATCAGGAAGAGTGGTTAGCTCTTTTAAAGAAGCCAATGGCAAAGGACTTTTAATGATTGCTTTGCTCTAAGCCCTCCTGCTGCTACCAGCTTTTAGCTCAGCATTCCCTTGGGTTATTTTCCCTCTTCATCCTTTCATTTAACAGAAAGTATCTGCAATACCAGAACCCAATGGCTAGTTCATGCTAACAAGCCTTCACTTACCTGTCCTACTATTTTTTTTTGAATTATTAATTTTTTATTTTTTATAAACATATATTTTTATCCCCAGGGGTACAGGTCTGTGAATCACCAGGTTTACACACTTCACAGCACTCACCAAAGCACATACCCTCCCCAATGTCCATATTCCCACCCCCTTCTCCCAAACCCCCTCCCCCCAGCAACCCTCAGTTTGTTTTGTGAGATTAAGAGTCACTTATGGTTTGTCTCCCTCCCAATCCCATCTTGTTTCATTTATTCTTCTCCTACCCACCTAAGCTCCCATGTTGCATCACCACTTCCTCATATCAGGGAGATCATATGATAGTTGTCTTCTCTGCTTGACTTATTTCGCTAAGCGTGATACGCTCTAGTTCCATCCATGTTGTCGCAAATGGCAAGATTTCACCTAGATGTCCATCAACAGATGAATGGATCAAGAAGATGTGGTATATATACCTGTCCTACTATTTTGACCTTCTGGCACTTATAAATCTCAGGAGTTTCTAAACTCAGGCAATTAGTGCTTCAAATTACTAACCCAGACATCACTTGCAGAGGGCAGAGAGAAATTGTCTTTTCATAAAAGAATTCGCTTTTTACATGCTAACTCCTTGCTATTAAATTATTATTTTGCCAAGCATTGGACCTTAGTTTTGTTGTCATTGCTGTTTATTTGTTTGAGCCATAGAGATTATAACTTTTCATTTCTTAGCCAATTAAAGCAGATTCAAATATTCCATAATTCCTGGATATATATGCATACTTACATATACGTATATGTGTTTGTGTGTATTTTTAATGTAGTTGGAAGAAAAATTTATTTTGAAGTATAGGACTCCATAATTTACTCCTGAAAAAACTCAATGTGTATATTGTTTTTAAGCAAGATAATAGACCTTTATGCACTTTTGTTCAAGGTTTGTCCCATTTTGCAAAAACAGTCTGAAAAAAAGTCTTCTTTTACCAGAGAAGAGAAAAGCCTGTTAAGAGTTGCAGTTTGAATATATGATTACCCAGAAGCAAAATAAATTATATGTTATTGTTTACTCTGTATCTGTGGATATAGGTAGCCCTATAGTCAATTTATCGATGATAATGAGGCATAGTCTTTTCATTTTGACTTCCCCTTACTGTATCTATCTCCTGTTTCTATTGTATGAATTTTTAAAAAGATTTTATGTATTTATTTATTTAGAGAGTATGTGCACATGTGTGCACGTGAGTGGTGGGGAGGGGCAGAGAGAGAGACAGATTCTCATGCCGACTCCACGCTGAGCATGGAGCCCAGGCTTTAGGACCCTAAAATCATGATGTGAATAGAAATCAAGAGTTGGGCACTTCTGAGCCACTTAGGCGTTCCAGTATGAATATTTTTAATGTGAACAGTCATCTATTTTATTTGTGAGACCTCAAATATGGACTTACATATTCTATTAACTTTCTGAATATGCATTTTCAGCTCGCACTAGTATTGCGCTATGTGACCACCAAACCATTTTCTATTTTTCTTGGGCACACAAGCAGGCATTTCCCAGGTCACTTGCATTTAGATTGGGCTATATGAATAGTTCTGGGCAATGGAATGTAAATGGAAATATGTATTCTGCTTGACTTCTTATTTTTTTAAATTATTTTTTAAGATTTTCTTTATTTATTTGACACAGAAAAAGAGAGAGATCACAAGTAGGCAGAGACAGAGAGGGAAACAGGCTCCCTGCTGAGCAGAGAGCCCGATGCAGGGCTCATTCCCAGGACCGAGATCATGACCCGAGCCGAAGGCAAAGGCCTAACCCCCTGAGCCACCCAGGCGTCCCTCTGCTTGACTTCTAAAATGTCCTCATGATCTTACTTTCACTTATCCACATGGTGAGGAATAAGGACTCCCAAGATGGCAGACACAACTGGAAGCCTAGATAACTTTGAGTCATCTCAGAAAGTAAATCTGAGATCCCAAAGAAGATCCTCTTGACCTGCACCCTTTTTGTGAAAGCAAGATATAAACTTTTACCATGTTAAGAAACTGAGACTTTTTTATTTGCTAGCTTTGCAAAACCTATACTGAGATTAGTTCATTGGTGGTACTGATAATTTTTATTTTTAGCAATTTCAAAAAAGGGAATATACTTTTGTGGTCAAATATAATCAAACATTTTATAGAGTTTTGTCAACAAAGCTTGAGGTCTCAAATTATTCTTGTTGTCATATATTGACTCAAAAATTTTGGAACCACTTTATCTTCATGTGCTTATATGATAACATTTCCCTGGTTTGACTTGTTAAAAATCCGAATTGGACTATACTTGAGAAGTGAAAGAAGCTTCCTTTGACATGTTTGGCTACATTTTGACTTCAAGTATACATTCCATGAAAGAAAGGAAAAAGAGAGAAGGACAAAAATAGAAGGTTCCAGATGAGAAAAGGAAGAAAGGAAATTTTACTGGACACCTTTTTAAAAAATTTGCAGTGCCAAGAGGGGAGAATCAGTCAATAAAATAAGACGTTTGAGGTGACAGCAATGTGCTTTTTGATAATAGTACTTATGTGTACCTTTAAGAGGAACCAGTTTGTATTGTTAAATATTAATTATTAAAATTTGTCATAATATGATATCCAAGTGGAAATATTAAATCTTTTATATTTTTATTTGTTTCAAAAAGTGACATGAGCATAGTTCCTTAAACATGTAAAAGGGTTCAATAAAAATCTTTTATATCATATTGAGGTGATATTCTGTGAAGATTCTACTTATTAAATTTAATTATGACATGAGATTCCATAACTAGGTTGAATATATGAGTGTAAATGAACTGTTGACTACTGACTTTAATAAATTTCAGAATCTTCTTCCATGGCCTGTAGAGTCCTACCTACATGGCTGTACCCTATTTCTCTCCAATTCTATTCACTTTTCCTCTTGTTTGCTGTTTCTGCTCTGTTGATTTCCCTTCTTATTCCTGACACTTCTAAGCCCTTGTCTTCTTTGAGGTTATAATTTTGCTTATAATATCTGGTTCTGGAATCAAGGTTATATTGGATTTGCAAAAACAGTTGTGAAGTTTTCTCTCTGTTTCTAATATATCTTATTGTTACTGTCCTTTTTATGTTTGGAAGAATTCGCTAATTACATTGCCTAAGTAGGATTTTCTTTGTAGGATAAACTTAACAAATTCAATTTCTTTCACAGATATTGATTATTTAAACTTTCTTTTTATTTTCTTGTAAATTTTAGAAACTTGTGTTTTTAGGAAGTTATCATTTTATCCAAATCATCAGGCATTTTATTACTTTAAAGTCTTTGGGGTCTATGTTGAATAGTAAAGTATCATTTTTCATTCCTATCATTGATAATTTGTGTGATTCCTATTTTTTTCTGATTCCTGGCATGATTAGATTATGACTTCACAACAAGGAGTATTTCTTTATAATGAACACGTTATGGTTAATTTTATGTGTCAACTTGACTAGGCTACAGGGTACCCAGAGTTTTTTGTTAAACATTATTCTGGTCCAAAAAAAAAAAAAAAAAAAAAAGGAAAACAAAAACAATACATTATTCTGGGTGTTTCTGTGAAACTGTTTTTGGATGAGATAACATTTAAATTGTTAGACTAAGTAAATCAGATTACTCTACGTAATATGAGTTGGCCTCATCCAATCAATTTGAAGGCCTGAACAGAGCAAAAGGCTGGGACTCCCTCAAGGAAGAGAGAATTCTCTCATCTAATGGTCTTCAAACTGAGACATTAGCTTCTGCTGGTTCTATAGAAGCCTGCAGGCCTTTGGACTCAAACTGGACCATTGGCTCTGCAAATTTTAGACTTGTTAACCTCTATAAAAACATGACCAATTCCTTGTATGAAGCACAGTGTGTGTATGTGTGTGTGTGTGTGTGTGTGTGTGTGTGTGTGTATAATACAGAAAGTAGAATATGCATGTTCTACTGCTTTGGATATATACCCTTTTGGGTATATACCCTATTAAATCTGTTTTATATATTATATATACATAGATATTATATATAAATTTTATATAAATAGAAATCATATGTATTGATGTTATAAATAATTATACACACATACATACAGAATACACACACACACACACACACACATCATCTCTTGGTTCTGTTTTTCTGGAGAACTCTGATTAATACAGAACAATACAGAACATAAGACAATTTAATATAATATGTACATGAAAAGAATGTGAAGTCCAACATTGTTTGGTGCAGAATTCTATATATGTCACTTGGGTCAGACTTTATACTGTTCATATGTATTCCATTTACTTATATTTGTTTGTTTTGGCTTTTTCTATCAGCTGTCATAAGAGGTGAGTTAAAATTTTCATTATGATTGTGAATTTGTCTACTTTACTTTTCAGTTGTCTAACTATATTTTATACATTTTAAAGCCATGCTATTAGATGCATATAGATTTAGAATTTGGTATCTTATGGTTGTATCAACCCCTATATTTGCAAAGTGCTACCCTTGATCCCTACCAGTCGTTCTTCCCTTGAAGACTGTTTTCTCTAATATTACTATAGCTATGTCAATTTTCTTTTGATTACAGTTTGTATAAAATACCTTTCTCAGTCCTTTTACATACACTCTTTCTGTGTTTTACATTTTTAAATAATTTTTATTTATTAATTTATTTATTTGACAGAGAGAGAGAGATCTCAAGTAGGCAGAGAGGCAGGCAGAGAGAGAGGGGGAAGCAGGCTCCCTGCAGAGGGGAGCCCAATGTGGGACTTGATCCTAGGACCCTGAGATCATAACCTGAGCTGAAGCTAGAGGCTTAACCCACTGAACCACCCAGGTGCCCCTCTGTGTTTTACACTTAAGGTGTGTTTCTTATAAACAGCATGTAGGCCTTTTAAAATCCAATCTAATAATCTTAATCTTTTACTTGTAATATGTAGTCCATTTGTATTTAATATTATTGTTTGTAATGCTGGGATATACCTATTATTTTACAACTTTTTATTTAACTAATCTATTTTATGTGTTTTTTAAATTTCTTGCCATCTCTTGGATAATAACTCTTTAATTCTTACACATTTTATTCTATACTTACTGGTCATATACTGTTTTGTTATTCTTTTTATAATTTTGTTTTATGATTTTATGATGTATCCTTGATAATAATTGTCTAGAACAAGATAGTACTTTTAACAGTTCCACATTAATGTTAGAACTTTAGAAAACTTCAGCTTCATATATCAATGCCTACTTTTTGAATAATAATTGTTTTCAATTTTAATTCTACATATATTTTGAACTTCCCAAAGCATTACTAGAACAATTTTGTATAGACAGCATTCATATATATCTATCTACCCATTCATCCTTTCTGATAGTCTTAATTCTCTTCTATGTATGCTTGTTTTGATGTCCTTCTGGCGAAAAAAGTTTCTTTAATATTGCTTTTAAAACAAACTTACTGGGAATGAATTCTTTTAGTTTTTATCAAAAATATGTCAGACATCAGCTATATGTAGAAGGATGAAACTCAACCATTTTCTTACACCGTACACAAAGATAAACTCAAAATGCATAAAAGATCTCAACGTGAGACAGGAATTCAGAACCTTAGAGGAGAACATAGGCAGTAACCTCTTCAATATCAGCCACAGCAACTTCTTTCAAGATATGTCTCCAAAGGCAAAGGAAACAAAATCGAAGATGAACTTTTGGGACTTCATCAAGATCAAAAGCTTCTGCACAGCAAAGGAAACAGTCAAGAAAACAAAGAGGCAACCCAAAGAATGGGAGAAGATATTTGCAAATGACAGTACAGACAGAAGGTTGATATCCAGGATCTATAAAGAACTCCTCAAACTCAACATACAGAAAACAGACAATCATATCAAAAAATGGGCAGAAGATATGAACAGACACTTCTCCAATGAAGACATACAAATGGCTATCAGACACATGAAAAAATGCTCATCATCACTAGGCCTCAGGGAGATTCAAATTAAAACCACATTGAGATACCACCTTACACCAGTTAGAATGGCCAAAATTAACAAGACAGGAAACAACATATGTTGGAGAGGATGTGGAGAAAGGGGAACCCTCTCACACTGTGGGTGGGAATGCAAGTTGGTACAGCCACTTTGGAGAACAGTGTGGAGATTCCTCAAGCAATTAAAAATAGAGCTTCCCTATGACCGTGCAATTGCACTACTGGGTATTTACCCCAAAGATACAGATGTAGTGAAAAGAAGGGCCATCTGTACCCTAATGTTTATAGCAGCAATGGCCATGGTCGCCAAACTGTGGAAAGAACCAAGATGCACTTCAACGGATGAATGGATAAGGAAGATGTGGTCCATATACACTATGGAGTATTATGCCTCCATCAGAAAGGATGAATACCCAACTTTTGTATCAACATGGACGGGACTGGAAGAGATTATGCTGAGTGAAATAAGTCAAGCAGAGAGAGTCAATTATCCTATGGTTTCACTTATTTGTGGAGCATAACAAATAACAAGGAGGACAGGGGGAGATGGAGAGGAGAAGGGAGTTGAGGGAAATTGGAAGGGGAGGTGAACCATGAGAGACTATGGACTCTGAAAAACAACCTGAGGGTTTTGAAGGGGCGGGGGGTGGGAAGTTGGGGAAACCAGATGGTGGGTATTGGGGAGGGCATGTATTGCATTGAGCACTGGGTGTGGTGCAAAACAATGAATACTGTTGCTGAAAAGAAATTTAAAAAAATATGTCAGTCATGTTCCTTGGTATTTACCCAGAAAGTCTGAAAACTTATATCCACACAAAAACCTGCACATGGATGCAGGTTTATTCATAGTTGCCAAATTTGGAAGTAACCAAGATGTCTTCAGTAGGATAAATAAATGGGAAAATAGACTGGTATATCCAAGTAATAGAATATTCTTCAGTGCTACAGGGAAGGGAGTTATCAAGCTGTGGAAAAACATGGAAAAAACATAAATGCATATTACTAAGTGAAAGAAGCCAATCTGAAAAGGTCACATACCATATGATTCCAACTATATGCCATTAAAAAAAAATCCAACTATAGAGACAGCAAAAAGTTCTGTGGTTGCCTGTGGTTGAAGATGAGTGTAGGGGGTAAATTAATAGTGGAACATAGAGGATTTTTAGGACAGTAAAAATACTCTGTTTGATATCATGATGATGGATACATGTCAGTATACATTTTTCCAATCCCATAGAATGTACAACACCAATAGTGAACCCTTATATTAGATATTGTATATTGTATAACATATATTGTATATTATATATTATACATATATATATATATAATATCAACTGTAGACTTTGTGTGATTATGATGTGTTAGTCTAGGTTCATCAGTTATAACAAATGCACCATTCTGTTGAGGGACGTTGACAAGGGAGGCTTGTACATGTGTGGGGACTAAGAGTACATGGAATTCTTTTCTCTTTCCCTCTCTTCCCTCTCTTCAATGTCGCTATGAACTTAAATCTGCTCTAAAAAAGTTATGTCTTAATAAAAATATATATATAATGAAAAAATTGATTACTTTCATCCAGTTATGAACTAAGCTCATGGAGTTGCAGTTGAGATACAGTTTTGGTAGGATTCAGTCTACTTATGATTTGTATCTGTTCCTCTGGTATGGCCTTCAATAGGCCTTTAATTGAGAATTTAGTGTCTTTGTCTCTTTAGTACTAAGAAATTGGAATTTCCCCTCTGCTTTTCAGAGTTATTTGAATTAACTCTTTAAGCTTTTGCTCTGCATATCTTCAGAATATAGAAAAGTCTTGAGATGGGGATTGGCTGTGTGTTGAGGACCCTTGGGTTTCTAATTTTGTCACTTGAACCCACATAACTTCCAAAACTGTGGTTGTTTATCTGTGTCTTAGCAGCAGCTCTCTGTCTTTGTGCTCATATTCTAAGCCTTTTGTTTATACCCAGAATCAGCAAATGCCCCCAGAGAAAAAGGAAACTATAGATCCACAGTCTACCTCTGAATTTACCTCTGTTTTCTCTGGAATTTCAGTTCTCTCATGACTTTTTGCTTTGGCAGTCCTCTGATAACCTTTAAAAACAAAACAAAACATTTTTATAATTTGCCTGGCTTTTTTAGTTGCCATGAATACTTCATTCTGTCCTGAAGCAGCATTCCTAATAGCCATATTATCTTTATTTTGAGTGCCTCTAGTAGTATACAGTTACATTCTGTATCTTTCCTATGTTACAGATTTATTTTTATAACTGCCTCCTACACATTTTTTAAAAATTTTAATGTGTTCAAAAGAGAACTAGCCTTATATTCTCCCATATCTATAATGACTCCATCAGATTCCTGATTGCCATCATGTTGGGGGTTAGGGATACTTGCAATATTAAACAAGAAGGTCATCCAAGTCCTCACTGAGAAGATAACTTTGAACAAACACCTGACAGAAGGAACAAGCCATGGAAATGTCTGGAGGAAGAGAAGAAGGAATAGCAAATTCAAAGCCACTAACAAAAGAATGTGTCTTGTGTTTTTGTATAATGGCAAAGAGGTTGATATGACTGGTGCAGAGTGAGCAAGGGGAAAGTAACAAAGATTAAATTCAGACCAGGATTAATTTAAGCATTTCCTCAAGTCTTCTTTTTATTTCAATACTTCACATCCAATATATATTATGTCCTACATGTTTTACCAATGAATTATTACTGACATATATGCCTCATTTATAGTTCTGTTACCACAGTCTTCATTTATCTCTCATTGTCTGTAGATGATTACAGATCAGGATCCTTCCAGTCTCAGAACTCTCCACTCCAAAAAATTACAAATAAAATATTCCCTTCTGCCATAACCACTATCATGGTCACAGTATAAAACTTTAAATATTCCTAGTTCTGGATTTTTTCCATTACTATACATGAATAGGCCAATTAAGGAAGAAAAAAATGCCCACTTTCTACAACAGGTGTTTGGAATGTTTGAATATGAGTGCTCTATATTAATGCCCACCACAATATTAGAAGACAGTGAGAATTTTGGAATCTACTTAAATCTATTCAAAAGCCAAATGGATTTGTTGAGTATAAGATTGGGCTAGAAAATGTATAAAGTTTTTCACTTCCTGTGGTTGAGAAAAATCTGAGTAAAATGGTCATTTGGCCTCATGACTTCTTGGCAGAAATTTCATGAAAAAAAAAAAAAAAACCAACATTGCTCTACTCATTCAGACATTGCTGTCAGTTCTTTTCACATATACATTATGCTGATGCATATAGCTTTCACAAAATAACCAAACATGATTATTGTTTTTCTAATGAAAAAGTGATTTTTAAGACATGTAAGAATAAGAGTGTATATTGTCCCTATAGCTTCCACTTCCTGATTCTTTCATGAACACAATTAAAAACTGATTCTGCAAACTCCATATACATCCTTTGGGAAAACATCTGTTGTTTTCTGCTAAATGAAATAACATCAATATGCCTTTTCAGCCCTGGGCTTGGATTGTCTGCCTCTAATTTGGCACATTTAAGAATCTTATTATCCCTCTGTTTGAAAAAAAAAAAAAACCAAAAAACCAAAAAAACCACATTTCAAATACTTAATAAATAATGCAAAATTATTTGTAGCAAAAATCACAGAAACCAAAAAATATGTTTGAAAATAACAGCATCAGAAACCTCTGCTTTCTGAGGAAAACACTGGGACCCTTTAACTTTAAAGAAATTTTTTTTTTTTTGTGAGAGAAGCAAAACACTGCTTCTTATGGTCAACATCGAAATTTTTCCTTTGGAGCAGGAAACCAAAGCAAGGGAGGGAAAGAACAAAGAGATAAAGAAGGATGGTAGGTAAATTTTTATACCATGTATGCTAGATGTTAGGTTTTAAAATATTTGTGATATAATGGAAAGAATGAAACATATTGTTGAAGGAGTTAAAGAAAAAAATAGAATATTTATTAGATTAAATTAAATTTCTTCTCATGTTTTTAAAAAAATCTATGGTGGATACAAAGTAAGAAAATCTATGCAATAATAAAAACACTTTTTAAATCTGTTTTTCACTTGATTAAATAAAATTAACACTTGTATTTTTATATAAAAATATGGCAAAAATAATGGTCATGGCTATAAATTATAGACACTATATATCTTATAATAGACATATATATAACATTCTAAATGAGCTATATTTTAAGGGTTGCAAGAAAGTCATGACTGATTTGTTAATTCATTTGCTTGTTTAGAATCTTAGAAAGCTTTTTTTTAAGCTGAAGTAAAAGGAAATTTAGTTTTTCAGGTGAACTGAAACTTTTGTGATTTGAGAGTGCTCAAATCTTAAATGTATGTTTTTAAAAGTGCTTTAGACATTTTATTCTTGGCTTATGAAAAGGGTATATAAAAGTATGTTTTCTATCAAAAATATTTCAACTTAAAATTTACCCTTGTCTTGAAACACACATACTTTTCTTTACTTTATGGTTACGGGTAAAACCCCAGACCATCAATGAGGAAGGAGCTGTCGCATGTATATAGTCGACTGAAGTCCAGGTTGAAGCCTGGATAAAAGAGAAAAGGCAAAGCAGATTCTGAAGGGTTTATACTTCGTAGATCCAGAGGTGCTGATCTGGAATGGTTTTATAAAGGAAGTGAGTCACTGGGAGAGGAGGAAAAACAGTTCTAGGCAAGAGTGGAGAAGATATGGTGTTACATAAGGAAAATGCAAAGTAATTGTGAGATGATGAGAAGATCTTGGAAAGTGATACTTCCTCTTGGCTACATTTATTTAATGTTGAATTGAAGAAATATTTGATTTTTTAAAATTTAAATTTAATTAACAAACATATAGTACATCATTAGTTTTGATATGTCTAATCATTCATTAGTTGTGTATAACACCCAGGGCTCATCACATCAACAAGCCCTTTATTTATTTATTTTTAAGATTTTATTTATTTATTTGGCACATATCACAAGTAGGCAGAGAGGCAGGCAGAGAGAGAGGGGGAGGCAGGCACCTTGCTGAGCTCGATCCCAGGACCCTGAGATCATGACCTGAGCGGAAGGCAGACGCTTAACTGTCTGAGCCACCCAGCTGCCCCAGAAGCACTTTAAATAGAGAACATCTCTCTGAAACGACTCCATCTGCAAGTAAGTGCAAATAAACCTTCTTTCAATGCTTGAAAGCTTTCCTGAACCCAAATCTCTCTTACTGTATATCAGCAAGACAAAGTCAAGTCTGAGATCCAAAAAGCTCTGAAAGCTGAAATTTTATTGGTTACTCATTTGATTGCAAAATCTGATCTGGCCTGAACCTACATGAAGCTGTGTGTAGTCTTTCTTTATCCTACTTGATAAGACAAATCATAGGTTTGACTACAGAAATATTGGAAGTGTTTGCAGTCCTGCCCTAGATCCTGCTGAGGGACGTTGTAGGATAGAGTTGGTTTATGTATTATAATCGATACTTTTAAATTTTAAAAATCTCAAATTTTCTGAAGTCTGGAAAATACTTGTTTCTAAAGGTTTCAGATAAAGGATTGTGGTCCTCATCCTTCCTTCTCCATTTAAATAATACAAATTCTTTTTTATTTCTTTTTTAAAGATAATTGCTTTAAACTTTAAATCAATGCTGTGGATTCCTTATGACTTCTTTGAACTTTTTTCAAATTTGTTATGTCTCTTTAAAAGTTACAGAGTCAAAAACAGAGGGAACACCTGACCAGTTCATATTATATGGTTTATTACCATTTCCTCATTCTCATCATTTAGGAGTATTTCTTAAAGAACTGTTCTGGTGGTCTATTAAAAGTAAATTAAATGGACATAGTTCTTCCTTAATATCAACTCATAAATGATCAGTACCCAGTTGGTGCTTTGCATAGATCAGACTGTCAAGAAATATTTGTTGAATTAATCAAAACATGACTGATTATTAAAGTTCTGTTCTTGTTTATACAATGCTGTTTTATGCTTTTTAAAATTCATATTTTTATACATATGCAGCTTATTATGATTCCTCTATTTTCTTCAATTTGTGAAATTTTGGTTTTTTTTTTAATCCCAAGTATGCCACACTAAACTTGTCCCTGCTAAGTTTTATTTTTGATGGTTTCTCTTTATTAAAATTGTTTTGAATTGTAAGGCATAAGTCCAGGATGATATACATTCTTAGCTTAGGATCATCTGCAAATCTCAAAAAAACACTTTTTTTGTTTGTTTGTTTTCTAAAAGAAATACCAAAAAAGGCATACATTGATGCAAAATAGCAAAATTTGAAATATTTAAAAATATTTTTTTAGACTCAAGCCCGCTAACTTCATTCTGTCAGGGAACACATTATAAAGATAGATTCTCAAAACTGACAATATTTTCAGCTTTTAGACATGACATCAATATTTCAACTATGTTCCTTTACAACTGAAAAGTTCTTTCCCGAAGTTCACAGACTATTGAGAAGGTAAATGTGTGAATAAATAGTTGCAATACAGGATTTTTAGTGTCATCATACAAGTTTGTTTTAGGAATTATATTTTGGGAAGGCATGAAAGGACTGTACTCCAACAGAACATCCTTGAATTACCATGATGAGGAGGAAGGAAAGATGTCTTGAGGATATGAAATAACCAAAACAGAGGTGCTAGTAACAAAATAAACTATGGGGTACACAAATACACAGAGACATGTGGGGTAATTTTCAAGGAACTTCAAGCCAATCACTGTGGCTAGGTAAAATATAGATATGGGTCAAACAAAAAAGAATGATCTAAGCCTGTGGTAGGCCTTTGGGCTTTGTCTGAAGACAGTGAATCAGGTTGATCCAGAACCTTCGCCTTTTTTTTTTTTTTTTTTTTTTTAGTATTTATTTGAGAGAGAGCAAGCAGGGGAAGGGGCAAAGGAGGAGGGAGAGAAGTCTTCAGCAGACTCTGTGCTCAGAGTAGATTCCAACAAGCTTCTCTATCTCACTACCCTGAGATCATGACCTGAGCGGAAATCAAGAGTCCAGCACTGACCCAATCATGCCAGCCCAACTCCCCAAGAACCTTTTCATTTTAGAAAGATATTTCTGGCTGCATTGCTGAGGATAGATGGAGGGTTCAGGGACTGAATCTGGGGTGGAGTCGTTGCTATGTTCAGTTGGAAACACTGATGGCGGAAGTGAAATGCACAAAGCAGAGAAGGGACAAGGAATGCTGAAGAGGGTAACTCGGCCCTGAGTGTAAAGAGTTGGTTGCTGGGATCAGTCATGGTGGGAATGCTTACATCTCAGAAATGAGCAAACACACAAATTGGCTTCCTGGCCACTTCTCCCAAGTCTTTCTTAAAGATTTACCACTGAGAAAAATATTTGTAATAGAAATAAGTTTACATTCCACATTTTTTTGGTTTGTAAAAGCTGTCACGTGTTAGTGGCACTGAGAGACCTAGCTGGCTATGTTATTTTAATTATTTGGCATCCTTCACAAGAGCCATCCCTTGTCTATGTTTTGCAAGAAGAAAGAGAAAAAGAAATAGGTTTGGGGGTTATTGCGTGACTGGAAAGAAGTGCTGAAGAGGTCTCTGCAGGTCCAGGCAGCTTGTGAGCTGCCACACATGCTCCTATTGGCTCAGAAGGTTTATAGTTGGAATTGCAAACTGGAGTTTTGAGTTTTATAATGTGGACAAACAAAAGAGGTACAATCTGAAGAAAAGAGTTAGATTTAAGAATGTTGCCTGAAATAATAGTCTCTTATTAAAAGTTGAAGGCTACTCTTACAATTCAGCTGGGTTTATTCTGAGCGTACAGATGTTACAGTGTTTGGCATACTGGTCTGTAGAAAGCCACTCACAAATAGACATACTTATAATGTGACCTGGCACTTTTATTGTGAACAGGAATAACTCACTGTTTTTAGTTTCTGTCTCTGATTATAAGTGCATAATTGATTAGCCGATGGAATCTATATACTATATATTATAATTGGTCACAAAAATGAGGATTTGGCGCTGACAGTAAGTTAAGCAATGTATAAAAGCTTCTCCTTTTCCTCCCATTTTCCACATTAGAGATATTTAATTTCCGCATGTTATAGCTGCCCCCTTCCTCCCTCTTCTTGTCTTTCCCCCTCTTTCCTTTGTGCCTGCCTTTTATTCTTTCATCTTTCCTTCCTGCCACCTTCCATCTTTGTTTCTTTATTAGATCTTATTAATTTAGAGTTGCTTCAAATTAAAATAAAATTAAATTAAAGTATACAGTGGACAGGATCCTGTTAGTCTCCCCTTTTCCCCCCTTCGTATAGGTGACAAGTGTGATATGTATTTTCATTGCTGTTTCAACCATACTCTTATTTATACCATCTATGGAAATAAATTTCGATTAGCATTGTATGTATTAATTTTTCCCCTTACTTTTACCCAAAACAAGATATAGTATTAGAAGTGATCTGGAACGTCTGCCATGTTCTTAGTCACTTCAGAGTGCTATAACAAAGTCCTAGACTGGATGGCTTACAAACAACAAATATTTATTTTTCATGGTTCTGGAGGCGGAGAAGTCCAAGATCAAGGTGCTGGCAGATTCAGTGTCAGGCAAAAGCCTGCTTCCTGGTTCATACAGATTCAGTGTCAGGCAAAAGCCTGCTTCCTGGTTCATACAGGGCCCTCTTTTTGCTGTCTCACATACCAGAAAGGGCAAGGGAACTCTGCAGGGTCTCTTTTAACCCTATTAATGGGGCCTTCACTTTCCTCACCTAATCACCTCCCAAAGGCTCTCCCAATATTTACATTACATTAGAGATTAGATTTCAACATATGAGTTTGGGGGGGGCGGCACAAATTGTCAGTATATAGCATCCCACTTATGTTTGGTAAAATTGAGTATAAATCCTTGAGGACCTATTTTCCAACAGGGTCAGCTAGTCAGGGTCAAAAAGCTAGAGGGATTTTAATTGTCCAATCGCTCCTCCCCTTCATTCCATCTGGTAATAATCAGGGGTAACAGAAATGAGATTTATCAAAAGTTAGAATAAAAATAGATGGAATAAAGCCGACTCCAAGGCAAGGGAGATTGGCAGGGTCAATCCTTTGTAAGAATGGCTCTCTTTGCTTGGTCATTGCTTTCCGTCTGCCAGGTAGTTCTTCAAAATGAGGATGTGGGGGAATTTGGTAGTTTCTGATGAAAGACCATAGCTGCACAAAAATAATAACTCTCAGGATCAAAAAGCTCTGGAAAGGCCAGGCAATCAAGGGCAGCGTGCAAAAGAGAATGAAACAATTCGATTTGAAAGAGATCCTAATATGTCACCCATCCCTGAAGTTAATTCCACTGTTACTCATACTAGTAACACATGAGGTTTTCCCCCACTGATTTCGTGTTAATAAACACATGAGCAACATTTTAGGAAAGAATACTCATATCTTATACCTGATCTAACAATATTAATAAAATGTATTTTTCCATTCTATTTTATAAATAACATTGTTGACATATTTCTAGAATAGATATATTTTGTTTTCTAACTTAATTCTTGACTCTATTTCTTTTTTGACTGTATTTTTCTTATTTATGCTCTTTTTATGTATGTACACATCTTTGTTACCCACCCTAAGTGCTTTTTTTTTCCCAGAGAAATATGGCATATGGATAAATTATTAAAGAGAATACTTCAAGTAGAGAAGTATTGATGGTGACATTTCACTTGCAATTCTCTTCTGGAACAATATGGGTACAAGTAAACAAACAATTCAAGTAGAGAAATGTTAGAACTGACATTCCATCTAGGATAATAACCACTCGAGTGCCTGGGGATTGGTTATTCTCATAAAATAGCAATAGTATTAATTTGTTCCCTGATTTGCTTCAGTGGATGCATATTCTCTCCTCTCCTCCCCCTGTCCCTTTAAAAATGTACACTATTTTAAAATCTCAAATGTACAAACAGGTCATGGCTCATAAGTTTTTGTTTGGCTTGGTTATGACTCAGAAATATTACCTGTTGGATTGTACTCACCAAACTGTCAAGTTTTCAGGAGGAAATAGGCTAAAGCCTCATCATATTTATTGAAATGTAAAAGTAGCCATTATTGATTTTTTTTTAAAAAAGCAAGTTTCAAGGCAGCATGTATAGTATGACATTATTTTGTTAAATAAATACATATTTTTATAAATATTTATTTCACACAATAAGCTCTAGAAAAATAAGCACTGAGGTATTAGCCATGGTGATATTTGAGCAGTAGAAGCATTTTCTTCATTTATTTTCCAAAACCCTTTTTTTTTTAATAATGTAATTAATCATTACCTGAACTCAAATGTATCAGGTTTAAACCCCTCACCACTCACATAGGTTATACTTACCTGCAATTACTAATATTCTGGGCCCCTTACCTGCACATTATCACAGAAATTCATTTCACTAACATAAAAATGTTAGTAAAATCATTCAGCCACTTAGTCTGAGAATGTGCCAGAATGGTCCTTTGTGCTGGGATATAGTAGAAGACAAAATACATGTAGACACAGGCTAGTGGGATGGAAATTTACATTTCCATTTACCCCAGTAGATAATGATTTTACTTATGTGCCTGTCTGTTTGTGTATCTTCTTAGCAGATAGTGAGACCTCAGTAGGAAGATTTACCTTGCTCTTCCCAGTGCCGACAGTAATGTCTGACATGTGGCAGGCACTCAACAAATGAGCTGGATAAATTGATCAAATACACGTATAATTAGAACTATGAAGGAAACAAGTAGGGTCATGACAGAGAGAAAAATGGGAGATCAACTTCAGCTTGGGTGTTCAGGTCAGCCTCACTGAAAAGCTTATATGTTATCTCTGATGGACGAGAGAAGAAAGCAAAACAAATAAGCCAAAGAATATTGGTATTGGTTTTTTTTTCTTCTAATTTTTAAAAAAGATTTTATTTATTTATTTGACAGATATCACAGGTAGGCAGAGAGGCAGGCAGAGAGAGGAGGAGGAAGCAGGCTCCCAGCTGAGCAGAGAGCCCAATGCGGGGTTGGATCCCAGGACCCTGGGATCATGACCTGACCTGAAGGCAGAGGCTTTAACCCACTGAGCCACCCAGGAGCCCCTCTTCCTCTAGTTTTTTAAACCTTATTTCTTGTTCTTAAGTTTTGGAAGGTAAGATTTGGGTACTTTATAGTCTCGATAGATATACTTCAGGAAAATGTCTTCTTCCTATCCTCTCAGATAGTCCTTCAGAAAACATATTGATAATTGTTTGAAAGAAAAATTGATATTCTTTGAGGTACTATATAAGAGAGACATATTTTACATACTTTTTTTCCTCCTGCTTCTGAAATAGTTTCTAGGAGAAAACTTATTTATTCATGATCTTTGAGTCACACAAGACTACTGATAATGTTTTGGTTTGGTCTCTTAGCACATTTAAATGAACAATAGATCAACTATATTTTACCTATTTTAAATACTTTGTTAATAACCAGATAAGTTTCTGGGGGAAGGAAGAGAGGGATGAAGGAAGGGAGGGTGGGAGGGAGGGAGGATATAAGGAAAGAAGGAGGAAGGAAGGAAGGAGAGAAGGAGGAAGGGAAAAAGAAAAAAAAAGAAGAGAGAAGATGTTAATCGTGATGTTAGTGTCGAAACAATAGATCCTGTGTTGCTCTGGTTTTGTCTTATTCATTTCATCCCATCTTATTCTAAGTCCCCTAAAAGCAGGTGCCATGAGTGAGTGACCCAGCATTATGCCTCCATATACCACTGGGCAGACTGCATTGAGCAATTCCAAGGAACTCTGTTCACATTTGTGCTATAAACCACAGTTTGTAATAGATGAGTATATCTATTAAGAAAATTTTCTGGGGCGCCTGGGTGGCTCAGTGGGTTAAGCCGCTGCCTTCGGCTCAGGTCATGATCTCAGGGTCCTGGGATCGAGTCCCACATCGGGCTCTCTGCTCAGCGGGGAGCCTGCTTCCTCCTCTCTCTCTCTGCCTGCCTCTCTGCCTACTTGTGATCTCTGTCTCTCTCTCTGTTCAATAAATAAATAAAATATTAAAAAAAAAAAAAGAAAATTTTCTGGGTGTTAGTAGTAAATTATCTTGAGAAAAAGCAGCTCTTTCTAATTTACATGATGAAATAATTGGGAATAGTGGTAAAGCAAGGACTGTGGATAATGGATAATGGGAGGAAGGTATCCTCTCTGTGAGGGGCAACTGCACTCACGGCACTCAATTGGTTTAGTGCCATTCTATGTCATTATATCAAATGTCATTCTATGATTGAAGAACATGGATTTTTTTTCCCAAAAGAAGGTAAAAATATAGCATTTTATGTAAAATCTAATTTTTAAATACTTGCTCAATTAAACACGCAAAGTAATCATGCCCACAGGCTGGATGTTGTCCATGAGCTACTATTTGTAGACCTCTGCCCTTGACCCTCACAAACTCTGGCTTGGAGAGGTGCTTTTTGCTTCAGACATCTGTTTGTGAGCCCTCCTAACGCAACACTTTCTTTCTTCAGACCTTTTTGCCTAAGTTCCTTGTTAAGGTTGTTTTCTCTGTAGAGTAATGTCTTAAGTTCATTCACGTCCCTTCTTATTTCACATTTGAAAGCCCTTTTGGAGTGGAATAATCTTCTGGATCTACTTACCCAGCATGACATCACTTCCTGCAGTCCTCATAAAACAGCTCTTTGTTCCCTCTACACCAGCTTTGCAAATTACAGCTGAGCAACTGCAGGCATAATATTGAGCAAAACTCACTAAAATGGCATGAGCTAGGAAATAGCTGTAATTTTTAAATGTAATTCATTTTACTTGACAATGTGGCAGTTTTTGTTTGTTTGTTTGTTTGTTTTAATATGCTTTCTCCAAACCAGCAAAGATTATATAGGTTGTAACATTTTATGAATGATCAGCTGGGCTCAGAAGTGGGAGTAGAAGTGTTAGTGCCTTTCCTTTTAGGGTAAGAATCTAAATGAAGATGCAAAAATGACTTTGTCATTCCAGTCAGTGTTATCAAAATCACAGGATACACAGAAAATAGGCAATTCCAAATAGGTTATTTAGAATCCCTTACATGCTTCGTGACTTCCATTATGTGTTTTTTGTGTATAATACTGAATGTTAGCTTTAAACACACTATTTCTTATAAACAGTTTAGTGAAAATGTAGCACTAAATTATAGCTTTTCATCTTGTGCACAGAATACAAAAGTTGACATTCTAATGATTCTTCAATTATTCAATTCTACTACAATATAGCTAGGTTAAAGCGGATGTTAACTAGAGAGAATACTTCCGAACAAAATTTGAAGAACCTCCCATTTGTAGTAAAATTTGGTAGTGATATGATAATGCTTTCTTTCTTAAAAATAAACAATATTTTGCTATAAACATTCGGGTGCATGTGCCCCTTCGGATCACTACGTTTGTATCTTTAGGCTAAATACCCAGTAGTGCAATTGCTGGGTCATAGGGTAGTTCTATTTTCAACATTTTGAGGAACCTCTATGCTGTTTTCCAGAGTGGTTGCACCAGCTTGCATTCCCACCAACTGTGTAGGAGGGTTCCCCTTTCTCCTCATCCTCACCAGCATCTGTCATTTCCTGACTTGTTAATTTTAGCCATTCTGACTGGTGTGAGGTGATATCTCATTGTGGTTTTGATTTGTACTTCCCTGATGCCGAGTGATGTGGAGCACTTTTTCATGTGTCTGTTGGCCATCTGGATGTCTTCTTTGCAGAAATGTCTGTTCATGTCTTCTGCCCATTTCTTGATTGGATTATTTGTTCTTTGGGTGTTGAGTTTGATAAATTCTTTATAGATTTTGGACACTAGTCCTTTATCTGATATGTCATTTGCAAAAATCTCCACACATTCTGTCAGTTGTCTTTTGGTTTTGTTAACTGTTTCCTTTGCTGTGCAAAACCTTTTGATATTGATGAAATCCCAATAGTTTATTTTTGCCCTTTCTTCCCTTGCCTTTGGTGATATTCCTAGGAAGATGTTGCTGTGGCTGAGGTCGAAGAGGTTGCTGCTTGTGTTCTCCTCAAGGATTTTGATGGATTCCTTTCTCACATTGAGGTCCTTCATCCATTTTGAAACTATTTTCGTGTGTAGTGTAAGGAAATGGTCCAATTTCATTTTTCTGCATGTGGCTGTCCAATTTTCCCAACACCATTTATTGAAGAGGCTGTCTTTTTTCCATTGGACATTCTTTCCTGCTTTGTTGAGGATTAGTTAAACATAGAGTTGAGGGTCTATTTCTGGGCTCTCTCTTCTGTTCCATTGATCTATGTGTCTGTTTTTGTGCCAGTACCATGCTATTTTGATAATGACAGCTTTGTAATAGAGCTTGAAGTCTGGAATTGTGATGCCACCAATTTTGGCTTTCTTTTTCAATATTCCTTTGGCTATTCGAGGTCTTTTCTGGTTCCATATAAATTTTAGGAATATTTGTTCCATTTCTTTGAAAAAAATGGATGGTATTTTGATAGAATTTGCATTAAATGTGTAGATTGCTTTAGGTAGCATAGACATTTTCACAATTTGTTCTTCCAATCTAGGAGCATGGAACGTTTTTCCATTTCTTTGTGTCTTCCTCAATTTCTTTCATGAGTACTTTATAGTTTTCTGAGTATAGATTCTTAGCCTCTTTGGTTAGGTTTATTCCTAGGTATCTTATAGTTTTGGGTGCAATTGTAAATGGGATTGACTCCTTAATTTCTCTTTCTTCTGTCTTGTTGTTGGTGTAGAGAAATGCAACTGATTTCTGTGCATTGATTTTATATCCTGACACTTTACTGAATTCCTATACAAGTTCTAGCAGTTTTGGAGTGGAGTCTTTTGGGTTTTCCACATATAGTATCATAATGATGATACCTTTTTCTTAAGGATATATTTAACTCCTGGCTAACTTGTGTAATGATTTCCTTTGGAAAGTGGCAGTATGAGCAGGGAAAGACCTTCCATCTTTACTTTTATATGAAATATGTATTTTGGTTTGGTTTTTACTGAGAAGAGACAGTTTCTCTTCAAGAGAATAAGAGATGACCTTTAAAGTATGATGACAAAAGAACTATGTGTACTTGATGAAATTTCCATAATTTAATATTCAGAAATTAATTCAAGGAAGAATTCCTAAATCTTTAAACCTTCTTAGTTTACCTTTGAGAGTCCAGGGGTGGATTATTGGGCAGTATATCCCAAGCAAAATAGTAAGAGGAGATTTTTATTTATTAACCTTTACAGAACCTAGTAAATTGCCAAAGCTCTTTTCTGTTCAGCTTTGTCTCATCTTTTAAAATACCAGCTTGAATCCCTTATCTTCTAACTTCTTCAAGTCTTAGGAATTTAATTCCCCTCTGGATGCCTACAATCTGCACCATGTATTTTAGTTTTTAATTCCATTGATTTTTATTGTTTTATAACTTTAGCCTTCTCACCTGAATTAGAGCAAAAGTTTTTGCAGTTTAAAATCATAATATATAGTTTTTTTATTGTTCCACATTGGTTAACATGGTGATGAGTGTATGGTTGGTAAATATGTGTTGCTTATTTTTAAGCTTTTTATTGTGGAAAATTTCAAAATAATATAAGGAAGCCATGAATCATTTCATTGCCAGTTTCAATAATTATCAACTCATTACCAGTTTTGCTTCATTATTATCTTTACACATTTTCTATTTCTGGATCATTTTGAAGTGCATGTATAATAACTTATTTTATCTGTAAATATTTCATCATATATCTTTAAACATAAGAATAGTTTTGAAAACATAGATCACTATAAGATTATTATATCTAAATAATTAAATATAATTACATAATGATATACAACATTTTATCAGTGTTAAAATTTCCTTGAGTGTCACATTTTATTTTACTATTTGCTAAAATCAGGATCTGCAGAAGATCCATTGATATCAGTCTCTTAGGTCTTTAATAATCCGTAGGTTTCTTCTTCCCATCTGTTTTTTTCTACTTCTTGGTTTATTTCTTTAAAAAAGTGAATGATTTGTCCTAGAACTGCCAACATTTAGATGTTGTTGATTATATTCTTATGGTATCATTTAACAAGTTTTTCTATATTTATCCAAAAACATTATAGTTAGGTCTAGAATGTTAATAAGGCTCTTTCCCTTCCTTTTACAAGAATACTTCAAAGGTGAAAGATGTGTTTTTCAATCCTGAGATACAAAACAACTGGTTGACAGTTTTTATGATTTTAGCAGCCTTTGGCATTCATTGTGTATATCCATTCATTCATTAGAATGGTAACATTCTGTATCTATCATTTATCAGTTGAAATACATATATAAAAGAAACTTCCTGACAACACCTGCCCTTGACAAAAACATCTAACTTCAATTGGGGGAGACTGTGTGAAAATTTATTTAACAATTATTTTTTTTTTAAAGATTTTATTTATTTATTTGACAGAGAGAGATCACAGGTAGATAGAGAGGCTGGCAGAGAGAGAGAGAGAGAGGGAAACAGGCTCCCTGCCGAGCAGCCGAGCAGAGGAACCCGATGCGGGACTCGATCCCAGGACCCTGAGATCATGACCTGAGCCGAAGGCAGCGGCTTAACCCACGAGCCACCCAGGCGCCCCAACAATTATTTTTTTAAATGGAATAATTATCTAGCCATTAGGGGATGTTAAGAGTGACATATGATACCAATAAAGAAAACCAACCAGAAACTTAATGGGGATATCAGCAAAAAAGATAGTCAAGGAAAGCAAGTTAAAACCAGTCACTTCCTGGTGCTCAGGAAGACTATGTGTGGGCCCCAGGTTGCACAGCCTTCAGAATGATGTCAGAAATTGCATATTCTAGACAAAACAGACTTCAGCAAAGTAGTCTAGTCACGTCACTAAAAAATAAACAACCAAACAATATCAACAAACGTGGGACATATGAATCAGAATTCAGAGTGACTACAATATATTATCAAAAATTTCCTGCTTTTAGCAGAAGATTAGGAGATGTGAAAAGAAACAGGAAAGTGTCATGCATACTCAATGAATTAAATGAATTCATTGAATTCATTGATGAATTAAAGATAGGTATAATGACAATGTCACACCAAATGGTAGAAATTATTTTAAAAAGAATCAAATGAAAATTCTAAATTTGGAAAACACATAGCTGAAATGAAGAGTTACTAGAGGGCCCACAAGTCAATTTGAGTGTACAGAAGAAAATCTATGAACTTGAAGATAGATTAATGAAGATTATGTAATCTAAAGAACAAAGAGGAAAAATAAAGAGAACCTCAGAGGTTGCCTTAAAAATGTGTAATATGTGTAGTAGGAATGCCAGAAGGAGAAAAGAAAGAATAAGAGGAAGAAAAAATATGTAATATGTTTTATAGGAATACCAGAAGAAGAAAAGAAAGAAGAGGTAGAAAAAGTTGGAAAAATAGTGGCTGAAAACTTCCCAATTTGATGTAAAACATCAATCTATATATCCGAGGGGTTCAACAAACCCAATAAACACAGAGATAGGATAAACACAAAGAGATCCAGACCCAGGCACATCATAGTCAAATGTTGAAAGCCAAAGACAAAGAAAAAATTATTTTTATATACGAGGGAACACCAATAAAATTAACAGCGACATCTTTCCAAATCTATTCAATGAGTTGAGGGGAAGATGACAAAGTTGGAGAACCCTAAGCTTACCTCATTCCATGGATACAGGTAGATAACACCCACATCAATGTAAAAAAAAACCAAAATGACCCAAAGACTCGGAGAACAGACTTGCCACAGCCAAATGTATAGAAGAGGGGATTCTGAAGAAGGTAGGAAGTGTGGAGACCTGGCCAGGATCTATATGAACCCAAGAGACTGTCCACCAGAGGGAAGGAGGCCGTAGACATGGAGAAGGAAGAGAAACAGACTCTCACACTAGGGAACCTGCACAGGGAAAACAAATCCCCATAACCTATGGCTTTGAAAACCAGAGGGGCATAATTTCATGTGTTCTTCTGATCAGCAGGGCTTAATCTGGAGCTTTAAAAATCAGTGGGGTTTGGCTTTTGGAGAGCTTGAAGAGTGAAAGGAAATAATCCCTGCTCTTGATGAGATAGTACAACAAACAACCCCTTAGAGATGCAGCATAGTAGTAGCAGCTTGAAAAATGCCCGGGGTATACAGGAGGGGTATTTTTTCAATAATCTCAGAGTGTGTGCTGGAAGGGCAGAGATCATTTGGAGATTTCTCTCAGAACAAAGGAACAGGCAGATGCCATTCCCCCCCCCCCCCGTCCCCACTCCTCCCAATCCCAGCCTAGATACATGGATATTGGCAGGAGCCAGTATAGTGCCTACCTAACTTACTAATAGGGCACTTACCCATTTTCTCCTGAAGACAAACCCCCTCCAAATGGGCCACTGCTCCAGGTCCCCTCCCAGAGTAGACCTGCACAAACCTTGTCAACTGCCCCGTGTTCTCTTGCAGACTTGCTCCTTCCAATATGCTCTTAGCCAGAGCCCATCCAAAACAGTGCCACAAGCCTGACAGGTTGCAAGCAGCCCTGGCAGGGCCCACCACCACTCCAAAGTGACTCCTACCCCAAGGAAAGAGGAAGATAACCACACATACTAGTCTGACTGAAGCCCTAGCTATAGGCTGTGGGCAGACATCTACTCTGACTACAGCCCCCACCCACCAATGAAAGCTTCTTAGGAAGCCACACAGGGAAAGCACCCAGCAGTTCATTGCTATCACGTCTCTGGCAAGCACGTGGTCTGACTCTGTGCAAGCCCAAGGCAGCCCCAGACTGGCCCACTAATGAAAGGGGGACCAGACTGCAGACTCATGAAAGAAAAGGACAAATCACAGCAAGAGAGCTAAATGAAACAGAGATAACTAATTTCCCTGAGAGAATTTAAAGTAATGGTCACAAAGATACTCACTGGTCTTGAGAAAAGTGTGGAGGACCTCATTGAGATGCTCAATAAAGAGAAAACATAAAAAAGAATGAATCAGAGATGAAGAACTTAATAACTGAAATTAAAAATACACTAGACGTAATAAATAGTGGACTAGAGGAAACAGAAGTATTGATAAAAGACCCGAAGAACAGAGTAATGAAAAGTAATCAAGCTGAATAAGAGAGAGAAAAATTAATAATAATAAATGAAAACAGACTTAGCTCAGCAAAACCAACAAGCATAATAATATTTACATTATAGGGATCCCATAAAAAGAAGAAAGAGAAATGCGGGCAGGAAATTTATTTGAAGAAATAATAACTGAAAACTTCCCAGATTTGAAGAAAGAAACAGAAATTCAGATGTAGGAAGCACAGAGAACCACCAACAAAATCAACCCAAGGTCCACACAAAGACACATAGTGATTTAAAGGGTAAAAAGTAGTGATAAAGAGAGAAGTTTAAAAGCAGCAAAAAACCACAGTTGCATACAAGAGAAACCCCAAAAAGCTATCAGTTGATATTTCAGCAGAAATTTTGCAGCCCCAAAGGGAGTGGCATGATATATTCAAAGTGCAGAAAGAAAAAAAACTTGCAACCAAGAATAATCTATCCATAAGTCAAGCAGTGAGAGTAAATTATCATACAGTCTCACTTGTGGAACACAAGGAATAGCATGGAAGACATTAGGAGATGGAAAGGAAAAGTGAATTGGGGGAAATCAGAGGGGGAGACAAAGCCTGAGAGACTGTGGACTCTGAGAAACAAACTGAGAGTTTTGGAGGGGATGGGAGGTGGGGGGATACCTGAGCCTGGTAGTGGTTATTAAGGAGGGCATGTATTGCACAGAGCACTGGGTGTGGTGCATAAACAATGAATCTCGGAACACTGAAAAAAATAAAAAAATCCAACAAAGCTATAATTCAAAATAGAAGGAGGAATAGAGTTTCCCAAACAAACAAAAGTTGAAGAAATTCATGACCACGAAACTGGGTCCTACAAGAAATGCAAAAGAGAGTGGAAAGGAAAGATCATAAGCAGGAGTAAGAAAAACAGGAAGCAGAAAAGCAGTAAAATTAAGTATATCTGTAGAAATCAATCAAGGGGTTCACAGAACAAAAGGATGAAAATTACAACATCATACAACTAAAATGTGGATAGGAGTTAAGGAGTGGGTTCAAACTTAAGCAACATCAACCTAATATAGACTGCTGTATGCATAAGATGCTATTCAAACCTCATGATAACTACAAATCAAAAACCAGTAAAAGATATGCAATAAAATAAAGAGAAAGAAATTAAAATATAGCACTAAAAAAGCTAGCAAGCCATGACAGAAGAGACCAAGAGAAGAAATGAAGAGAGAAGAACTACAAAAACAACCATAAAACAAGGAGCAAAATGGCAATCAGTACATAACTATCAATAATTGCTTTGAATGTAAATGGACTGAATATTCCAATCAAAAGACATAGGGTGATGGAGTGAATAAAATAACAAGGGCCCCCTATATGCTACCTACAAGAGACTCATTTCAGACCTAAACACACATGCAGACTGAAAGTGAAGGGCTGGAAAAGAATTTTTCTTGCAAATGGAAGTGAAAAGAAAACTGAGGTAGTACCACTTATATGAGACAAAATGGACTTTAAAACAAAGACTGTAACAAGATACAAAGAAGGACTCTACATAATCATAAAGGGAACAATCTAAAAAGAAGATATCAATTGGAAATATTTATGCACCCAATATGGGAGCAGCCACATACATAAAACAGCTAATCACAAACACAAAGGAAGAAATCAACAGTAATACAATAATAGTAGGGGGCTTTACCACCCCACTTAGATCACTGGAAAGATCATCCAACAGAAAATCAACAAGGAAACAGTGGCCTTGAATGCCACATTGGACCAGATGAATCTGACAGATATATTCAGAACATTCCATCCTAAAACAGAGGAATACACTTTTTTTTCAGGTACACATGGAACTTTCTCCAGAAGAGATCACATTAGGCCACAAAACAAATCTCAACCAACTTAAAAATATTGAAGTGGTACCATGCATCTTTTCTAATTACAGTGCTATGAAACAAGGAAATCAAGCACAAGAAAAAATCTGGAAAGAACACAAATACACGGAGGTTAAATAACATACTACTGAACAGTGAATGTGTCAACCAAGAAATCAAAGAAGAAACCAAAAATATGCATGGAGACAAATGAAAATGAAAACACAGTGGTCTGAAATCTTTGGGATACAGCAACTGCTGTTTTGAGAGGGAAGTTTATAACAATATAGGTCTATCTCAAGAAGCAATAAAAATTTCAAATAAACATCAACTTCTCACTTAAAGGAAATGGAAAAAGAAGATGAAGGAAAACCCAAAACCAGTAGAAGGAAAAAAATAATAAAGATTAGAGAAATAAACAAAATAGAAACTAAACAGAAAACAAAAACCAGAAACTACTAGAATAGACCAATGAAACCAGGAGCTGGTTCTTTGAAAAAAATCAACAAAATTGATAAATCTTGGGCCAGACCCATTAAATAGTGTGTGTGTGTGTGTGTGTGTGTGTGTGTGTGTGTGTGTGTTGGGGTGGGGGGACTCAAATAAATAAAATTAGAAATAAAAGTAGAGAAACACCATCCAACATTATAGAAATACAAAGGACTACAAAATATTATTATAAAAAATTATATGCCAGCAAAGGGACAGCCTGGAAGAAATAGAAACATGTAACTTCCCAAAACTGAATCAGGAAGAAATAGAACATACGAACAGACTGATTACCTGCAATTAAATTGAATCTGTACTAAAAAAAACTCTGAACAAACAAAAGTCCATGACCAGATAGCTTCACAGGTGAATTCTACCAAACATTTAAAAAAGAATTAATACCTATTCTCCAAATCCATTTTATGAGGCCAGCATTATTATCCTGATAATAAAACCACATAGAGACACTACAACATAAGAGAACTACAGGCAATATCTCTGATGAACATGGATACAAATATCCTTGACAAAATATTAGCAAACCAATCAACAATATATTTAAAAAGTCACTCAGCATGAGCAAGTGGGATTTATTCCTGGGATGCAAGGGTGGTTCAATATTTGCAAATCAACCAATGTGATACATCACATAAACATAAGAAAGGATAAAAACCACATTACCATCTTAATAGATGCAGAAAAAGCATTTGAAAAAGTACATATCCATTCATGATAAAAACCCTCAACAAAGTAGGTTTGTAGGGAACATACCTCAACACAGTATAATCCATATAAGAAAAACCTACAGCCAACATCATACTCAATGGTGAAAAACTGAGAAATTTTCCCCTAAGGTCAGGAACAAGACAAGGTTGTCAACTCTCACCACTTTTATTCAACATGGAACTAGAAGGCCTAGCCATAGCAATCAGACAAGAAAGAGAAATAAAAGGCATACAAATTGGTAAGGAAGAAGTAAAACTTTCACTAGTTGCAGATGACATAAAACTACATAAAACCCTAAAGATTCCACCAAAAAACTATAATTGATAAATGAATTCATTAATGTCACAGGATACAAAATCACCATACAGGAAATCCATTGCATTTCTATACACTAATAAAGAAACAAAAGAAAGAAAAATTAAGAATATAATCCCATTTATAAGTACACCAAAAATAATATAATACCTAGGAATAATATTAACCAAGGAAGTAAAAAACCTGTACTCTGAAAACTATAAAACATTGATGAAAGAAGTTGAAGATGACACAAACAAATGGAAAGATAGTCAATGCTCATGGATTGGAAGAACAAATATTGTTAAAATATCTACTTTCTAAATCTATAGATTTAATACCATACTTATCAAACAACAAAAGCATTTTTCACAGAACTAGAAAAGAAAATCTTAAAATTTGTATGGAAAACAAAGACCTTGAATATCCAAAGCAATCTAGAAAAAGAAGAACAAAACTTGAGGTATCACAATCCAGGTATCAAGATATACTACAGAGCTATAATAATCAAAACAGTATTGTACTGGGACGCCTGGGTGGCTCAGTCAGTTAAGCAGTTGCTTTAGGCTCAGGTTATGATCCCGGGGTCTTGGGATAGAGCCCCATATTGGACTCCCTGCTCAACAGGGAATCTGTTTTCCCCTCTGCCTCTCCCCCTGCTCATTCTCTCTCTCCCTAGCTCACTCACTCTCAAATAAATAAATAAAAATCTTAAAAAAAGAAAAAAACCCAGTATGGTACTGGAACAAAAATAGACATATAAATTAATAAAACAGAATGGAAAGCCCAGAAAGAAATCCACCATTATATGGTTAATTAATAGTAGACAGAGGAGGCAAGAATATGTAATGGGAAAGGGCAGTATCTTCAACAAATGTGTTGGGAACACTGGACAGCTACATGCAAAATGAAACTGCACCACTTTCTCACACCATACACAATAATAAACTCAAAATGGATTAAAGACCTATATGTGAGAATGAAACCATAAAAATCCTAGAGGAGAGCACAGGCAGTAATTTCTCTAACATTGGTCATAGCAACTTTTTTTCTAGATATGTCTCCTGAGCCAAAGGAAACAAAAGAAAAAGTGAACTATTGGGTTTACATCAAAATAAAAATCTTCTGCACAGCAAAGGAAAAAATCAAGAAAAATAAAAGACGATCTACTGAATAGGAGAAGATGTTTGCAAATGAAAAATCCAATAAAAGGCTAGTATCTAAAATGTAAAAAGAATTTATAGAATTCAACACCAAAACCCCCAAATAATCCAATTAAAAGTGGACAGTGGACAGAGGACAGAGGACATGAACAGAAATTTCTCCAAAGAAGACATTCTTCATAAATAGGTAATATATTTCATATGATAAGTCCACATGCAATTAGGTCTATTTCTAAATTTTCTATTTGCTTTTATTGGCTTATTTAATTACAAATACCACACTTCTTATTGCAGAAATTTCATGTTTTGGGGTCTCATATGACTAGTTTGCCCTCATTGTACTTGGTGTTCAGAAAGTTTCCCATCTATGTTTGCTTGTTTACTTTTTGAATTCTAGAATTAATTCTCTAAGTCCAGAAAAAAAATCCATTTATGTTGTTTTTATTGTTAATGTTTTAAATTTGTGGGAAGTAAAAAATTGATTCTAGAGAATGAGTAAGCAGATCTATAAGTTTTGCAAATTTTAGGCAGTTGGTATGTAGTAATGAAGAGCTTTTTGTAGCACAGTGGAAAAGAGAGGGAATTTTGGAGAAACCTAGATTCAAATTTCTATTTGCTTCCTTACTTACTAGATGTGCAAACTTTAACAAGTTGATTAATTTCCCTATGCTTGCATTTTCTCATTTAGAAAATGGAGATAACACTGAAGGTAGGGGTTGTTTTGGGAATTAAACCTTCACAGGTGTGAATTTTCTGGTTCTTTTTCTTTCTTCTCTGATGCATAATGCCTGGTATAGCACCTCGTCCATAGTGGAAACTACATAAATAAATATCTGTTGAATAAGTCAGTGATATATCTGCCAAAGTTCATAGCATATAATGGGAAATCAAATGTTAGTTTGCTTTTTTTTTTTTTAATTTTAGAAACTATGCCAACATCAAATTCATAATCTTAAGCTATTTCCTTTGGCTTTTCATATTATTGAAATATTTTCTATAAAAGCCAGGAATGAACATTTTTCTCTACGATACCATTTACAATGAAAGTTTGATGTGGTTGAATGTGATTTTCTGAAGCTTATATTTTCAGTTTATATTTTCTTTAGTTTTTTATTTACAATAGCCCTAAGTGATTGCTTACTGGAAGCAATTCATGAGGAATAAATTAAAAGTAGACTTACGGGAATAATGAGAAGAAAGATCAGTAAGTCATATCCATACTATCCATATGCATTTTAACGCTGCATAAGATTTGCAATTGGAGAAAAAAATCTCTGAAAAAAAAGATTTTTATCGGTTTCATTTGTTCGTGAGTGGGGTTATATTTGTTGTTAAATAGTAAAATTTTTAAAGCAAGTAACTGCAAAGGAAAGCAAAACAAAACTACTACTCAATGAGTTGGTAGCAAGATTAGAATGAGAGAATGACTTATGTAGCTGTGAGTAAGATTCTCAATAGCAGTAAATAGCTTTAATTGCTCAATCTTTCACTCAATATATATTCTTTCAATATTCTCTAAGTATATATTTAGAAATTTTAAATACGTTCTTTGATTTTTCTAAATATATATATAGAGAGAGACAGACTGTGGAATATACAGAAAAAGACAGAAAAAGACAAAGAGAGACTGTTAAATACAATGAACCTAGTTCCATCCTTGTACAGAAAAGTGTAGGGTAGAAAAATGCATATTGATATACTGATAGAAGCCCTGACTTCTGACAATGATTGCGGGAATTATATCTTTAATAATTCATGAAGATTGAGTCAGTTTGTATTAATGGAAGCAAGATTGTCTTCCTTTAATTAACTGGAACAGTCCTAATGATGTTGTGGAGGGTTACCTAAGCTAGTTATAAATGTAGCTCTTTTTTCTTCAAAATGTCCAGGTTCTTTGGTCAGTAGCCAACACTAACTGGTTTTGACACAGGCTTTCCTGCAGGCTTAGGCTCTTCTAGTGTAAAAATTTCCCTCCAGTGTCTCTCTTTTTATCCTCCTTGTTTTCTTGGAACTACTGCTATAAAATGATACATGCATATTAGTAGATACATATTTCTATTAATATTTAATTATGGTATAGTAGAATTTATAGACCTTGAAATAAAAAAAAAAGTTAAATTCAAATTTTGGCTTTACTATTTATTAGTCGAATGACCAGGGCAAATCATTTGATTTCTCTGAATATTGGTTTCTTGCTAGGCAAACCAGCAGGTAATTTCTTCAATTACAATTCTAAATGCTTAACACAGTGTTAGGCACAAAGTAAATACTCAATCCAGAGTTGCTTTTACTATTCATTATAATCTGAAATTAATCTGACTAGCTTCCCTGGAAGGATATATAGGGAGATAGCTGTTATGTGTGTGTCTCCTTTGGGAAGTTGTTTGGTAAGGAGGAAACCAGGTTTCTTCCTTCTAATTCATCAAAGACTTTCACTTCTTAAACCCCCTGGTTCATTCCCATATGTCAAATTAACACTTCACACAGCTAATCCCTCCCCTTTGAAACATTTCTGCACATACCTCCCAGGAGGCTGATCTATTTGTCTAGAGGCTCCTTCTCAGCCTCCTTTGCTTGTTTGTTTTCAGCAAATTGATAACCTAAATTTTGCAATGTTCCAAAGGCTTAGTTCTTTGACCTCCCTTTTCCTATACTCATTCCTTTGCGGTCCTTTTCATTTTCATAACCTTTAAGCACCATTTTAATGCTGATCACTTCCCATCTTAATGCTCAGCTCAGACCTCACTCCTGAGTCTCACACACAAATACCCAACTGATCTTATCTCAGTTTTTTTCATTCATAAAACGAGTTTGGTAATACCATTCTGTCTGTTCTCTGGCTCAGGTTTTTGAGGATGAAAATGAATTTGTGAATGATGTTAGAAAACTCCAAAGGTATATGAAGCATAATTATCTTGTAACATTTTAATATATGCAATATGTTAACTAAACACCATAATAACTACATTTTGTGTTCAAAACTAAACAACTAACTTACTAACTAGCATTTTTTCAATAACTTTAAATTTGAATGTACTATAATCATTAAATTCTAAATTTCGGGCACAGTTTGCAGGCTCCTACAAAGATGCTATTTTGGGGAATAGTGCACAAACCATGCTAGCATGTCTTTTGTCATTACACTTATTTACTTTATTTCCTTTTGGTAATTCACTATAATGTCAATGAGTAAGGTTTCCTTATTAAAAGTTAAGAATGTCAGTTTGAGTAGAAACAAAATAAAAATAATCCTATTTTTATTTTTATCCTATTTTTATCCATGAAAGTGACTTAAAGAAAAAAAATGACATACAGAAACAAAATAAAAATAATCCTATTTTTATTTTTATCCTATTTTTATCCATGAAAGTGACTTAAAGGAAAAAGAAAATGACATACAGAAATAATAATAATAATAAAAAATAACCAACAACGAACGGTTAAATGCTAACAGAAAGAAAGCAACATAACACACTCTACAGAAGAGATTCTCAATAATCAAGTGGACAGGGGAACCAGTTACATGGATGAGATTCAGAATACTTCTTAACTGTAATGTTTGCTTGGTGGACTCGAAGATTTTGTATGGCCTGACAATGGGAATTTCCCTTCACCAAGGGTAATCTGAATAACATCTCTGCAGAGTGCCTAACCTGCCAGCAGCAATGTCCAGTATTGAGACTTCAATATGGCACCATTCCACCTGGATTACCAGCCAATCATCGATACAGGTTGATTGCACTGTACCACTCTTTCATGGAGAGAACAGAATTTGGCTTCCCTGGAATGGATAGTTGCTATAGATGCTATAGATTTGCATTTTCTAGTTGTCATGTTCTTGCCATCAGTGCCATCACAGTTAGGATATTGACATTTATATAATCAAGATATAGAATATTTTTATCAACACAAAGATCTCTTATGGTGCCCTTTTATAGCCATGCCACCTATCTTCCACACCGTTATCTCTGATTCTTAAAATAATCATTAATCTCTTCCCCATCTCTATAATTTTATTTCAAAAATGTGATATAAACAAAATGATATATGACCTTTTGAGAGTAGCTGTTTTAACTTAGCACAATTCCCTGGCAATTAATACTAGTTATTGTATATATCAGTAGTTCATTCCTTTTTATTGCTGAGTAATATTCTGTAGTATGGATTCATCCATTTCTTTAACCATTCACCTATTGAGAGACATCAATAGGATTGCTTCCAGTTTGGGGCTATGATCAGTCCTGTATAGTTTGTGTGAATGTAACTTTTTATTTCTCTGGGATAAGTGCCCAAGTATATCATACAGGATATGCCCGTATGTCCAAGCATTCATACGGGAATTACATTTTTAATTTTATAAGAAACTGCCAAACTGTTTTCCAAAGTGGATGTATTATTTTCCTTTTCACCAAAAATATATGCTAGATCTAGTTTCTTTGCATTCTCCACAGCATTTGGAGTTAGCACTACTTTCTATTTTAGCCATTCTGATATACCTATAGTGATATCTCACTGTAGTTTTAATTTGCATTTCCCTAATGATAAGTGATGTTGAGTATATTTTCATATGCCTACTTGCTATCTGTATCTTATTGTGTGAAATGTCTGTTCATGGCTTTTGGCTATTTTCCAATTTTTTCCCCTTCTTTTCTGTTGAGTTTTGAGTTATTTACATTTTGAGAGTTTAAAATAATAGTCCTTTGTTTGATATGTGGTTTACAAATATTTTCCCCCACAATATAACATATTTTTGTCATTTTTAGTAAGGTTTTTCAGAGCAAAAGTTTTTAATTTTGGTAAGGTTCAATTGTTCAATTTTCCCTTCTCTGATTCATGCTTTAAGGGTCAAGTCTAAAAACTCTTTGCCTAGACTTAGATCCCAAAGGGTTTTCTCCTATGTTATTTTTCTAAAAGTTTTATAGTTTTTATTGTACATTTAAGTCTGTGATCTATTTTGAGTTAATTTTTGTATAAGGCATACAGTTTTTTTATATGAGGTTCACTTTTTATTTTTTTGCCAATGGATGTCCAATTTTCCTAGTACCATTTATTGAAAAGGCATTTTTCTCCCATTGAATTTTGCACTCTTGTCATATTTATCTATATGCCTTTCCCTCCACTAATATCACACTATTTTAATTACTGTAACTTATAGTAAGTCTTAATATTGGACAGAGTGATACTTTCTCCTTTATTCTTTTTCAAGATTGTTTTAGATTTATATTTATTCTATGGCTTCTTCCTTTCTTAGAATTTTATAATAATCCACAGACCTTTAAATACTTTATTTACCACTATGGTATCTCACACTTTAAAAAAGGATTTACTGTCTTGCCATTAACTTTATCATACAGCAGTGGATGGCATGGTAGCCTAGGAAATTGGTCTATTAAAAACTCAATTATGCAGTCACAAATGGGATCCTTTCTTACAAGATGTAGTATGGTAGTATAACTAGCTACCAGTATATAGTATTGTTTCTTTCTTAGACAGAAATCATGAATCTAGAGCCAAAGGTAGAAGAAGTTGTGGCTCCTTTCACTAGTATCATTTTGAATCTCTTCCAGAATTTCTGCTTCTAATCCTATAACTTGGAATTATATTGATGCAGAGAGGTTAGTTAACAGATAATATAGGCTTTCATGAAGAAAAATATTATTTGTTCCATTGAACTAGGTGTTAAGACTACCGTCTGGCCATTTGGGGCTTCTAGTCAGTCCCTCATTAACCAGGTGAAGAAGGTGTTTACAGTGTTAACTGGGGATCCTGATCTTGATTATCAAAGAGAAACAGTGTTTGTGTTTCACAGTGAGAATGAGGAAATCTAGTTCTAGAAACTAGCATTCCTGGAGTGCTTTTAGTACATCCATACTACAGAGAAGACAACTAAGAGTAAGTTCCTTTAGTAGAGAAGATATGAATTATAAAAATAAATGTCCATTTGTGGGGCTGGCAGAGAGAAGAGAACATGCAATAGATACTGACAAACAAGGCTGTAGTTATCAACTACAACCTTGTAATCAGATGCAAAAATGAGGATTAGAGTAGTTGTGAATATATTTTCTTTGCTTTATGATCATGATACTTGTATATATTAACTAATCTTTCTTGTCTCTTCTTTCCCTACTATTTAATATAAGGTGAACTGGTAGTTGTGAATCTAATAATCTTTAAGTTGAAGATATCAAAGGGGAATTGTGGTTTAACTGGGAAAGGAGAGAGCATTACTTCAAGATAGAAGCAGTGACTTTTGGGATGTGAGGTCATCTCTTTTGGGGAGATGATGAGTATATCAGATATGAGAGATAGTTGCATTAGGTAGGTGGAAACATATTGTTTCCGTTTCAATATGGTTGAAGAGTATAAGTGGGTCCTGAGTGGCTATCAAGGAACTGGCACTCATTCTGGGTCCTCTCTTTTCTTATTTTTATTGTTTGTTTATTTTGAAAGGTTCTTTCTGAGCACTGAAATAGAAAGAGATAAAGAAACAGTTATGGCATTTGGTCTTGTTTCCTGCCAACCTAGCTCAATGAAGCACTGCCTGCCCATATCCTCTCCACACACACATTGCAGCTTATTTAAGCCTTCTTCAAGACCTGAAGTGCAGTGAGTAGCTCATTTTTCTGCTTCTCCACTTGCCAGCATATAGAACCACAACTATAACAAATGTCTGAGCCATGGAGGTGGGGGGTGGGACCAATCCCAGTAAAACCCCTCAGGTTTGTAGGCTAAATGAGACTTATTAAAAAGAGGTTGTTCGGAGGGCTCTATCCATTTAGCGAATTAACCTTAGTGTGTTCTTTAACTACCAGTGAGTTGATCTCTGATTCCTTATTTGACTGCCTTAGGGGAGCACTGACTCCTGAGCAGGTAGAGAAGAAGGAAGCAAGTACAATTGACAGTTATCGGCAAAGGCTGTATGATAATGCAGTGATATACAGGTAGGCAGCATTGTGTTGTTTTCTCTTTGCCTTCACCTGGTGGTCGTCCTCATCTGAGCTCATACATGGGAGCCTCCATTTCCCGGAAGGAGTACAAAATCAGACACTAAAAGAAGCCACATTACTGGCTTAGAAAACAAAAATGGAAAAATTTGAATGGAGATGGGATCTGACAAAACTGGTTTTTCCCTTGTCATTCAAATATATGTGTCCTCTGAGCTGGGAAGGAAGAGAAGTCTATAAGGGTAAGAGCTTGTTGCTGGTATATATGTGTATGGTGGGCAGAGGAGAGGGCTGCCCCATCGCCTCCATGGGACTAAAATAAAAAATAAAAAACAAACAAACAAACAAACAAACAAATAATGCAAGGATCTGAGCATTAAAGCGACAAATAACCTGATCTTGTTTTCCTTTTTCTTATTGGATAGTGGAGTAGAACTGGTTGTGTGAAAGCATAGATGGGAGTTCTAAGTACAGACTTAGAGTGTCCACATCCCCTAAAGAGCTAGTTGAACACCCAGGTACTTTCTGGTGAGATCAAAGGTGGCCCAGATTTGACAGTGAGTACTGGAAGGTGAAAAGGATTCTGGGAAGTGGTAGATGGAGTGGGGTGGGCTTTGAGCTGCAGGCCAGGTGGCAGATGCTGCCTCTCTGTGGATCCCAGTGTGAGGAAGTTAAAGACTAAGACAGGGCTACCTCTTGCCCATAATTTCACAGCACTGAATACACTCAGAGCAGAGAATCAGCCTCAGGAAAAATCCTCCATGACTGAATTTCAAACTTAAATGACTAATAGAATAGTAAATTTGAATAGTTTACTACTATTTTTCTACCCTCGGGTAAAGATGGGGACTCAAAGTAGAAACCAAGTCCTTATATAGAGAAACAAAATTAAATATCTGCAAGCCTGATACATCAGTAAATATATGTTCTGCTTATAACAGCTATATCCTGTTTCAATCATTCTAATGGACCTCTTCAAGTTTTAGAGAGAAGTGGCAGAAGATAGTATTATTTTCAATAAATGCAAAAGTTATCTTAGTGATGATGGGATTCTAAAGGTAGCGAGTTTTAAATCTTTTGAATAGACTTCCCCAGATGCAAGAATAACATGTATTTGTAATGAGAAATATGACTATTTTTAAAAAGATTTTATTTATTTATTTGACAAAGATCACAAGTAGGCAGAGAGGCAGGCAGAGAAAGAGAGAGAGATGGAAGCAGGCTCCCTGCTGAGCAGAAAACCAGATGCCCTGCTAGATCCCAGGATGCTGGGATCGTGACCTAAGCCGAAGGCAGAGACTTTAACCCACTGAGCCACCCAGATGCCCCAAATATGACTATTTTAAAAGAGGTTTTGTAATTAGCCCCTTGTAATGTGTCACGTATTTTAAAGTGCATGTATTATTCAGCAGAGATTTTTATTTTATAATTGGTTTACTTCAATTCTTTAATTTGTCCATAAGGAGCTTATAAAAATGCTAACATTAACTGTGATATATATATGTATATATACATATATATATTATATAACATATATATTAAAAAGTTAACTTATTTTTTTAGATAAGAAAGTTACTTTTTGTTTTATAAATCATATATTATTTTTACTATTATAATTTTTAATATTCTCCTGACTTTCCTTTTACTTCAAAAGATCATGAAGGTATTAGTTTAAATTCTTTCTTTGAAAAGAACTTTTTATCAGGAAAACATAAGATGAATTTAGCAAAATAAAGCAGTAATTAAAGACAATAGCTAGCACTTTTCCCAGTGATTTGTAGAGCAAAAGTTTCACTTCAGATGCTGTTTTCACAGATGACTTAAAAGCAGTTGACTTTGGGGTACCTAGATGGCTCAGTGGGTTAAAGTCTCTGCCTTCAGCTCAGGTCATGATCCCAGGGTCTTGGGATGGAGCCCCACATTGGGCTGTCTGCTTGGCAGGGAGCCTGCTTCCACCTCTCTCTCTCTGCTTGCCTCTCTGCCTACTTGTGATCTCTGTCTGTCAAATAAATAAATAAAATCTTTAAAAAAAAAGTAGTTGGCTTTATTAGCTTCTATTTTCTTATCATAAACAAAATTTTGCAAATATTTAATTATATAATTCTAACTGACTTCTTCCTTAAAGAACATCTTCTTAGGGTTTTTTTTCTTCAAAGAATATGTGATTCTAGAATGTCTGAAAGGCTTAGGTCCTTCGTTATGATTTGTTTTTAAGTAGTTGAAAAGACTTTCTTACAGAGAATATCACACAGCACTTTCTCCAGAAGAGGAAAGCTTGCCTGCAAAGCAACTTGTAGTCGCCAGAAACCACATCTGTACCTACAGTGTAGATTCATCTGACATTGCAAAATTACAGTCCTGTGAGACCATATTTAATAAATAAAATAATAAAAATATTTTTATATTTTTTACTTTAATCCATACTAAAGCCTCATTCTATGTCAGAAAGACAATTATAATAATGGACAACATTTTGTCTGTCCCTTGATCATTTGTAAACATGTATATATACACAAGTTGTATATGTAAGCATGTACACTACACCAACTCCTGACTGGTCTGGCTATGGAGGAGATTCTTTTCCATTTTTCAATCATTTAGAGATAGAAATTGCACATAATGCTCAGTACAGAGGAAGAAGATAAGCCGTGTTAGATCCATTTTTAACCATTAAGGAAGGTTATTTATAAAATTGTGGCTCATGAGGGAGAATAAATGATCTTTATTAAAATGAAGGAAATTGCGTGCTTCTAAAAAATCTTAAAATAAGTAATTCCAACAATGGAGGAAACAAAATCACCCCTTGGCAAATCTTGATAGATTACTTATGCTTTTGGAATACAGTCATTCAGGCGTATGACCGTCCTTGATTAATAATGAATGTGGTTTCAGGATCATCGTAGCACTGTATTGTGTTACAAAGCCAGCACTAATCATTTGGAATAGAAGCAACAAATGCAATTACTCCATAATCAGACTAGATCAGCCAATGATAGCTCATCAGAGGAAAATGTATAATATAACCATAATTCTCTAAATTGGCTTTATATAATAAAACATAAAATACAACCAGACTAGGTTTTCCGTAGTGGTTGAGAGATAGCCTTAATTTCATTCTCTCAAAGAGGTGATTGTGTTAGAGAAACTTCAAAGGGATCAAGAGACTGAGAGAATGAAGAGATGAACTCAACAGAATCAGTCAATAGGAGTGGATATTTTGAACCCAAGTTAGACTGCATTCTACTCTTCTTTGTTCCCCTAAAGAATGCTGTTCCTGCTCTGTAACATCTTGTGTCCTTTATCATTGGTTATCACAGGGACTATATAAAATTGACCTTGGTGTTCGTGTTTGCATTCATCTTCTCTTCTGTTCACATGGATAATTCATGTCATAGTATCATCTCTCATATCTGTGTTCTCTGCAGGTTTCTTCAGGCAGAGGTATGTTTAGATAGGGCTGGAATTCTTGACATTTTTGCATGATTTTGCAAGCTTGGTGGATCCCATCTATTGATGTGGGTCAAGCCCAGAGTGGTGGAGTCACCTCTCCTGGTACCCATGCACAAAGACTCAACTGAACCTTGATGGAAAGAAAGTACACATATACATTTGTCAGTTCATATTAAGGGACTGCAAGTTTGGTGCAGAGACCTTTGAGGGAAAAAAAAAGACTACTGACCTTCAGGAAAATGTTAAATTTTCAACTTTCCTCCTTCCATCTTTTCTTACAATGGCACTGCAACTCTCATATTTAGAGGTGTTTTTTTTTTTTAAGATTTTATTTATTCATTTGACAGACAGAGATCACAAGCAGGCAGAGAGGCAGGTAGAGAGAGGAAGGGAAGCAGGCTCCCCACTGAGCAGAGAGCCCGATGTGGGGCTCGATCCCAGGACCCTGGGATCATGACCTGAGCCGAAGGCAGAGGCTTTAACCCACTGAGGCACCCAGGCTCCCCATATTTGGAGGTTTTAATCCTAGTTCTGCTAACTACTAGACACCTCACCTTGAGAGAGTCTCCAACCTCTCTGTGCTTCCATTTCCTCCTCTGTATAATAGAGATAACAATAAATTTTATCTCCATTATTTATTTTGAGGTTGAATAGAGCTCATATGGGTAAACAGTAGTGCTAGGTATTTATTAAGTCCTCATTAATATCAAGTGTAGATTTCTCAGCCAATAGTCCAGTTTTATTCTAATCGTGTTTTCTTTTGATAACCAATTTCAGCACTTTCATCTATGAATGAATATAAACTTTTTTGAAACACTGTTCATTTTCATTTTGTACCAGAGGTAAAAAGAACAAGTGCCTCAGTTTCACTGTGCTCAATTTTTTACTTAAAATGCCTTCCCAAAATCAAGACTCTGCTCTTGTTCTTAGTACTTAGTATGAGTCCACCATATGCTAAGTATCTGTCTAGCTAGTCTAATGTCCTAGTCATTTCTTTGCATGTCCTCAATGGAAAGCTCCTTAGCGCTTGGTTGTGGGTTTACCCTTTCTAATGCCATTTCTGTGTAATCCCATTAACTGTGAAATGTATGTTCAGTAAATAGCATATGATTCCATATATGAATGCTTCTTGCCTTGGGGGGAATTGATTTTAAGTTCTGGCAAAAGGCAGAAAAGATCTCCATGCATTACTTTTGAAAAACATAGTAATTAAGACCCAATTCTAATCTCAAGGGAATGGATTTTAGTATTATTCTTTTTTCTTATAGAATGTACATATATCTTTCAGGATCACTCAATAAATCTAGGAAGATCAAAACATTAAAAACATAACAGAGTTTCTTTCCTCTCTTTCCTTTAATGTACAGCTAAGGTGTTATTTTTCAGTTGATTAAATCTGTGGTGTCTACTGAACTTAGAGCCATCCAGAGAGAATATTCTAAAAAATCTTCTGGAAATATCCCACATTTGAGATTGACTTTATTTCTAGGGTTGTCTCAAATGCACGAATTAAAGTTTGGGGAATTTCTTTTTTGTTTTTTTTTTCCAAAATATAAGTTAAAAAAAGGTTTGGGGGTTGTTTTATTTTTGGGGTTTTTTTTTTTTTGGTGCAGAAGATAGCTGTGCCATGTAGATTAGCAACAAACCAAAGAATACAGTGTCACCATCTAGGCAATAGATAACAAAACAGGTCCTTACAAATACTCTATAATGTAATGTGCCACAATAGAGCTTTTCAATATCTGTGTCACATTATGGCCTAAATATCTATTGGCCATTTATTTCTAATATGTTTATGCAGTTTATATTAATGTAATGTGTTTTATAAAACATGGAAAAATATTCCACTACTATTTAAATCTCAGTCAAGTTAGAGGGTAAGTCCTGGTATTTAGAAATTCAAGCAAATTGAAGTTTTTGTTTTCTTTTTTAAACTATGAGAGTTTTAAAAAGGGAATAAAAAAGGGAATCCTGAGTAGAACCAGTTCTCAAAGAATGTGAACTATTAAGAGGATGTAGAACACCTGTAGGAAATAAGTCATAAGACACAAGATGTGTCAGAAGAGAGAGTTACTAAATGGTAGCGGATTTCAGAGTGGGGAGAGGCTATGGGAGATATTTTGATAAAGAAGTATTGGAAGACTCTATGAGGGGAGAGAAAGGCATGATGAAGATTTGTAGAGGCATATGAAGGGTCCTGAACAAAGAAGAATAGCACACCTAAAGACAAGGAGAACTTACAGTTCTTTTTGAGAAGAGTGATAGGCAATAACCATCACCATGTGTTGAGGGTACTGAATGCCCAAGGAAAGAGCTTGAGCAGAATACTCTATTAGTGGGAAGGCACTGAAGACCTTTGATGAAAAGATTGATGCAAAAAGATGAGTGATTAATCTAGCCATGGTATTCAGAATGCATAAGCAAGGGGCAGGAGGGAAAGAGAACATTTAGGATGTATAAAGAAAGGGAAGGTAGCTGTTATTGAGTATTTATGCTTGCTACTTTCACATCATCTTGTTTCCTGTTTAACACATGTCCATTACATGGGGAATTGAAGCATCAGCATAATTCTCTACATGAAGAAATTAAAGCTCGGCCTTGAGAAGTAGTTTGACCAAGTATGAATGTTGGAGGAATGTTAGAAACAGCAGATTTTGAAGTCTTAAGGAAGCCGAGTTCACAGCGTGGCTTAGTCAGGCCAACCAGGTTGGTGAAATTGTGGAATTTCTCAGCGCAATTTCCTGTTCCTCCTACCCACTCCCCAACTGGAAAAAAACTGCCTTTTGGAACTGTTATGAGATTTAAATGAAAAAAGATGAATTAAAGCCACCGATACATTTTAGAGGCTCAACAAATAACTTGTCCAAGATCATAAAATTAGAATGAAGAGGAGCCAGAAATCAGACTTACATGTTTTGCTACTAAACCAAGGTCTCCTCATTTTGCCACTCTGTCCAGTGAGGGTCTAGTGGATTAGAGGTGAGGATTTGGAGTAGGAGAGAAGGAATTGCAAAGAGGACAGACCCACTGATATTAGAAAGGTAGGATCACAAGGAATTGAAAATGGGCCCAGTGAAATTACAGTGTACCTTTTGCATGGAATTTTGTTGGTGGAAACATGTTCTAGAATGTATAAAGTTTATGATATTTTGATGCTGGGCCAATTCAGCACACTGGGAGCACTGTGTATCCACATCAGAATGTTCAATGATGACCTCTAGGGGGCTGTTTGGTTTTGTTTCTAGTTCAGTCCTCTGTGTTGCTTCATGTAACTGTGGAACTTTATATTTCATTCGTGACAAAATTTTGAAGGATACATTTTTAGGTGGTGGGGTGACTTCTATTCTGCAGATTCCTTCCTGATAGGAGTCTTTGTTGTCTCCTGTACGTCATATGAAAGTCAGATGAAGAAAAATGGTATTTTCTAACAGTATGTGGCATCTGACTATATTAAAATTGGTAATGAAGAATTGATATTTAATATGAGTAACACTACAGAAAATTTGATAATAACACTGGCTCATGATGTCAAGGGCAATCACTCTCTCTCTTTTCCTATCCTATACCCTCTTTTTTAAAGCACAAAGCTGTGCTTGTATTATTATTAAGGGAAATTATCTTTGCACATGAAATTAATGAATTCTTCAATCACTTTCCTTTGCCCAAAGAAGTCAAGATGCAGCACATTGTGTGGTAATTTGGTGTACTTGGGTGATATGTCAGCTTTCCCTCCCTTGTTACCACTCCTTTACCCAAGCAGCGCTGCTCTCATTGTACGAAAGAAGAGGATCTCCCACATTTCCCACCACTGAGGTGACCATTGAAGGTTCCAGCCCCACTGGGCAGGCTGACAGGGGCTACAATAAAAAGGTCTAGAATAGAGGCCCAATGGCCTGAAGTTCTCTCCTCCTTCACATGGATGTTTCCAAAGACAGAGCCTTAGCCTGACTTTTAAAGAAGTTTAATTCTAGTCTATTGCATCCTTATTTGCACTCCAGGATTATTTAAGAAAGGAGGGAAGGAGGGGAGAGACAGAAGAAGAGAATAAAGAGTAAAGAAGAAAGGAAGAGAGGAGGGAAAAGAGGGAGGGAGAGAGGGAAGGAGGGAAGGAGAGAGAGAGGAAGGAAGGAGAGAAACTGGCAACTAGATTGTGGACTGACATTCCACTGCAAACTTGGTTAAAGAAATTGGATTTCCTACCCTGAGATGCGTCTCTCCATTAAATAGTGCAATTTTATTTAACACAATTTATATTAACAATGACCAACATTTTGCATATTGTTCTTCCTTGAGAAGAACAAAGGCTGATGACATGTTTTTCATTGACTAAAAACTATCCCAGGTATAGAGATACTCTAGCAAGTTTTCTCATAACTAACCAACTCACCTTTCAAGAAGGGACCTTTAATTCAGTGGCTCAGCAAATTAAGTTTTTAAGGCAAAACATGAATTACATGTATTCTTTTTTTATAAGATTTTATTTATACATTTGAAAGACAGAGAAAAGAGAGAGAGAGAGAGAACAAACAATAGGAGTGGCAGAGGGAGAGGGAGAAGCAGGATCTCCGCTGAGCAGGAAGCCCAACAAGCAGCTCAATCTCAGAACCCTAAGATCATGACCTGAGCCAAAGGCAGTTGCTTAACTGACTGAGCCACCCAGGTGGCCTGAATTACATGTGTTCTAATAACAGGGACACGTTTGAATAGTTTTAAGTCATGAGGCTAATAATATTATTCATGATAGCCAAGATAATGGAAATAATCTAAGTATCCACTGGCAGATGAATACATAGAAAAGATGTGATTATATATCATACAGGCACACACACACACACACACACACACACACACATATATATATATAATGGAATATTATTCACCCATTAAAAAAAAGAAAATCTTGCCATTTGCAACAATATAGATGAATCTGGAGGACATTGGGATAAATAAAATAAGCCAGACAGAGAAAGACAAATACTGTATGATCTCACTTGCATGTAGAATAGTAAAATAAGAAAAGAGTCAAACTCACAAATAGAGGTCAGAACAATGGTTACCAGGGACTGAAGTGGGGGAGGGGAATGGGAAAATGTTAGTCAAAGGGTACAAACTCCCAATTATAAGAAGAACAAGTTCTGTGGATGTAATGTACAGCCTGATGACTACAATTAACAATATTATATACTTCAGAGTTGCTGAAAGAGCAGATCTTAAGCATTCCCATCATACACACAGAAACTCTGTGGGGTGATGAATGTATTAACTAACTTGATTGTAATAATAATTTCACAGTGCACATATACATCAAATCATCATGTGTGCTTTCAGTATATACAATTTAATTTTCAATTTTATCTCAGTAAAGCTGGAAAAATATAGGCCACTGAAAAATCCTGTCTTTAAAAACTAGCAATTTTAAAAAATGTACCTAGCATCTCATCATCCCAAGTGACCTGAAGCAAACATCACAAATCCAACTTCTTCCATCTCCAGGAATGATTTCTTTGAAAAACTAGTAAAAGCAGATGTGGAGTACATTTAACTAACTTGATCAGCAATTTGCACCATTTTTTAGTGGGCTAATTTCTTGATTACCATCAGGATGTTGTTAGTTTTCAGGTAAGCCCTAGATTTCTTTTTAAACATTTTTAAAATTTAAATTCAACTAACATAAATATATAATTGGTTTCAGAGGTACAGGTCTTTGATTCATCAGTTTTATATAATACCCAGTTCTCATTACATCATGTGCCCTCCTTAATGTCCATCATCCAGTACCCCATTCCCTTACCTTTCTCCCCTCCAGCAACCAACCCTCAGTTTGTTTTCTATGATTAAGAGTGTTAGGGCTTGTCTTCCTCTTGGTTCCCTCCTGTTTTATTTTTTCCTCTCTTCCCCTATAATCCTGTTTTGGTTCTTAAATTCCACAGATCGGTGAGATAATATAATAATTGTCTTTCTCTGATTGACTTGTTTCACTTAGCATGATACCCTCTAGTTCTATCCACATTGTTTAGGCCACAGATTTTTGAGAATGCTTAATTTCCATGTTTTCTTTACAGTAAACAGACTTATAATTTACTTCTTAAGGAGTGGCTAGTGTAGTTACTATCACGTGCTGTTGTGATAAATTCTGAGTCCCCTGTGTTTGTGTTTTCTGTTGTGTACACACACACACGTATTTACATATGTACACATATACATTTACACACATATATATATATATATATCTTCTTGGAGACTTTGTTATTCTGGCTGGTATATTTGAGCTTGAAAGTCCATATAATAGATTATGAAAATATTCCTCATTCCATCTTTTATTTATTTATTTTTTTTTAGAAAGGGAAAGGGGGAGGGACAGAGGGAGAGGGAGAGGAAGAGAGAATCTTAAGCAGGTTCCGCATGGAGCAGAGCTTGACGTTGCGCTTATCTCACAACCCTGAGATCATGACCAGAGCTGAAATCAAGAGTCAGACGTTTAACCAACTGAACCACACAGGTGCCCCTTCCACCTTTTAAAATCAAGGCCCCTTTATCTTTTGTTTCTGTAAGACAGTGCAATTACACTATGTTGTACACCTGAAACAACTGTAACATTGTGTCTCAACTATACTTCGATTTAAAAAAAAAGTGCTATTAAGTTACATAATTTTACTAAACCTACTGAAAAGTCAAAGGAGATATGGTTTAACAAACAAGATCCTGAAGCTTATAAGTGACTTCAGGTGATAGAGTGTCCACTGTAAATGTGAAATCTGCTGTATAATTTTTGCTGTTTTAAACGGAATAATTTCCATATTAGAAAGTTAACTTTAAAAGTGACCTTCAAAAGGGGAAAATCTAGTAATTGAGGCATTTAGCATAATAGAGAAATACTTCTTGAAATTCAAGGAGAAAATGAGTAACATTTTTTTTGGACTTTATGCACAGTTCTGGTTACCATGGACATACCAATTCAAGGTTATTTGAAAATAAACAACATGAAAAATCAACAAAGCAATGAAGAATATAAGTGATTCTAGAAACACTTTGTCTGGCATTCTTTAGTGAAAACCTGTTAAAATCTCTTTGACTTATTTTGACCTTCTTCAGAATAATTGTACAGATGTAGCTATGTATGAGGGCAGCTTCTACATTGCTGTTAAATCGCTATCTCAATGGAAGATCATGAAAACTCCTAAAATCTGTTTGCAAAATTCCTCCTCAATTTGTTTAAATATGAATGACAATAAGATAAAGAGCAAGTTTAACTTTTCTGTGAATTTATTTCTTATTCAGTTAATTAATACACACTGAGTACCTAGCAGGTGGTAAGTACCTTTTAAATATGAAATCTTCAAATATAAATAAGGAATGTTACATAACCTTCAGAAGCTGGTCTACTGGAGGAAAAGGATGTCTGAAATGAAATGTGATGTGATGAATAATGCTATGAGAGATCTGCGCAAAGAACACAAAATCTGCCTTAGAACACAAAGGATGACTTGATTTGGGTGAGGGAGGAAGGAAGGAGTAGGACACAGTAGGATTCCCAGAGGAGGTGCCATGTAATCTGGACTTTGGTGGGTTTGTAATAAAAAGAAAAGAGTAAGGATAAAGGGCTCTCAGAGATAAAAGTCCATCTAAGCAATGTTATGGCATACAAAGTTTGAGATACAGCAATATTTTGATGTGACCAGAGTAGGTAACATCAAAGAAGCAACAGGAAAAATAAACTGGTTAAGGCTAAGGTGTTTTAGGTAAGGAGGTTTTTTGTGTGGGTGTGTGCCACACTAAAGAGTACATTTTTGGTCTCATGGATAAGCAGAAGCTAGTGAATACTTAAAAAGGAAAATAAACATTGATACAGATATGTTTTAGAAAGGTAAACAGAATACATGTGGATTAAAAGTGGAAGACACTGAAAGCAGGGAAACTAGTCAGGAGTGACAAGTTCAGGTGAAGGATGGGGAGAGCTGGAGTTAGGTACTGTAGTTTCATAAAAAGCAAGAGACATTGTAGAAACTTCCTGGTGATTAAATGGCTGAGAAGAAGAGAGGAAGTCATAGATTAACATGGCTTCTAACACCATACAAATACAAGGTGTTCATAAGTATGGTCTGTAATTTTTGCTCAAGAAAGTTACATGGATAATTGGGAAAAAAATTACTGACACATGAAATTTTGTTGAGTATGGAAATAGACTAAACAAAGAAGATGTTACCTAGATTTTAATTTTAACCAGGATTTTGTTAGTCCAAAATCCTTTTTAAAAAAATGGCAACACAAAAGTCTATTCTTATTTAAAGAGTTCCAGCTTTTGGAATAATTTAGAGGCTGAGTCTAGAATGGTGATGATGTCAATTCTGGAGAAAGAATTGTAGAAGAACTGTAGAAGGCTCATATAAAATGTGAAATATACTGCCTTGCATAAGGGTTTTACCAAGAGTTGCATAAGAGAGTGAAATGAGGAAACCTGGCTGGTAGTATACTACATGGCAAAAACTAGAAACTAGAAAGGATGGATGTGACAAAATCTCACCATTACACTTTATAATTCACTGGACAATTAATACTAGAGAGGCATTTTGTGACTGTCATAATATGAAAATCTTTAGCTGAGAATTTTTTTTCAATATCAAAAAATCTCCAAACTCAGGAGTTATCTTCTAAATGAAGTATCACTCCCCAAACTAACACCATTACCCATGTTTCTACTTCTCTAAGTCTTCAATTAGTACCATCTTCCTACAAGCTCTATGTTATCTTGTCATATGTTAAGCCAGTCACCAGTGAGGCAGTCTTAGCCACGTCCAGTGGCTAAATCTTTCCATTTCCAGTCTGATGAGGGTTAGTACTTCTTAATCCAGTGATATGAAAGTCTCATTGCTGACCCAGACTCTTCTGCTGATTAGACTCAGGTTCGGAACCAAGGGCTTCTGATATGATTACTTGTGTTCCTCCCTGAATTGCTACTCTTCCTGGACCTTAATTTTTATTTTTCAGACATGAGTTTCTTACCTGGTCCCCCAAGTTTTGTCATTCTCTCTTCCCTGGAATGTAGCTCTCCTTCTTCACAGCCCAGAGCTGTGTCCCTGAACCAATTTTGGTACCCAGAACTCTAATTTTCTGTAGATAGATACCTGGAAAATAACTAGAAGCTTCTGCCCCAAGATTATCCCACCCTGGGCTCTGTCCATCTGCTAAGACCATTAACTCCTACTAGGCGCCATCTACTTTCTTTCTTTTTTTAAGATTTTATTTATTTATTTGATAGAGATCACAAGTAGGCAGAGAGGCAGACAGAGAGAGAGATGAGGAAGCAGACTCCCTGCTGAGCAGAGAGCCTGATGCAGGGCTCGGTCCCAGAACCCTGAGATCATGACCTGAGCTGAAGGCAGAGGCTTTAACCCACTGAGCTACCCAGGCGCCCCAGCCATCTACTTTCTTGAATATGTTCAATATATCTGTGTTTTCTCTTCACCATGCCTTGCCTTTATAGGTGTTCCATCATTCCCTGACTTACCTGACCCTATTGATCAGTAATCAGATCCAGTCCTGGTCCTGGTACTTCATTTCTCTTTATCTTCCCTGGTTTGCCATACAGAGACTTCAGGCTTTATTCTACAGTCAAAGAGATGAAAGATGCAAAAAGTAAAGAGAGCGAGAGAAGGAGGAAGAGAGAGAGAGAGAGAAGTAGACATGCCACTTAAAAAAAAAATATATTTATTTATTTAAGAGAAAAAGAGACAAGCTGACTCTGTGCAGAGCTCAGAGCCCCACACTGAGTTGATCCCATGACCCCAAGATTGTGACCTGAACTGAAATCCAAAGTTGGCCGCTCAATAGATTGAGTCACCCAGGTGCTCCTAGACATGCCGCTTTTAATAAATTGTAAGCATATGATCACCCTTCTTACCTTTAGTCTGCAGCCCTAGGCCTGCAGTGATAGATGCCAGAGCCTCCTGCCCCCATTCCCCACCAGAATGGAGTTTTGGCACTGTTCAAGACCCAGAAAAAACTATGGAGGGAGCATTTGTGAGCCTGGCCACCACTCTTATCACATGAACAAAAAACACTGGCCTCCCATTCATGGCATGGTGGGGAGTGTGGGCAGCAGGAGCTCCAAGGGAGCATACCAGGAAGCCATCTTCCAAGCACAATTCTGGCTCTGTTTCATGAGGGAACAGTCCTTTCTACTTTAATCTACTTGTGCATCTTTGAAAGTTGTTTCAGGTCCAGCATGGAAAAAGAACAACATGAGGTTGGTGGTAAGAATAGATGAAGCCCGCCTATCTCTCAGATAAGGAAATGAGGACTTGATAGCTTAATATTGGCATACCTAGTTATCAAGAAGATAATTCACATAGTTCTTATATATTCTGAAACAAGAAAAGATGACCAAAAGCCCTTGAAGAACATTTTGCATTTTTCTTCCTGCTTCAATTAACAGATAACTGTCTGTGACCAGTCTGCTAATAGAATGTTCTTTTGGATTAATCTTTATCTAAATGTGAAAAATTATAATTATAAACAAAGCTGAAAGCTCTATTCACTCTTTTTAAATTACTTTTTAATTATATATTAAAACATGAGTATGTTATCTATGTGAAAAACTAAAACATAGATAAGGTTAAAATACTATTTAATCATCTCTATCCTATTTACTTTTGAAACTGTAAAATTTATTTCTTTGAGTTATTTCTTCATGTTTTCTCTTCACACCTACTTTATTATCCATTTCATATATTACACAAGGTGGTCATCAAGGACCTCTGAAGAATTAAATGTTTGCCCTTTTAAGATTATTTTAGGTTTGCTTTAGGTAACCTGATTTTGATTGTTCTGTGATCCTTTCTGGTAATTTGCTTTTGTTGCAGCCCTGCGGGGGGAAATGTCAGAAAAGCAGAGGGAGGTAAGATGACAGCTCACAGCTGGATATTGTGTTTGGGCTCCTCTCCAGAAGTAAAGGAATTCATGGAGTTGGTGTCTTTGCTAAGAAAGGTGTTCAACAACTTCTTTCAAGACTGTCTCCAAAGGCAAAGGAAACAAAAGTGAAAATGAACTTTTGGGATTTCATCAAGATCAAAAGTTTCTGCACAGTAAAGGAAACAGTGAACAAAACAAAGAGGCAACCCATGGAATGGGAGAAGATATTTGCAAATGACACTACAGATCTATATATCCAAGATCTGTAAAGAACTCCTCAAACTCAACACACAGGAAACAGATAATCACATCAAAAAATGGGCAGAAGACATGAACAGACTCTTCTCCAAAGAAGACATACACATGGCTAACAGACACATGAAAAAATGTTCATCATCATTAGCCATCAGGGAGATTCAAATCAAAACCACACTGAGATATCACCTTACACCAGTTCAAATGGCCAAAATGAACAAGACAGTAAACAACAAGTGTTGGAAAGGATGTGGAGAAAGGGGAACCCTCTTACACTGTTGGTGGGAATGCAAGTTGGCACAGCCACTCTGGAGAACAGTGTGGAGATTCCTTAAGAAATTAAAAATAATTCACAGACCTGTACCCCTGGGGATAAAAATATATGTTTATAATATTCAAAAAAAAAAAGAAAAGAAGAAATTAAAAATAGAGCTTCCCTATGACCCTGCAAATGCACTACTGGGTATTTACCCCAAAGATACAGCTGTAGTGAAAAGAAGGGTCATCAGTACCCCACTGTTCATAGCAGCAATGGCCACAGTCACCAAACTGGAAAGAGCCAAGATGCTCTTCAACATATGAATGAATAAAGAAGATATGATCCATATATACAATAGAGTATTATGCCTTCATCAGAAAGGATGAATACCCAAGTTTGTATCAACATGGTTGGTACTGGAAGAGATTGTGCTGAGTGAAATAAGTCAAGCAGAGAGAGTCAATTATCATATGGTTTCACTTACTTGTGGAACATAAGGAATAACATGGAGGACATTGGGAGATGGAGAGGAGAAGTAAGTTGGATGATATCAGAGGAGGAGACAAACCACAGTCTGAGAGACTGTGGACTCTCAGAAACAAACTGAGGGTTTGGGAGGGGAGAAGAGTGGAGGGTTGGGTGAGCCTGGTGGTGGGTATTAAGGAGGGCATGTATTGCATGGAGTACTGGTTGTGGTGCATAGACAATGAGTTTTGAACACTAAAAAAAGAAAAGAAAAGAAAGGTATACAAAGACATTGTTTACTTGACAAAAGTCTTAACCTGACTACTCTATTAGCTTCCCAGTGGTGCATTAGCAGAACCACCATATGACTTAGAACAACAGAAATTTATTGTCTCACAGTTCTAGATGCTAGAAGTGTAAAATGAAGAGCTTAGTTGGCTGTTCTTTGTCTGAAAACTGTAGGGGAATCTTTTCTTCTCTATTCCTAGCTTTTGGATAGTTTGTTGGTGATCTTTGACATTCCTTGGTTTGTAGATCTATTACTTCAAGCCTCTGTCTTCACATGACATTTTCTTGTGTCTCTTCATATCATCTTCCCTTTGTGCATTCTGTGTTTGTGCCCCAGTTTTCCCTTTTACAAGGACACTAGTGATGTAGATTTAGGGCTCACCTTAATAACCTCATCTCAACTTGACTACATCTGCAAAGACACCATTTTGAAATAAGGTTATTTTCTGAGATATATGGGGTTCACTTCAACATATCTTTTTGAGGGGACATAATTCAACCTATAACAATGAAGAAAACAAAAATAGTTCATTAGGCTATTAGAAAATATGCTTATCTAATAAGAGAAACTTAAGGCAAGTGGGTTTTCAGTTAATAACAAAGGATTGTTTTCCAAAAGAAGAAAACAGTCATGTTTAAAGTCTGCATGAAGTTGATTAGAACTTTAATGAAATCCTGATTTCTTGAAAACTATATTCAGCATTAAAAAATTGACACCTCAGAAAATAGAAAACAGTTAAACTAATACCTCTTTTAGAACTTATTACACTACAAAATCATCATGAAGGGGTATTATTCCATTACTCAAGTATGAGTAACTTGATAAAAGTTCACATATACCCTTCATATAACAAATGGCAATTTACTTATCCTGAAGAGCCAGATCAACTTAATGATGCTTTTTTATTTTAGAATCTTGTAATAAATTATAAAATATATAATGTAGTCTGTAAATTAGTTTCTGACTAATTTGTATTTCAACACCAGTAGACAACAAGATGGATGCAATCATATAAGCCTTTACGGAAGATCCATTATACGAATGATTGATTCTGTGCATTGTTAATAACTTGATTTTTATCAACTAGCAGTATGGCACAGCCCCTGGGGAAAATGGATAGCTTGCATATTAAATTTATGTGTTTAGTTTTTTATGAAGCAATCCTAACTGATACACTGAGCATTTACTGTGAACCTCCATCACTCTCACACTTTCTTCAGCAATGCTTTGTTCGTACTCCCTATCCAAGGAGTTTGATCACCCTGAATCCACAAACTGATACTATACTGGCCTCTAGCTTACAAGAAAAGATTGTAAGTAAGTTCTCTTTTCTCAAACACGTGGGTTTTTCATACTTTGGCATACCACATGCCTAAATCCAGAATTCTAGGTTCTTACCATACTTACACCAGCCCACTTGCCATGAACCCAGGCCTGTCTTATCATAAAAATGCTGAGATTTTATTAAGTGAAATCATCCCTACTGGCCAAATCATGTGTTCCATGTTCCCTAAATCCTTAATCCCTTTGCTCTCTTATACCTCTTGTATTTCCTTCTAGATATACAGGCCCATCCCCTTAATTTTCTCCTTAGACCCTGAATATTCACTGTGTATTGAATCACAGCAATTGGGGGATTCACTCTACTTAAACATTTCTTCCCATTTCTGTAGGAAGACGTATGCTGAGTTCCAAAAAACCAGTTTACCAATGATTTAGAATCATAATCCATGGTTATGTTTAAAATTTTTGAGGCTTGATTGGAAAGTCATTCAATATATTCAAATGAGACATGATTAGTTTTAGTATTATAACCAAATAACCTGGAGGTTCATCCATCATTATTTATTTTACTTATGTGTTATACTATAATAACTGGACATGGATGGCAAACAGCTAACTTAAATGACTAAAAGGCTTTTTACTTTGCCCAAAAGACTTGTCCAGACAGCTTTCTGGCAGAAAAGAAGAAAACTAAACAAAGGAGGCTATTCTGAGGTCTCTCTGAAAATTCCTGGATACCCTTTACTCTTCTGAAATCCACGTCTTTAAGCTCTATCACCAAGGGTGTTACATTTAAGGAAGGCCTTCTCAGATGGGAGAAAGAGGGATGAAAATGATGACTTTCAGATACCTTCTTCCAGCTAAAGGGACAAGATGAGTGGGGGGAGAGTCTGTAGAACAGAAAGCCATTCAAATTCCAAAGGCAAAATCTTGGGTATTTAGCCCATGGCTACCCAATAGCACACTCCCCTTTCCCTCCACAGAGTATCCCTGGTCCCTGAAATATCAGGAGTAGAAATGTCTTTTGTTTACCAAGTAGCCTTGGAAGCCATCTCCACACTGTAGACTAGTTTATACATCTTTCTTTCTTAAGTTAGTCAAGATGCACTGCAAAAATTGTAGTTTTTGTGAATGTGGAGTTGGGGAAAGATTAGGGATAAGAAAATGTAGTTTTTAGAGTATTGGGTATTTTAGGAGTAGTCAAGGTAGATTGGGGTTCTTCATAGCAAGAGCTAGAGGTGTACAAGTGGGCCACATGAGATGCTGGATTCAAGTGAGACCCATTGTGCTGTCCTCTCTGTTCTGCACCCTCTCAAGTGAGAATTTGGTGATATTACCCTTTGAGTAAAGGTAGATGGAAGACTGCCAGTCCAAGAAAGGGTATTTCTTGTCCCTTTCTTCATAGCAGAACTAGAGCCTATAACTAGAAGAGCCATTCTTGTGCCTTTGTTCTCCAGATCTATTTCTTTTTTTAAATGTTATTTATTTATTTTTAGTTTAAATTCAACTAATTAACATATAGTGTATTATTAGTTTCAGAGGTAGAGTTCAGTGATTCCTCAGTTGCATATAACACCCAGCCAGTGCTCATTATATCATGTGCCTTCTTTAATGTCCATCATCCTCTTACCCCATTCCCCCATCAACCTTCCCTCTAGCAACCCTCAGTCTCTTTCCTATCATAAGAGTCAGAGTTATTTCCTGATTTCCAATATGTCTTACTAGAGTCTGCTGCCACTCTGATACTCCCCCTTATGAAATGAACCGAACCAGGAGAGTATTTTGTAGGAAATGACCTATAGGTGCTGAAAGGGACTTTGTAGGATTGTTCATCTTCTAGAGCCCTACACACTACTTGCATCTTGTATAGATGATGGCATAGGTTGCTCAGTTTAGTAAAAAGTAAACAGAGTGATAAGAAAAGTTAAACCTGCCTTGACAGAAATTCAGGTTTGTAAGGAAAAACAAACAAAAAAAAACATTTTTCATTTTCTTTAAATTTCTTTAAATCTACAGATTTAATTCTGAGTCCCTATCTCTCTGAGTTGGTGACATGTTCAAGGTTGGGCTATCTAGTCTCTGGGTCTCATGCAGGACCAAAATGCTAAAGAGGCCCTAGCAGTCACTGATGTACTCTCCACACATTTTATCACCGAGATAACTTTTGTGCCAGCCTGCATATTCCCTTCCTGTCCCATAGTTTCAATGTTTCTAAGCTATGCTTGAAGCATACAACTTAATGTTTCAATAAATAATTCTTCCATATTGTTGGCTCTTACATTTTAGATCTTAATATTTACTGTTAATGTATGCAACATTCAAAATATTATCTTAGGCTCTTTCTATAAATTCTAATACAGCTTATTAGAAAAAATTAATTTAATAGGGTTTTTAGTTCTCCCTGACTTTACTGGTAATCTTTCTAGATGAACATGGTCACAGATGTAGTTACATTTGTAGTTTGTACATTTGTACAAATGTAGTTCTTACATTTGATTTTAAGCCTCCTAAATACTAGAAAATGCTTAATATTTCTTCCTCCTCAAATCTGTAGTCTAATAAGCATGATATTAAGTTAAGACAACCTAACATAGGCATTGGAGAAAAGTGGGAGATGTGCCTTGGACTGATAGTAAAGCCAGAACTCTGTAGAAACTACACCCAACCACCACATTCCATGTGTCATAGAGACAATACTCTTATTGTTGAAGATCTCATTCTGGAGCCTGTAACCCAACCCCTAACCCCTAAATTATATGTAGAGTACTGTGGGAGTTTTTCTTAATTGCTCTGGAAAATATGTCTATGGATTTCCTTAATATCTCAAAATTTCCATAGGAGCTTGACATAATTGCAGCGTCCCTCCAAGGATTCTTAATGCTTAGTGAATTATCATGCTCAATTATGTTACTTGGCCTTCTCAAGTGTGAATTTAGTATCATAAAGTGATCCTTGTAAAATTGATGATTAAATTGGACGAAGGAGCTTTATTTTCACTAGCAGAATCTGTATGTCCAAAAATTTGGCTTACAGTTCTTGAAGTTACTGATATGAATACTTTTGGATTCCAAGGTGATATAGTGTTTTTGTCTAGAAGATAAGAATTGTATATTATTCATTTCTTTAAGTCATAAAAATGAATTGTGATGGGTAAAGTTATTGAAATTCTATGAAAGAAGTATTTGACTGGAAAGTATTCCCATTATCAAGGACTGAATCACATCTCTGTTATTTAGCTTTTATTTCAAGGAAGAACAGGATTGTTAAGTGTGATCTTTTCCACATATTGCATTCCCACTGGCTCAAGAGGATGCTGCCTGCAATGAATGTAGAATAATTTAGTGGAAACGTTAAGAGCTGTCTGAAAGGGAATTTTAAAATTCACAGGGTAATTTGACAAAATTGAAATCTTTTATAATAGCCCTGCAAAGATTAAAATAATTATAGCACAAGATAGTTCTGTCACACTTTGTCATTCCATTCTTAACATCTGGAGATATTATGAAGTGGTTTTGGTATTCTACTATAATTTCTACCAGCATGTGCTATTATTTCTTCCAATCAGCCATGCAGGGCAAAGCTAGCTCAAGCACATTAAGTCATTCTCCAGTGCATGATTTTCTTTCAGTTATTTTAAAGCAGGTAATTTAATGGTGCTGTAGCACTCTCCTGTGACCAGCAGAGCATAACACCTTTAGGTACTCCATATTTTATTCATATTAGTGGACTTAATGGCATTAATTTGAAAAGGAATCTAAAATTTTCTATAATCTGGTTCTCTCCTCTTTACTCATGCTTGCATATGCATATACACCCACATCTGACTGAGTTATAAAATGCTCTTTAGTTGAAAGCAAAATATTTCCCTTTCAAATGTCATTGAAGTAATGCTTAATTACTGCATTGTTGGTCATTAAACCGGAGAATCTATAGGGAAATACTGGGGAAGAATGAATGAAAACGTTTTAAGGCTTTTAATCAAAATATTTTAAATGTGTACTAGCACTTATCATTGTAAAATTGTTATTGAATTGCTTAGGTATTTTAAGGATATCCACTATACATGTGACCTGTTTTGGAATGACTTAGCAGAATTGAAAGATGCAGAAAACAAACATTTATTTTTTTCTCAAAATTCCCCAGAGTGTTGAGCTAGGGATTGAATACTCTCAGACATTGTACAAATACTCAAAGAACTAAAACATTTTTAAAACATTATAAATGATGTTTATTAAAATAACTTTGTTTTAAAAATGACTTAGATTAATGTCTGCCTCAAAATTTCATCAACTTTTCTAAATAAAAAGAAACTTGAAAATATAAAAATTATATACACATTTAATTATCAAATTATTTTATACCTCTTCCTTCTTCCTTGGGTAGCAAGGGGAATGCCACAAAGAAAAAAAAGTAAATAAACAAGTTTTTCCTTTTATTATTTGAGTCTTTATAAAAATGACTAATTGAAATGAGCCTGCTGAATGATTTCTTTGTGAAACTATCAGTATGTATAGATAGACTAGAAAGACAAATTATTTATTTTCCATTCCCATCCATATCTACCAACTGTCTTTCATTATATTATGTCTACATCAACTCCTTTAACTTTTAAGATCTCCCTCTCTCATGTGTGCTCTCTTCAATTTCTCTTTCATCACATATCTGCATTCTTGCACAGCAGAACAATACCTGTAATGACTGCCTATGACCTGAAGGATAATAGATTCAAAGAATGCTCAAGAACCATAAATATCTTGGGTATTCTAGTTTTGCAGATAACTTTTCAATATTGTCTACCATGACCACCTTTTTCAAATCCTCCAACCCATAAGAATTGTCTGCCCAATCACACCTTCTTTCCTGATCCATGTGATATTACTCATAAGTTTACCTCTCCTAGACCACCTCTTCTCTGCTTATTTTATCTTAGCCATGTCTTAGTTCTTCCTCGGAGCAAATTCTCTCCTCTTCCACAAAGTCTTAGGTCAGTGTTTCAATCCAGAGTGATTTTTCAATAGTGAATTTCATAGCACATTTTTTATATTTTTCTTTTTACATTATCAATCATATTCTCCATTATGATATTTTTAACAGAAAGGGGAATTTTAACCACCTGAATTTCAGAAGAGCTGTTGTTTTTGTGATAAGCAATGGGAGCAAGAAACTGAAAGCTCATTCCTGGGGGTTCTACTCAGCGGAGAGGGTCATGTTTTCTAAAGTGTGAGTTACAGGTGGTGGAAGGCAGAGAACAAGGAGAAGGTGGAGGAAATTATGGAAGTGAGGGGACATTGTGGATAGCAATAGAAGAGCTTCCACCAAAGTGAAATTCTTCAGGGAATCTGAAATACCAGGTCATAATTTAGCAAATTTTATAATGCACTATGTTATCTCATCTCCTATGCTACTTCTACAAGAAAACCTCTTGAAAGAATAGCATTATTTTTCAAGACTATCAAAATGGGATGTGTGTTTCTTTTGAACACATAAGGAAATGTAGGTCTATAAGGCTTATTAAAGTTGCCAATAATTTTGGACTTTTTGTGATGAGCATTAGGTGCTGTATGTAAGTGAGGAATCATTATATTCTATACCTGACACTAATATTACACTGTATATTAACTAATTGGAATTTAATTAAAAACTTGAAAAAGAAAAAAGAAACTACACTGTGTAAAAAACGTGTTTTTTACTTACCCAAATGTTTTACCTCTTCATGGGTTTTTGATGTCTTCTTTATTTATACTCATGAGAAAAGGAAATATATTTTGCTGCCTCATAATATGTAGTTGGAGAACAGGATGAATCACAAGATAAATGCTCGTTTTTTAAAAGATTTATTTATTTATTTATCTGAGAGAGAGCATGCAGGCTTGAGCATGAGTGGCGGAAGGGGCAAAGGGAGAGGGGCAAGGAGAAGCAAACTCCCCACTGAGCATGGAGTCCTTATGACTTGGGGCTAGATCTCCCCACCCTAGATCAGAATCCTGAGATCAGGACCTGAGCCAAAACCAAAAGCTGGCTGCTCAACTGACTGAGCCACCCAGGTTTCCAATAAACACTTCTTGAGGGGTACTGTAGTGAGTCCAGAAAAACTTTTTGGAATAAAAGATTTATCACGTCATAGTTACTTTAGATACAGAGTTACATTATGCAAACCATTTTAAAGAATATTTAATAATTCAAGGTGATGTCAACGTACCACTTTCCCCCCTTTTTAAATTTTTAAAAATTTTTTTATTAACATATAATGTATTATTAGCCCCAGGGATACCTGTCTGTGAATCTCCAGGTTTACACTTCACAGCACTCACCATAGTACATACCTTCCCCAGTGTCCATAACCCATCCACCCTCTCCCTACCCCCCTCAATGTATCACGTTTAAGTAAGTGCTTTTCACCGGACTTGAAATCTCAAAGGATATCCTAGCTAAAATACCCAGACAAATTTTTAATCCAAAGCAATAAAGAATGAGGAATTCTTTATCTGCTATTTTAGAAGAATAAAAAGAAAAACAGTCGACAGTTGATTGTTGACATCAATTCTCTTTTGAATTACTTATGACATTTTTAGTTTAGTTCCCATATTCAAATACCAGTGCTGCAGGAATCTATTCTGGGCACATTGTGCCTAGAATGAAAGAACGTTACCAAAAAATGTAACTAGAGCATCAAGACCCATTTTTATTCCTAAAGGCCACACAGTGGAGCACAGTGGATAGTTTCTTAGGGTGGGTAATTTTATGTAAAAAAAATTAAAATCTTTCCATCTTCTGTTGTTAATGAAACAGTGAATCATGGTCTGGGCTTCTGTGGAATAGAAAAGAATGGGAGGGACCAGAATCTATTTCAGGACCTACCCCTGATTCATGCAATATATTTGGACAAATCTTTAAATACCTCTCTGTCTTAGCATCATTAGAACATTGATTTATTAATTCATTTATTCACTGATGCAACATTGTAAGTAACCATAAGGTAGCCACATATAAAGATGAAAAGACATCGTTTCCAGAAAACCAGAGTCTAGGAAGAGAGAGAAATATATAAATAAGTCATTATAATTTAGTATCATGGAAATATGACATATGTCTTTGAGGTACAGGATAGAATGAAGGCTTATGTAGGGTACAAAAGTCCAGGGAAGGGTTCCAAGAGGAAGAAATACTTGCATGGGTCTTGAACAGTAAGTGGGAGATTACCAGAAGGGGTTGGGAAAAAAAGGTTTCTAAGTACAAGGAACAATATGTGCAAATCTATGGAAACGTGAAAGAACATTTTTGAGAGATGGTACAGTAAATATGGTGCTATAAATAGTTTAATATGATAAGCATAGGGTGTGTAGTTTATCAGGGGAAGCAATAGAGGATGAAATTGGGGAAAGGAAAAACTGTCCAAGTATTAGATTCAAAATAGTTTAGTTGAATGTTTTAATTAGGATAATGATATGATCTTATTTCATTTTCAGGAAAATTACTTTGCTGATCATGTGATAAATAGATTGCAAGGTACAGAGACTAAAGTTAAATCACTTAGATGGAAATTTCAATAATCCAGGCAGATAGAGAGCCTGCACCAAAACAATGTGAATGAAGAGGCTGGGTCAGACATTAACAGTGTTAAGGAAGTAAAACGGAGAGGAGATCTATGGAGTCATTAGAAGTGGGAGGAGTAAGGGGAAGAGATTAATCTAGAATGCATCCCAGATTTCTTGCTAAATTGATAGGTTACTGGCTCATTTCATTAACTTATTACTGGGAGAAAGACAATATTGTGTGTTGGATTTTAGGTGATAAGAAAAAACCCACACTTTTTCTAGAGACTGGAGGTGGTGATCCCAATGAACTTTATATTTCTGAACTTTTCTCTTACGGGATGTCTTACCAGTTCTCCCTTTCTGAAACTTTCCTTTTATTCAATTTTCTCTGTTTATCTTATTTTGGCCTCAAAGTAGATGACTCTTTGGCAGTCCAGAATTACTACTGGAAAATCTGGAGGATGACATCTACAAATAACTTCATAGGAAACCACTCTGGACTTTCATATTGCCATTAAATGTTAATTTGTTAAAAGTAGTCTTACTTTTGTTGATATACTAAACTGGGCATTCAAGCACTATTTGCTAAGGAACTTTCTAACATTTATAAAAACCCTTCCAGACTATGGATGGGTTCACTATTTTTTTTTTTTTAAGATTTTATTTATTTGAGAGAGAGACAGCACAGGAGAGTGAGTAGACTCCATGCTGAGCAGAGAGCCTGATGTGGGGCTCAATCCCAGAACCCTGGGATCAGACCTGAGCCAAAGGCAAGTGCTTAACCAACTGAGCCACGCAGGTGCCCAGGTTCATTATTTTAAAAATGAAATGTTTTGTGACTCCTCTTTATGTTTTTCATTTTTTACAAAACAAAAAACAATTCTTTTATTTTAAAAATTATTTATTATTCACCTACCCCCCAACAAATGTATAAGAGGAGTTGAGCATCTTCAAGGGAAATTTTTTTTTCATTTATTTATTTTCAGCATAACAGTATCATTATTTTTTCACCACACCCAGTGCTCCATGCAATCCGTGCCCTCTATAATACCCACCACCTGGTACCCCGACCTCCCAACCCAACAAAAAACAATTTAAAAGAAACCTACACAAAGGATCTGTGAAGAAAAGAAAGGAGGGGAGGAGGGAGAAGAAAGAAAGAAAACCTATCTAAATCAGATGTGAAAATTGAATAGAGGTTTATATTCTAATATAAAGCTATTTTTTTCTGAGTGTCTTCACATTTTTTAAATTTTTTTTCTGGAATAAAAGTTCTAACTTCACATTTTCTTTCTGAATGTATTTTGTCAGTAATCAAGTTGATTTGAATTGATTGCCCTCAATAAACTATATTCTGTTAATTTGGAATTAATTGTGAAAAGCATGGGATGCCATGAAACCGTTCCCTCTCTTGATATAACTAGAAGAAAGCAAGCAAATCACAGATAATTCAGTCTCTAATAGGCTGGCTGAATGCCCTAAAGGGCAATGTATTTATATATTCCAGCATGTATTCCATATACTAAATTTTTAAATCAGAAATGGTTGTGTTTTAAGGAAAAATTACCGCTGAAAATAAGTATCTATTTAAGATCTGCCAGAGAGAATATCTCTTTGTATTTTCCAATTCAACATTCTTTTTTTTTATTAGTAAGGTTTTTTATTTTTATTCATTTTTTAAAATATAATTTTTTATTTTTTATAAACATATCCAATTCAACATTCTTTAAAAAAAATCAGTTTTTTAAAATTTCTCCATCATTACATCAGTTTTCAAATGCAATCAAGCTTCAAAAGCCTGATTAGAAAATTCCATTATTCCTGCCCTCCGTTCTCTTCTCCACCTCATTCTTCATGAATCACTATCATCTGATAAAAAGGAAGAGGAATATGAAGTCAAACATTAATCAGCTAATCTGCAATTTTAACAGTTCTGGCAAAATATTTGGTGTGGAGGACTTTGAAATTAATGACTCCTTAAAAAAATAAAACAGTATGGAATTGTTGAATCACTGTATTGTATACCTGGAACTATTGTAACACCATATATTAACTACACGTGAATTAAATAAAAACTTAAGCTAAAATGTAAATAAATACAGTTGAAACTGAAAAATAAAACAAAACAACCCCCTCATGTCTTACTTAAATTTTGCGAACATATGCCAACAGCATAAATAATTGCAAGTTAGCTTTAGATTCACTATGAAATGGAAAAGTTTGGTTTAAATGGGACTTTCTATTCAATAGAAGCTATAGTTCTTTAATTTATCTTTTAACCTAACACATTAATACAAACTCATTATGAAAATTATACACTGACCAAATAATATAACTATTTAAAAATCTGGTAAATTATTTAGTTAGTACTTATTCTCTTCCTATTCTACCTCTTCAATTCTTTTCCTTCTTCCTGTCTACTTGCTCTACCTCTTTTAAAAAAAAAAAAGTAAAGATTATTTTTCCTTTAGTAAATTCATTAGTTAATTAATGTTTCTTTTATTTCCAGTGGATAAAGCTCATTCCATTTTAGACATACAGAAAAAAAAAAGAATATGGTAAAATACTACTTGATATTGTAAGCAATGCCAGTAAATTATGCTGTTGGGACTATTTCCAATTGTAACTAATCTAGAACTGTGATATTTTCTTGGGTTTAATAGAATGTAAAATCATTGAAGTTTAGAGTTTTTATAACAATATATTACATATTTTAATAGATTATAATTCCAGAAATTATAAAATATAATTTAATTGTACCATGTTTTTTATTCTGTGTAGGAAAAAGATATTTTTCTTGTATTAGATTGTTATCAAGATGCATTTGAACCTCTCTTAAATACAATTTCCCTAAATATTTTATAGTATATTATAGTTTACTATGGTCTGTTTTATATGTTATTATATACCTGTTGTACATTATATAAAACTGGACTTTTTCTAATGTTAAAATAATCAACTCCAATTGCATAAAACCAGCTGGCATAAGTGATAAAGACCATATGGTATTAGCTAATTCAACATTATCAAGTGAAGAAAAGGGTGATAAAAGATAATAGCTTTTCTCAGAAAAGATTAATGAGAAAATGAGGTTACCCTGACAAAAGGATTTGGATTTTCTCACACCTTTCAAAAACCAACATTTAGTCATTCTTATCTGAGCATATGCAATTTATAAAAAGAAACTATATTAGATATATAAAGTAATATCATTAATGGTTCAGTGTCCCTTGAATATAATTGAAGTTGTATGAACATGTTTATGGTATAACCACCTATTTCCAAAGATTTAAACACTGGAATGATAAAGTTGTGTTTAGACTTGAAATCTGGCAAGCTAATTCAAGTTGAGAAGAGGACTGATTGTGCGAAAACTTAAAAATGTGATAGTTTCTCAGAGATGTTGAAGAGAGACGAATATTGACTAGAAAAAGCCCCCCGTTGCAGCAAGATATTGTACTGTGTTGAAAAAGAGTGCTAAATAAAGTGGGAAAAGATAGGGGTTCATCTTTAGTCAAGGTACTTTCCTTGCTGTGGACCTTGGTTTCCTCCGTTATACAATGAGAGAATGTATGAAAGATCTTAAATTCTTTCCAACTATGGTAGTACCATATGCTTTTTGGTTCTAGGAGTAGCAAAAACCATGGATAAAATTTCTGGGGGAGAAAAAATCCACTTGCTTTCTCTCTAAGACTTGATTGAAATGATGAGGAAAAGTACAAATAGAAGGAAGTCTATGTCATCAGTAGAAGCCATGTGCATCTACATGCCACCAACTTCCAAGGACATCTGCTATATACGACTCAGACAGGGCCAGACAATTGAGGTTTAGAAAGCGGTGTACGTCCTGGGGAGCCTGACAGGGGATCTTCGCAGAAAATGTGTGACTTTTCTTAATTTGAGCACTAAGGGGTAGGGGTAAGCGAAGGCTAAGAGCTAGATGAGAGATACTAACCTCTAGGCAGGGAGCTACACAAAGCAAATAAAAACCCTGTGGGTGGCAAGTTTCTCTCTCCAGCATCTTCTCACTGAGCTGTGATTGGGAACTTGCCTCTGATACAGCAGGCACCACTATGCAGTAGGAGGAGAGACAGGGCACAGCTGTTCTCTGCATGTGATGGTGGAATAAACCCAACAGAAAGGGACCTTTACCGTTTGCGCCTTCACACAATTCAGGGATGAAAAAGAAAGTTTGTTTAAGACAACTGAGACAAATCCACGAAGACAATTATGTAGACTTTGCTTGAATTTTGACTCTAATAACTATATTGTAGAAAATTTAATTATGAAAGTCTTGAAACGATTGACCATTGTTAAGGTGATGACATCTAAATGGAGAACTGAAGGAGGAGTTAAAGTTGGGAGGCTTGGTTTATGAGATTTAAAAAACTCTATTTTTGCACTATTTTGATGAGAGTATCTACCAGTTTGCAGCTGAAAACATTCCAACTGATTGGACTTCTAAAAAACCTTTTTAAAATAAATGTTCTCAAAAAAAATAAAATAAATGTTCTCCTACTTACAGAAAACTTACACAAATTGTCAAAAAAATGCTATAAGCATGATATGCTCTATTTCCATCCACATTGTCACAAATGGCAAGATTTCATTTCTTTTGATGGCTGTATAGTATTCCATTGTGTATATATACCACATCTTCTTTATCATGCTTAGAGAAATAAGTCAAGCAGAGAAAGACAACTATCATATGATCTCCCTGATGTGAGGAAGTGGTGATGCAACATGGGGGCTTAAGGGGGTAGGAGAAGAATAAATGAAACAAGATGGGATTGGGAGGGAGACAAACCATAAGTGACTCTTAATCTCACAAAACAAACTGAGGGTTGCTGGGGGGAGGGGGGTTGAGAGAAGGGGGATGGGGTTATGGACATTGGGGAGGGTACATGCTATGGTAAGTGCTGTGAAGTGTGTAAACCTGGCGATTCAGAGACATGTACCCCTGGGGATAAAAATATATTATATGTTTATTAAAAAAATGCTATAAAACTTCACTCAAGTTCAAATGCTACCATGTTACCACACTTGCTTTCCCATTCTCTCTCCTCTCTCTTGGAATGTGTGTGTGTTTGTGTGTGTGTGTGTGTGTGTGTGTGTGTGTAGTATACATGTATACATATGTATAAAACACATTTCTGTCCTTTTTTAGAGTAAACTGTACACACAATGCCTCTTTTACTCTAAATAAGACTATCTCAAATAATCTCAGTACAAGTCTCCAAAATCAGCAAATTATTATCGACAAGAGTACTATTATCTAATCCACAGACCCTATTCAGTTTTCACGATTGTTTCATGAATGTTTATTAGCAAAGTAAAAAAGAATGTTGTGGCCAATATCCAATCCAGGGTCACAAATTTTCATGTCTCTTTAGTCTCCTTCAGTCTGGAACAGTCTCTCAGTCTTTCTTTGTCTCTCACGACATTGACATCTTTGAAGAATGAAGGGCAAGGGTTCTGTGGAATGTTCTTTAATTTGAGCTTGTCTAATGTTTACTTATAATTATATTCAGGTTATACGTCTTTGAAAGAGTACGAGAGAAATGATATTGTGTTCTACTCTATACATGTCATTAGAAGATTCCTGATATCTGCCTTATTTCTGGTAAGGTTAATGTTGGTCATTTGATTTTAAGGTGTTGGCTCCCACGTTTCTCTGTTATAGTTGCTATTTTTCTATTTGTCATTCTTAATTTATAAAGGATATTTTGTGATCATGTAAATGTACCATTTATCATCAAATTTTCCCTCACTAATTTAGCAGGCAATGATGATTCTTGCTTAAATCAATTATTACCATGATGTTTGACCAATGATTATTTTCTAATTCTGTCATTACTTAAACATATATTGTGGCATTTGTGTGGAAGAGCTTTTCCTTTCCCCCAGAATACATATTTATTTGTTTCTTTATATTTGTATGAACTCATAGATTCCTATGTTGTTAAATGGTATTATAATTTTTTATAATAATCACTTTTTGTTCAATTTGTCCCATATTAGAGAGTGGAAGCCCCTTTAAATTGGTTCCCCTGTCTTTTTGACATGTGGCCATTTATTATTATTATTATTATCACCTTTCTGGCACAACAAAATGTTCCCGGCTCATCTTGTGTTTGATCAGTCCCACATTAGACTGGGCCATTTCTTCGAAGAGTGGATCCTTTTGGTGGAGAATGGTATTGAGAAAACTAGATGTTGGCATTTAGTAATCTCATTGCTACTGGAATGTCATCACACCTAGGTCCTTTCAGCAAAGAGGAGAAAATACACACATGCACACACACACATATCTGTATTTATCTGTCTATATCTATATATCTATAATATAAAAAAATACCTATGTGTATAACTCAAGCTCTGGTTCAACACAAAGTTTATTTCAGTCTTCTCCCTTTCTTTAACAATGAGAAACCTTAATCCCATTATATACATTTACTTATAATATACATTAATTAATTTCAGAACTGTTAATTTGTACCATTGTGACATTGTGAAAAACAAACATACTAATTAGAACTCTATTAGGGTTATAGCTCTTTTTCTCTTTAGTTTGAAATTAATCAAATTACTGTTGCCAAATATGACTTAGGTTAACTCTTTTCCCACTCACCTCATTTCAGTGTGCTTATGGTACTCATTTGAAATAGTTAGATTTCCTTGTTCTGCTTGTATTCTGTATTTGGGTTTTTCTCTTTTTCTTTTTTCTCTCCTTGTTTGTTTGTTTGTTTTACTTTGCAAAACAAGATTCTAAAAAAATGAGAATTTTTTAAAAAAGAGAATTCCTATGCACAGAGTTACAGTTATCAAAGTGTTGTTTCCCCATCATTTCTACCCTATTCTTTCCTCCATTCTTTGTATTCTTTCTCACTGATACCCTGTATATATACAGGGTATATATATACCTATATATATATATCTATATATACACATATATATGTGTATATATTCTTATTTCTTAGTGTTTCTTAAACCATAGGTACTCTCACACTTAGCATTTTTTTAGTTTATATTTCTGGAAATAATTCTAAATCAGTTTAACAGAGATCTTCCTCACTGTTTTTTTGTAGTTGCAAACTATGCCATTGTATGGTTGTACCATAGTTCGTTCAACAACAGTCCTACATATGGCAGTTAGAGTCTTTCTTTTGCAATTAAAAATAGTACTGCTGTGGGTAACTTTACACATATATATGTTCTTATTGTTGAAGTGTGTGTCCTTAGGGTAGCTTCCTAGAAGTGATAGTTCTGGGTCAAAACACAAATGCATATGTAGTTCTGTTAGAGATTATTAAATTCCCTTCTAAAAAGTTGGTATCTATTTTAATTTCACCAGCAGAGAATGAGAGTATCTACAACCTTCACAAACAGAATGCATTATCCTACATTTTAATTTTTGGCAGTGTGACGGGTAAAAATCGTATGTGAAAAACAGTGGAGGTTTATTTTACATTTTTCCAATTATAAGTGAGGTTGATCATTTTTTTATATGTTTAAGAGTCATTATTATTTTTGTGAATTTTCTATTCATGTTTCTTTCTATTTTTCTTAGTCTTTTCATAAATGATATACCAATGTACAAGGAGTATATATATATTAGAAGACACATTTTAAGCATACCAACTTTTCATCTTACACATTAACTTGAAATAATACCTTTTATAGAATTGACAGGCCTACAAAATTTGTCTTCCTCCATCAGTATTTTTTAAAAATCAACTTTATTGAGTTATAATTTAGATGTAATAAAATCTGTATATTCAGTACTTTAACATATGTATATAACATCTGTATATACCTTATATAAGTACCACCACATGAAATTTTTATCACCAAACCTTCTTCACTTTCTCTTGTGACTTCCCTGTGCTATTTGGAAGCATGTGATCATATCTGGAGATTTTTAAGATATATTTTTATTGATTTCTAATTTAAATTCATTATGATCAGAGAATGTACCCTATGATTTCAATTCTTTAAAAATTTTTATGATTTGTGTTACAAATCAATGTATGCTAAATCTTGGTAAGTGTTCCTTTGATGTACACTTGAAAGAAATATGTATCCCACTCTGTTTGGGTAGACTGTTTTTTATATTTCAAATATGTACATTTTTTTGATACAATCGGTCAACTCTTCTATATCTTTACTATCTACTTACTTTATAAGTTACAAAAAGGAGAATATTAAATGTCTATTTCTCCTTTTTTCCTTCAGTTTTATGTCATTAAGATTTTAGAGCCCCCACAATCCTATATGTACCATTACTTCTTCCTAAATTTATTCTTATATATTTTATATGATTTTCCCTCTGCTGGAGTAAATGGAATGTGTGATTTCCCCCCATCTGTCTATCACTCATGTCAATAAATGCAATTGATCCCTGTAGTGTTTCTGGTTTCTAGTCACTTGATTCTTTAATTAATTCTGGGTTTTTTATTTTTATTTGTATTCTCATGAATTTCCTAGGTAAACCCAACATAGTACCTCAGCAAAAGGGTTAATTTGTATTGTCTTTTCAAATACTTATGTCCATCTTTTATCTTCTTGTCATATACATTTGCAGAAATCTCCTAAAAGACATTGAATAATTATATTGAAAGAAACTACCTTTGTTTATTTTTGATATTAAAGACAAGTTTTAGGAAATAAAAAAGACTGTCAACTGGCTCCAGAGGTTATTAGAATTTTTAGCTTCTTTATAATAAAACTTGATCTTCTCAGGTGTATATTTTGAGGTTCAATTCCAAAGGGGCCTAAATGCATAGTTAAGAAAGCCTCTTGCTTTCTTGGTGAAAAGCATGATTGTCATCACTAGAGGGAGCTGGTTTTACATAAAATTATGGTAGGAACGTAGAAAAACAGGAGACCTCTTTGTTTTCCACATTAAAAAAAGCACAAACCTTTCCAAAATATTCTCATTTTCTACCAATAAATTGTACTTTCCAAGTAATTTCTTTATTTATGAATTGAAAGTTTTCCTCTAAGTACTGTTACCTCTGTTCCCAAGAGGATACTTGATATTTTAAATTTGGTAATGGAATAAACATTTTTTTAAATATAATTTTTTATTTTTTATAAACATATATTTTTATCCCCAGGGGTACAGGTCTGTGAATCACCAGGTTTCACATAGTAGAATTGATGTTCATAGGCTTTTAATTGTTCTTTAATTTTTCTTCATTTTCTTTAAAACTGAATTCTGTCATTGTTCAGCTTGTACAGTATACTAAGCAGAATTGCAGAATACAGAACAAGATTTTAGTTAAATTGCCTATTTATTTGATGGAGAAAATATCCTCTCGGGAACAAAGGATGAATAAAGGAATGTATGAATGAATCAGTAAACAAATTGAGTTATTCCCACTAGTGTGTGGCAGAGAAAGCCGTAATATATTAGAGAATCTGAGACATTACTTTGAGCCAAGCAAATCTTTTATAATTCTTGTTTCTATCATATTGATGTATGTGAAAAATCCCTTTTTTTTTTGGAAGAATTCTAATTATGCCACCAGCTTAGTATTATATGGTGACTTTTCCCTCTAAGGACAAAGTACTTCTATATACCATCTCATTGACTATCATTAGCCAATAGATTTGGCTAACTAGAAGATATGATATGAAACAATAAATTCACACTGTTTCCTTGAGAATTCTTAGTTGTAACAAAACCTGTTAAATCCCACTATTGGTTGAGCTAATTTGTCTCCCTATACTTTCCCTGGTGCATACTTACAAATTCTATTTTTTTTTTTTTTAATGTTCAATTAGCCAGCACATCATTAGTTCTTGATGTAGTGTTTAACGATTCATTGTTGTGTATAACACCCAGTGCTCATCACCCTTTACCCAGTTACCCCATTCTCCCAACTCCTCCCTTCTGTAATCCTGAGTTTGTTTCCTAGAGTCCAGAGTCTCTCATGGTTTGTCTCCCTCTCTGATTTCTTCCCATTCAGTTTTCCCTCCCTTCCTCAGTGGTCCTCCATGCTATACCTTCTGTTCCACATATGAGTAAAACCATATGATGATTGTCTTTCTCTGCTTGACTGATTTCATTTGGCGTAATCCTCTCCAATTCCATCCATGCTGATGCAAATGGTGGGTATTCATTCTTTCTGATGGCTGAGTAATATTCCATTGTGTATATGAAACACATCTTTATCCATACATCTGCTGAAGGGCATCTTGGCTTACCAATTTTTCATGACTATCTTTTCAAGTTGAGCAAAACCCTTATTTAGAAATAGAATTGAAATTGGGAGAACATGTTTGACCAGGGAGTAAAAGCTTAATAGGTAAAATTTTCTCAAGAACTGGGCTTTGTTGGCTCATTGACAGTTTAAATACACACACACACACACACACACACAGATTTTCTCTTCCTGACTTAAGTGGCTCACATCATTTTTTTAAAAATGAGAATTATAACTTCCTTTGATAGTCTTTTCGGGCTACTAAGCAGAGATTTTTAGCATTTCTTATATACACCAGAACTTCTCACCTTAAGTTTTTAAAATCATAAAGTAATCTTGTCAGTATCTTTGCAGCTGCTCATGAATCAACTAGAGAAAATGTAAAATATTGCTAAGTTACACAACTGCACTTTACTTATTCATTAATTATAATTGGACCTATCAACATGAAATAGAAAAAAAAATGAGGATTTGTTTTAAAAGACAAATGTGTCTTTTTCAGAGAAACAACCAACTGGAAACCAAAACAAAGCTGACAATGCCTTTTCTTTCTTGCTTTCTGGTCTTAGCAATCAATGGTAAACAGTATGGGTTTGCTGTTGTGTCTCCTAGTAAGAATATGAACAGCTATTATAAGCCACAGTTAATTGTTCACTGGCTTTTCTCTATTGACCTTGTTGATTTGAATCACAATGGGGTTTCAAGTAACGTAATAACCTTATTCAGAATTTGTAGGTGTTAGAAAATGTAGAGAAATGTACAACTTGCTTGAAAGGTTTTCCTTAACAGTGGTCTTGATTGGCACCATTGTTTGACCACCCAAAGTATTTTAATGAAGAAGGGATGTAGAGATCATTGAAGTCAAATGGTAGATCTGCAAAAGCTGACAAGATGTCATTCTTGGAACTCATGTTGGCTAAATTCCACCAACCCCTCCAGACTAGTTTTCAAATACTGTATTTTGGCCAAACTCTTTTTGCCCTACTCCATGTTTAATTCTGAATATATACTATTAAAGGAAATTAGAACCAGAACTTCTATGTAATATACAGTCAAGTAATCCAAAGCTGTATAGAACTTATCCCTAAATTATATGTGTATCTCTCAGTCCTGAAACTGGTACCTAAGAAATGGATCACTGTATTTTCTGTCTTATTTCTTACTGGAAGAGACTGAGGTTTAGGGAACATAACCAAGCTTGTCAGAATTTTTGTTAACCTCATGTCCACAAACGGACTACTTGAGGTCTACAAAATCTTGGAAATGATACCATAATTTTTATGCTATGTATATCTATGTTCGTAAATATCAATGATTTCACCAGATTCTTTTTTTTTTATTTTTTAAATTCTATTTTTTGTAGTGTTCCAAAATTCATTGTTTATGCACCTCATCCAGTGCTCCATGCAATACATGCCCTCCATAATAGCCATCACCAGGCTTACCCAACCCCCCAACACTCCTCCCCTCCAAAACCCTCTGTTTCTCAGAGTTTCATGGTTTGTCTCCCCTTCCGATTTCCCCCAACTCACTTCTCCTCTCCATTTCCCAACATCCTCCATGTTATTCCTTATGCTCCACAAGTAAGTGAAACCATATGGTAATTGACTCTCTCTGCTTGACTTATTTTACTCAGCATAGTCTCTTCCAGTCCCATGTTGTTACAAAAGCTGCGTATTCATCCTTTCTGATGGAGGCACAATACTCCTTTGTATATATGGACCATATCTTCTTTATCCTATTCATTTGTTGAAGGGCATCTTGGCTCTTTCCACAGTTTGGTGACTGTGGCCATTGCTGCTATGAACATTGGGGTACAGATGGCCCTTCTTTTTACTACATCTGTAGTAAAGATACATCTGTATCTTTGGGGTAAGTACCCAGTAGTGCAATTGCAGGGTCATAGGGAAGCTCTGTTTTTAATTTTCTAAGGAATCTCCACACTGTTTTCCAAATTGGCTGCGCCAACTTGCATTCCCACCAACAGTGTAAGAGGCTTCCCCTTTCTCTTCATCCTCTCCAACACTTGTTGTTTACTGTCTTGTTCATTTTGGCCATTCAAACTAGTGTGAGCTGGTATCTCAGTGTGGTTTTGATTTGAATCTCCCTGATGGCTAATGATGATGAACATTTTTTCATGTGTCTGTTAGCCATGTGTATGTCTTCTTTGGAGAAATGTCTGTCATGTCTTCTGCCCATTTTTTGACATGATTATCTGTTTTGTGTGTGTCAAGTTTGAGGAGTTCTTCATAGATCTTGGATATCAGCCCTTTGTCTGTATTGTCATTCGCGAATATCTTCTCCCATTCCGTGGGTTGCCTCTTTGTTTTGTTGACTGTTTCCTTTGCTGTGCAGAAACTTTTGATCTTGATGAAGTCCCAAAAGTTCATTTTCACTTTTGTTCCTTTGCCTCTGGGGACATGTCTTGAAAGAAGTTGCTGTGGCCGATGTCGTAGAGGTTATTGCCTATGTTCTCCTCTAGGATATTGATAGATTCCTTCCTCACCTTGAGGTCCTTTATGCATTTTGAGTTTATCTTTGTGTATGCTGTAAGAGAATGGTCAAGTTTTATTCTTCTATACATAGCTGTCCAATTTTCCCAGCACCATTTATTGAAGAGACTGTCTTTTTTCCACTGGATATTTTTTCTTGCTTTGTCAAAGATTATTTGACCATAGAGTTGAGGGTCCATATCTGGGCTCTCTACTCTGTTCATTTGGTCTATGTGTCTGTTTTTGTTCCAATACCATGCTGTCTTGGTGATCACAGCTTTGTAGTAAAACTTGAAATCAGGCAACGTGATGACCCCCATTTTGTTTTTCTTTTTCAACATTTTCTTAGCAATTCGGGGCCTTTTCTGGTACCATACAGATTTTAGGATTGTTTGTTCCAGCTCTTTGAAAAATGCCGGTGGAATTTTGATCGGAGTGGCATTGAAAGTATAGATTGCTTTAGGCAGTATAGACATTTTAGTTATGTTTATTCTTCCAATGCACGAGCATGGAATGCTCTTCTATCATTTTGTGTCTTCTTCAATTTCTTTCATGAATGTTCTGTAGTTCCTCAAGTACAGATCCTTTACCTCTTTGATTATGTTTATTCCAAGATATCTCATGGTTCTTGGTGCTGTAGTAAATGGAATCGATTCTCTAATTTCCCATTCTATGTTTTCATTGTTAGTGTATAAGAAAGCAACTTACTTGTGTATACTGATTTTGTATCCTGCCACATTACTGAATTGCTGTATGAGATCTAGTAGTTTGGGGGTGGAGTCTTTTGGGTTTTCCATATAAAGTATCATGTCATCTATGGAGAGAGGGGTTGACTTCTTCACTGCCAATTTGAATACCTTTTATTTCTTTTTGTTGTCTGATTGCTGTTGCTAGGTTTTCTAGAATTATGTTGAACAACAGTGGCAAGAGTGGACATCGTTGTCATGTTCCTGATCTCAAAGGGAAGGCTCTCAGCTTTTCTCCATTGAGAATGACATTTGCTGTGAGTTTTTCACAGATAGATTTTATGAAGTTGAGGAATGTTCCCTCTATATACCTTGAATCGTTTTAATCACGAATGGATGCTGTATCTTGTCAAATGCTTTTTCTGCATTAATTGAGAGGACCTTGTGGTTCTTTTCTCTTCTCTTATTGATTTGTTCTATCACATTGCTTGATTTGCAAATGTTGAACCACCCTTGCATCCCATGGATAAATTCCACCTGGTCATGTTGGATAATCTTTTTAATGTACTGTTGGATCCTATTAGCTAGGATCTTGTTGAGAATCTTGGCATCCATATTCTTCAGGGATATTGGTCTGAAATTCTCCTTTTTGGTGGGGTCTTTGCCTCACTGGGGATCAGGGTAATGCTGGCTTCATAAAAGAGTCTGGAAGTTTTCCTTCTGTTTCTATTTTTTGAAACAGCTTCAGGAGAATACGTATTATTTCTTCTTTGAATGTTTGGTAGAATTCTCCAGGGAATCTGTCAGGTCCTGGGTTCTTGTTTTTTGGGAGGTTTTTGATCACTGCTTCAATCTCGTTACTAGATATTGGTCTATTCAGGTTGTCAGTTTCTTCCTGATTCAGTTTTGGAAGTTTATAGGTTTCCAAGAATGCATCCATTTCATTTAGGTTGCTTAACTTATAACTGTTGATATAACCGTGGATATAACTGTTGGCATATAATTGTTGATAATAATTTCTGATGATTGTTTCTATTTCCTTGGTATTAGTCATGATCTCTCCCTTTTCATTCATAATTTTATTAATTTGGGTCATCTCTCTTTTCTTTTCGATTAGTTTGGCTAGTGGTTTATCAATCTTACTGATTCTTTCAAAAAACAAGCTTCTGGTTTCATTTATGTGTTCTACTGTATCTCTAGTTTCTAGCTCATTGATTTCTCCTCTAATCTTGATTATTTCCCTTCTTGTGTGTGGGTTGGCTTAATTTGTTGTTGATGCTCCAGTTCTTTATGGTGTATTCTGGTGTATTCAGTTCTCCTGGTGTATTCTGGATATTTCAGTTTTTTTGAGTGAGGCTTGGATGGCCATATATTTCCCCGCTTAGGACCACCTTTGCCATATCCCACAGGCTTTGTACCTATGTGTCTTCATTCTCATTTATTTCCATGAATTGTTTAAGTCCTTTGATATCCTGGTTGATCCAAACATTCTTAAGCAGGGTGGTCTTTAGCTTGCAAGTGTTTGAATTCCTTCCAAACTTTTTCTTGTGGTTGAGTTCCAGTTTCAAAGCATTGTGACCTGAGAATATACAGGGAATAATCTCAGTCTTTTGGTATCTGTTGAGCCCTGACTTGTGACCCAGTATGTGGTCTATTCTGGAGACAGTTCCATGTGCACTCAAGAAGAATGAGTATTCTCTTGTTTTAGGGTGGAATGTTCTGTATATATCTATGAGGTCCATCTGGTCCAGTGTGTCATTCAATGCTTTCGTTTTTTTATTGATTTTCTGTTTGGATGATCTATTACTGAGAGTGGCATGTTAAGATCCCCTACTATCAATTGATTAATACATATTGATATGTGTTCACATCAATATGACTCTTTATTTTGATTAACAGTTGGCTTATGTAGTTGGCTGCTCCCATATTGGGGGCATAAATATTTACAATTGTTAGATCTTCTTGGTGGTTAGACCCGTTAAGAATGATGTAGTGTCCTTCTTTATCTTTGATTATAGTCTTTAGTTTAAAATCTAATTTATCTGATATGAGAATCTCTACCCCAGCTTTCTTTTGAGGCCCATTGGCATGAAAGGTGCTTCTTCATCCCTTCATTTTCAGTCTGGATATATCTTTAGGTTCCAAGTGGGTCTCTTGTAGACAGCGTATGGACAGGTCCTGTCGTTTTATCCAATATGCAGCCCTGTCATTTTATGGGAGTGTTTAGGCCATTCTCATTGAGAGTGATTATAGAAAGATACATTTTTATTGACATTATGTTGCCTGAATTTCACCAGATTCTTTCTTTTTTTAAAAGATTTTATTTATTTGTTTATTTGACAGAGATCACAAGCAGGCAGAGAGGCAGGCAGAGAGAGAGGGGGGAGAAAGCAGGCTCCCTACTGAGCAGAGAGCCCAATGAAGGGCTCGATCCCAGGACCCTGAGACCATGACCTGAACCGAAGGCAGAGGCTTAACCCACTGAACCACCCATGCACCCCATTTCACCAGATTCTTAAAGCAGTTCACAAAATTAAAAATGTTAAAAGTGATAAGTAAGGCTATTAAAATAAATACTATCTTATGGGAAGGTAAACTCTTCCACTTTTCTCTTTATGGTAATTTTGTAAATTGACTAAGTACTGTAAGTGGAAAGATTAACATAGATTCTGGAAATAGCCAGCCAGCGTTCTAGTCCCATCTCTGCCGCTTGCTAGCTTTATGTCCTAATGTTCTCTACTGCAGTTTCCTCATCTGCAAAACGTGATATAACAATACCCACCTCATAGGGTTGCTGTGAGGAATGAATGAGTTAATATTTATAAATTGCTTAGTCCTTCCTATGTGATAAATATATTCATTAAAAGCTCAATAAAATCAATAAAAATTCCTGGAATTCAAATATTTAGTTAGAGACAAGGGAAAGCTTTATTGCCATACAGTTTGCAAACCAGGAAGACACATTCTTTGGTAACAGACCAAAAGTATGCTTCATAGGGAAAGGAGGATTTGGGCTTGAGGCTAAATAGGCAAAAACCACAAGTTCTGTGTCCTTATTGAGGTTGGTCAGGCTCAGGTCCCAGACAAAAACATCCTTTTGTGCCACAGTGGTCAACCTGAATGAGGGACAAGTCCTTCTGGACTGTGAAATCTCACAACCTTCGTGAGAGAAGACCTCCCTGGAGGGTAGGACTCCTACTCAGGAAAAAACTCCTGAGACCTCAACCAGAAAATGTGTGTGGTCTTGGATGTGAGAGGACTCTCCTGAGATCTCCCGATACAAATGAGGAGCAGCTGAGCTCACTGGGCTCTTGCAGGTACCTGAAGTGACAGTCTGGGAGGATGTGGAGAGGGGTCCAGCAGTCACTTTACATCCCACTTCTGACATTAAAGAATGTCAACAAAAACACCTGGAAGGCAAAGATTTGGTCAGAGGCAAGGGAAAACTTTATTGCCATACAGTTTGCAAACCAGGAGGACACAGCCTTTGGTGACAAACTGAAAGTGTGCTCCAAAGGGGAAAGAAGGTTTGGGCTTGGGGTTAAACAGGCAAAACCTTCAAGTTTTGTGTCTCTATTGAGGCTGGTCAGGCTTGTGTTCTAAGAAGCAACTTTAGGAGCAGAGTGACAAGCAGGATGAGGCTCACTCTTTCTCGTGGCAGCTTGAGGATGTGGCAGCATCTAAAGAGCATGGCAGAGTGTGTTGCAAGGGTATTTCTGTGACTTTTGTGGAATTTTCTGCAAGCTCATCCCCCAGGTTGTGCTGACTGGTTATTCAGCCTCATGGTCATTTGACCTGATTAAAATTTTACTTTCTCTCCCTTGACATGAAGGAACCCATCTTGTCTGTTAGCTGTTGCTGTCCAGTGATTAGGGTCTTTTGTTCTCAAAGCTCACCCCCCGCAAAAAAAAAACAAAAACAAAAAAACAAACTTATGCGTGTGTGTGTGTGTGTGTGTGTGTGTGTGTGTGTGTGTATGGCAAGGACTAAGCATATGTTTATATATAAGCACATATATATACACATATATATGTGTGTGTATATATATGTGTGTGTGTGTGTGTGTATGAAAAAAACAAACTAAGTAATTACCTCAGATTTCAGGTAATGAAACTGTTTTATGAATTTCACCTAAGTTTACATTGTTTGTAAGAAGAAGAACTAGGTCTAAACTTTGGGAGAGTTGTTTATTTTTTCAATTTAAGTTTTGCTAGTTATTGGCTCCATGGATGGCCCTTAGCTTCCATTCATCTCTATTCTAGCCTGCGCAGTGTTTCACTTTAAAATCCCCTTCCATAGGTGCTTTGCTGGCTCAGTCAGCAGAGCATATGACTCTTGATCATAGGATTGTGAGTTTGAGCCCCATGTCCAGCATGGAATTTCCTTAAAAAAAAAAACAAACCCTTTTTTTTTTGTTTTTAAAATAAAACCACCTTTCACCCCATTCTGCTTGCAAACCTACACAGTAGTCCATTTATTTCATTTGGAATTAAGCTAAATTTTTGACAAGAGCCAGACTGGGGTAAAATAAGGAATTGTTGGAATACTCATTTGTGAGAGATGGTGGATTATCAATGACATACTAAAGTTTATCCAAACTCCTCTCCTGGAAGTTAAAATAAGGTACCTTGAAAATACCTCTAGAATAAGGCAAAAAGAGAGAATTTCGTCCAGATGTTCCCTCCCACAGTTGCTCACATACATACTTCCACACCGCATACACACACACACCTCCCCCTTCCAACCATGTCAATACAAAGTGCTCTGGCTAATGTCAGTGTTTTTCTTTCTGAAAAGAATGTGTTCATTTGTGGCAAACTGTCATTTTTTCTTGACCAGAGAGGGAAGATTGATCCCACTGCCTGGGGTCTTATTTCTCCCTTCTCCACACAACTCTCAGCTGTAGGACTATAAACTGTTGAACACCTACTTGAAGAAGAAAAGTTTGAAGGGATATCAAATATTAGCCCACCCACGAGCCCAATTTATCATCCTTCTTAGGTGCCCTTGAATCTTCCTCTAGCTCTCCTTCTGATCATGAATTACAAAAACTTTTGCTATATAATCATACCTCACCTGTATTATCTCATTGCCTATAGTAAAATCCATGCCCATTAGGCTCTCTCTCTCTCCCCCAGCCCTCATTCTTTCTCATTGCAGCTTTCCCAAATGCTGGAAGCAGTTTTCTTCTCTACGACTGCTGGAATTATGTGCTGGTAGAAAGTCCAATGGTAACGTCATTATCAAGCAGATGAGCTTTTCCCCTACTTCCCTGCTGTGTGATTTAGAGAGGTTTTTTATTTGTCAGAGAAAGAGAGAGCACTTGCAGGGGGAGAGGCATGCAGAGGGAGGGCAAGGACCCTGATGTGGGACTCGATCCTATAACCCTAGGATCATGACCTGAGCCAAAGGCAGACGCTTAACCAATTGAGCCACCCAGGTATCCTTCCTTTGTCTTTTTCATCTATAAAACTGGAAAATAGCATTTACTTCATAGGTAAGGATGAAATAAAATAGCATAAAAAAAAAGATTCTGGCATAGAGCATCTACTCAATAAATATTAGGTTGTTTCATTAAATTGTAGCTAAACATTCACTCTACAAATATAATCTGTTATGTTTTGAGTGTTTTATAGTTTACACAAAGGGTTTTTATATACATCATTGTATTTGTTCCTCATGATGATCCTGTGAAACAAAAAATATGATTCCTGTCTTATGGATAAGGAAACTGGGTGTCACAATGATTAAATGGTTTGCTGCTGACCACACAGCTGGTGTCAGAGCTGGAACTGAAATATATTTCTTTTGATTTGAAATAGTTTTCCCTTTCAACTATACTACATTGACATTTTAAAAACTTCTAATGGATTAGAGAGTGGTTTTAAACCCAATTTTGGCCCTATTTATGTCACTTACATTAATAGTACTCAGTTTCTTCATTTGGTAAATAAAAAGGCAGAACCAGACAATTCTTTAACCCCCTTCGAGGCTTTAAAATGTTTGGTTATATAGTTCTAATACCAAACTAATTAAAATTCTCCCAATTCCTTTGTATCTGAAATATTAAGGCTGACATATTTTTCTTATTTAGCATGAAGAGTTACTCATGGATAGATTCTTCTTTAGTCAGAGATTATTGCTTAAATGGTCCTTTCCTAAGAAGAACTGGATGAACCTCAAAATAGTAGTATAAGAATATGTAATTATGTGATATAATGTTATTAAAGCAATTTGTGAAGTTTGCCCAAAGGTTTACTTTCTTTTCCATAAAGTTCTTTGGTCTTGATTCAAAATTGAGAACTGAAAGCTGGAACTGCCAACATGTAATGTTATCATAAATTACTGTATGTACTAAGTCACTCTCATAAAATTTTTATGCTTAATACATTCTTTCCAACTAATAATTGCTTTCTGTTGTTCCCAAGAGTTAATGTGAATAAAACATAAAGTATTACCTTTTTCACCCAATGGTTTTGGCTTCTCTGTTTGCTTATAGCCTTTTAAAAGAAGTGGAAAAGAAATGTATTACAAAACAAAGAGTGGACTGTGAGCATTCTCTTCCCTTTCTTGGCTAATGGCATCATCGTTTATCTGCAGTTTAGAAAACTTGGATCACTCTGAATTTCCCCAATTCCATGACTTTACCTGTGCCCAAATATTCCCAGATTTAATCTGCCATGAAAACATTCCCTTGAATCTAATGTCTTCTGTGCACAACCAAATCTGTAGTCTCTTTTTGGACTGTTGAAATTGATTTCTGTTGGGCCTTTTTGGCATCAGGATCTCACTCATTCCGTTTCCAAGTGTTTTTCCTAAAACACAAATTAATAATTTCCCTCTGAAAGGTCTTTTTTTTTTTTTTTAAAGATTTTTTAGTTTTAATTGACACAGAGAGAGAGAGTACAGGTAGGCAGAGTGGCAAGCAGAGCGGGAGAAGCAGACTCTGTTGAGCAGGAAGCTGGATGCAGAACTCGATCCCAGGAACATGGGATAATGACCTGAGCTGAAGGCAGCTGCTTAACAGACTGAGCCACCCAGGCGCCCTGCTCTGGAAGGTCTTCGAAAAACCTTTATTGTTTCCTTGTTTCAGTCCTCTGAACTCTTGCCTTCTAAACAGTGACCAAACCTCTTTACATAGTTTCTTCATGATTTGGTTTTAGGGTTCTTCTCTTCAATCTTATTTCTAGACCTCACTACTATATAGCTTATGCATGAATCAGTCATACAAAATTGTACTTAGGGATCCATGTTTTTGCATGTTTTTTTTGGTTACTTATATAATGCTCTCCCTGACTGCCTCCCACTATGGAGAACCCATGCTCATCATTTCACTGCAACTTAAATATTAGTTACTTTGAGAATATTTCTCTGGCCTTCCCTTCTACCAAAGCAGAGTTAAGAAACCTATCTCTGTGATAGCATTGGTTTGTGCATGTGTCTTCTATAGGATTTCTGTTGCACTTTAATCAGTTATTTATCTGTCCATATTTCTCATTAGACTGTGAGATCTTGAGCCTCTATCTGATTCATTTTATATCCTGCAGCCAACAGTATGCCTTGTACATGTTAAGTTGTAAAACAGACATATATTGAATGAATAACAAATGCAAAAGTTTAGTATTGACCCCAAGTTTATTGAGCTTGTTCTTCACTGGTCCCCAAATCAAAGAAAGAGGCAACAATGTTGGTGATTTAAAATAGTTGGCACAAAAGGCACAAATGATGGTGGGAGCATCAAACTGACAAGGCTTATGTATATAGCTAATGGCCAACTAAATGCTTATACAGTAAGAGCTTTAAATTCAGTGGCAGACTGTTTAGTGAATGAGAGTAATCTGGTGAAGACTTTTGAAGGAGTAATTGAAGCCAATATGGAAAAAGTATCTAGGATTTCAGAGCTAAAGTGTAAGGGAAAAGGTTTTGGGAAAAGGGAGAAATGTGATGAAAGGCATAGAGACAGGATCAAGTAGGGTTCATACAACAGTGAGTTGACAAATGTTAGACTGGAAAAACGAGGATGTGGATGTGGCCACATTGTGTGTGGCTCTTTGTGCTGTGCTGATAATAACATTGTATCTGGAAAGAAGGGGTAGACCATGGCAATATGTTTGGATAGGGAATTATTATAATAGGAGTTGTGCCATTGGAAGAAAAATATTTGAACATTGATACCACTGGAAGTTTCCTGGAGGTGCATTTCAGGACTTACCTTTAGGTGGAGCCAATAAAAATGATAAAGAAGAATATAGAACTGACAGAGTTAGTATTCATTCAGACATGGGGCTGTTGGTTAAAGAAACCAACTAAAAACAACTCAGGTTCAAACTGGGAAAATCAAGTAATAGTGGTAATAATGACTAGTACATATTGAGAAATACTGTGAGCCATGTTTGATGTGTATTATCTTTAATACTTATTTAAAAACTTCAAGTTAACTGTTGCCCCATTTTTTTAAGTGATGAGAAGAATGGCATTCAAGGAAGCTAAGTAACTTGCCTTGACTTAGACCCTGATCTTTTACATTAGTTCTTATGACAGAATCCTTGTATTACTGGCTATGCCCTAGATCTGATCATCTTCCCAGGACCAAAAAAAGGCCAGACTTCTTTTCTCTACTTGTTTTTGGATTATCTTCCCCCTCCCCAGCACCACGGTTAGCTTCCACTTTCTGGTCATTCTCAATGCAGCTTATTCTTTTGCTCACAAGCATATTTTCTGGAAGCAACATTCAGAAAAACAAAAGAAGTCAAACGAAGCAGCCAATTCACAGAGAATAATGAATTTCATCGTTTATTGTGAACCACCAGTGCAATCTCCAGGAAGAAATATTCATCCCAAAATTGAAAATGTGGAATAGGAATTTAGGAAGCAGATCAAAACTATGGAACACAGGCTTTAATCTAGAGGAATTTACTGACAGAGTTGGAGCTAAGTGGGAGCTTCCAGGGTTAGAAGAGAGCAGGATGGAATACTGAAAGCAATACCTACCATTTTGGGGCAGCTGAGAAAGAGACGCCATTAGTAGAAGAGGAGCAAGAGAGGGAAGTGATGCAGAAACTACAGGAGATGTCTTCAATGATGGGGTAGTCAAGAATGTCAGTTCTTGTAAAAGGTCAAGGAGGGCAGGAATAAAGAAAAGATGAATTAACTTGTAAATCAGGAAATAATCCATGACCTTTGAGAATGTGGCTTTAGCAGTGTGTCTAGGTTTGACATCCTCTTAATCATCCACTATTAAATGGCTTAAATAGAAAATTATTTCTAGACTTAACCTGTAAACTGGAAAAATATCAGCACAAGTCAAACTCTTTTTGCCAGTATAAACCACCATTGGTCCAAAAAAAACTTACGTACAGTCTTTACATGCCAATTCCTCTCTGTAATAATAAGTAATGCTTACATACAGTCTTTATGTGCCAATTCCTCTCTGCAAATTAGTACCCTTCTGTGAGTGCTTATGTGTAAATCTGCGTCCATTCCAAAAAACTGTAGATCTGCTTCCTCCCTCATCATTCTTTAATTCATCCATCCATTCATTTATTCATTAATTGAGTAAATAAACATTTATGACTTATCATTTCTGTCTGTTGTTTCAATAATGCAATGAAAATATTTATGTTATTGAGGTTCTCTCATCTCTGCCAAAAACAGTAGGAGCAAAAGAGCTGAACTTTCTTTGACAATCCATAACAGTATTGTGTCTTATTTTCCATAATGCAGATTAAAAGTAATAAAGTAGAAGGAAACCCTAAGAAAATCCAAGGGAAATAAATCTTTTCCAACAGAGAGTATATTTTCAGAAAGCATTTATGGCTTTAATTTCAGATTTAATCAGAGGTTTTATTGGCCCAAATTGTTATGTTGACATTTGCCTTTGAGGTCAACAACCTCCCCTTTCTAATATTTAGTCTATTTTATTGCACCAAAATACTTCCCCATTCTTTTGTCTCCTATCAAATTCTATTCAGAAAGTCGCTGCATCAGTCATCAACACTTTATATTAACTGGAAGTCTGAATATTTGCATTTTATGCCTTCATTCCAATCACTGAATAAGTAGCCATTCTGTCTTTATAGAAATGTTAGGATCATCAATGAGATGGGAAAAGAACTATTTTCAAGGAAGTGCTCCCAGAGCCCCCAATATTATGTCACAAGAAAGCCAAATCTCCTAATTAGTGGAGTTCTCATGAATAAAAGCCATTTCTTTCTTTTCTTTCTTTCTTCTTTCTTTCTTTCTTTCCTTCATTCCTTCTTTCTTTCTTTTTTTTTTTTAAGTAGGCTCCACACCCAGCATGGAGCCCAACATGGAGCTTGGATTCATTACCCTAAGACCTAAGCTGAGATCAAGACCTGAGCTAAGATCAAGAGTCAGGGGCATGACTGACTAAGCCATCCAGGTGCCCCAGTAAAAGCTATTTCTTCCTGTTTTGCTTGTTTCAGAGAGGAGAAGTTACAGAAATGTGGCACTTAAATTGCCTAAATATATTCAAGACACACTTCACATGGTGTAATAAATGTGTAATAAATCACCTCTCTTGATCTACAAGGTTCTCTTCTCCTGGAAATCTCACTCTACTTTTTCTTTCTAGAGAAGCTATTTGCAATGAATCTATAGTAAAACAATAGAAAAAGACCTAAAAAAGAATGCAGAGTTTCTGATTCCTTTCTGAGAAACACCTGGCACCTTGGGGATGGATTGTGCCCCAGCAAGAGAGGATATTTGTGGTCCAATAGGATGCATCTATACTGAGTTGTGAAATTTTGCCGTGGAAGTTTAGCATATAGAATGCTAAAGCAGACACATCTACTGATGTAGAAATATGCAATTTCTTTCTTAAGAATGTTGGCAGTTACAAAAGAATGTTAGCAGTAATCTTAGATTATTTGTTTAAAAACTTTCATCTCTACTCAAGGACTTTCAGTTTTTGTAAGATCTTAAGAGGTGCTCGGAACTTAAAACTCATTAATAGCCCTAGAGATAAGACTCCACTTGGTGTGTTTACTCAGAATTTGTTCCACATCAACATCTTGAGATATTAAATAAAGATAAAGCATATTCATATGTGAAAGGAGAGTTCAAGCTTGACCCCTTTGCTGATTCATAAAGACATTATGATTTTGGAAAGTTCCTCTCCCTAAAACAAAGAATATTAACCTCTTGGACTCATTCCCATCAGTCAATTCTTGTTTCCTCTGTTTGCTTCTCAAAGAGGGTCTTGGCAGAAATGGTGGGCACTGTACTTTATAGCTTAGGAAGTAGTTGCATAATCTTCATCACCTTGGTCCTCACAACAACTCCACCACAGGGGGAAAGCAGTGTGGTTGTTTGTTGATGTTATTTCTCCTCCCCCTCCTCCTCCCCTTCCTCTTCATCTTCTTCCTCCCCCTCTACTTCCTCCTGCCTTCTCCCTCCTCCTCCTCCTCATCCTTCTTTTTCTTCTTCTCTCCCCTCCTTCCTCCTCCTCCTCCTTCCTCCTCCTCCTCCTCCTCCTCCTCCTCCTCCTCCTCTTCTTCTTCTTCTTCTTCTTCTTCTTCTTCTTCTTCTTCTTCTTCTCCTCTTCCTCCTCCTCCTCCTTCTTCTTTATTGTACAAATGGAGAAACTCAGTTAAGTGGTCTAGCCAAGATTATATGACTCCAAACGGAGAAACCATGCCTTGTACCAAACTCTTCGTAAATACTATGAATGTAAGATAGTACTATAAATACAATATACTATAAATACTATATAATCCCCTGTATAAGATAATAAACAGTGACAGCTATACTGACTCAAGGAGGTCAGTTGGCATTCAGTCTCTGCCTTGCATAACAGTTCAGCATAGTACACAGCTTCCAAACCAACAGGTGTGAGCATCTCTCCAAAACCTGCCTGGTGGTAGTAGTGCTTAGGGTGTGAAGAAGTTGCTTCTTAACATTGTTAAAATAAGAGAGACCATTCAGAAATTCTTATTCACTTCTTTCCCACTCAGCTTAGTATATGTGCAGAGTTATGAATGAAAAGGGATTATGCCCCTAATTAAATCCCCCTTTCTTTCATTCACTCATTTCCCTGTTTCAGTCAAATAATATTAAGTGTTTGTCCCATCCAGCATGTCTAATATGCCAGGATCCTCTTTATCCATTCATCTGTTGAAGGACATCTCGACTACTTCCACGGTTTGGCTATTGTGGACATTGATAAAGAAGATGTGGTAGAGATATACAATGGAATATTATTCAGCCTTTAGAAAGGATGAATACTGACCATTTGCATCGACATGGATGGAACTGGAGGGGATTATGCCAAGTGAAGTAGTCAAGCAGAGAAAGACAATTATATGATCTCACTCATCTGTGGAACATAAGCAATGGCACAGAAGACCACAGAGAAAGGGAGGGAAAACTAAACGGGAAGAAATCAGAAAGAGAGACAAACCATGAGAGACTCTGGACTCCAGGAAACAAACTCAGTTACAGAAGGAGGGGGTGCGGATGGGGTAACCAATAATGGGTATGAAGGAGGGCATGTGTTGTGATGAGCACTGGGTATTATATGCAACTAATGAATTGTTGAACATTACCTCAAAAACTAATGATGTATGCAGACTAACTGAACATAAAAAAAAAAATAATATGCCAGGATCCTAATGGTCACCCAACTGGGGAAAGGAACAGGTAAATCAGGGAGGACAGTGCAGCATGGTTAGTACTGGGAAAGAGATACTCAGAGGAGGAAAGACAGAAAGAGGAAAGTAATTTAAATTAATTGGGGGTTGGTCAGGAAAATCTTGCCATTGTAATATGTTGAATCTGATTGCTTCAAAATATTTTTGTGAAAAATAGTTGCTAAAAAACAAAAACAAAAACAAAAACAAAAAACCTGTAGCCCTAACCTAGTCAGCGACTACTGTGCCTGTGTGTGGCAGGTGGTCACAACAGGAACAAAGAGGTCAGTGATTGTTGGAGGGCAAGGCCAAGCTTAACCATTGATGGTTATCTCTGCTATCTCTATAATCCACACCCTCACAATCTTTTAATTTAAAATAAAGGTGGAAGTAATATCTAGCAAGAGGCTGGGGGGAGCTAATGGCATATCAAGATGATAAATAGGATCTGGGAGTTGGGACGCTAAAAGCCAGGTATGGTTCCCTTCCTCAACTTTCTCTAATGATCCAGGAGATGGGGGAGGAAGAGCTGAAAATTGGTACTGTTTGGACTGACACATTTGCTCCAGCATCTCTTTTAATTCCTTAAATCTCCCTGCTCATGATTTCCTTCTCTTTGCCCTCCTCCAGCATTTTAAAAGCACTGCTATCTAGATGGAACCTAAACTTGGAACTCCACACAATCCCACTCAATCCCCATAATGTGATCAGTAAACTAAGAAAAATTGTTTACAAATGCTTCTGCTGCAGTTGGACGGAAGGCTTTCTACTCCATCTTCTTGGTGTCTTCACAATCTATTTCAAGTGCCAAGTCACAGAGTACATGTCACTCATTAGAGTAACTTCTGGACTATATTCACCGAGCCCTTCACCTGTACTTTTGGACCTACTGAAGGAGCTGATAGCTGATGTGTAGGATCCTTTTAAACTGTTACCTGATACTTAAACTTTTGAATTCTCCCTGAAGTATGTTATCACATAAAGACTGTAGTAATTTTTTTTTAATTAGATATGGCTGTCTTGGCAGAGTTTTCCTGTGGTTCCCTTTGAAGCCACTGCTGGTCACTCATTCAGCATGTGTTTGCAGATCACTGTGTGTGCTGGGCACTGTGCATACAAGGGCAGCCCTCAAGAAGCTTACAGTTTGATGACAAATACAGACAGGTGAACAAACTTCTTCAATGTATTCTATAGGTAACTTCAGAAGACTAATTGACAATGTAAATTATTAAACATAGGAATAGTCCAAGGTATTTTTCATCTTGCCACAAAACTTGCTTTGAGTACTTCTGAGGGCACTTACTGGGGTTTTCCTTGTATTTCTAGAAAAGATGCCAAGGATTTTAAATTATATCTATAATTGATGTTTCTATCTGTAGTGAAGTAGAATTATAATTAATCATGTAAGGAAGAAAATCCTGAATAGGATTTTTGATAAAGAAATTGTATTTTTTGTATTCTTTTAAAAATTAACATAAAATGTTAATATTAACATATTAACATAAAATGCATTATTTGCCCTGGGGTACAGGTTTGTGAATCATCAGGCTTACACACTTCATAGCACTCACCATATCACATACCATCCCCAGTGTCCATAACCCAACCACCCTCTTCACAAACCCCCTCCCTCCAGCAACCCTTAGTTTGTTTTGTATGATGAAGAGTCCCTTATGGTTTGTCTCCCTCCCGATCCCATCTTGTTTCATTTTTTCCTTCTCTACCCACCAAACCCCTCACTCTGCCTCTCAAATTACTCATGTCAGGGAGATCATATGATAATTGCCTTTCTCTGATTGACTTATTTCGCTCAGCATAATACCCTCTAGTTCCACCCATGTCATTGCAAATGGCAAGATTTCATTTCTTTTGATGGCTGCATAGTATTCCATTATATATATATATATATATATATATATATATATATATATATATCACATCTTCTTTATCCATTCATCTGCTGATGGACATCTAGGTTCTTTCCATAGTTTGGCTATTGTGGACATTGCTACTAGAAACATTTGGGTACACTGCCCCTTCAGATCACTGCATTTGTATCTTTAGGGTAAGTACCCAGTAGTGCAATTGCTGGGTCATAGGGTAGCTCTATTTTCAACTTTTTGAGGAACCACCATGCTGTTTTCCAGAATGGCTGTACCAACTTGCATTCCTACCAACAGTGTAGGGGGGTTCCCCTTTCTCTGTGTCCTTGCTAGCATCTGTCATTTCCTGACTTGTTAATTTTAGCCATTTTGACTGGTGTGAGGTGATATCTCATTGTGGTTTTGATTTGTATTTCCCTGATGCTGAGTGATGTGGAGCACTTTTTCATGTGTCTGTTGGCCATCTGGATGTCTTCTTTGCAGAAATGTCTGTTCATGTCCTCTGTCCATTTCTTGATTGGACTATTTGTTCTTTGGGTGTTGAGTTTGATAAGCTTTATAGATTTTAGATACTAGCCCTTTATCTGATAAGTCATTTGCAAACATCTTCTCTCATTCCATCAGTTGTCTTTTGGTTTTGTTGACTCTTTCCTTTGCTGTGTAAAAGTGTTTGATCTTGATGAAGTCCCAATAGTTCATTTTTGCCCTTGCTTCCCTTGCCTTTGGCGATGTTCCTAGGAAGAAGTTGCTGCAGCTGAGGTTGAAGAGGTTGCTGCCTGTGTTCTCCTCAAGGATTTTGATGGATTCCTTTCTCACATTGAGGTCCTTCATCCATTTTGAGTCTATTTTCATGTATGGTGTAAGGAAATGGTCCAGTTTCATTCTTCTGCATGTGGCTGTCCAATTTTCCCAACACCATGTGTTGAAGAGGCTTTCTTTTTTCCATTGTACATTCTTTTCTGCTTTGTCAAAGATTAGTTGACCACAGAGTTGAGGGTCCATTTCTGGGCTCGCTATTCTGTTCCATTGATCTATGTGTCTGTTTTTGTGCCAGTACCATACTGTCTTAATGATGACAGCTTTGTAATAGAGCTTGAGGTCTGCATTTGTGATGCCACCACTTTGGCTTTCTTTTTCTTTTCTTTTTTTTTTTTTAAGGATTTTTAAAAAGATTTTATTTTATTTATTTGACAGACAGAGATCACAAGTAGGCAGAGATGCAGGCAGAGAGAGAGAGGAGGAAGCAGGCTCCCTGCTAACCAGAGAGCCCAGTGTGGGGCTCGATCCCAGGACCCTGAGAACATGACCTGAGCTGAAGACAGAGGCTTAACCTACTGAGCCACCCAGGCGCCCTGGCTTTCTTTTTTAATATTCCTCTGGCTATTCGAGGTCTTTTCTGGTTCCATATAAATTTTAGGATTATTTGTTCCATTTCTTTGAAAAGAAAAAAAAAGAATGGCATTTTGATAGGTATTGCATTAAATGTGTAGATAGCTTTAGGCAGCATAGATATTTTGACAATATTTGTTCTTCCAATCCATAGGCATGGAACATTTTTCCATTTCTTTGTGTCTTCCTCAATTTCTTTCATGAATACTTTATAGTTTTCTGAGTACAGATTCTTTATCTCTTTGGTTAGGTTATTCCTGGGTATCTTATGGTTTTGGGTGCAATTGTAAATAGGATTGTCTCCTTAATTTCTCTTTCTTCTGTCTTGCTGCTGGTGTAAAGAAATGCAGCTGGTTTCTGTGCATTGATTATAATTATATATTGATTGTACTGAATTCCTATACAAGTTCTAGCAGTTTTGGAGTGGAGCCTTTTGCGTTTTCCACATATAATATCATATCATCTGCAAAGAGTGATAGTTTGACTTCTTCTTTGCTGATTTGGATGCATTTAAATTTTTTTTTTTTTTTTTTTTGTCTGATTGCTGAGGCTAGGACTTCTAGTGCTATGTTGAATAGCAGTGGTGATAATGGACATCCCTGCTGTGTTCCTGACTTTAGCAGGAAAGCTTTCAGTTTTTCTCCATTGAGAATGATATTTGTGGTGGGGTTTTTCATAGATGGCTTTGATGATATTGAGGTATGTGCCCTCTATCCCTACACTTGAAGAGTTTTGATCAGAAAGGGATGCTGTACTTTGTTAAATGCTTTTTCAGCATCTATTGAGAGTATCATATGGTTCTTGTTCTTTCTTTTATTAATGTATTGTATCACATTGATTGATTTGCAGATGTTGAACCAACCTTGCAGCCCTGGAATAAATCCCACTTGGTTGTGGTGAATAATCCTTTGAATGTACTGTTGGATCCTATTGGCTAGTATTTTGGTGAGAATTTTCACATCTGTTTTCATCAAGGATATGTAATTCTCTTTTTTGATGGGATGTTTGTCTGGTTTTGGAATCAAAGTGATGCTGGCCTCATGAGTTTGGCCGTTTTCCTTCCATTTCCATTTTTTTTTTTTTGGAACAGTTTCAGGAGAATAGAAGTTAATTCTTCTTTAAATATTTGGTAGAATTCCCCTGGGAAGCCCTCTGGCCCTGGGCTCTTGTTTGTTGGGAGATTTTTGATGACTGTTTCAATCTCCTTACTGGTTATGGGTCTGTTCAGGTTTACTATTTCTTTCTGGTTCAGTTGTGGTAGTTAATATGTCTCTAGGAATGCATCCATTTCTTCCAGGTTGTCAAATTTGCTGGCATAGAGTTGCTCATAATATGTTCTTATAATTGTTTATATTTCTTTGGTGTTGGTTGAGATCTCTCTTCTTTCATTTATGATTTTATTTATTTGGGTCCTTTCTCTTTTCTTTTTGATAAGTCTGGCCAGGGATTTATCAATCTTATTAATTCTTCCAAAGAACCAGTTTCTAGTTTCGTTGATTTGTTCATTGTTGTTTTTGTTGTTGTTGTTGTTTGGTTTTTGGGTTTTCTTTTTCTATTTCATTGATTTCTGCTCCAATCTTTATGATTTCTCTTCTCCTGATGGATTTAGGCTTTCTTTGTTGTTATTTCTCCAGCTCCTTTAGGAGGTGGAGAAAGGTTAGGTTGAGTATTTGAGATTTTTCTTGTTTCTTGAGAAAGGCTTGTACCACTATATATTTTCCTCTCAGGACTGCCTTTGTTGTGTCCCACAGATTTTGAACCGTTGTGTTTTCATTATCATTTGTTTCCATGAATTTTTTCAATTCTTCTTTAATTTTCTGGTTGATCCATTCATTCTTTAGAAGGATGCTATTTAGTCTCCATGTATTTGGGCTCTTCCCAAATTTCCTCTTGTGATTGAGTTCTAGCTTTAGAGCATTGTGGTCTGAAAATATGCAGGGAATGATCCCTATCTTTTTGTACCGAATGAGACCTGATTTATAACCCAGGATGTGATCTATTCGGGAGAATGTTCCATGTGCACTAGAGAAGAATGTTTATTCTGTTGCTTTGGGATGGCAAATATATCTGTGATGTCCATCTGGTCCAGTGGGTCTTTTAAGACCTTTATTTCCTTGTTGATGTTTTGCTTGGATGATCTGCCCTGTTCAAAATGTTCTGTCATTTCAGTGAGGGGAGTGTTAAAGTCCTGTACTATTATTGTATTATTGTCAATGTGTTCCTTTGATTTTGTTATTAATTGGTTTATATAGTTGGTTGCTCCCATGTTAGGGTCATAGATATTAAAAATTGTTAGGTCTTCTTGTTGGACAGACCCTTTGAGTCTGATATAGTGTCCTTTCTCATCTCTTATTATAGTCTTTGGCTTAAAATCTAATTTATCTGATATGAGGATTGCCACCCTAGCTTTCTTTCGATACCCATTAGCATGGTAAATTGTTTTCCACCCCCTCACTTTAAATCTGAAGGTGTTTTGGGGTCTAAAATGAGATTTTGTAGACAGCATGTTGATGGGTTTTATTTTTTACCCATTCTGATACCTTGTGACTTTTGATTGGGGCATTTAGCACATTTACATTCAGGGTAACAATCAAAAGGTATGAATTTAGTGCCTGTAAGGTAACTGTTACTGTATATTGTCTCTGTTCCTTTCTGGTCTACTACTTTTAGGCTCTCTCTTTGCTTAGAGGACCCCTTTCAATATTTCCTGTAAGACTGGTTTGGTGTTTGCAAATTCCTTTAATTTTTGTTTGTCCTGGTAGCTTTTTATCTCTCTCTCTTTTTTTAATTTCTCCTTCTATTTTCAATGATAGCATAGCTGGGTATAGTATTTTTGGCTGCATATTTTTCTCATTTAGTGCTCTGAATATATCATGGCAGTTCTTTCTGGCATGCCAGGTCTCTGTGGATAAGTCTGCTGCCAGTCTAATATTTCTACTATTGTATGTTACAGTCTTCTTGTCCTGAGCTGCTTTGAGGATTTTCTCTTTGTCACTAAGATTTGTAAAGTTTTACTATTAGATGATGAGGTGTGGACCCATTTTTATTGATTTTGAGGGGGATTCTCTGTGCCTTCCAGATTTTGATGCTTGTTCCTTTTACCATATTAGGGAAATTCTCTATTATAATTTGCTCCAATATACCCTCTGCCCCTCTCTCTCTTTCTTCTCCTTCTGGAATTCCAATTACTCTAATATTGTTTCATCTTATGGTTTCACTTATCTCTCAAATTCTCCCTCCATGGTCTAGTAGTTATTTGTCTCTCTTTTGCTCAGCTTCTTTATTCTCCATCATTTTGTCTCCTATAGCACTAATTCTCTCTTCTGCCTCATTTATCCTAGCAGTAAGAGCCTCCATTTTTGATGGCACCTCATTAACAGCTTTTTTTATTTCAACTTGGTTAGATTTTAGTTCTTTTATTTCCCCAGATAGGGATTTTATTTCTCCAGAAAGGTTTCTCTAATATCTTCTATGCCTTTTTCAAGCCAATATAGTACCTTTTTCAAGCCAATCTAGTCATTCTCAACTCTAATTCTGACATATTACCAATATCCATATTTATTAGGTCCCTAGCCTTTGGTACTGCCTCTTGGTCTTTTTTTGTGGTGAGTTTTTCCATCTTGTAATTTTATCCAGATAAAAATATGTGAACAAGAGAATAAAATACTAAAAGGGTGGCAAAGACCCCAGAAAAATGTATGCTAACCAAATCAGAAGAGATCCAAAACTGGGGGGGAGAAGAAAGAGGGAAAAAGAAATTAACAGAGCCACCCACTTGATTTTGGGTGTATTTTGGTCTCTTAGGAGAGACTACCTCCCAAAATTTTAAAGAAAGAAAAATTTATATATGTACAAAAATAAGGGTAAACATGATGAAGGGATGGAATATGAGTGTAAAGATGAAAATTAAAAAAAAAATTCTATAAAGGAATTGATAAGATAAGTTGGTTGGAAAAAGAAAAAAAAAAAAAAAAAGAGGAGGGAATGTTCTCAGGCTGGAGACTAGAACAAGGCCATGTGCTAGATTAGTGTATATTTTGATCTATTAGAAGAAATTGTATCCCCAAATTTTTTAGAAAAACAAAAAACCCTATATGTATACAAAAAATATTTAAATACAATGAAGGGATAAAATATGACTATAACAATGAAGGTTTAAAAAGATTTTTTTTCTGAAAGGTATTGCTAAAAATAAACTAGTTATAAAACATTAAAAGAGGAAAGAGAAAAAGTTAAAGAAATAGAATAAGAAAAAAATAAAATTAAAAAAATTAACTTTGCAAAACTAAAGGATCATGGGGGAAAAAACCATGAATTCTATGTGTTGCTTTCCCCTACCTCTGAAGTTGTGCTGTTCTCCTTGATCTGTGAGCTTGGTCTTGGCTGGATATTCTTGCTGATCTTCTGGGGGAGGGGACTATTGCTGTGATTCTCAAATGTCTTTGTCCTAGGTGGAATTGCTCTGCCCTTGCCAGGAGACAGGCTAAGTAATCTGCTCAGGTTTGCTCTCAGAGCTTTTGTTCCCTGAACACTTTCTGTAGAGCTTTGGAGGATGGTAATGAAAATGGCAGCCTCCCAATCTCCCACCCAGAGGAGCCGAGAGCTTGGACCCCACTCCTTAGCACGCCCCCAGAGACAAGCAGTCAATCACCCATCTCCCTGGTCTCTGGCTGCACTCCAAGCTCACCCAGCCTGTGACCAAGCATTTCTATCTCTGGCACATGGCCCCACCTGAGTCTCCAAACCCAGAAAATTCCTGCTGTGCTACTTCTCCTGGAGAAGGAAGGTGAGTCTCCCTGGATCTGCCACTTGTGGGGTCCCTGCTCAAAGAGCAGTGGTCCAACAATGCCTTGGATCATGGTTTAAGGTAACTCCGATCTGAATGCTCACTTTTTGGCTCTGTCTCTGTAGTCACCTTTCCCGCTCTGATACCTGGCAGCTCTGACACACTCAGACACCCCCAATCTTTCTGTGATCCCATGAGACCTGGGACCACTCTGTCCCCATGAGGGCTCCACACCTGCTTAGCCTCTGGAACCATGTCCCACAGTAGAGCAGACTTCCCACAGTTCTGATTTTGTGCCCCACTGCTCCGTAGCTTGCTGGGGGCTGGCCCCTCCCCCCACAGACTATCTTCTCGTCTCTTCAGATTCACTTCTCCACACATCCTACCTTTCAGAAAGTGATCAATTTTTTGTTCCTAGAATTGATGCTCATCTTCTCTTCTATCTCCTATTGAGTTTGTAGGTGTTCAGAATAGTTTGATACCTATTTAGCTGAACTCCTAGGATCTGATGTCATTTCAGTCTGCTACTCCACCATCTTCAAGAAATTTTATTTCTTTTTATTTTAATAATATATTTTTTAAGATTTTATTTATTTATTTGACAGAGAGAGATCACAAGTAGGCAGAGAGGCAGGCAGAGAGAGGGAGAAGTAGGCTCCCAGCTGAGCAGAGAGCCCAATGCGGGGCTCAATCCCAAGACCCCAAGCCAAAGGTAGAGGCTTAACCCACTCAGCCACCCAGGCACCCAAGAAATTTTCTTTCTTAACATAAAAATAGGTGGGATACAGAATAGGGACAGCCATGTTAAAAGCAATTGATGAAAGAAACATCGACATCATATTTTAGATTGTTGGAAAACATGGAAAAAGAATGTACTAAAAAGACTAAAAGTATATTGCATAGATTAGCCATATCAATGAGTACACAAATTTATGTAGGTTCTACTTTTATGTTTTTCTTCTTGTGGTAGAGAGCCTCCCAAATGCCTCCTGGTATTCATTAACTCTATTGACCTTTTTTCTTATCACTTTTCACTATTTGATATATATTTTGTGTTTATTTTTTTGATATTTTCAAACTTGGTTTTTTTGTCCACCTTTCTTTGGGATACAGGCTCTAAGGGAGCAAAGACTTAGTCTATTTGGTTGTATCCTGTATCAGGAATTAGAACACTGCCTGACACCCAGGGGTACTCAGCAGACATGCCTTGAGTGGAATGAATGGTGAATAAATGAGTGAGTGAAACAAGACAGTGACATGTGTCCCTGATATATTTAATATGAAGTTCTAAAATAAGTTATTCTTGCAGAACTCTGTCAAGGTAACTGCATCCCTTGACTACAAAACAAGCATAACAGTAACAGAGTTACCCTTGCCTCTGAGAGAAGTTAAGGCTCCTTCTGATTTTCAAATGAAACAAGGGTTTGCAAGCCAGCTACTCTGGACACACATTCTCTTTTTAATTCAATTCTTCAAAAAAAAAAAATGCTACCTAAGATTAAAGAACAGCTGCCACTCCCCCCTCACTCTGCATTCCAGCCACTCACATTATTGCTTTGACATTTTGTTAAAGAATCCGTGGTGAGGTGCACATGTCAAGGCTGTGTTATGACACCCCCTCACCCCCCGCTGGCATCTGGAAAATTTCCAGACCCATAGCTGAGAAAAGCAGAACTTGGAGGCAAAGGAGAAGCAAAGCTGCCCAGTTTTATTTCTCCATAATGTGAGGCTTGCTTTTTGATAACAGTTTGGATTCCTGGGTTGGATTTGAGAACAGTTTTGTGAATCATTGCATATGAAATGAAACTAAACAATAGCAAACAGTGTTAAATGGTCTTCCTACTGTAGACTAAAAACTGATTCGGGATTCAGGATTGCTAAACTTTTGAAAACAGCTTAAAATAATTAAGATCAAGTAATACATTTCTAAGTGTTTCTGTGTGTGAGAGTTGTATAAATTACGAACCCATAATTTTAAAGTGGATTTTTTTAGGAACATTTTTTTTAGAATCACAACAAGTATTTCTTCTGCCCAAAGGATTTCTTTATTTATAAGGAATAGGAGATGTATTAACTGCCTTTTCTTCTCTCTTTGTATTTGTATCTTGTTTTCTAAGTGAAGCCTGTTAGCCGTAGCACAGGCTGACTCCTGATTTTCCAGCTACAAAGAATGACCTAAAGAATGATGAAGATTAGCTCATTCTTGAGTAGATATGCACAGTGGATCCCTGGGAGGCACCGGCTCCTCTTCTTCCTTCCCTCAGGCAGGACTGAGACTCAGCTCCCAGCACCAGCCCATAAACTGGTTGGTTCCAGCTGCTGTCTATTCTGAGTGGGCTGTTCTATATTCAGATTAGTGGTCTGTCCCATATTAGTTATTAAATATTGTAGTTATTGTTCTTCACAATGTGCCTGAATTTCCTTTGTGGATTCATCTGGCTCAAGAGATACTTAGGACTAAAGATGTGACCTTAGCAGTAGAGGTAGGCTCAGGGATGAGCTAGAGAGGGGGTCTCAGTCCAAGCAGAAGGAATCTCAGACATTGGCTGGGCATTCCAGGACACAAAAACTCTTACCTGTTAGATGGGGTGAAGTGCAGCTGTGAGGGCTGGAGTTGCTATAGTCACCTTATCACCATGAGGAAAACCAGCCTCAGGAAGAAGCTGATGCATGGTGAAGAACGCTGAGTATAAAAGAAAATTGGAGATGGAGTCCTGTGCAAATTGCACCTGAAGCATATTCTATCTCTGAAATTTTTGAGCTGCATGAGCTAATATATTCCCTTACATGATGTAGCCATTTGATATGGACTTTCTATAACTTTAAACAAAAATATCCAACTGATAAAGGAGGACTTTATTTTATTTATTTATTTATTAATTACCAGGGAAGTTGAGAGTAGTGTTTTTATACTGGATGTCCAAAGACTTACAATGAAGATGCTACAATATGCCAAGTGTCTGTTACTTCCCAGTGCCTTACACAGGGATAATATCTGAAATAGTCCTGTGAGAAGAGGGATATTATCCCATTTGCCGGATCAGCCAGCAAGAAGACCAAACTTGAACTGAAACCTAGGACTGCCTGACTCTAAACTTGGATGATAACCCCAGCATCCCTTGCTCTACTCTCTTAGTGACTAGGTGGGGAGCCCAGGACGTCACAGCACAGACTCTTTTGAGAAACTATTGAGATCCATGACACTCTTCTTATGAAAGACAGACTCCATGCTCATAAAACAAGTGTTTGAGTCTAGTATCAGAGGGTTCATAGACCTCTGTGAAAGCCATCATGCATCTCTTTATTCCACCCACTCCCCATTTAAAAACCTAGCATGTTCTTTGTAGAACCATAGGCAATTTTAAGTTACGGAAAGACATAATCTGATTTGCATTCTGCAGACAGAATTCTGGTAACTTCCAGAGGACAGAAGATGCCATAGTGGTTGCAGGCAGGAAGCTGAGTCAGCAGTTGAGGGCAGAACTGCATGGGGCTGGCTGTGAAGGCTGAAGAGGAGGAGGGCAGAGAAAATGTGCAGAGGGCAAGATGAGAGTGAAGCAAAAAGACCTTACATAAGGTGACTTGACAGAAGGGTGAAATTAACCAGGAAAAGGAATACAAGTAAGAAAGCAGAAGAAGGAATCCCTTCAAACCATGCATCCTGTGGTAAAGGATATGACTTAGAATTCGGTTTTACATAGCTACTACACCTTGACTGACATGAGTAAGTGGGCTGAGAGCAGCTGAGAAGCAGAGAAGTGTTTCTGTTATCTGAGAAGATGGAGAATTATGAAAGAATATGGGCCAAGGGGAAGTTGAAAAGTGTGCTTGCTTTTTCTCAAGAGAATATTTCAGTTTTTATGTAATTTGCATTTCCCAGATCATATTGGCCTGGCACTAAAAATAGGAATGGAGAGGAGAAACAAACTGATTTTCTGGGTCAACTTTCTTGACCATTCACCAGACGCTTCACGGGTGTACAGGAGGAAATCTCTTCCTTTTTCTACTTTAACTGCTGAGGTAACACCTGGGAGTGCTCCGCCCAAGACTCTGTTGGTCTTGGATCCTGCTCCCACCCACAAGGTTTGTCCATGTTCTGCTTTGCGCTGTCCTGTCAGCTCTTCTCAGGGACCAGAAGTGAGGAAAGGACCCTTCCAGGTGATTGATTCTAGTGGGGAAAAGAGGCAAATGTCTTTTTTTTTCCCCTTGTTTTTTAAATATTTTATTTATTTGAGAGAGAGAGAGTGAACAAAGGGAAGAGGGAAGGAGGATCCGAAACAGACTCCATGCTGAGCACAAAGTCCAATGTGGGGCTTGATCCTACATCCTTGAGATTATGACCTGAGCCAAAACCAAGAATTCAATGCTTAACAGACTGAGCCACCCAGGTCCCCCAAGGAGGTAAATTTCTTAAAAGGAATTTTTCTCTTCTATGGTTGGCTGTCCTTTTCACTCTCTCGCACTCCTACCCAACAAGACAGACTCTCCACTATATTGAAAATTGCCATACTCCCTATATCTCTCATCTAAGAATTAGCTTGTGTACTCCAAACTTCTTGCCCTCAGATGTCTTCTGGTCTCTCCTGCAAGTTGGCCAGTAGAACGCCATCTTCCTGGCTTCCCTAGAAATCACTGTCTGGTATAAACCACAGAGGGAAAGCCTTTTGTGTTTACATCATGCTATATTCTGATATAACAAAATGATAAAAAATATGAGGTGGAGAAATATTGTTCAATGTCACTAGTTGGTTTGACATAGAACTACAATTTTGAAAATTCCAGTGTACATTTTTTTTTCCAACACAGCAACAACAGCTTCAGAAAAGTTGTATTGATTCAATGTCTGTATGTTTGTTATATAGATAGCTCAATATCATCTCAAGGAACCAAATTATACACTGAAAATAGAAACCCAAATCATTGTGGCTCTTGGCTTATGTTGATATATAAAACCATTATGCTGATACATAAAACTGTAAGTGAGAGTAGAAGGCTTTGTTGCTTCTTAGAGCCAGACCTCCCACCCAGACTGTTAACAGTATCCCTAGCTTCCATGGTTTCACATGCCATGCTTGATGTTGTAGTATGCATTCTGTGGGCTGTCTCTTTCCTGGAAAGACATCACCACAGCGCTAGTTTGCTTTGATTTAAAAAAAAAAAAAAAAGGTAATCTGAAAATATAAAACCCAAAGAAAGGAAGTTTGAAAAAAACAGCAAAATGTCAAATTTATAATTCAAATAAGGCTCAAAATTCACATATGGCAGTTTAACCCTGCCATAAAGCTTCTTCAGAACTTACAGATACCAAATATTTTTAAATTTCACAATAGACTCTGAGTATCAAGTACAGAGCAGTACTTAATCAAGTACCAATACCAAGTATCAAGTACCAGAGCAGGGATGGAGTGTCAGTAAACATTGTAGAGCAATCTTGAAGCAGCTTCACAAAATGAGCAGAAAAAAAATAAAGAAATAATAATATTACACAGACAGCCAAATGTGCTTGAAATCAGTCAGCAGTGGAGAACATTCTGGAGGAAATACAGAAATGTGAGTGAGATAGAGATTCAAACATGTCTAGGAACTGATGATAGAGCCACAAATCCTCAAAATGGCCTTGGCACCCTCTACAAAGGGCCTTTAGTTGCTTCTCAGGCTTTTCCATTCCTCTGTGCCCACATGAAGCAATCTGTGGGGAAGGACATCTTGTGGTAAGCAACACCGTAGCTGCTATGATACAGACTCTTGGAACACTCTGGATCAGTTTGACTTTGAAGTTTCAGGGACAGAAGTAACTATTTCAAAGTCTTAAGGGACAGATTTTTTTTCCCTAAGTTTATGAACATATGATTTAACATACAGCATCGTTAAAGTTTAAAGTGTACAAGGTGACATTTTTATACACATATACATTGCAAAATCATTACCAAAATAAGGTTAGTTAACACATCCATCACCTCATAGTTACGTGTGTGTGTGTGTATGTGTCTTGTGAGAACTTTTATCTACTCTCAGCAATTTTCAAGTATGCAATACAGTATTGTCAACTATTCATCATATATTCCCAGAACTGATTCATCTTATAAATGGAAATTTGAACTCTTTGTCCACCTGCAGATCTGTTCCCCCACTCCAGCCCTGACAACCAATAATGTACTCTTCATTTCTGTGTGTTTGATTTCTTTAGATTCCGCATATAAGTGGGATCATACGTTGTTTGTCTTTCTCTGTTTCACTTATTTCATTTCCCCTAATACCCTCAAGTTTTATCTATGTTGCTACAAATGGAAGGATTTCCTTCTTTTTTATGGATGAACAATATTCCAGTGAGTGTGTGTGTTTGTGTGTGTGTGTAACACAACTTCTTTACCCACTTATCTCTCCTTGGACTCAGGTTGTATCCATGTCTTGGTTATTGTAAATAATACTGCAGTGAACATGGAGATGCAGATTTTTTTTTTTGAGACAGTGATTTAATTTCCATATTACTTTATTTACTTTGACCTTTGTTAATGGACTTCAGTAATGATTATAGTTTTCTGCATAGAGGTCTTGGACATCTTTTGTGAGATTTATTCCTAAATATTCATGTTTTTATGTTCTTATGAAAGCTCTGTTTTTCAAATTTAACTGTTTGCTGCTAGTATTAAAAATACAATTAATTTTTGCCAATATCGACTTTGTATCTACCAACCTTGTAAAGCTCACCTACCATTTTTAATAATTTAGTTATAGATTTGTTTGGATTTTCATAGATAATATCCCACCATCTGAAATTCTGAACATTTTTACTTCTTTTTCTTACTTTCTTATACCCATGAGGTCTTCCATTACAACATTGAATAATCCTGACCTAATGGATTTTTGTCAAATTTCATTCACTGAAAAAAAAATTTTTTTCATTCACTGAAATTTAAATTTTGCCCACTTAAGAAAGCCACTGTTTTTAAACTTTCCTTCTCAAAAAATTATAATTGAGCTACAATGATTCTGTTACTCAAGAAAACCTAGTACAGGCATCTGGTGGTTCTGTATAGCAATCAATTTAAATGATAAGATGGGGGCATAAACTTTTCTAGGTAGTGAAAGGAGTATATAAGTAGCCTCTTTGTCTAGAAATATAGAGAGGATAAAGCATGTTTTAATCGTGGCACTGCTGGATTTACACTGCATTTATTTTCTATGAAGAATTCACAGAGCTTTAATACTACATTTATCTTTATCACACCCTTGAATCGTCAAGCATAAGTTGACATTATTATCCTCCACTTGGGAATGAATATAAGATAAAGCCCAGAAAAACTGACATTTTCCCATCTAGCAGCAGAGGCAGCATAGAACACAAGATTCGTGGATCTCAGAAAATTAGTCTTCCCTTTCCAAACTCTCTTTGATGTGGCTTTAAGATTTTCCCCTTAAAGATTTGAAATGGTTACCTTTGTCCCTGAGCCTGCAAAGTCAGCCTTCACTACAGAGAACGATGAGATAAGGAGATCCTCAAAGAATCTCTATCAATAATTGCTGCTTCGTTGTTTCTGGAAGATGGTTTTCTTTTTCTTTTTTTTTTTTTTTTTACCAACAGTGACTGCCACTGGTGTGCTCAGTGCATTGAAAAAGCCTGTGAAGAAGCCAATGGATCTTCACCGAGGGTGCCAAGACCGTTTTCAGACTGGAACTGTATCATTTTACTTTGTTTCACTTTGTTTCATGCTCTTTATATGTTGTTTAAGAAATCTTTCCTTGTTCTAAGTTCAAGTTTGTGTATATATTCTACTATATTGTCTTCTAAAAACTTTATTGTTTTAACTTTAACATCTTGATTAATACTCCACCTGGACTTGATATTTTAGTTTGAGGTAGGTGTAAGGTCCCAATTTTCGCAATCTTGATATTTTCATTGACCCAGCAGTTTTATTGCAGAGACTCTCTTTTCTCTGTTGGTTTACAGTGCCAATGTTGTCATTTATCAAGTGCGTTTGCATTGGTGCTTTTGTCTCCCCATCTATATCATTGTTGTATACTAGTCAGCATTTCGTTGTTTTAATTAATATTGTTTTTTAGTAAGTCTTGATGTACAGTAGTGAAAGTCTGCAGAGAGTCTGGGAAACAAGTTCTGTCTATGCTAGGATTCTGGGCATTGCCCTGGGACCTGGTCCTGGGTTGGGTGCAGTGTGGTGAATGAGAGAGAGGTTTGCACAAAGACTTTTCTCAGGGATCCAACAGTATCTTAGCTTTCTTTTCTTCTCCTCTGATTCATTTTCTTTTCCCACCAAAAGACACTTAATCTAGTCTCCAGAAAGGAAAACCTGTGCCCTTTGAGTAATCATATATCCTTCCAAATCCATTTTTTATATTCTGACTTCTTTTTTACATTCTCTTGAGAGATAGGCTGTTGAAATCAAAAAGCCCCCAAATTTACTTTTGCTTTCTGTTGCATTATCCTTCCCCTGAGGTAATGAATTACTATGACTGAATTGGTGGCAGAGCAAAAATTATAAGAAAACGTTGAGGAGAAAAGCTTAAATCATATCTCAAAATATTATTTTACCCAATTTGTCTAGAGTTCAAAAGATACATATGGGTCAAAGATAAACATTGGGGAATGAGCGAACTGATGATGAATTAGAGTAAAATGTTAGGAAAAGGATTATTATAAATAACAGAAACTAAAATTAATTAAGTCATCTTATCTGAAAGTTCATTGACTATAGTTTGCTAATCAATAGCCCAGGAAACTTTTCAATCAAGCAAGTTAAAATAACTATGTCACAAATGTCTTCAGTTGTCGAGGGCGGATGCTCCAGGATCCCGGAGATCCGTCAACGGCAGAGCTTTGCAAAATGGCGCCTGGCGATTTGCCAGAAGGTGTGTCTAGAGTGACTGATCGTAAACAGGAAGTACTACCTATTGGCTGTTGAACTATTGCTATGCTGTGGGAACTTGGTAACAAGCTTAAGATTGGTGGATGCATATCGCTATCTATGCTGATTGGCTTAGCTCCCCTATATAAGCGATGGCCATATGAAATAAAGGGCTTTTTTGAAACCCAACCAGACGGAGGGTCCTTATTATCGCTGCTGGACGGCGATATTCAGTGAATCAAGTGAACTGCTTAGTTGGGTATTATGAAACTCCCCCTCCCTCCCCACCCCTTGAACCTAATTTAGTAAAGGCTACACGTGTTTTTTGTATGAATACTTGGTGATTTCCTATTTAGAATTCCTGTTATAGACAAATTATCTAAGGCTGATAAAATGCATTGTTTTAAAATGTTGTGTTTAAATAACTTAAAAGTGGAAAAATTATAAGAAAAATGAGCATTTTAAATATGACTGATATTCCCATTTAGGGAATACATACAATCAAATTAATAGTTTGTGTAATTTCATAATTATTTTTAAATAATTACTTTGTAAGTTCATAAAATTAATTCTTTTATTAAGGATTTTCTTGAAAACCTGCAAAACTGAAAAGCTAGATTTAAAGCCTGAGAAATTATTGATTTACCATGTTCTTCCCAAAAGCACAAGTGCTTCTTTCTAGGCTATTAATCCCCACCACAGACAGAACTACATAGCACCATTTCTAAGCTGGTTGACCCCATTGTCTGTATTTATGCTTTCAGTTTATTGAATATCCTTGATTGATCATCTACTCAGGGGCTCAAGATCTGAATGTCATTCTGAAGTCCTCTCTTTTCCCTCACCCCTCACATCTAATAAATTACCAAAGTTTCTTGTTTTATTCCCAAATGTTCTTGAATCCCTCCTTTTCTCTCCTCACCTACTATCACCACCCTAGGCCAGGTTATTGCCACCAAAGGTGTACAAAGCTACCGAAGATATTGTTGATTTCACTCTTGTCATCCTCTATTATATTAGTCTCTCTAAACTGCATATCTGACCACTCTTCTCCCTTGTTTAAAAGGTTTTAATTGCATCTTATTATAACCCTTTGCCAAAACACCAACCCCTTCTCTGGCCACTCTAAGCAGAATTATGTATTCTTTATGTATTACCCTTCTTAGGATCAGTTGTAATTTAATTTTCTCTTTCCCTTTCTGTAAGGGAAGAAACTTACCTTTTTGTTTGTCATTGCATCCCCAGAGCCTAGGGCCTAAACTCAAATTTTTGTTAATAACAGGTTGAACAAATAAATTGTGTTTTGCACAGCCAATGCTTAGAAGTTGGAAGGTGAATCTTTTTTCCCCTTGGTACAGTAACTATAGTTAAAGTATGTTGTCACAGGGGTAATAATTCACTAAGTGAACGTGACCTCCAATTTGTGAACTAAGAAAATGAACCATGACTTAAATTTGATGATTTATGTATTAAAATACACATAACATAACTTTCTAAAAAGGAGTTGTAAAAATCGTAAATATTCTGCTATTATTAGTACAATAACAGAGTGACTCTAATCTTGAGTAAACTAAATAATTAGGATCTTCATGAAGCTTGTTCACCTCGTTGGTTCCAGAATTCTCCATTGATTGTGAGCTTTTACTCTCTTACCAAAAAGCCTCCGATTGGCAAGGGCTTTTTCACTTTACTAACACTTGGTCTCTCACTAACTTTCTTGTAAAGAGCAGCTGCATTTTTTACTCATGAGATTGACAAGAAAGCACACTTATATTGTGTATCCAGTCACCAGCAATATGAATATTTGTAGTTGTGTATCTTTCACTAAGAGTATAGTTTATACCCATCTGGGCTTTTCTCTGTCTTTACATTCTGAAGGGAATTGCTTCAAGCTTTTTCTCCTACCGTCAAATCACTAGCTCAGCTGAAAGTCATGTAAAATAAGCATATTGTCTGTTTTCTCAGTAGCCATCATAAGTAGGGTCATGTGGTTTTCTTTCTTTTAATACAGGTCTTTCTTGTGGACTAGGAAATATATGTCCAAGCTACATCAGAGCATAATTTTGCTCCAAAAGAACAAAAACTTTTTAAAGAAACATAAATATAAAGCAATTTCTTCATAAATAGTCATTTCAGAATCTCAGCTCTCAGTGAAATAAATTTCCACCCTCAAATATGCAGTATCAGCCTGACTTTAGATACAAATAAACTGAGCCTTAGAAAAGGTGCCTGAACATAAGGCTTGATGAGCCACTGTGACCTCTATTTCCTTGGAGATCCTACCGTGACCACAGTGGCCATGTGGGACTTGCAGTTACAGATCTTCTTTATAAATGAGTCTTGACTCACTAAAATATTATCGGGATAAATACCACTATCCAGAGATAGATATCCAGTTTTTAAAATGAACCCCTAATTTTTTAGTCATAGAAATATGGGTCCTAGCCTTCAGGGGGGAAAAAAAAAAGAATGGGGTGGGGGGGAAAGCAAGCAGGAAAAACCAAAGTTTAAATGAACAGGACTTGGAGTTAAAGGAAGAGCGACAGCTGAGACTAATGATTGTATTACATGTTGGCTAATTGAATTTCAATTTTAAAAATAAAGGAAGAGCAGAGGCCAAAGGAGAGAATCACTGGGACACCCCACTTGGAGGAGGGGAGACAGCTCAGGAGAGACTCTGAAGGAGAGGAAAGAGGCACAGGATTCATGAGAGCAGGTGCCGCTTGCCACGCCCACTGCTTTTGTTCTTTCGTATCCCCCTTCCTGCTCTGCATTCTGCCCTCTTGTTTCTATTTAAATTCAGTTGCTTCCTTTATTCACAATTTTCATCCTGGATATAACTATTTCTCTGTTATCAGCATCTGTGTTGCTTCAGATGGTGCTTCCTCATGTCCTTGAAGCATTTCCTGAGGTATGACTCCAACTGTTTGGATTCCAGGTGTCATCAGTGCCAACCATTAATCAAACGTGTACATCCTTGTCTCCCACAGAGGACTAGGCTGTTTGTTTACGGTTCTGTCTGGAAGGATTCACTGTAATGAAGAGGTAGAGCTTTAATTGCTCCCAAAATGTATAATCATACTTTACACATTCTACAGAACAGAAAATCATTTCTAAATAAAAGAGAATTATAGATTTCTTTATGTAAATAACTTGTATAAAAGCACTAGTGCATTAGCAAATCTTTAAAGAGATTGAATGATTTACCTTAGAAATTAAGTGTATTTGCAAAACATTTCTATGAAGTTTCCATTTTCATAATTGGCTTCAGAGTTCCTTGACAATCTATTTATAATTTTCAACTTTCTTGTTTTGTATATATCTGTGTGACTGCCTCTTTTGTATCAGCAATTAATTTTAAGAGTACACTTTCTTATCACATATGTAAAAGAAAGCTATGAAGGATACATTTAGACAACAGCTGCTCAATCATTGTACAGCAAGACCAAGATATCCTGAACAATAAGGATAGAAACAATATTGTTTGTGATATTTCAAATGATAGGTCTGCCTAATTTAATACTGTTATGGATATCTTGATTGTCATACTCACTAGAGCTAAGGACTTTCAGAACAAGAACCACCCTTGATCCATCTTGGTATCCCATACTATAACTATTGTAACGTAGGACTTCACATACAATTGGTGAGTAATTAAAATTCACTGAATGGAAATACATCTTGCCAAGTAAAAGAAAACAAAATTAATGAGACTGAAACCCATTTATTTGCCTGTCCATATTAAACACTTGCTTTAGTATTTGACCCAGAGTAATTTCTCACAAACAGAGCAGTTCATAATTGAGAAGTTAATAATATTGAAAACACTAAGTGAACAAAGCTCTCTTAGAAAAAAGAATATGCAATCAATTTTGCTGCACTTGCTTAAAACACAAGTTTGCACCAAAAGACTTTTGAGATATGAGTACAACGGGTTTCCTTGGGAGCACAAAAAGGTAATAGAAACTTTCTGTCCAGAAGTTTTTTTAAGTGAACAGTTCCTGTTCTGGAATGTGTATTTGTGATTGATGTTGAATCTTCACTCAGGTTACTTATAAGTTGTTTATTTTTTGTACATGGGAAAAAGAAGTAAAACAAAAATAATAAACCACATATACAAATGATTCATGAGGCTTTCCAACACCAAATGGTTTGAGAAATTCAGTGATAAATGTTTCTTAGCCTTACTTACACTACACAACAAAATTATATTTCTCTCCTACTATGAACATTCTGTTAATGTAAAAAAGACCTTCCTTCTTAGAATTGAGAAGACTTAAACCAATAATTCTTTTTGGTTTCAGAATCACTAAATTATTTACCAGTATATCAGCACCACATATGAGGAAAAAGAGTTTCAGAAAAGGCAAGGAGTGAATTATTCCCCAATTGGTCATCTGCATTCAGTTAATGTAAAACTTCAATTTACAAGTAGCGCATCCTTTTCAGTCACAATTATGAATGAATGAACATCATGAAAAAATCAGTTACAACTGGGTATGGTGCATAAACGAAGAATTTTGGAACACTATATAATAAAATAAAATTAAAAATAATTGGCTACAAATCAACCTATTTCTATCTGCTTATTTATTTTTTTAAAAGATTTTATTTATTTATTTTACAGAGAGAGATCACAAGTAGGCAGAGAGGCAGGCAGAGAGAGAAAGGAGGAAGCAGACTCCCTGCGGAGCAGAGAGCCCGATGCAGGGTTCGATCCCAGGACCCTGAGATCATGACCTGAGCCAAAGGCAAAGGCTTTAACCCACTGAGCCACCCAAGTGCCCCTCAACTTATTTCTATCTGTTTAGGTCATACCTAATGAATACCTGGGCTCTACCAACTAATCATAGTGTTTCTGAAAGCATCTGTTGTTTTCTCTTCCCTAGATAAAAAGACTCTCCCTGATATCTACAAAAGGAATAGTTCTTTATAGTATCTGATTCCTACCACTGACGATCAGCATTTTGAATCTTGATTTGATATATGCTAGGTGTTTTCTTATGCTCAGAGTGGAGTTTTTAATAAATTTCTTTCTGTTGCAAATGGATGTGTATAGTAAGATGGTGTTAGTATGAATACAACAACGAGTTTCAAATGAAGAGTAAGTTGGGTTAGATTGAACATAGTCATTTTTCCACTGTGATTTAAAACCCCCAGTCTTCTGGAATTTGTCCAGATAAGAATATTTTTAAATGACTTTTTTTTACTTTTCACTTTCATATGTTTTTCGTATCTCACTTACAATGAGGAGAAGAACCAAAGCTTTATTAACCATAATATAACTGTATTTTCCATCACATTGTCTTGGGATTATATTTTAATTTTGTAATTGTAATATTTAAGTTTAGTCCATTTTAGTGAGACTATTTTTATCTAAGGGAGCGAGCTCATAAAGGTCTGTGTGTGGCAGTTTCTCTGATGTTTGCAATCTAAAGCAGAACTTGGAAAACTTTGTAAAGACCATGTGCTAATACCTTTTGCATTTTTTTTAAAGATTTTATTTATTCGAGAGAGAGAGATCACAAACAGGCAGAGAGGCAGGCAGAGAGAGAGGAGAAAGCAGGCTCCCTGCTTAGCAGAGAGCCCAATGCGGGGCTCGATCCCAGGACCCCGGAATCATGACCTGAGCTGATGGCAGAGGCTTTAACCCACTGAGCCACCCAGGTGCCCCTACCTTTTCCATTTTTAAAGGAAGGCTTTAAAAAAAAAGAATAATATGCAACCGGGATTCCTTAAGTGGCCCACAAAGCTGAAAATATTTACTAACAGCTCCTGTACAAAGGAATGTCTGCAGACCCCTGATCTGCAAAGAGCAGTACCTTTTTGAATAATGGTTGAAATATATCTCCAAATTTGTCCTAGATTCATAGTATCTCAATATGAGGAAATATCTTCAGAGTAATTGACTCTTATTCATTAGTCAGACACATCCCCCTGACAAGTGGACAGATTCTATTAAGGTTACTGGTTATGTTGTTTACATAATTGAAAATAAGGTAAAAGGTACAGTGTCTATACCACGAAATACCATCACTAAAATCTTTCAGTTCACCAAGAAATAGACCTTACCTATTACAAAGGAGGTAAAACGATAATAAAAACATTATATTATATCACATAACACTTCATTCTTTCTAAGGCACTCAGACTGGACAGTCCATAGTGAGTGGTCCTCAAGGAGAACAAGAAGAGTCTGAACGCACACTTCTTTCTCTTCATTTAGCCATGCCATGCCTACAACAAATAACTATCGACCTTAGACATCTCTCTCAGGAGCCTGAATGCAGCCTCTCATCTTTTGCCATACGCTTCTGAAGGTTGCTCACTATGAATTATTTTTTCTATCTCTTTTCTTTTCTCTCTTTTTTAAAATTAACATATAATGTATTATTTGTTTTGGGGGTACAGGTCTATGAATAAACAGTCTTACACAATTCACAGCACTCACCATAGCGCTTATACTCCCCAATGTCCATCATCCAGCCACCCCAACCCTCCCTCTCACCTCCACTCCAATAGCCCTCAGTTTGTCTCCTGAGATTAATAGTCTCTTTTATGTCATGGCCGGCACGACAAATCGACCAGGAACGTGAGGGTAAGAGGATGAAGAAAACTCAAGAAGCGGAGAGGTGGGGGCAGGAGGAGCACTGAGGAGGATGTCCAACAGTGTTAAGTTTATTCAAAGCATTAAGGCCATATATATAGTGATAATAGAAGCAATACACCTGTGTCTAGTTAAACAACCACGAATTCCCATAATAAGTTTCACATTTAACTATAAACAGACCTCTTGACGCTAAATGGCTGATGCTAGTACAATTGTTCTGTATTGATACAGCAAACCTGAAAGTAATTTATGAGCAGTACTGGGGCAGCAAGGACCAGCCACGAACTTATGACCCCAACCGAATTGTTCTCATTTGTTTAGCAAGTATGTGGGAAGTCATGTAGGCGAGTGCACAACACATAGCACAGACCCTTTCTCAGTGCTACTCAACTTTTCCTGTCCTAAACCTTTTGTTAGGTTATTCGGACTTTAAAGGAGGCACAAGTCAGGGCCTGGTTTGGTCCTCGTCTCAAGCCTTGTTGCAGCCTCCCACACTTTTGGTTTGTCTCCCTCCCTGGTTTCGTCTTGTTTCCTTTTCCCCTCACTTCCCCTATGATCCTCTGTCTTGTTTCCCAAATTCCTCATATCAGTGAGATCATATGATTATTGCCTTTCTCTGATTGACTTATTTTGCTCAGCATATACCCTCTAGCTCCATCCACATGGTTACAAATGGCAAGATTTCATTTCTTTTGATGGCTGCATGGTATTCCATTGTGTGTGTATATATATATATATATATATATATATATATACACACATACACATATATACACAATGGAATACACATACACAATGGAATATCTATCTATCTATAGACAGATAGATAGATAGATAGATAGATCTTCTTTATCCATTCATCTGTTGATGGACATCTAGGTTCTTTCCATTGTATGGCTATTGTGGACATTGCTGCTCTAAACATTGGGGTGTTTATAGCACCCCTTCAGATCACTACATTTTTATCTTTAGGGTAAATACCCAATACTGTGATTGCTGGGTCATAGGGTAACTCTATTTTCAACTTTTTCAGGAATCTCCTCATTCTTTTCCAGAGTGGCTGCACCAGCTTGCATTCCCACCAACAGTGTAGGAGGGTTCCCCTTTCTCCGCATCCTCGCCAACACCTGCCATTTCCTGACTTGTTAATTTTAACCATTCTGACTGATGCAGTCACTATGAATTAAACACAGTTATCAGTTAACACATGAGAGTTCTTTGGCATATTGGTACCTAAAAGTTTATGGGCAGTGGAGGGGGAGGGGAGGCTGAAGGATATGTCGAAGAAAAGGAAATAAAAACTTTCAGTGAAATGAATTAGTCACCTTTTTTGGTATAACTGGCAAATATTCCAAAGTTATGTTTTTTTAAAGATTTTATTTATTTATTTGACAGAGAGAGTACAAGCAGGGGGAGCTGCAGAGGGAGAGGGAGAAGCAGGCACTCTTCTGAACAGGAAGCCTTATATGGGGCTGGATCCCAGGATGCCAGGATCATGACCTGAGCCAAAGACAGAGGCTTAACTGACTGAGCCACCCAGGTACCCCCAAACTTCTGTTTTAAGAGTAGGAGAGGTACCTAGCACATGGCTGCATGACTTTACGTTTCTGAAAGGCAGGAAATGGATCAGAATGAGGCCAGCAATGAGATAAAGGAGGAATGGAAATTGCAGAGGCAGATAGGAAGGATGTAGGTATGTACATATTTATATCCCAAAGATTAGCCTTAATAAAAGAACAAGCTTCAAGTCTCGGGAAAAAATGCATGTAATATGCAGTGTAGCTCTTTAAGGAGATAGAAATCCAGATTGTTCATCACTATCACAGACACATTAGGATGCAGTAAAGTCAGAATAGAAAATCAAAAGTACCCAAAGATGTCAACTGCCTATACAGGGAAGGGAAATATCATCAACCTTCGTGAGTGAGGCAGTTTCGAAAGACTGACTGTCTTCAAGAGGGACTACTCAGTGATTACGGGTAGATCACATATTAATAATGAATACATGAATCACCCTATGAGCTGTTAATTAAATATTTTAATTTAGAGCATTTGTCATAATTTAGAATTGGACTGACAAATATCGAGCTTTAGAAATGACACATTTCAGGAGCCTATCATAAACTGAATGATTGTAGAGATAGAAAGTGCTCTCCAGTTCTATTTTCAACATTTTGAGGAACCTCCATGCTGTTTTCCAGAGAGGTTGCACCAGCTTGCATTCCCACCAACAGTGTAGGAGGGTTCCCCTTTCTCCGCATCCTCGCCAGCATCTGTCATTTCCTGACTTGTTGATTTTAGCCATTCTGACTGATGTGAGGTGATATCTCATTGTGGTTTTGATTTGTATTTCCCTGATGCCGAGTGATATGGAGCACTTTTTCATGTGTCTGTTGGCCATCTGGATGTCTTCTTTGCAGAAATGTCTGTTCATGTGCTCTGCCCATTTCTTGATTGGATTATTTGTTCTTTGGGTGTTGAGTTTGCTAAGTTCTTTATAGATTCTGGACACTAGTCCTTTATCTGATATGTCGTCGTTTGCAAATATCTTCTCCCATTCTGTCAGTTGTCTTTTGATTTTGTTAACTGTTTCCTTTGCTGTGCAAAAGCTTTTGATCTTGATGAAATCCCAATAGTTCATTTTTGCCCTTGCTTCCCTTGCCTTTGCCATTTGCGACAACATGGATGAAACTAGAGCGTATCATGCTTAGCGAAATAAGTCAAGCGGAGAAAGACAACTATCATATGATCTCCCGATATGAGGAAGTGGTGATGCAACATGGGGGCTTAAGTGGGTACAAGAAGAATAAATGAAAGAAGATGGGATTGGGAGGGAGACAAACCATAAGTGACTCTTAATCTCACAAAACAAACTGAGGGTTGCTGGGGGGAGGGGGTTTGGGAGAAGGGGGTGGGATTATGGACATTGGGGAGGGTATGTGCTTTGGTGAGTGCTGTGAAGTGTGTAAACCTGGTGATTCACAGACCTGTACCCCTGGGGATAAAAATCTATGTTTATAAAAAATAAAAAATTATAAAGTCAAAAAAAAATAAAATAAAATGAATGAGAAAAAAAAAAAAAAAGAAAGTGCTCTCCATGACAATCTAGTCCTGCCTCCCCAGGTCATAGTTGAACACCAAGCTCAAGGGATTGAGACAGAATCCTAGCATTGTCACCCAGTCCTGCTGACTCAACATTGTTTCTATTATACCCTGTGGTCACTGAGATGTACAGGCCCCCCCACCCCCACCACATGCGCGCGCACACACACACACACACACCCCAAAGCCCTTGAGGCTATCTGCTAGCATTCTTGAGCTTTTCCTTATGCAGTAAGGAAATCCTGTTGTCAGCTCTGAATGAAAGCATCAGAACTTACTGATTACTGCGTAAAATAAGACTATCCGTCCCTCACAAATGAGTTTAGAAACATATTTAATTTTATATCTACTACATAATAAATGCTATGCTAGTTGCTATAGGATGCTATAAATAGAAAAAATAAGCTATCTTAAAGTAAAATGTAACTAGGTCTTGCTATAGAATAAATGAAACAAACTAGGAATGACAATGACAAAATACTACAACGTTCCATTGTTTTTCAGTATCAAAATTGTCTTGCAGATTTTTCTCAACTCTTTTCAAACTTAGATTTATGAAAATCTAAAGAGAAAATCATAAAAATTAAAACACCTGCTCATGTACAATACCAAATGTAAACAAAAAGATGAAAACATTTCTGAGATTAAATTGACGGATACCTATGTGTTGTCATCATAGTCTAAACCGGAGGAGTTCAAGACTAAGTTCTCTTCATCCCTTGGTGATCCAGAAATCTGACCAACTATAGGGAATTGCTTTCCAATCCAGTTTCTGAGGTGAGCCTGAAAAGACATGGCTACCAAAGGGCTGGTATTTGTAGAAAAGAAGGTGTTGATTTTTTTTTATATTAAATTTATTTATTTTCAGCACAACAATATTCATTATTTTTTTACCACACCCAGTGCTCCATGCAATCCGTGCCCTCTATAATACCCACCACCTGGTACCCCCACATCCCACGCCCCCCCCGCCACTTCAAACCCCTCAGATTGTTTTTCAGAGTCCATAGTCTCTCATGGTTCACCTCCCCTTCCAATTTCCCCCAATTCCAAGAAGGTGTTGATTTTTAAAGAAGAGGACTAAAAAATTGGACAGTTCTTGCCGAAGAAAATGAACTGAAGTTCTATGACATTGAATAATCTCTCACTGCTACATCTAAAAAGTGATATGGGCAAAAAAATAAATACAAGGTAGTAAAACACTCATTGATCATATAAGAGAGACACAGTGACAGTCCAGTGAAAACTGAGTTCTTGCAATAACTATGAATAGTCCCAAGTACTTAAAAAACCCACATATTACTAGATAGGTCTAATGTGACACTTAAGAACATCATTTGTGATGTTAAGATTAATAGTAATGACAGCAAGAAAACAGTGATTGGCACTCAAATATAGATATCCTAGTCAAGTTTTACAGAAAGCAAATACAAAATGATCCACACCTTCAAAAATGTGCAATATACAGCACACAGGTATCAACCTTTCAGATACCACAGAGTAACTACTTTATCTTGTTTATGTTTTTCCCAAATAAGTAGATATATGAGCGTCCCTGCATCTTTTTTGGAGCTAAGTCTGGGTACATTCTGCCACAGATCAAAAGTTTGCTTTACTGATAAAGCTGCTCAAACAAAGCAAGCCAGTTTAAAACACACTACATTACAACAGAGCAAGTTAGACAAATTATTGCAGTTATTTTTCAAAATAGGCTGCCAAACATAAAGTAAGCATACAATTGCTTGAAATGAACTGAGAGATAAAGTACTCACTCCGCAAGCCTGGTTGTATTAAATGTGCTTCCTCAGATCTTTATGGCCCACAAGTTTTTATGTTTATATTTCTGGCTTTAAGCTGAATTATCATAGGGATTTCTATGGAATGGTTTTTTTGTTTGTTTGTTTTGTTTTTGTTTTTGTTTTTGCTTTGAGATTCTTGGGGTGGCTCTTTAAGAGTCAGGAGTTTGAAAATGTATTCTTGAAGTTGCTATGGAATGTTCATGTTGGGCCATTAAAAGGGGAAAAAAATAAACCATATGTTTGAATGAGTGAAAGAAATTTTCTATTCCGGAGAATTATCAGCTTTATAAGAAAAGATCAAGAAACCTTTTGTAACCCCCAAACTCTAAATATATAGAGGAAACTACACAAATTTATGTAAAGTGGGACTAACGATACAAATCAGAGTGCGATTAGAATTTTAAATTTTTATTTGCGCCACTCAGAAGCCTCTGACAAGTTGAAGACTTTAGAAAATAAAACTGGTCAAGCATATGATTCATGTCCGTTTCTAAAATGTACCAAGAGCAACAGTGTGACATGTGATCAGAACTGGAAAAAGTCTTCAAGGCAGGGTGGACACAGCTAGTCCTGTTATTTACTGTTGGCAGAGAAACAACTTAATGATGTCTTTTTAAAAGTACGCATAAACTGAGAAAACAAGGTCAGATGAAGAAAACAGAAGAACAAAGCCCAATATTGTGTCTTAAAATAAGTATTAATTGAAAGTCCTCCTTATGTCTTGAGAATGAAGAAATGCATATATATGTAGTGTGCTAATAATGGCTTGAGAAGAAACAGTGCTACAGATGTTCCTATGATGAGCATAGGGAAAGTACAGAAAAAGTGGCAGACACAACTATGTTAACAAAATCCTTTTTTTTCTCCCCTTGGGCATTCGGCTTACCCATATTTTTCCAGATTCTCTTGCAGTTGCATGAGGTCATGTGAGTTAGTGAAATGTGGACAGAATGATAAATGCCATTTCTAGGCATGGCTACTACTAAAAGCAGTCTCCTAACAATTCTTTGTGCAGTCCCTATTCCTGGTCTACCAATAAGATACAGAAAACACAATAGAGCACTCTAAGGCCTTAAAGCGGGCATTGCTTCCTTCATTGAGAAAGTCTGGCTATGAGCGATATGTCAACTGAATTAAACACTGTGGTAAGTAATGCAGTTCATTTATATTCTGCTACAAGCTCCTTATTTTGTTGCTAACAGATAATAATTTATAGATTGCTACCCTTTGAGTAGTAGTGCCCTAAGGAGATGAAAGGAAGTTCGATCCCTGAATCATTAGAGCATATTACCAGACCAATCAGAGCCATACTGGACTGTTGCAGGAACAAGAAATAAACTATATTATTTCAGTGAAGTCACTACCATTATTGATTTTTTAAAACATTTACACAATCTTGGTTAATATAAAATGTTAGAAAGAAAAAAGACTCTGACAGAATAGGCAATATTTTCAGGTAATCTTAAAATGTTGACAAACTTTTATATATTCCACAAAACAGAAATTGTGAGCAGATTTTACATTCTAACCATACACAATAAACTAGTAATTAACAAGAACATCTTTTTAATAAGCAAATTAAATGAAAGGTAAAGATACTGTTTTGACAACTCTTTGGCCAAAGAGGAAATTTTAAACTGTAAATATCAGTGCCTACAGTAAGATCAACATGTATCAGAAGTCAGGAGATTGAGTGCAAAACTTTTCTGAAGTGCATTTATAGCCTTTAATTAAATAGGCATAGAAATGAAGAAGTTAGAAAAAACAAGCATACAAATGTAAGGAAAACAAGAGGGGAAAATACTATAATACTATAAATAAAAGGAGTAAATACTATAATACATTTTTAAAGGAAAACCCATAGACTTTAATAATAAATCTAGGAATCAGATTCTTATGGTAAAACAATAGTAAAGGCAGTATAATAGACCCCCATGCAAGACTAATCAAGGGGAAAAAACTGTACAAATACATAAAATGCAGAAGGAAATTTTAAGAAATTATTTAACTGCAGAAAATATAAATTACCAACATTAACTCAAAAAGATTTGTATCTGACTAGAAAAGCAGTCACGGACATATAAAGAGTTGTTAAAATATAACCTCTACAGAGACGTGCAGGGAGGCATTATATATTGTTTGGATTTTTTTAAATTTACAAATTCAGAAATATGGGTATACATATTATTGAAATATATAAAATACAGTACATATTTCTTACAAATTATCAAAGTGAAGAAATTAAAATAAATAATAAAAAATTTTGGAATTCAACCTGTTAACATAAAATAAGATGACAAAAGGCTGAAATATCTGCCATAATGATAACAAACACACAAATAATGTATGTTCATATCATTTAGAGTCTGAAAAACAGATGGAACCATATTATGTGTATAAGAGACACACTTAGTTTTGACTTGGGATCTTTAAAGGTATTTAAATATCTACCAAACAAATGCAACACAAAAAAAGAAGGATTCAGAGTATTAGAATGAGTCAAATTTGAATTTAAGGTTTTAAACATAAATGGCACATATGGGGTAACTTTTTACTAAGAAGACATTCAATAAAATATATTAATAAAATATAAAACAAAAACTTGAAAATACAAGGAGAAATAAACACAGATATAGTAATATTGTATAAACACAGGTATAGTAATATTGTTAAGAGAATTTCACAGAATTCTCAGCCTAGCAAATCAAGTGCAAAGTTATAAAACTGAGTTGGGGAAGCATACCTAACTTAGTTAAATAAATGGATATTAATGTACAAAGATCTCTTTGTCTTAAATAGTCCCTGTATCACTTAAAAACATTGACCATAGTAGCCCACAACAAAGTAGTTAATAGTTTTATAAATAGAGAAATTATATGTGCTTTGCTTCAAGTACTGTTCTCTTTAGAACTAAATGCGTTAACACTGACTGAATACCGAACTCTCTGTTAACAACACATAGAAATACTGAACTAAAATCAAAATTTGAAATAAATGGAACAGTCCAAAGGAAAGAAAGAAATATTCTCAAGTGATAGAAGTCAAGTGAACTGAAAATCAGTAATAGAGGCTCAGGAGTTGTCACCAGAGTAGACTTAAGAGAAACTTGAACATGGACGTAAGACCTATTGTCAGGGCCTGGAGTTTCAGTGTCCAGTAGGAATAAGAGATATGGCGTTGGGTTCCTAAGTGGTGAAGTGGTAATGTTAAGAATTTTTTCTAAAGACTTTTCAGCAAAAGGGTAATTTTTTAAACCTCCAACTGCTGAAACATGGAAGCTACAAGGTTCTAGGTAGAATAGAAAGTAAAAATCACTGAACCATTAGTGGGTGTGGAGTTAAAATTTATATCAGCTGAAGGCTGAGGAGTCCTCAAGTCAAGAAATCAATATATAAACTTCTTAGTTTATTTCCCAGTAAAGTAAATGCAAAATATTCTCTGGAGGGAAATTTACAGTTCAAACGTTGTGGGTTTGCTAAAGGAAAAACTGTCTCTACTGAGATGAGCATGCAATAAAAAATGAGAAAAATTCCCCATGAGCAAGAGTCAGCAGAAACAACAAAAAGTGGGTTAGCATCTCTTGAACTTGAGAACATAAAACAATACTCTGAGACCCTCAAAAGGAAGAATGTTTAAAATAACTGAAGATAAATAAAGTTATACAAATCACAAATAATAAATAAATTGTATAAATAAATAGTGCACATTTTTAAAACAGTCAACAGATTTTGAGAAAATATAAAGAGTATTTCCAGAAATCCAAAAAGTAGTTGCAGAAATAGAAAAACCTAGCACTCCCAGTGGATTGGTTTAAAAGAAGATTAGACATAGCCGAAGAAATAATTCATTAGAAGAAATATCTGAGAAAATTAATTATAAATGCTATATAGGAAGTTGAAGAGATGAGAAATATGAAAGAATGATTAAGAAACATTGAAGAAAGGATGAAAAGACCTGACATACTAAAATAAAAATTTCAGGAGGAGAAAATGGCAGAATGGGTGAACATCATAATTTTCACAATAATGGCAGAGGATTTTCCACAATCAATAAAAGATATGAATCTTAAAATTAAAGGAGCCAAAAAGTCCTAGGTATAGTAATTTAAAGGAAGTTTCACTTTGATCATATTTTAGTAAAAATACATATATCAAGAATATAAAGGCTAAATAGAAAAACATAAATGCTACCAAAAAGAAAAGTCACATAACCAACAAAGAAAATCAAATTGATTGGCAACAGCCTCTCAATAGGCCCACCAAAGCCCAAAAGATTATAGAATGATATTCCGACAGTGCTGAAGGTAAAAATCTATCAACCGAGATTTCTATACAGAGATAAAATATATTGCAAGGATAAGGATGAAATTTGGCATTTTCAGTCAAAGATTAAGAGTATTTGCCACTCCCACACTCTCACTGCCAGTATTATGAAGGGATATACTCCAAGAAGAAATTGTTAATAGCTTTTTAAATGCAAATTAAGCACAAAATTATAAATAGCAAAGCCCATTAAATATAAAATAGAAATAAGATGCCATTCACAAGGGCAATAAAATAGATAATGCAAAGATAGACTTAGTGCAAGTTATTCAAGAATTTAATGGAGAAACATAATTTATATGCAAGAATTTCTTATATAAAAGAAATAAATATCAGCAGAGATGGATAATGATAAACTACTTTATTAACAGTGGTGGAATACTTGATTATCTCTATGAAAAAATAAAATTAATTTCCTGATGTACACTGTATGTAAATTCAAATCAAGATGGATTAATAACCCAAGATAAAATGAAATCTTTCAAAGTTTCAGAGAAATCAAAGATAATATTTTCATGAAAGTGGGGTAGGGAAGGGTTTCAAAATATGACACAGAAAACAAAGCATAAAGGAAAAGACTAATAAAGTTTAAAACTTCTCTTTGTAAAGGATGGCATAAAAATAAAAATGCAGTTACGAACAATACATGCAACTGGTAATGCCTTAATATCCAGAATATATTAAAAACTGTAACAAATCTATAAAAAACTGTCAGGAGAAAAAACAATAGTAGAATGGTCAAATAATATGAACAGATATTTTACAAGAGAGGAAATCTGATAACCAGTGCATATGAAGACCAATATTTCTAATAAACAGATTAATCCCAGTTATGATTTGATAAGATACCAAATTACACCTATCTCATTGACAAATATTTACAAGTCTAACAAAATGTTGATGAACAAGTAGAAATATCTTGCTTCATACTTTGCTGGTTGAATATTAATTATTACAACAAAATAATTATTAACTTAATAATTAAATTAATTATTATTTATATATAAGATATTACATTATTAACAATTAATTAAATTAAATTAATTAATAAAAGTTAATAACTATGAACCTATAGTAAAATTATTAGATTTCTTAATCTAATAATTTTACTTCTAGGTAGATGATGTTAACAATTGCCCCTTGTGTGCTAAGAGACATGTACAAAGATCTACATCAAAATATTATTTATAAAAGCAAAAAAAAGTTACAAGTGACCTAATCTTACATTTATAGAAAATGAAAAAATAAATGAACTTATTTACATAATTGAACATGATACAGAGGTGAGAATAATTAGATCTACATGAGAATATGAATAACATTGAGAATGAATAAATTTTTAAAACATTACCATAGAGAAAAACATTATAAAAAACTAGGTACATGACACCATTTATGTAAGTGTTTAAATAATAAAATAATGCTATAGTTAACTGAAGATTTTTACCTATAGCCTAAAAGTACTTAAAATAATTTATGTGGAAATGGTACATACCAGACTCAAGATCTGTGTTTACTCTGACTGAAAAGAAAAGCAGGAAAAGACAGATGTTAAGTCACATATTACTTTCTAAAAAATACACAAATATTGCAGAATAAGTAAATATGTTTAATCTCTGTTGTTTGTACAGAGTTGTATGCCAAATTATTTTGGGGGATTTTCTGAATGTTTAATATAGTTTGCATATGACATCAAAAGCACAAGAAACAAAGGAAAAAATTAACATTTAAACTTTATCAAGATTAAAAATATTTGTGATTCTAAGGACACTATCAAGTAAGTGAAAAGACAGGCCATGCACAATTTTCTGCAAAAAGAGGAGAGCCTGGGTGGCTCAGTGGGTTAAAGCCCTTGCCTTCAGCTCACATCATGATCCTAGGGTTCTGCAATTGAGCCCCGCATTGGGCTCTTGGCTCAGCAGGGAGCCTACTTCCTCCTCTCTCTCTGCTTGCCTGCCTCTCTGCCTACTTGTGATTTCTGTCTGTCAAATAAATAAATTAAATCTTTTAAAAAAACTTTTTTCTGCAAAAAGATAATATTTGTAAATTATATATATGTATATATATATATATATATATATATATATATAAAATAAGGGTCTAGAATACAGAATATACAAATAACTCTTACAACTCAACAATAAAAAGACAAATAACCCAATTAAAAGATGGACAATGGGTTTGAGTAGAGCGTTCACCAAAGGAGATATATAGTCATGAAAAATTGCTCAGTCACATGTGATATATAGTCACACATGAAAAATTGCTCAGTCACATTTGATATATAGTCACACATGAAAAATTGCTCAGTCACATGTGATATATAGTCATGTGAAAATTTTCTCAGTGTGTTTTAGAGAAATGCAAGTCAAAACCACAAGATACTTTTTCATAACCACTAAGATGACTATAATAAAAAAATGGAAAATGGGTGCTGGTGACGATGTAGAAAATTGGAACTCTCTTACTGGTAGGGGTGTAAAATGATGCATTGCTCTGAAAAGCAATTTTTTGTTTAAATATAGAGTTACCAGACAATCTCAAAAAGTTAAATATAGAGTTAGCAGACAACCCGGCAATTCTACTCCTAGTTATATACAAAAGAAAACTGAAAATATTGTGCATGTATTTTCATAGCAGTATTGTTCATAATATCGCCAGAGTAGAAATAACCCAAATGTCCATTAACAGATAAATTCATGAGCAAAATGTGGTATATCCATACAATGGCATATTATTCAGTAATGAGAAAGAAATGAGGTACTGATACATGCTATGGCATGGATAAACCTTGAAAACACTATGCTAATTAAAGAAGTCAAACACTCAAGTCCCTGTTTTGTTGATTTCCAAGACTACCCTAAGACTTGATGGTTCATAGAAAAACTCATAGGAACCAGATGCTGTGATATTTATGGTTATGATTTGCCACAGCAAAAGGATGCTGACTGAAAGCAGAAGGGAAAAGTGCATGTGAGGTAGTCTGGAAGAAACTAGTGGAAAGTTTCCAGATGTACTCTCCTGATGAAGTCACATGGAATGCACTTGATTCTCACAGCAATAATGGGTACCCACAGATGCTAAGTGTTGTTAGTCAGGGAAGCTTACGTGAGTCTTGGTATCCAGGATTTTTACTGGGAATCAGTCACACAGACTACCCAGATTCAACTGCTCATCTACTCACGTTCAGCTACCGGACTCCAAACCTGCAAAGTAAAAAATAGGTGTTCACATTAACCACATTGTTAACATAAAGTATATGGGCAAGTTGATACAGCACAGTCCAAAAATGGACCATGGTGTACAAAAATGGTTGTCAGGTTGAACATTTCAAGGGCTTGGAACTCAGGACCCAGGAGCTGGCTAAAAGCCAATTCTGAAAACAGAATTTTCTGGTCATGTGCTCAGTTTGAGTAACTTAAGCCTGATGTGCTTTTTCCTGCAGAGTCACATTCTCTATGATTCCATTTATATGAAATGTTCAGAACAGGCAAAGCCATAGAGATGAAAATTAGATTAGTCATTGACAAGAGAATAGAAGAAAAAGGATGGGGAGTGACTGCTAAGAGGTATGAAGCCCTTTCGATGAAAATTTTCTTGAAGTCGATAGTGATAATGGTCACACAGTCTTGTGAATATGCTAAAACCATTGAATTATATTCTTTAAATTGCAACTTTTATATGTAAGTTCTATCTAAATTAAAATCTGTTAGACTATTTCAGAGTTTAAAATTTAGAAGTTACTCTTATGAGAATTTATTGATAGTAAGTGTAGAAAGATAATTCATGAAGCTATTGAAATAGTTCACATAAATTATTAAAAACAATTAAGATAACTATGTAGTAAGAAAAAATTAAATAATACACAGTTTGGGTGTGGGGCCTCCATTAGGAAACAAATCTCTTTTATTTTTGTGAAATGTAGATTGTGAAATAATAAATAAGAATAATTTGGCAATATGTCACAAAAATCTTAAAATATAAATGTTTGACCAAAGAGAACCAATTAAATAAATTGTATGCTGTATGATGTCATACTATACATTAAAGTGCTTAAAGTATAGTTAATGACATGGGAAAATATTCACAGTATAATGCCAAATAAAACATAAAAATTCTATGAAGAACATATATTAAATAAGCAATTTTTTAAAACTATAATTACCAGTAATAATTAGAAACATATCGAAACATTTATTATTTTGTGGAGGGATTTAATTATTTGTATGTTTGCTAACAGAGAATATGACTTTCACATTCAGAAAAAATCACAAGGATATAGTCATTAAAAAATAAGCCCACAAGTAGGGAATGGTACAATAATGACTGAGGAGATTAAGGATATAGTTGTATAGAACTGACAATTTATAAACTGCTAATATGAACATTATCTTAGTTTGATCTCTCAGTCTTATGTGATCAGAAGAGCATAACTGTGTTCTCTTTTTAGGTGTGAGTAATTTCAGGCTTAGAAATGTTTAAATGACTTAGCATTATCCTACCTGTTAATGACAAATCTAGACTCTAAATTAGGTATTCTAACTTCATGTCCGGTGAAGTTAGCTGCTATGCTGTAGGTAAAACACACACACAAAATAAATCATCCAGTTGTTACAGAGGATAGAAATAACAAATCTTTCACCGCACATTACTATCCCTCTTCTAAATTACAATGCATGTAAATGAGTTGCCTGTATGGACTGAATTCACTTTTGAAAATTAATTATCTTTTCATCACCTATATAAAGAGCCTCAAGTTGTCAAAGCACAGCTCACTTTGTGAAATACCAGTTGGTCACCTAAAACCATAAATAGCTCAAATAATAAATACTGAATAAATTTTCTATTTCTTGCTCCAGACTGGAAACAGAGAATGTCTATGATAGCATCCTGAGTAATTAGCATCATGATAGTATCATGAAAATAGCATTATGAATAATTCTCAAGTATCTGAGGAGCCTGTATTATTTTTATATTGCTTTCAACATTTTTCTCTGTAGAATTTCTCTTATTCTTTAAAGTTACACATTGTGAATGAAAAGTAACTTTCTATTATCAACATTATTTCATATTTTTATAATTGTCATTGAATATATGTAAGAAAATTTGACAATAAAGAACAGTTAAGTTAGAAAATAGGTTCTGTTCTGAAACCTTTCTATCCATGAAATCATAATAACAGAACTGGTTGACCTAATTTTCTTAAAATATTTTTCCTCTGTTTTGACTTTATCTGCCCCTCTCAGAAATGCCTCAGTGGATTCTAATTTAGAATATATTCAGTAAGTGGGTTCCTGAGGAATAGCTAACATTTAATGCATAGAAGGACAAAAACTCTAATCTGGAAAAAATTAAAAGAACAAAAATTTTGATGTTAAAATTTTGTTAATACAAAATTTTGTTATACAAAAACTTGTTAAAAGATTATAAAATTTTGTTATCTCTTTTCTTTGTAATAAGTAACATCCTAATTTAAGAGCAAAATCACCTTAAAGAAAATATTCAATCCTTGCTGAAATTGAAAATGGTTTCCTCTTTTTAAACTCTTTTTGTTTGACACTACTATAACAGACTTGTTATAAAAAATAACATTAACACTCAGACATTAAGGGTCTGCGTTCAGCTCAGGTCATGATCCCAGGGTCCTGGGATAGAGCCCAGCATCAGACTCACTGCTTGGTGGGAAGCCTGCTTCTCCTTTTCCCACTCCCCCTGCTTGTGTTCCTTCTCTGGCTGTTTCTCTCTGTCAAAATAAATAAATAAATAAAATCTTTAAACAATAAAAAATTAAAAAATAAAACATTACAGTACAGAGATTTTAAATAGCAAGACTAATTATCTCACCTCCCTCCATTACATTATCAGATAAATACAACCTGAAGGACCTTGTCACTACAGAACTACAAAATAAAAAATATTAGGAAGATTTTAGAGCTGGAGGAAAATGTTAACAGACAGAAACTGAATTCTATTCATAGAAATGAGAAAGAACTAAAATGTTTAATATGTGGATAAATATAAAATGTTTTTTCCTCATTATCTTATTTCTTTTAAAAATGGTTGATTAAACATCAAAATTAAAAATATGTATGCATGAAAAGATACTGTCAAGAACATAAAAGGACAACCCCTACAGTGGAAGAAAATATTTGTAAATAATGTATCTGATAAGGGTCTGGTATCTAGATATATTAAGAACACTTAGAACTCAAAAATAAAAAGACAGAGAACCCAATTTGAAGAAAAACAAAGAATTTGAATAGACATTTTTCCAAAGAATATATGCAAATGGCCTATAAGCACATGGAAAATATGTTCAATAACACTAATCATCAGGAAAATGCAAATCAAAACCACAATGAGATACGACTCAGTACCCATTAGGTTGGCTGGTTAAAAAAAAAAAAAAAGAAAACTGGTATTGGTGAGGGATGGATGAACTAGAATTGTCATATATTGCTGCTGGAGATATAAAATGGTGTGGCCTATAGAAAAGTTTCACAGTTCTTCAAAAAGTTAAACAGTTTACCATATGGGCCAGAAATTCCACTCCTAAGAATATACCCAAGAGAGCTGAAACCATATTCATAAAAAGTTTACAGATGTACATAGCAGCATTACTCATTATATCCAAAAAGTAAAAACAACCCAAATGTCCACCAACTGAAAATAGATAAGCAAAATGTGGTATATCCATACAATGAAATAGTAAGGCATAAAAAGGAATGAATTCTAGAAACAACCTAAATGTCCATCAAAATATAATAGATGAACAAGGTATCTATAGGACTAGTCATACCATGGAATTTTACTCAAAAAGAATGGACTTGATATATGCTACAGCAATGGATGAGCTTAGGAAATATTATGGCAGTCCAAGAAACTAAACACAAAAGGTTTTTTTTTCCCCTAATCCCCCCTTATATTTTGATTTCTATGTATTTATTATTAGTATACAGAAAAACTCAATCATTGTATACGGTCAACTGGTATACAGAAATATATCTAGTTTCACCATTCTGTAAGTTAGTTTTACTAGATTCCCTCATTCCCTCAGATTTATAATTATAATATGATGTAATATGCTGGGGCGCCTGGGCGGCTCAGTTGGTTAAGCCACTGCCTTCAGCTCAGGTCATGATCTCGGGGTCCTGGGATCGAGTCCCGCATCGGGCTCTCTGCTCAGCAGGGAGCCTGCTTCCCTTCCTCTCTCTCTGCCTGCCTCTCTGCCTACTTGTGATCTCTCTCTGTCAAATAAAAAAAAAAAAAAAATGATGTAATTTGCAAAATGAGAAAATTCCCTTTCTTCTTTTCAAATATTTACACTAGTTATTTAATTCTGTCCCTTATTATGCTTATCAGTATACCCCTAAAATATGTGATGTTAAAACATACTGTTTAAAACCTATAATGTCCCAGATGGCCAATAGACACATGAAAAAAATGCTCCACGTCACTCAGCATCAGGGAAATATAAATCAAAACCACAATGAGATATCACCTCACACCAGTCAGAATGGCTAAAATTAAAAGTCAGGAAATGACAGATGCTAGTGAGAATGTGGAGAAAGGGGAACCCTCCTACACTGTTGGTGGGAATGCAAGCTGGTGCAACCACTCTGGAAAACAGCATGGAGGTTCCTCAAAATGTTGACAATAGAACTGCCCTATGACCCAGCAATTGCACTACTGGGTATTTACCCTAAAGATACAAACGTAGTGATCCAAAGGGGCACGTGCACCCAAATGTTTCTAGCAGCAATGTCCACAATAGCCAAACTATGGAAAGAACCTAGATGTCCATCAACAGATGAATGGATAAAGAAGATGTGGTACACACACACACACACACACACACACACACACACACAATGGAATGCTATGCAGCCATCAAAAGAAATGAAACCTTGCCATTTGCGATGACGTGGATGGAACTAGAGGGTATTATGCTTAGCGAAATAAGTCAATCAGAGAAATACAACTATCATATGATCTCCCTGATATGAGGAAATGGAGATGCAACATGGGGGGTTTGGCAGGTAGGAAAAGAATAAATGAAACAAGATGGGATTGGAAGGGAGACAAACCGTAAGTGACTCTTAATCTCACAAAACAGAGGGTTGCTGGGGGGAGGGGAGTCAAGAGAGGGGGGTGGGGTTATGGACATTGGGGAGGGTATGTGCTATGGTGAGTGCTGTGAAGTGTGTAAACCTGGCGATTCACAGACCTGTACCCTTGGGGCTAATAATACATTATATGTTTATAAAAAAATTAAAAAATTTAAAAAAACCTTCCTCAAAGTACAAGGCTTCCTGAAAGATAATGTGATTTAACTCTTTTGGTATTTCTAAAATAAAATTAAATTAATGATACTAAAATTTAAAAAAATCTATGATGTCTTCTGAATTTCTTTATGTTTTATTAAATCAGCAGAAGTAGTAGGATTTGAGAAATGAATCCTTTACCTGAATAATTATTAATCATTACAATTACCTAAAAAAATGCCTATAACTAATAAGTTGTTTTGTTCTTGAGTTAAGGTATGTCAAAGATTCTTTTAATGAAAACTTGCATCTCTTTCATAAATTCATTCAATATACAAAACAATTGGACTCTGAGGTGAGGATAATATAGTTTGAGAGATTAGTTTTTAGAGAGAAAAACACATAGTCCATATTTTTTATCAACTAGTAAATTATTTATCCAAAGGCAGACTTTTTTTCTTTCTAAATAGAATGTATCTTTCCAAATAACTCTATAAAATGGTCCTAATAAACACTTTTTAAATGCTGACAAAGTGTAAGAAATTGGTATGCAGTTTTACATTTATTAAGGGGGTGTCCCAAACCATTCCATTACAGAGACTGTATTTCCAACATTTAAGGAAGAAACTTCATTTAATTTTACTACGTGGAGTGAAGGGGAGATAACAGTTAATTAAGTTGCATAGAAATCCGATTTTCATTACAGCAAGCTCCTATACTAAGGCCTTTGCCAGGAAGTCATGAAGTCATTATGTCATTGCCTTCATTATTATCCCACAATAAACCATTTCTTTCAGACTGAGGGGAGCCAATATGTAAAGCAGAAGGCACAAAACTCAGCTAATATTAGTAAAAGATTCAACTTGAATTTATGATATATTAGAGTCTTTTGCTTATATTGCAGTAAAATACAAAATGACTTTTTAATTCTGCTAGGTACTTTTGTTGGTAACTTTTATGGCTCATTAATGTGAAATTCAAAGTTAAATGTGTCTCATATTAAAACTTGGTGGCAGAGATAGAAAGGATCAATATTATACTTTAAAGAAGTTGTTATATGATTATCTGCTTTACCGATCTGAGCAACAGTTCATTCCCATGTGCAAAGAACATCATGAAACAATATTCTTCCTTAGAGGTAGTTTAATGCAAAGTTACTACACTCTTAATCCAATCGTTGACTCAAACCAAATTCAGTGAGGTACAGAGGCTTTGGAGTTACAAATGGCAGGAAACCACCACAGTAGATAAAAATGTCTGTATGCTTGGTAGAAATCATTCCCATCTATTCAAAAGAAGGCTTCCATTTTCATGTATCTACTGCATTAGCTTTCCACAAATCAAAATAAAAGAAGCTGTGGAGTTTGATATGTCACCTACTGAAGAAAAAATGGAAGGGTATGCTTAGGCTATCCATTTTAAATTCCATAGGCAATGAAATCAAGATATTACAAAACTAACAAAGGCAGGTTTTTTTGTTTGTTTGTTTGTTTTAGCTTCTAACAATATCCATGTATCTGGATAAATGTAGAAGGGGAAATATTTACCCATAACCTTTCCCTCCAAAGCTATTGATTTTTAATAATAATGTTTTTTTTTAAAATCAACATTGAGAGGCCTATGTGGCTTAGTCAGTTAAGTGTCTGCTCTTGGCTCAGGTAATGGTTCCAGAGTTGTGGGATAGAGCCTCTGGCTTCCTGTTCGGTGGGGACCCTGCTTCTACCTCTCCCTCTGTGTATAGCTCTCTCTGCTTATGCGCTCTCTCTCTCTCTGTGAAATAAATAAATAAAATCTTTCAAAATAAGTAAATAAATAAATTTTTAAAATAAAATAAAAGCAACATTGATAAGCACATTAAAGTTAAAACACTTGAAAAGAGTTTGCCAAAGTCAAACAATCCTCCTCCTACATATGAAACTAGCAGGTTGAATTAGGTGTTAACTGCAAGCCAGGGCAAGAGGTTCAGTTTCTGGGGACCACCTGAAGGAGGATGTTCTGATCAAAACTATCCAAAAATCCAGCAGCACAATTCTGAAATCTCTGAGAATGAGCTTCCTCAATGTGGGAATAATTGGGGGGGAAAAGATGAGTTTCAAATAATTATCATAAGCTGTTAGAAAACCAAGGCTTAATATCACAGGTTGGCAGATATGAATCAAGGACAAGTCGGACTGTAAAGACATAGGGCCAAAAGCACCTAAAATTGTCATCTTCATATCTTTTTCATATTATCTTGTACTTTTCCATATTATTTTGTTATGCTCATTAGCATTTGCTCATAAGCATTTTTTGGAAACATGCTTTTCGTAGGGTACACAGTTATTTGGCATACAAAAGAAATATCAGCATCTATCCCCCCAAAATTTGTGATCATCCCTGATGTGGAACAGTAATCTTTCAGGTTAGCAGTATTCTAAGTTAATTATTTTCATCTATCTATAATTATGTTTGATCTGAGAAGTGCGTCTGGAAAGACTGAGTTAGGTACCTTTGGTAGAAGCAATTAATGAGAGCTCACTTAATTTGAGAGTTCAAGTTCAACAAGTGTTTATCCCACCACGCTTTGATCTCAGTAACTTCCTAGTAAGTTTGCTATAGAAGTGATGCATAAATTACTCACACCAGTCCATCTATCATATTGTAATAATGCCCTTAGTCATACTTGATTTACCTCTCTGAAGATCCATCCCATTATTATCACCCACATCCTCTCTATCTTCCCCTTCCATCTCTTCACTTCACAATATTCCTCTCTACTCTTTTTTTAAGATTTTATTTATTTATTTGACAGAGAGAGATCACAAGTAGGTATAGAGGCAGGCAGAGAGAGAGAGAGGAGGAAGCAGGCTCCCCGCCGAGCAGAGTGCCTGATGTGGGACTCGATCCCAGGACCCTGAGATCATGACCCGAGCCGAAGGCAGTGGCTTAACCCACTGAGCCACCCAGGTGCCCTCTCTCTACTCTTTTTTTAAGGATAAATCAAGATAAGTTGAACACTATGAAGAATGTAATAGATGCAGTGTGCTGCAAGCTGGACAGGACAACAGAGATGTCAAGAGAAACATTTTTTTTTTTTTTTTAAATTGTGGATAAAGTTCAGAGTTAACCCACTGGCCAAAGGTAATGGTTATTATGCTATTAGTAATCAATAACATCAATACCGTCACTTTGATTTCTAAGAGACAGAGAATATCTCTTCCTTGGACTATGCTTAATAAGACTGATCCTGATTTTAATCTCTTAAATACATTTTTGGTTTATTATAGTAACTGCTTGGGATATTTATCTTATTTTGTCTAAATTTGAATTCCACTATTTCTCAGAGCAATCTAGGCTTGAAATACTGTTGCCCCAGATTCCCATTCACTGTGAATTTCTGGAAGGCATTAGGACAAAGCAAATTCTGTCCCTGTGCCTCTGTGGGGGATGAGATGAGTTCTTACCAGGTGGAGTTAGTTAGCCTCACTGTCCACTTGAGCTCTTTTAATTTCAGCATTAGAGTATTATGGACGTACTCTTCAAACTTAAATGTGCTTCCACACCTTCTGGGTGTCTTGTTAAAATGCAGATTCTGATTCAGTAGGTCTGGTGTGAGATCTAAGATTCAATACTCCTAAGATACTCTCAAGTACATTACACTTCAAAGAGCAAGGTGTTACAGTATTTACTGCATGGTGCTGTGATGTTTGTTTGCACAAGTTATATCCAATAGACGATTGTGCCTGGCATGTTGTCGATGCTCACAAATGCTTATTGAATGAATGAATGTCTAAAACTTAACCTGACGTGAAGTTCATCATCCGGGTGGGACTCAGCTTTTCTCAACCTTCAAGGCTTCTAAGATTACTGAGAAATTTCCATTTGTGAGAAAAGATCATGACCCTGATCCAGTCCCCATGGTGCTTCCTCATGAACCAATCTACCACAGAAGACTTGTTTTCAAGAAATAAGCATACACAAAAGATAGCAGAGTACAATTACCGCATTTAAGGCTCAGAGGTAAGGTATCAGAAATACCAGTGGAACTTTTTAAAAGTACAGAAGTTTTGAGATCAGTATTTGAAGTTGACATTTTTATTCATTTTCTATGCTGTGTAAAAATTGCCACAAACTCAGTGACTTAAAACAACGCCCATGTATTAACGTCACAGTTCTGAAGCCCAGGCATGATGTAGCTAGGTTTTATGCTGATGGTTTAAAAACCAAAATCAAGATCAGCTGGGATGACTTGCCCTCTGGAAGCTCTGAGGAAGAATCTCTTTCCTAGTTCATTTAGGTTGTTTGCAGAATTCCATTCCTTGTAATTGTAGGACTGGAGATCCTGTATCCCTGTTGACTGTCAGCTGGGGACCACTCTCAGCTCCTGGAGGTCGCCTGTACTCCTGGTCACATGGCCCCCTTCATTTTCAAGCCAGCGATAGTGCATAGACTCCTTCCTGTGCTTCAAATCTCTGGCCTCCTCCATCTCTGAACTCTAGACTCAAGTTTTAAGAGCTGGTGTGATTAGATGAGGCCCATCCAGACAATCCTAAGTGAGCTGATTTGGGAATTTACATCTGCAAAATCACTTCCAACACCACCTAGATTCATGTTGACCGATAACCAGGAGGAACGTGTACACCAAGGGATGGGAATTTGGGGGCCATCTGAGATTTCTGCCTACCACAGCTTCCAAATTGAAGACTAAGGAAATATGTTTACCTCACTACCCTAGATCCCATTAATAAAAATAAATGTGTACCATTGATATTAAATCCATAGCAACACTGAAAACTAGAAGGGATGAAATTAGTGCACTAATCATTTTCTCAAAATTCTGGAGATCATATTGAAAGGCTAGAGACTGAATCGAGAACACGAAGACTATTCTCAGAGCACTCCGGGGTCCTGCAGCTGAGGGAAAGCCCATAATCTCTAAGTCAAGATATTTAGAGGGAGATGGGCTAAGGGGTATGTACTGTGTATGGAACAGCCAGGCTGAAGGGTCCTGCCTCATTTGCATACCCATACCATGACACAGTTTTAAAGATTTTATATTATTTATTTGACAGAGAGAGATCACAAGCAGGCAGAGAGGCAGGCAGAGAGAGAGGAGGAAGCAGGCTCCCTGCTGAGCAGAGAGCCTGATGTGGGGCTCGATCCCAGGACCCTGAGATCATGACCTGAGCCGAAGGCAGCGGCTTAACCCACTGAGCCACCCAGGCGCCCCACACAGTTTTAATATAAACTGTACATGTTAGTATATATTTTTGGTGTATATATAATAATAATAATACAGAATAATACAAAGAGAAAAAGATTAAAAATGTATATCTTTGGGTAATGAGAATGGAGTTGGAGTGTTGATAGGAAATCACTTTTCATTTAAATCCTTTAAAATTTTTTTGTGTATGTATGCCAATTTTATTATGAAAATGTGTTTTTTCTGTCATATTTTGATTTGCAAGATTTTTTTAAATTTTTTATTTTTTTTAATTTTTTTTATAAACATATAATGTATTATTAGCCCCAGGAGTACAGGTCTGTGAATCTCCAGGTTTACACACTTCACAGCACTCACCAGATTTGCAAGATTCTTTACATCTGGATACTAATGCTTCAATTTTATGTGTTATATATATTTCTTACTGTGTGAGACTTTATTTTCCAAATTATGATGACTTTTCACAAACAAAAGTGTTTAATTTTAGTGTAGCCTAGTTAACTAGTTTACTTACTGCTTTTTTGGTGAGTGCTCTTGAGTGAAATTAAAATACTAGGATTTTTCCACTTCCAAACAATAGGTAATTCAACTTAAATTGCCATAAACACAAAAAGGAAAGTATTGTCTCATAATTGCAAGGTCTTTCAGTAATGATATCTTCTGATACAGCTTGATTCAGGGACAAGTGACCATCAAGATTCATCTCTCTATTCTGCCTTAGAAGAGGGGCTGCCATTCTTCATACTCATACTGCAGGTGATGGGCATGGCAGCTTTGGACTCAGTTGATCATCACAAAATAACTGCAGCTACAGACCTCACTCTCCTACTATCAAATCTACAGGAAAGTTTCTCTTTCCCAGAATAAATGTTAGCTCTGTGTTTCATTGGTTCTTATTTTTATACACACCTATCTTGAATCCATAACCATGGCCAAGAAGATGGGGGACATGCTGACCAGTGGTAGACTAATCTGGGCCAACTTTTATTTCTGAAAAAGCATTCAGCCACTGGAAGGCACTTGGGCTGAGAGTAGGGAAATGAGGGTAAGGTTACCAAAAAACATTACCCCTTTGGGTTCATGAGGCAAAAACAAAGACAAAAAACAAACAATAAATGTCCAAATAATAATTATTTTTAATTTCACATGTGACACCAAAACATGACTGCTACTACGTTTAAGAATACAGACTTGATATCAAATACTGACACTTTCATTCCACGTGATAATTATTTACTCTAAGTTATAATTGCCTCATATATAAAATGGAAATAATAACTTTTAAGAAATTATATGTAAAATGTTTGACATGTGCTTGATAAATATAGTAGTATAATTGTTATTAACATTTGAGTGTTACTCGCAGACTATGTGCTGCCTTTCTTAGGGGTAAACTTTCCTCTCTGATTATGGTACTAAAGACATAATTCTCTGTTAATTAGACATCAGTTAAGGAGATGAAGCTGGAGTGTAGGGCCCATGCATGCCCCAGTGAGATCCAGCTCTGAGTGGAGGGTTCAGAGGCTGATGAAGAGAAGCCACAGAGGTCCTTCTCAACAGACTTACTGTTCTGTTTCAATCTATTAACTTCAAGCTCTTTCTTTTTCTCTAAAAGAAAGGTGAAATGAAGCAGCTTAATTAATTTTCAGTGGTTCCCTCATCAACAAAATGGGCAATAATACCATCTAACAGAGTAAAAATTATGTTCAATGGTAGCAGTTCGCCAAAATAGGGACTCAGCAAACAGGAATCTCTGCCTGCTGCCTTTCCCTACACTAACTGCAGGGCCGTTCTTGTCGTTCACCTTTCTTTCATTTTCTTCCTGTATCAATATTTACCAGCAAAAGCACACATCCTTTCAAGGAAACAACCATTCTAAAGATTTCTCTAGGAAAATATATTCCAAGAAAAGCCATCCGTCAAAGAAGAGTTAAGGGAGGGAACAGAGCACTTCCCATTACTATAAGAACATTCCAAGGTGGCAGGGAGCCACATTTTAAATTTATTGTTTGCACTTATTTGTGGCCAATTTTGAACTCTTGCTTATTTTTAGGGAAGCCCCACTTACAACACCCGAACTGAGAGAGATTTTCAGGGCAATTAAGAAACAGATGTATTTAACATAAGGTTGAAGATGTATTTAACATAGGTAGAAGCTTAATGGGAAATAACCTATTATTTGCTTACACTTAAGAATGTCCATAGTGAAACAAAACCCACTCTAATTGTTTCATGAGGATATATCGTGCTATTATTACTAGTAGTCAGTAAAAGATGTTATTTATTTAATCCACCCACTAGAATATTTTAGTTTCAAAAACCAATTTCAAAGTGCATTTTCACTGAGTCCCATGGATGTGCCCAACACTCTGCTGAAAGTTAAGGATAACCAAAGAAATGATTGCATCTAAAAACATAGATCATTACAGACATGGAAAAATACTAGCTAATCATATCCCCCCCCCCCCCAAAAAAAAAGCTACAATCCAGTGGGGACTTGGCTGAACTATTCAAAATCACAACGAGTCCTTTTTTCTCCTTGTTCCATTTTGCCTGAAAGGAGCTTGAAATTCATTTAGTATAGGATTTTAAAATCAAATTCTTACATGTTGGATCTATTAGATTTAAAAATGCAGGCAATTTCTACTCACCCAGAATAACTTGAACCAATGATTCATATAATTGAAGTTACAAACAAACAAACAAACAAACAAATCCCAAGCTATCAAGTTTAAAACATTTGAATAATTCAGATTAAGGTAAATTATTTCCTTTAAGTTACATGATTAATTGAACAAATTATTTAATTTAAAAATCTTGAGATAGTTATTTCTTAGTTCCCATGCCATCTCCCTTTTGAAGGTCTCAGAGCCCAGAAGGCTGGGAGGAAGGAAAGAGATGGGGGGTAGGGGAGGATCTCAGGCATTCCTTCCCTGGGAAGGTCAAACCAGAAGATTGTTTCAGAAAATTGATAAACTAATAGAACTTCGAACCACTCCAGTAGCAGTCCTGTAGAGCTGTGGAAAGCTATGTACAACTATCTAACTTTTCCAGGAAAATGCAGTGCAACTGTGTCTATGTTCGTAACATTTATCTCTCTTTTAAGGAGACCCAATGGACTTTTGACGACTCATTACTCACTGGTGAACTTTACAGAAATAGTCTAAAAGGGAGAAGTTGGCCTTTCAGTCAATCAGCAACCAATGAATTAGTTGCAATGAGATAGTTCAGACATTTAGTCACTGCTTAATTCAACTTGGTTTCTACTGATGGATGGGGGTGGAGATCCAGTCAGTCAGAAAACAGGAAAAGGTAAGATGAGAAAGAAGTAATTATATGGGTTGGGGAGAAAAAGACTACTTTTAGCATCTTGTTTCTTAGATTAACTACTATTTAAATTCATAATTTAATCCCCAATAAGGGGTCCCAGTAGAAAGTCATTTGGCCCACTGAGAAAAGACCCTTTCTGAACAATGAAAGGCAATTCTTCCAATAGGAATGTGATGGCATATTTTGGAGATGATCAAGGAAGGAGATAGACTGTACTATGAAAATAGTAAGTGCTAATATTGCTTAGCACCCATTACTTCACAATTTATGAGTCAATGTTTGTTCAGACTTCTGAGTTCATAAGGTGAGAGTAAATAGAAATAATTACCATTAAACACCAAGCTTTGCAGTCCTCACCCTAAAGGCTGTATTTACAGAAGCAGTCTTAAGCACTTCTCTGAAGAGCCATTAGCCAAAGTGACTGGAGAGGAAGATCCTATCTGAGAGCACTGTAATTCAGCAATCGAGCAGCATCTTGGTGTGCGAAAGAACACAGAAAAGCACTGGAATAAGTCATACTGAACAACAGTTTCGTAGCTCTTTGTTTCCCACCAAAGATATGAAGAATTTATTTATCTTTATTAACACACAGTTTCTTTGTTGATAAAAATGGGAATAATAATAGCATTCTTTCAAGGTTGGTAGGGAGACTGAGAGTAGCTTATGTAAAATTCATATCAAAGTACTAGTATATATTAGAGTTAAAATAAATTGTAACTATTACAGTAGTGGTCACATGTAGCCCCTAAAAAGTCCCTATATTCCAGCTGCTTTGTGTTCCCTGTCTTACCTTTCAAATCCATTGGCTCTGTACTAGTATTTAACTTTTAACCTCATACTTATTTGTACCTCTCTGACCATCTGAAGAACAACTGGGCTCCCTCGTCTGCTTGATTTTTTCACCCCAGCTTTACTCCTCGGTGTTCTGTATCTCCCCTTGGCTCCGTGATCCGCATCTAATAAGCAAGTTCCACACAACCCCTACATCTAGTTTAGAAGTGGGTAGTCAGGGAATATCTGTGAAAACTTTATGGGTGGACTAGGTTATGAGCTACATCTTGAGGACACGCTAAATTGAAATTGAAAAGGTCTGTATGTTTACTTTCCAGTATTCTACATAGACCACCAAGTTCTGTTTTGCATTTGCTGTTATAATTCCATGTTCCCTTACATCAGCATTTTGATACAGCATTTCAGTGTTCCAAGAATGGGTGACATCATGGTCAGGGACAAAAGAGTTGCCTTAATTGTTATTGATGATGATCTGGGTTGATCATTTCCTGATGATACAATAGTACCTTGATTCAGAGACTCCTGTGCTAGTGTGATCCTGGGTCGAGTTGCTTTCAAACTGTGATTGGTGGAGCCCTGAAGTACCAAAAAGACAGTGCAGGGCCCTTCCTGGGGAACCTAGAAGGAGAGGAGAGGGCAAGTCAGGATGCAGCTGCTTGACTCCAGCCCACGCATTCCACTTTTATTGCTTCATATTGGATTCTAGATAAGATTTATTTAGAAAATAAAAAGTAATTACACAGCTTGACAAACAAACTTTGGAGATTCTCTGTTTTATATACATATATATATATAAAATTTCATGTAAACAAACTTTGGAGATTCTCTATTTCACAATCTAGTCTGTTAGTATGCCCAATATTATACTTTCTGTTTTTAAACTACTTAAGTATTTGGCTCAGCCAATACTTACTGAACCAATCTACTCAGTGTATGGTGTGGTGCTCAAGCTTGAAAATGATACAAATGGACAGTCCCTATCCGTGAAGGGGAGATAACCCATGGTAGCAGTGATTGCTGGCTGTCTACTCAATATCCCTCCTTTCTTTCTTCCTTACAGTGTAAAGGCAAACATCAACGTGCCCACTTAAAATGTAACATTTCCCAGTTACCACCTGCAGCTAGGGATAGCCAATAAAAAGTAAGTTAAGCAATTGTGTGAGAATTTTGGAAAAATTCTGTGGAAGGAAACTAATCAGCCTAAGTCCATCTTTTACCCATTACTTTCTCTTCCTTCCTGCTGCCTGATAGGCAGATGTAATTGCAGGAATTCTCCTGGACATGTGGCAACTAAGGGATAGAAACCATGTGCTGTGTCAGTTCAGAAAGATACAAGGGTCCTAGAGACATGATGGCCTTGAAGTTGCCACACCAGCCAGGACTGCCCATTTATGGATTTCCTTTACACAAATAAAAATAAGCCTCCAGTAAACATAAGTCACAGTTATTATTTTTTAATATTAGACCAAACCTAATCCTAATTGACAAGTAGACAAGTAAAGAGGCAAATTCAGCAGGATAATAAATTATATGGGGGATAGAATTTTTAGAGAACTATGAGGTTCAAATATACCCCCAGGCACTAGGGTTTGGTAAGGGTTTCTTAGAGAAGTAATGTCTAAACTGAATCCTGAGGGTGCCTGGGTGGCTCCTTCGGCATCTGACTCGTGATTTTGGCTCAGGTCATGATCTCAAGGTCATGAGATGGAGCCTTGCATGGGGCTCTGCACTCAGTGGTAGTCAGCTTGACATCATCTCCCTCTCACTCTCTCTGCTCCCCATCCCTCGACCACCCCCCTACACACTCTCTCTCTTTCTCAAATATATCAATAGATCTTTTAAAAAATAAATATGTATACTGAATCCTATAAAATGAGTTGGAGTCAGCCAAGCAAAGAGTATGAAAAGCAAGTATCAGAGATGCAAAGCAGTGTGTGCAAAAATCTGGGGGAGGGGGAGGAGAGAGAGGATGCAGTGCATTCTGGGAAATTAAAATATTTCAGTGAAGATAGTAGGAAGAGGGCTTGGGTGGAGGAGTGGTAAGTCATGAGCAGGTGTCATAAAGTATCTTGCCTGACTGAAAAGGGAGGCCACTAAAGGATTTCAAGCAGGGAGTAATGGGATAATATTTGGATTTTAGTGATGAAAAGCCAATTAGGAGGCTGTTTTAATAATACTGATAAAAGTAGAACAAGAAAAGGATTAATAAAAGGGAAATTTTAATTTTTAATTTTTTAAATTAAATTTTAATTTGATCAAATTGGGTGCAGCAGATGAATTCACAAGAAAGAGGTACAATCAAGGTTAACATCTTGGTTTCCAGGTGGATAATTTCATTCGCTCATATGAGTCCATGAAGAGGAGCAGCCTTGCTCTCTTTGAAAGTCACCAAAAGATGACTTAGATCTGCATGTGAGAACACTTATAAAGGCCAGTCATGAAAGGTGAGCCTTCTGAGTCAGCTAGCTCATTCTTCGCATGATTTAGCTGCTTTATTTCCTTTTGTTTCATCTTGTGATATCTACCCACTGATCTCCTTCATATGATATATAGCATAAGGGATGATTTTCTAAATCTAAATATGTTTCATCCTTTAACATAAAACATCTGTACAAAGTTGTCTAATAGGAAAGACATATGATACAATTGAGGAGAATACATTTCAATAATAATTCTGCCTGTCTCTAAACTTTTCTTCTTCTTCTAGTTGGGTTTCAACAACCCAAAGAAGACTTTGTATAGCAGGAACACATTCATCTAATTGTCCAAATTTTGTATCAGATTTCTTGTGCTCAACTATTTACCCACTTTCTCTGCAACATACATTCTTTTATACCCAAGAGGGGATGTTAGGGAAACTTAGTTTAATCCTAGTCATTGTAATGAGATTTGCTTTATTAATTTCTCCAACAATTTTGTGTTAAGTGCCTACTGTATTCTCATGAAGCTGGGGATCTAACAACTAAGACAGACCAACACATGAGTAAATATGTAATTTCAACTTAGGCAAGTACTCTGAAAGAAGTGTCAAATATAATAAAAGGATACAAGAGAGGTCTTATTTAGACTGAGGAAGGACCATGCTTCAGTCAAGGTTCAGCCATCGATAGCAAAACCTGTATTAGGCAGCTTAAACACAAAGGTACTTGTCGCACAGTATTAGATAGCTTTCAGAATGAGTGGTTCAGACCCCAGAATGAGAGGCCAAGAATCGTTCCCAAGGCCACACCACAGATGGAGGACCAGAGAGGAGCTACTATTTCTGCCAGAATCCGAGAGCTGCTCTTCTTGCTGCTGACTCCAGAACCACACCCCCTGAGCTGCTCCAGAGAAATGAAAACCTCAAATCCTGCTTTTCTCTCCAGTCAACTCAGTTTTGAATTCAAGCCTTCCATGAGCACTTCTGTTTGGGAAACATAAATCACAGTCAGATTTCAAACAGCAAAGCAAATGAGTAATGCAGTCAGGAGGCTACACCCAAGGAGGGTGGGGGGCAGTCATGAACGAGAGAACCACCATATCTGCAACAGGTGTAAAGGAAGGTCTTCTCAAGGAAACAAAGACTTCAGGGAAAAGTATTGGCCAGGTAAAGAGTGGGAAGACAAGAATCACAGAGAGAGATCAGCTGACATGTGGACCCTGAGGTAGGAAGTAGTTGGCACATCTAGATCTTCAAAGAAGGCCCGTGGGCCTGGAGGTTGATGAGTAACTCACACAGTGTTGAGAGGAAGCCAGGGAAGCTGGCCCAGGCCAGGTCATGCAGGACCTTGTGCGACATGTGGGTGGTGTTAACAATTTAAATTTTAAATTTAACAACTTTAATTTTTTTCTCAGTAACATTCAAGTCATTTAAGGGTTTTAAGGTGAGGATTGCTATGATTATATAGATATTGTTAAAAGTAACTGGCCACTGTGTATAGAATAGCTTTTGAAGGGAATCCAGATTAAAGATGGGGAGGGCCATTGGGAGGCTTCTGCTCTAGACACATTGAGTGGTGATGGGAGAGGGAATGAAGCGAACGGATTCAAAGCATAACTTGGAGGGAGAGAATCAACAGGACTTGGAGGAAAGAAGGGTGGGAAGAGACAATGTTAAGATTTACTATAAATAAGAACTAATTATAGCTGACCCCTAAACATCACAGGTTTGCACTGCTTAGAGCCACTCACACACAGTTTTTTTGTTTGTTTCTTTGTTTGTTTTGGTAAGTACTGCACAGTTATGGAAATCTATTTTCTCTCCCTTATGATTTTCTTTCTTTCTTTTTTTAAAATTTATTTATTTATTTATTTATTTCAGAGAGAGAGAGAGAGCAGAGCAATAGAGAAAGAGCATGGGTGGTCAGACAAAGGGAAAGGGAGAAGCAGGCTCCCCACTGAGCAGGGAGACCAGTGTGGGGTTCAATCCCAGGACCCTGAGATACTGATCTTGAGCCAAAAGCAGATGCTTAGCGACTGAGTCACCCAGGTGCCCTCTCTTGTGATTTTCTTAGTAATGTTTTCTTTTCTCTAACTTGGGTTTTTGAAGGGCTACAGTGTAAAATACATGTAACATACAAAATATGTGTGAATGAACCATTTATGTCATAAGTAAGGCTTCCAGTCAACAACAGCTCTTAGTAGTTAAGTTTTGGAAGACTCAAAAGTTACCCAGGGATTTTTGACTGTGCAGGAGGAGGGGAAGGTCAACCCTCCTAACCCCCACCCCAGTGTTAAAAGGTGAACTATACTACTACCAAATAAAAGAGCCAGCCTCCCTTCCCCACAAAACGGTAATTCTTATATCAGCATTGTTAAAGAAAGACGAAAGTGTAAGAACAACTCATTCATTGCTTGGTTCAATTTCCAGTGCATGCTACTTGTTTATGAAGTCGTATTGACGCTGTGTGGTCTTGTTTCTTTAGTTTACCTTTTGTTGTTCTTTTTTGATGTGCAGTGTATACTATAAATAAAAATTAATTACCATATTTTACCTAGTACAGTTTATACTCAGAAGAACAACTCTAGGCCTCCAGTTTTATTATGTCACATAGGTGCAAAAAAGAAGGAAGCCGGGATGGAAAGAAAGAATGAGAAGAGCTGGGTTCCATGTAGGAGCTGGATGAAAGTCCGCAGGCTAAAGAAAAAAGAGCAAGCAGTCCGGGAGCTGGACAGAAACAAATAAAGATAACATAAAGTGTTAGAAAGGTAGGGATCTATTAAAAAATAAAACAACAAAGTAGTATTTAAATCAGTATATTTTGTGCTCCAATGCATAGTATTTCTATCCAAGACCCTGTTTGGGCATTATTTTTTTCGTTGTTGTTTAGAGAGGCAGAGAGAGAATCTTAAGTAGGCTCTACACCCAGCGCAGAGCTGGACCTGAGGCCTGATCTCGCAACCCTGAGATCATGACCTGAGCTGAAATCACGAGTCAGGTGCTTAAGTGTCTGAGGCATACAGATGCCCCAGTTTGTGCATTGTTAACCTACATCAACACTTCCTGCGCTTACACTTCTCTTTACGAAGAAGCGGCACAAATCACTTAGTGCAGTGTGAGCAAGGAAGTAGGGAGCTAGGTATCATACCCCAAGGGGCCACTTCTAAGGTAAAGAAGGAGAGGAGATTCATATTGAAATGCAGAAAATGCAGAGAAGAGATGGGAAAACTGGAGCAATACAAAAGAGGTAATGGAATAAGGAGAAAGCAAAAATAATCTAAGTTCCAAATTTATCTCTTCTACCTCCTCTTATTCTCTTAAAATTCTACGGTCTAGGGATGCCTGAGTGGCTCAGTGGGTTAAGCAGCTGCCTTCGGCTCAGGTCATGATCCCAGTGTCCTGGGATAGAGTCCCACATCAGGCTCCTTGCTTGGCAGGGAGCCGGCTTCTCCCTCTGCCTCTGCCTATCGCTCTGTCTTCCTGTGCTTGTGCGCTCTCTCTCTCTAATAAATAAATAAAATCTTTAAAAAAAAAAAAATCCTACGGTCTAGCAGGGCACCTGAGTGACTCAGTTGGTTAAATGTCTGCCTTCAGCGCAAGTCATGATTTCAGGGTCCTGAGATCAAGTCCTATATCCTGAGTCCTTGCTCAGCGGGAAGTCTCATTCTGCCTCTCCCTCTTCCTCTGCCCCCTCCCTGCTCATGCTCTCTCTCTCTCTCTCTCTCAAGTAAATAAATATAGTCTTAAACGATTGGCTGCAATCTAGCTTCTCTCCATTCTGAAACAATTGTGGACTTTGGTGACATGCTATTTTCTCAATATGAAGGCCTTTTCCATAATTATTTTCTTTCTGTTCCACATTAAAATTAAGTTATATAGACATACCTCTTTTCCCCTAAATTTAAATATTTCACATTAGTAATTATAAATGTAATGCATAGTATTTATAAAAAAATAAATCAAATAATTCAAGGAAAAAATGCAAATCACTCCAAATTCCACAGTTCAGGACAAAAAGCCCACAAATTATTAGATGAACCTATTTCCTGACATTTTCCTCTTCATGGATATAACTTGCAGTTTGTGTGAATGCACTGTACATACTGTTCTTCTAACCTGCTTTTTAAAAATTTAACAATATCAGTGAAGTTTTCCATCCTTGATCCTAATGAAGTAATGATCTTCTCTCTTTTTTTAATTGAAGTATAATTAACAGTGGTATATTAGTTTCAGGTGTACAATATGATAATTCAACAATTCTGTGCATTATTCAGTACTCATCACAAGTGTACTCTTTTTTTTTTTAAGATTTTATTTATTTATTTGACAGGCAGGATCACAAGTAGGCAGAGAGGCAGGCAGAGAGAGAGAGGAGGAAGCAGGCTCCCTGCCGAGCAGAGAGCCAGATGTGGAACTCTATCGCAGGACCCTAAGATCATGACCTGAGCTGAAGGCAGAGGCTTAACTTACTGAGCCACCCAGGCGCCCCCACAAGTGTACTCTTCATTCCCTTCACTGACTTCACCCATTCCATTTATAGTCCTGTACCTATTTCATTGGCTTTTCTTGATAAAACATTTCAGTTGTTTCTACTTTTTTTTACTGAAATGTTTCTAAACACAAAGAAGGAAGGAAATTGGAATTCTTTGGTCGAAGATACAGGGACACTGATGTCAAAACTGACAGAGCACACCCAAATAAAACCACACACCCTCCTTTTATGAGTGTTGACGTTCCTATAGGATTACTTTCTTGGTTTTATGAATAGTGGTTGGATTACCAGACTAAAAAGGATGGGTTTTACAGTTGATAAATATTTAAACGCTGTTACAGAAGTTGCTCAAATGTGTATTTCAACTAAGAATGTCACCAGGTTTCCAAAATTCTGAGATTTGTTATGTGTTTCACTCTTCAAATACTCATTGCTAGTTTCATTTCTTTGATCACTCATAAGGTGGAATATCCTTTCAAATATTCATTGGCATTTACACTTTTCCTTTTTGAATGCCTTTCAGTACCTTTTCCCTTTTTCCTATCATGGTGTGTATATTCTTAAATTTATTGTTAATCTATTCATTAAAATTAGAGAGATTAACTCTTCACTTATTATATATGTTACAAATATTTTTCCTGGCTCCTGAGGTTACTTTCAAATCCATGTATTTCTGCAGGTCTCTATTCTTATTCTGTCAAGATCTATTCATCCTTGTTTTTATATTTTTCTTCTTTTTTTTTTTCTGTCTCTGTCTCTCTGTCTCTGTCTTTGTCTCCCTCACTCTCTCTCTCATGTGCAAGTGCATGCAATATGCTTGGAAGCTTGGAAGGAACTTCCTCAACAATATATACAATTTTTGACTTATCCATTATCTAATAATTTTAGGATTTAATTTTCTACAAACATTGGATCAACTTAGAATTTGTTGGGGATGTTTTATTTTTCTAACTGGCTCCTCAGTTATCATTTCATCATCTTTTTTGCATAATTAATCCTCCCCCCCCCAGCATGATTTCAGGTGTCTTATTTATCACACTGAATTCTCATACAGATGGGTTTATTTCATAACTTATAGTTTCATGTATAAAATATACATACCATGAATATGTTGTGTGAGGTATGACCCATATAAACCTTTTTTTTAAAAAAAAAAATCAGTAATAAATAGTGACTTTTACAAATACTTATTGGGGAAATCTTACTGGGGACAATAATATCCTCCCTTCCATGCTCATTATAATCATGGTCATTTATAGCAATAGATTGTCTAGCATAAATCACCTAGCATTCTTGGAAGGAATATTTATGATCAAGAATTTATGAGACTTTCCGTGTTTTCCTGGATTGTAATTGCTAACATTTTATTTAGGATACTTACATGAGTATTTATAAGTGGTGCTGGACTGAAATTTTATTCTTTTTTGTTCTCATTGAATAATATGGCCTTTATTTAAAAAATATTTTATTTATTTATTTGACAGAGAGAGAGATCACAAGTAGGCAGAGCTGCAGGCAGAGAGGGGGAGGGAAGCAGGCTCCCCGCTGAGCAGAGAGCCCGATGTGGGGCTCGATCCCAGGACCTTGAGATCATGACCCGAGCCAAAGGCAGAGGCTTACTTAACCTGCTGAGCCACCTGGTGCCCTGAAAAACACTGTTTTTGAGTTTTGTTGAATGCATATAAAACATTCTGGAGATTGTTTTCTTTCCTTATGCTCTGGAACAGTTTATATCGCCTAGAAGTTATCTGTGGCTAGGAAAGTTATTCTATAACTTCCTCCTTTCCTTTTGTTTCTTGACTCAAGTCTCATATCATATATTCCTAGGAATTTATGTGTTTAGAGCAACGTTTCTAACTTATTATAATGTTGGGTATAGGGTATATTTTCATTTGTTAATATCTTTTCCAATATGCTATGACTTTTTTTTATTTTTATCTTGGGTCATAATTTACATATTTTTAGCATTTCTAATAAGCTGCTCTTGGATTTATCATTTTATTCATTTTTAGTCCTCCTTTTTGGTATGGTTACTTCTGTATAGTGTTTTTCTTGTATCTATTTTGTTGACGATTTTCTATTTTGGGGGTTGAGTACTAATTTATTTATTTTTTTTCTTATTTAATAATGAAAAAGTTTAAGATTATGGGTTTTCCCAAGCACATCTTTGGATTCATTATATCTATTATATAGATTTTCAACAAGGTTTTTCTTTTTACATTGTGGTTTTGTACTCTTTTTTGACTCAAGAATTATTTAGAAAATACTTTCTAAATTTCCAAGTGTTTGAGTGCTCATTTTAATTTCTTAGTTTATTTTTAATTTTATTGTGCTACAATAAAATTGGTCTCTACTGAAGCTATATGTTAGAATTTGTTAACATTTCCTTTCCTGACTAACGTATAATTTATGTATGTGTCTCACAAGCCTTTGAAAAGAAGATATATTCTCTTTTGAAATGGTATAAAGTTAAATACATATTTATATTACTCAGAACCTGTTTTTTTATATGTTTACTTTTTCTTTTTTGATAGTTAAAAATTGAAGTGTTTTAAAATTCTTTTGGTGTGTATCTCTCTTTCTCATTATTTTTTATGTTCTTATTTTTTATTTTATACCCCCCAATTAGATTTTCTTCCATTCTCCTCTTTACCCAGTTACTCAAACCAAAGATTAAAAGAGTTTCCTCATCTAATTCAATTGTAAATCTTACTAAGGCTACCTCCATACAAATTTCAAATCTACCACTTCCCACTGTCTTTGCTAACACTCTTTTAGTCCTAGACAGTTATCTTTTGCATGGATTACTAATATCAGCCCTCAAGTAATCTTCTGAGTCCATTATTAGATCTAACATGAAAGTCCGAATGAACTTCCTGTTCCTCTGCTTAAAACCTCCTAACAGTTTTCCATCCAAACTTCACTTAGAGTAAATCCACATTTTTGATTCTGCTCACAAAGAATATATATTTGACCTGACCTATCCTAGCACCTTCTATCCACAATGGCCTTCCGTCTTGTCCTCAGACAAGACAAATTCACTCACATGTTAGAGTGTGTATATTAACTATTCCACTTTCCAGAATGTTCCTTGTCCTCTTTTGCGCATGGCAGTTTTCTTCTTGTTACTCAGATCTTAGCTGAAATTAGCAATGTCTCAGAAATCTCTGATCTGATGGATGCTTATTATTTTATTACCCCATTTTACTTCTCTCTACAACACTCAATGTTGATCATTTTATCTGGGGGTGTTTATTTATTAATATCTTTCTGCATTCCATTAGAAACTTTTTGAGAGCAGCTTTTTGACTCTCTTTTTAATTGCCCAGTAACAGAAACGTATTGGCACGTGGTAGATAGTCAACATTTGTGGAATAGATGAAAGAATTAATTCCTTTTTTTAAAAAAGATTTTATTTATTTATTTGAGAGAGAGAGAGGGAAAAAAAGGGAAAGAGAGAGAGAAAAAAAGTGGTAGAGGAAGAGGGAGAAACAGAGACCCCCACGTGCAGCTCAATCCCTGGACCCTGGGATCATGACCTGAGCCAAAGGCAGAAGCTTAACCAGCTGAGCCATCCAGGAACTCTGAAAGAACTAATTCTGTGCAAAAAACATAAGACAAATATATTTTTGTAAGATTACACTGATAATAAAAATAACTCTGTCCATTTTAATGCCTTTTGTCTTGAATTCAAGTTTGTCTGAATTTAGCATGAGGACATCTTCTTCTGTACCAAATGAAATAACAGGAATGGGGACTGATCTCTCACACTGTTCAAATAGAAAGCCATAAAAAATATGCGAAGCAGTATTTTTCAGACACTGAACAACAAACAACCCAGCATAGTGATTTGTAAGAGAAGGAAAATAAGTGAGTTTAGACCTATGAGTGCTCCAGCTTATAGCAAGTTTCTGGACAGTACCAGAAAAAAGACAAAGCTAGAGCCCAGCAGTCTTGTGGAGATGAGGAAACAGAGTTTGCAGTTTATAAAAGCGAATTTTCATGGCAGACAGTCAGGATGGAGAAAGATGCACAGAAAGAGTCTGGGAGATTTGTTGAAGGGTCGCCTCAACTTTTTGGCTCAGTGTTGATATGCACCTGGGTATAAGAAAACAGCCCAAGACTTCGGAAAGAACAACAGGAAAGGAATGAGCAGAGCAATCTCCAGAGCTCAAACAGGGCCAAATATAGTTTGTGCTCCCACCAGCCAAGCAGAAAGGCTCCTAATACACACAGCATTTGTCAGTCCTCATGAAATCTTTGCCTCAGTGGTGGGGCCAAGTAAGTCCTAGACTAGAGGCTGTCCAGGACCTGCTCTGGAAAACCTTAAACGCAAGATATGAAAGTATCCATGGTTTCCAAGTAATTTACTGAGCCCCAGAAAAAAGTCCCCACCCCAAAAATGAGAGATTCAGCACAAGAGACAGAAAGGAAGCAATATCCAGTATCCAGTCAAAATTTAACATGCATGCAAAAAGGTAAGAAAGAAAATAAGCTCTGTAATTAGGAGGGGGAAAGTCACTAGAACAGACCCCAAAATGAGATGGATAATAGAATTAAATAAGAGCATTGAAACATTTGTTTTTAAAATTTCTGTGTGTTCAAGAAGGTAGAGGAAACCATGAACATGAAAGGAATGAAGGATGTAAAAAATATGCAAATCAAAATTCTAGAAATGAAAAATGACACTGTAATTCTAGATTAGATGATGCTACAGAAGAAAGATGGGAGAACTTGCAGTCAAGGTGATAGAAACTACCAAAAGGAAATGGAGAGAAAAAAGACAACAAAAGTTAGAGCTCCAGTGAACTGTGTTACACAGCCTAACACATACATATTTTTAGTCCTCAAGAAAATGGGGGAACAGAATAAAATATTTGATGAAATAATGGTCAAATTCAATGAAAAGCACAAACCCAAGATTCAAGAAGCTCGGTGGACCCCAGGAAGGAGAAACATGAAGAAAACTAGGTCAATGTACATCATAAACAAGTTGTTGAATTTAGCTTTCTTCCTACTAGTTTCTTGTTTAATATTCTTTGGATGATTTTTTTATTTTCAAACTTTCTGAAACAAGTGGATTGCACATCACTTTTACTTCTTTGAATAAGAATCATTATCTCTTAAAAGACTATTCTATTTGTAATTATTACTAAACAGTCATATTTGTTTTTCCAAGCTCCATCTTATTTTTGTTTCTTTTGTTTTCTATAGTTTGCTATATAATCTGTGTTTTGTTTTCCTGTACCCCTGTGACTGTGTCATTGACATCTTCAACCCCTATCCCAAATCCACTCTAGTCATCTGCAAGATGACAGACTCCAACATTTTCCACTAGCGGTTGCCTTTACAAATTTAAGTACATCTCTCCACTTATAAACTTGAGAGTAATGATACATTTATTGGTTTCTACCATGAAAGATAAAGAAATTAAAGCAAGTTTATTACCTTGCACTTACCAGTAGTCATTAGTTTAGTTCCTTAGCTTGTCCATTTGTGAATTCCTTATTTTAATGCATGTTGTGTGTGTGTGGTCCAAACAAATTTTTTTTTAGACCAGAAACATGTGGACTTCTTGAGTTATTATTTGAGCCTATTTTCCTAAGCTTTGACCTATGAGAAACTTGGTTAAATATTTAAGTCTTGGTTCACAATTTTATATTCAATACTTGTTAATAACACTATTCTGTTGCTTTCTTATATTTAAAATTGTTTGTGAGAAGTCTGATTATTTATTTACCTGCATAATAAATAGTCTTTTTAAGTAATGAAGATCAATAATTCACCAGGATAACCTCTCCCTCTTTTTCTAACTCCATTTTTGTCTCTGTCTCTGCCTCATCTCTTTCTCTCTCTCTCTCTCTTTCATGGGCAATGAGACTTTATGAGTTATAGGTTCATGCCCTTTCATTAAAATATTTTAATTTTAATATTTCTTTAAATATTTTGTTCTGTTTTCTAGAAAATCACCTATCCATATATTGGACTCTAGTATCTTTTTAAAGTTTTTTTTTAAGATTGATTTATTTACTTTAGAGAGACAGAGTGAGCAGCGGGAGGGATGCAGGGAGAGGGAAAGAAGCAGACTCCCCACTGAGCAGGGATCCTGACATGGGTCTTGATCTCACGACCCTGAAATCATGACCCAAGCAGGTATCAAGAGTCATACGCTTAACTGACTGAACAATCCAGGCACTCTAGTATCTATTTTCTAATTCTCATGAAAAAGTTTTTCCTTGGAACTTTAAAAATTAAGTTCTCTGTGGCGCCTGGGTGGCTCAGTGGGTTAAAGCCTGTGCCTTTGGCTCAGGTCATGATCCCAGGGTCCTGAGATCGAGCCCTGCATCGGGCTCTCTGCTCAGCAGGGAGCCTGCTTCCTCCTCTCTCTCTGCCTGCCTCTCTGACTACTTGTGATCTCTCTGTCTCTGTCAAGTAAATAAATAAAATCTTTTAAAAAAAATAAAAAAATAAAATTAAGTTCTCAGGTTTATTACTGATTCTATTTTTAGATTGCTAATATGTGTTCTGGTTCAAAATTTATTCACATATTTTGTGACAATGATTTTCTGCATTCTTAGTACTGTTATTTTTGGTTAATATATCAATTAATCATTTTATATCAACATTTTTTATAGTTTGTATCAAAAATTTTCACATTTTCTTTCTTTTTTTTAAAGAGGTAGGGGAGGGGCCAAGGAAGAAGGAGAGGGAATCCTCAGCAGGCTCCACACCCGGTGTGTGGGGCTCAATCCCATGACCCTGAGACCAACACCGGAGCTGAAATCAAGAGTCAGATGCTTAACTGACTGAGCCACCCAGGCTCCCCTTTAATTTTCTTGATAATACAGAACTGTTATTGTCTAAAAAGGTCTCTCATCTTACGGAATACTATATTGATATAGGCACTTTTTTTTTTTCTGTAACAAATTTTCTGTCATACTTTCAGTCTCTCTGCTCTCAGCAGTAACAGTACGAGGCACCATTATTCGTACGGCTGCACTACTCTGCTTACCAGTGCCATGACCATTGCCAAGTCTATGCCTTCCAGCACCACCCCCAGAAGTTCATCGTTTCTCATCTCATTATTATTCTTTTCTAGGCTCTGTATCACTCAAAATACTATGAGGATACTAAACTCAATTCAGAAGACTGAAGAAATTTTCATGTAACTAGACCTTACAGAGACCAACAACACTGGGCAAATCTTACCACATCATAGGCCTGACAGGTAAGAGGAGAAAATTGTGTTATTAGAGATCCCACTGGGGGACCAAAGGGAGAATATGCAGCAGAGTCACGTGCTGAACACCTTAAATATAATCCCCACAGTGAGATAGGTATTACTCTTGATTGAATTTTATCTATAAGGATACAAAACTTTACATAACTTGTCCAGAGACGCAAAGCTAAAAAGTTCTCAATCTCAGCTTCCTAGCCATCTCTGACTTCCAGACTCCTACCTTCTGCAATAGTAATTTTTCTCAAATTCTTATTGAGCTCCTTCTACAGCAGATACTGCTAGAGGTATTGACCAAGAATAATGAGCAAACCAACGTGATGCTTTCTTTTCTTTTTCTTTTTTTCTATTTATTTGACAGAGAGAAATCAGAAGTAGGCAGAGTAAGAGGGGGAAGCAGGCTCCCCGCTGAGCAGAGAGCCCAATGTGGGACTCGATCTGGGGACCCTGAGATCATAACCTGAGCCAAAGGCAGAGGCTTAACCCACTGAGCCACTCAAGTGCTCCGTAATGCTCTCTTTCATACGACTTCCTTACCTTTGACTGGCCAGATCTATACATTCTGCTCTTTTCCCTAAAACAGTGTGGGAGACATCTCCTTGATTCCCTTCAGACCTTCCTCTTCACGGACAACATGGAAGTGTGAGTGTTATTGGCATGTGCTCATTCATCTTCCTGAGGACCAAAGGGAGTTAGGGACTTAGTCAGAAGATATTTCTCCTGCTGTTTCTCTCCAAATTGTTGGAACTCAGGCTCATATCCAATAAGCCTGGTTGAGGGCCCAACTGGTACCATAACAGCACTTACAGTGTTTCTGGGAAATGTTTGTTCTCCTGCTTCCGTGTGTTCACCCCTGGATGAAAAGTCAACCAAACTGACACTCCATGCTTCTGATCTTAGGTCCTTGAGTATTTGGTCATTTGTTGTCTGAAGTTTGCTTTGCAACAGACCTGCTTCTAAATCTTAGTCCATCCAAGTAAGAAGCCACTTAGCTTAGAGCTTTTTCTTCAATTCTGGCTGAGGTGCAGTTGAAGAATTGGCTCAAGACAAACTAATTCTGTTCTTTTCCATGGTTTGTTCATGCGTATAGCCCATGCCTCTCTAGCTGGTGCATATTATTGGGTGCTTTCATATTTGTTTGCTTATTTCTGTTACACCTTAACTTCTGCAACACTTGCAGAAATGGCACTTGTTGCACTGTGTTGTGAAACTATACATTAGATTGAACTTGTGTCTTGATAATAATTGTCAGGATTGTAGTATGAGGTTAAGACCAATACAGATCATTTTTGTTGCTTTTTTTTTTTTTAAGTTCTTTTGGTTAGCTTTACTGCTTTGAGGGAGGAGAACTCTTGTAAATGTGCCCCTTGCCTACAAATTTCCCATACATATTTGAAAAAAATACATGTTTCAGAGAGAATTTGACTATAGCAAATAAAAGAAGAACAAGATCAAGTTCCCCTAATAGGTAACTAAATGAAGAAGAAAATAAGGAAGTTAGGTAAAAGAGTTATTTTAAAGTGAGTGTGTTCATATGGAATACTATGCAGCCATCAAAAGAATCTTGCCATTTATGCTATGTGAAAGAAGTCAATCAGAAAAAGACAATTATCATATTATCTCTCTGATATGAGGAATTTGAGAGGCAAGGCATGAGGGGAGGTTGGGGGTTAGGGAAGGAAAAAGTGAAACAAGATGGGATCGGGAGGGAGACAAAACATAGGAGACCCTTAATCTCACAAAACAAACTGAGGGTTGCTGGGGGAAGCGGGGGTAGGGATGGGGTGGGGTTATGGACATTGGGAAGGGTATGTGCTATGGTGAGTGCTATGAAGTGTGTAAACCTGGCGATTCACAGACCTGTACCCCTGGGGCTAATAATACATCCTATGTTAATAAAAATAATTTTAAAAAATAAAAATAAAAAAAGTGAGTTCGTTCAGATTTTCTGTTCTTAAATTTGAAGTGAAAATAGGATGTTAAAACAGAAATTTCTTGTATAGAGCTGCAAACACCCTTGGACTCAAACTCCCATGGCGGCTTCAGTAAGAAATGGGATAAATAGAGCACATCGAAGGAGGAGTAGAAACCTCGGGAGACAGTTACAGAGGAGGAAGAGGAGCTGGATTTAGAGGGGACAGAAAGAGAACTGATGGAGTGTGGCACAATAGTGTTTCCTTTTACGTGTTTTTTTATTGGGTTTACTATCAAGAAATCCTTTATCTCGGGTTACAGATTTTTCCTGCCATCACTGATGTTTCTTCATTCTTTACTCTGTGTGTGCTTTATCTTCCCCAATTAATTTAGACACATTTCCATTATTAAGATTACATATAGATAAGGTAGCAATTCCAACTGGATATCGTTATCAGAGCACACCTAAGTATTATGCGATAAAACCTCCATCATGCAATGAATGTTAACAAATCATTTTCATAGGAACTGTCCTTTTATTATAGGCAAATTTATGCTCAGTGATTAGCCCAGGCATCTGAGTCCTAAATTAAATGGCATTTTCATACTATTTTTTATCTGATGCTGAGATAGCTTTCATGCTGTTAATTCTCCTCCAGTAGCAATAGTTACAGCCAAGGTCTCCTGGTCACAGAAGTACTCCCCTACTATCAGACCTCTATTCATTTATTCCACATACCTTAATTAAGCCTCTATAACATCATTTGCTATGTGCTAAAAAACATTCAAAAATAATATCCAAGAGTCTCTGTCTTCAAGGAGATCACTGTTCAGGGATCATTTTTAATCATTAGAGTCAATTTTTAAATTGCTTTCTTTTTATTAAAGCCTTTTGGTACCTCTGGTACCTATGTACCAATGTAGAAATAATCATCCTTTTCAAATGAAAAAATCTAACTGATTTATTCAAAGGGGAAAAGAAACATGCATTGAGGAATAAAAGAATTACCTTTCAAATTGAATGTTTGTCTCAGAAGCAGTATCTGGCTGAATGGAGTCATCTTTGAAGAATATTGGCCTTGGGTCAGTATGCTCTTCAATGGTTGAGAATCATTTTCAAAAATTATAATTACTATTAAGTGAGTCAATAATATAGACCCTCCTTTTGTCTAGCATGGTGCTAGATAAGAAGGAATTTCAAAGTAATTATGACATAAACTGAGAACCGGAAGTAACAGATGAAATAAGTTGAAATACGCAACACAGTACTCGGTAGTTTACAAAGCATAACCATGAACACTACCTTATTTGATTATATACTCTTCTCTCTTTTGAACTGGCATAAATACAATAGAGCAGACAATCAGTATTGATATAGTGGGACAGATTAAAATATTACAGAGGACACGGAAGGGAGAAACCAATGTGGACTGGAGTAATAGGCAATGTACTGTTCTTTATTTACTTTACCATTTAAAATCCATTTTCAGATGCTTCAGTATTCATTCTTTAACTCAGCTGTAGTATAGGCTTGAATGAACAATTAAGAGGGGAGAAGACATTATTAAGGGCAGGTAGTTAGGAAACAAAAATTCCTGTTAAAATCGTCATTGAAAGGAATACAAAGGAGAGGTGATTATGTGACCTTTCTTTCACAGCCACTCCCTCATTTTTGCTAAACCCACTGCCTGGATTCCTTTGTGCACTGAACATGTTGTAGGCCAAGTATAATTTCTCATGGATGTTGTTCTCTGGTCGTAACTCCTGCCAGAAATTTGGGGAAATGTTGTTCAGATCAACCTGGACAACAACTGTGTGTTCTGTGCACATGTTTAACTAAACCAGTGATCAGAAATGACACTTTGCTGCAAAATGGCAAAGTTGGATAGGATGAGTGAACATTCCCTGGGTTTCTTTAATCCTCTTTGGGCCTAACTAACTAAATACACATGCATACCCAGCTGAAGGGTTTTAAATGCCTTTTACATGCTTTGTGTTTTTGAAATTTTCCCAAGGCAGCTTGAACAAACCGTTGCTTTTTTTTTTTTTTTTTTTTTTTGCATTTTAATGGTGATGGGGATAGGTACTAAAACACCGAGTGCCAGTGCTCATAATGGGACCCCCCCAAATCTCCCTTTATCCTTCTCCTAGTTCTACCTCTCTGTGTTACATCATGGGCCTCACGTGTGCAGGTCACTGGTGAAGGTCAGAAGAGATCGCCATGGGGAAATCAGAGAAAGATAAAGGGAATCTTACCATTTCTCAGTTCTTGTGTATAGAAACACTTTCTACTTCTTCAGTCAAGGGGGCATATGGGTCAGTCTCTGCCCTCTTATTTGAACTTGATCCTGACAAGTGATTTAGACAAGACAGAAAGTGGAGTTTATTTGAACAGATGTATGTCTTTTTTTACATGCCCACACACAATACCGGTACCTTTAAACCTTAAAGTTAGCATATAAACTGAGCACAGTAGTGTCTTATGGCACTCTACTTGCAAAACACAGAACCAACATAAAGTAGCCAGCGAATAAATACAAGATTGTGTGGGAATTAACTGCTAAATTGTGAAATAAAAGCAATAAATAACCCATAATTTTATATTTATTTTCTCTCCTATGTAAATAATACTTTTTAAAAAACATTTTTATTGGAATAACTATTCTACTCTCAGATTTATCACTGTCTTCCAGAATGAAAACCATCCAAATTTCAACATACAGGATTCAGCTGCAACAGCTGTACCACTAAAAAAAATAGTAAATACAAACCTAAGATGAACATACTTGGCTGAAGAGCATTTTTCTTCATTATTGGCTTTTGGCTGTTGTAATTTTGTCTGAATTTGATTTGGACAACTGACATTCAACATCTCAAAGTTTCTAACCCCTTCTCAGAGTCTCTGATTGAAAATAGAAAAAGTAAGAGGTAAATCAAAGTCAGTAACATAGTAAAAACCAAGCAATTCTTAAGGGAAAATGAGAATTTTTATAAACCAAGAGAAGGCAAAAGGCGGGAAGGCATAGGGAAACCAACAATACAAACTTGAAGTGGAAGAAAAAATAATAAAATGTATCATGTTGTTGCAAAAATAAAATAAAATAATTGTCATAAGGAAGTCAAAAGGAAAAAGAGAAATTCTAGAAAAAGATATTGTATGTGGTCCAGACAGTTGCACAGGAGACAGAAGACATGGGTTTCAGCCTCACCCACTGCTAACTGGTTCTGTAACTTTTGGCAGGATATTGCCTCTTCCTGGGTTTCACTTCCAACTCTGTAAAGTCACTTTGCCTCAGAAGTATAAGATCACTTCAGTATCTCAGATTCCTTGAGAGAAGACATTTTTGCCTCTCTTTGTTTCTTCTTTTACTATTGGTTACCACCAAAAGCTTAAAAATAATGAACTTGCTAATTAGACTGACTGAAATAGCAAAGTACTAACTTAATACTGCCTATTTTGACACATGAAAAGATGTTCAACATCACTCATCATCAGGGAAATGCAAATCAAAACTAAAATGAGGCATCACCTCACAACTGTCAGAATGGCTAAAATCAAAAATACAAGAAACAGTTAGTGTTGGTGAGGATGTGGAGAAAAAGGAATCCTCATGAACTGTTGTGGGAATGCAAACTGGTGCATCTACTATGGAAAACAGTATGGTGTTCCCTCAAAAAATTAAAAAAGAATTACCGTATGATCCAGTAATTTCACTACTGGTATTTACCCAAAGGATACAAAAATACTAATTCAGAAAGATACAAGTACCCCTATGTTTATTGCAGCATTATTCACAATAGCCAAAGCATGGAAGCAATCCCAGTGTCCCATTGATAGATGAATAGATAAAGAAGTGGTATTTATACACAACGGAATATTACTCAGCCATAAAAATACCAAAATCTTGCCATTTGCAGCAACATGGTTGGATAGAGAAGGTATAACGCTAAGTGAAATCAGTCAGAAAGACAAAAACCATATGATTTCATTTATGTGTGGAATTTAAGAAGTAAAACACATGAACAAGAGGAAAAGAGACAAATAAAAAAACCAGACTCTTAACTACAGTGGACAAACTGGTGGTTACCAGAGGGCAGATGGGTGGGAAAATTGGTGAAATAGTTGAATGGGATTAATTGTATACTTATCATTATGAGCACTGAAAAATAAATATAATTATTGAATCACGGTATTATATACCTAAAACTAGTATACAACTGTATGTTAGCTATACTAGAAATTAGGAAACTCAAAATTTAAAAAAATACTGTTTTCAGGGTTAAAATAGTTAACAAATAGGGTGAGTAAATGAGTCCTTGTTTCTCTAGGTCTGATTTCTTTTGACTATTCACAACCTCCCTAAGTGTCTATGGGGTACCAAGAAAGTCTTATTGACATGGTATCCCAAAAATCCTAAATATTTTTTTAATGTTCTGTGTCTAAATTGAAGGCAAGAAAAGAGAGGGAGATTAATTTGTCTGTGGTGACTGAAGATCAAATACAGACTAAGAGCTTTGCTTATATTAAGACAAAAGACATTTTCAGAGTATGTCTATGCCTTGTAAATGTATTGCTTCTACTTTGCTTTTAATTATTTCATCTAGTGTTTCCATTTTGATTATAATTCATGACCAAAATGAGAAAATCCCTACTTAGAGTGCCTGTTACATGATAAGTGTTCAATAATTATTAGCTTATTATTATTACTTGAAAGTGTGTTTGTATTTCACAGCTTTTATTTTTCAAGTGAAAAGATAATTTAGTAAAGGCACATTCATGCATTAGTAGTAAAAGCAGAAACCATTAAAATAATAATGAAACAAGATTAGGAAAAGGAAGGAGACATGGTTATATAAATTTTTTTTTAATTTTCTTCCAAATATTTAAATTCTAGTTTATAAATTATTCTTAAAAGGAATTTTTCCATGATTTGTTCTACTCCCCACTCTGTCAATAATTAATGTCTACACACACACACACACACACACACACACACTCCCTTTAGAAATTCATGTCTACAGCAAGAAGGAATAATTTTAGAAATTCATGAATTAGAGTTTGATCTATCACAAAAGGAAATCTTTTTGAGACCACATTCTCTATCAGCATATGTAAAAAAAGGTTTTTTTAATGTTTTTGGTTGGAGGATCATTTTGCACCCCCATTATAGTCAGAAGAAAATGGCAGGGCTTCTTTGTGAACAAAAAGCAGGCATCTGACAAGATCTAGCTTTAAAAATAATAACAGAATACATAAAGCCCCTTCAATGTATAGAAGTTTCTTCCATCACGAGGGAGGAGTTGGTAGAGTGAGAATCACAACTTGGGAGAAAAATCTTGCTCTGACTGGAAAAAGAAGATCATGACAAGTTAGGATGACTGAGAAAAATTAAGTGTCCTGATCTTTATTCATGAATTTGGGTGACAAAAAAATCAAGATGTGGAACCACTGGGGCAGGAAAACATGATTCAAAATCATCCCTTAAATTAATAGATAGAATTAAAAAAGCCACTTCTGCTTTTAAAAGAGTTCCAAAAACGATTGAATAGCTAGAGCCTTTCAGAGACAGGAGCACTGAGAAGGCATTCAGCATTATCTCCCTGATGCGTCTAGTTTAGAGAAAGAGAGGCTATTAAACACAAAAGTACTTAAAATATTAATACACCAAACTTCCAGGCAACTATAAACACATCAAGTGCTAATGCTTTGCAGTACTAAAAGCAAATACATGAAAGAAAGATGGAGATCAATATTACAGAAGAATGTGGGAGCCCAAAGAAGGACTCATCAATGTTTTGACACAGTTGAGTGTAGTTTTGAGGAAAGAGCCACATAATACTCTTCTTGATAGTTCTTTAAAAATTACTATGAAGTTCATTCATTTGGTTCATAGCTGAGAGTCTTGTATATGTCAGGCACTGTATTAGGTATAAGGAAAATGTCAATGACTTGAAGTTTCCTACCCAAATGGAGTTCAAATTTTTTGACTTAAAAAATAAATCAAACAGAAATTAATCATTAAAGTACTGAGATATGGGGGTTACACACATCCAAGGTTGGTATAGAGTGCAGCGGAAACCCAGGCAGGAACCCCCACACTGTGTGGGAAGGGTGGAGAAGACCTCTCAAGTGGGCCAAATCTGAGATGGGCCTTGAAAGATGAGAAGTTTTCTAGGCAGAGAAAAGGGAAGAGAGAGGATATTCCAGACAGAAGAAACAGTGTGAACAAAATGGACAACAATAAAAGGGCAGAGACGGTTCGGGGGAGGGTGAAGGACCCATCAGGAGCACTGTGAGGAAACCCCTGCCTTGCGGTGGGGCTGCTTGCTCAGGTAGAATTGCGGGCACAGTATGGATACAGAAGAAAAAAAGGTTTTCCAGAACTAGGTGAGCAGAGCAAAATCAATAAAGTGAAAGCAATTCCTGCACTATATGAAATAGTCACTGAACCTAGATCCAGATTGATTTAAAACTGCCTGAAACAAGAAATTATCTTATAGTAAACACTAAGGATTGATGAAAATATAGATGCTTAGTCCAGAGAAATAAATGTGGTAATAAACATTGAAAAGGATCCAAATTAGTGATGTGCAATTTGTTTTCCTTTGCCCAATACTATTCAAATAGGTACACTGTGTAGATTATCACGTTCTCCCCATCCTCCACGACATGTATGTGTGCACATGTACACACCCAGAAGGGATAATGCAGAACTACTTGGGACCCACTGAAAGACATCAAGGTAACTATTCAGCTGGTAAAACTTACATGATGTCTCTCGTTTCTATTTCCAAAGGAAAAACATTGCACCACACTCACAAACTACATGTGTTTCCTCCATCAGTAAATACATGGCATATGTCAAAATAAACTGGCCAAGAAAGTGTAAATAAATGATTCAGTACAATCCCATTACCAGTACTGGAAAAAACAGAATATAAAATGCAGAGTACAACTCCTACAAACTGTGAGTCAGGAACACCATGTTTTCACATAATGGGTGGTACATGCTGTAATGAGAAACGGGGGGGGGGGGGTGGAGGAAAAGCTGTATTGTCGCTGGGTGGCTCGGTACCCTGTGGACACAGACTCCCTGTAACAGAATGTGATGTCTTGCTTTGGGATCTGTCTCCTCCACATGGAATTTTAAAGTTCCTCAAAGGACAAAAACAGCTTAATATTCACTTTTTTACCTCAATACCCAACACAACTCAGACAGCAAACCAATCCATTAGTTGACTGAGTCAACTTATAGAAGCAATAGGAGAGTCAAGAACTGTGATGAATAAGGTCCGAGGAGCAAAGCGTCGCTGTTCACTGTGTCTGAGAAATGATTAAATGGCTCTGAACAAGGGAGGCACTGCGGTCATCCATGGGAAACTCAGGCAAGAAAGAACAGAGGAGAGAACACAGAGGAAGTGTTGTCAGTTACAAGGGCAGGAGCTCTGCTGGGGAGGGGATGCTTCAGACATGGTAGACAAGAAAATACGATTCACTCCACTGACCAAGTTTCTAGGCAAGCATTACATTATATTCTGGATATATTTTTGTGACACTCTCAGTTATTTATTTATTTATTTTTAAACGCAGCTCCTCTGACTTTATTAGTCACGGGAGTTGTCATCATCCAACAGAGTGCCCGGCATATCATGGATATCACAAAAATTATTGAATAAATATGTTTCAGTCTTTCCTCTCAAACTGGCTATTATTAACCATAGTCTTCCATTAACTGTAGCTGGAAACTGGCCACACGTCATTCTTGACGGAGCTCAAGCCAGGGCAATAAAAACACTACCAGTTCTGTTAGTGACAACCACTGCCCACATTCTGATAGAGGCAAGACCCAGTTCTACATTTTTCATATGCATTAACTCGTTTGGTCCTCACTACTAGACCTATGGGTCACTATGGTTTTGTCCTCATTTTGCAGAAGATGAAACTGAGACATAGAGCAATAGGAGTGAGGGATATGTGAAGACAAAGCTAATGGTGGCTCCTCCCCCAGACTCTCACTGAGGAAGACCTGGCTGTTAATTACCATGTCATGGAGAGAATGGATTCATGATTAGTTAGAGGTCACCCGTCTATGAGGGATGACCAAGAGTGGAGGGTGAGGAACAAAGAGAGTGTGCCAGATGCAGGAACTGGTAATCCTCCTGGGATGTAGTGAGAAAAATCAAAAACAACGCTGGGTTTTTCTGGGTGCCTCAGTGGGTTAAGCCACTGCCTTCGGCTCAGGTCATGATCTCGGGGTCCTGGGATCGAGTCCTGCATCGGGCTCTCTGCTCAGCAGGGAGCCTGTTTCCTCTCTCTCTCTCTGCCTGCCTCTCCATCTACTTGTGATTTCTCTCTGTCAAATAAATAAATAAATAATCTTTAAAAAAAAAAAAAAAAAGAAAGACCTGATGTCCGAAAGACAGTATCAATTTAGGAAGGTCACAATTCTATATACAGAAGTCAGGCTTAACTACCCCCGCTTGATGGAGAAAGGGAAATTAACAGTATCTTGTCAAGCTGATAGCTCTTCAATTCTGGGATTTGGCATCACAGCCAAGGGAGTGCTGGATTGCATTGCCAACTCACAGGACAGAACTAGACTAAGCAAGGGCTTAGTGACACAAGGTAGACCTTTTTCAAGTCGTGCGTTTAATATCTTTTGGAGTTTGAGAGCTCCTGGCTACTCGGACTCAGACATTTACACAGTCAAATTTCAAATGCATCACTGAAATTCAGGTCAACTTTTCAAGTGGCGTATGAAATTACCCAGTTTGATTCAAACATCAACTCGCTACATGAAGACCTGCTCAAGTCAATGAATTCTTTTTGTATCTAGAAAAGAGCGAGAGTAATTAAGCATTACAGTTTTACTGATCTAATAAGTAACACATCTAGTAAATAAGTGAAGTTTGTGGCAGGGTCAGTGGACTCTTCCAGCCTGGTAATTAACCAAAATTTAATTTTCGAAGAAGGTGATGTTATAGGGAAAGATGAGGCTTTAACCTTCTAAGTTAATTGGGACCCATAAATCTTCAGAAGCTCTAAGCAGGGGTCTCTGTGCATATGGTTTTTTTTAGTGGAAAGAATATCCTTAGCTTTTGTTTAATTGAAGCAGTCGGAGACGTAGAAAAGATTAAGTAGTATAGGTATAAAGGCAATAAATTAGAATTAAGAAACTTTCCCATAATTTAATCTACTGAACTTTCCGCATTGAACCAAAGGAATGCCAAAAATCCTTTTCATCAGAGAGAGGTTAACCCATCATTACTACTCATGCTCTTTCCAGAAAACATACATTTGTATTCTAGTGGTTCACGTCATAATAACCAGATGAAAGCCTGGCTCTTGTCATCAGATCCCAAGGTTCAAATCCCAGACCCACTTCTTGCTGGCTATATAAACCGGGAGAAGTTACTTAACGTCTCTCTTGCTCCGAGCTCATCAGTGAAATAATTTTAAGTAACAATACACCTACCTTCTACTGCTGTTGAAAGGATTACATTGATTTACGTTTACAAAGCCCTTACCAAAGCATCTGACAGTTAAGAAATTTAAGCTATGTGGTTATGATTATATAGTTGTGAGGAAAGGTCATATTTAAAAAATTATTTCCCCCCATTTGCAAGTAGTTTTTTTTTGTTTTTTTATTTGTTTGTTTTTTCCAGAAATTCATGATGGCTTAGCTGTTAGTCTTGAAGGACCAGGTCTCCATCCTTTTGGTTATTTTGTTAGGTACCAGAATTCCATCAGTTAGAAGCTGATTTTTTTCTCCCCAATGATGACATTTTGCCAGTTTTTTGACAAATTTCCTCAAATATGAGTTGTAACTTAATTTTAAGTGAAACTTGAAACTTTTGGCATCTACACTCCCTTATACTTGGCAAATAAAACTTCCTATTCTTAAGACAAAAGGCCCGAGTTTTTTCTTTCCAGTTTTTACAAAACAACCCATGTGTAGGGGTTTTTTTGGTAATCCAAAAATAATTAAATTGTCCTTAAAGTATATATTTTTTTATCTCCTTTTTTTTAATTAGAGGAGAAACACTTAATTAGTTCTCTGGATTTATAAGGATCAGATGCGTGGAGAAAAAAATTAAAACATTTGACCAAAGTTGGTTCTTTCTGAAAGTGATTATGGTGTGTCTTCAGGATTTACTTACAGAGGAGGGTAAGAGCGTGTATTCATGTATTGGGTTTGTTCATTCCTTGGGAGTCCACAAGCGGTTTGCCTTAAAATTTTTGTTCACAGAGACACAGAAAAGAAGACATGTGAAAATGCAAAGATTAAAATAGAATACACACACACACACACACACACATACAAACACACACACACATAGAATATAGACCCACCCCTTCTAATTTCACTGTCATGATCAAAATCCAAGCCCTTTATCTTCCCTGGCCTCTCCTCCTACAGGAGCTTCCTACTCACTACTTCTTCTTTCTTCTGACATTTACAATGTTGCACCTGCCTTTACAGCATCACATCTTAGCCTATTGCTTAAATAAATGCCAGCTTTATAAGCCAATCTCTCCTCACATTCTGGAGTGAGCACGCCACTCCTCTTGCCTTCTCAATCTTACAGAAAACGCTCCCACTGCATTCCAGTCGTGTGGCTTGAATGAGAACCATCGTGCTCTCATGGATTCTGCCCTCCCCAGGGTCTTAAATCAGGTTGTACTTGTGTTGTCTACACTTCGCCACCAAAAGAGTGTCTGTTATATAGCCTAACTCCAATTAGAATAAAAACATTCTGTTCAAATTTCAGCTCTTACCCAGAAGGTGGCTCTGAGTGCCCCAGCTATGTATAAGTAGTTTGCTCAGGTGAAATACTTTATTTACATGTCTCTTGTGGCACTCTCCAGTTTCTTTCTAAGGTCTGTAATAACATTAGGATCTGTGCATAACTTCCTCCCTGCCGAAGCTCTTAGGAAAGTCTACAATAAATACCCAATAAATACTTGTTGAATAAGTGAATGACTGGGTGGATGAGGAAAATCATCTTTGCCAGGGACTGTCTGAGCCTTCTTGCTTTTCATCCAGATGTTTGGCATCCCAGAGACACTTCTGAAAAGGAAATAAATTGGTCATGAATGATGTTTTCTCTGAGCTTCCATTCAAATCATCGCGGACCAGTCACGTCCCCGCAATGTTCCAGGCTCATGTTTGTGCTTCCTCAACTCTCACAGCCAAACACCTGCAGTTAACCAACCACGCAGACCTGAGTATTTTTAACATGACGCAGATTGGTCTGGGAAGTTAACAACCTCTCAGTGTCCAGCTCAGTATTTTCAGAGACTTCTTTAAAAACACAGGAAAGCCAGAGATTTCTCTCCTTTCATTAAGCGACGCAGGTCGGCGGACCGTCTCTCTTCCACTGGAATCACAGCATGGACATCTCTATTGTGAATGCCCGGAAAGGGTCAGGAAGTTCTAGAAGTTTCTAGTTTCAAATGCTGTACATTCAGGCGTTTGACCTACTATTATGCCAGACAACTAGACTGAAAGAAAATGCGACTGAGCCTTTGCTTTCACAGTCCCCTTCTCAGACTCTTCTTCCATTTCAGTCAACAGACTTCAAGTGCAAAACACTGCTAAAATTCTCTTTCCCTCTGGAGCAGCAATAATACCAGCTTTGCCCCTACCTATCACTTTTAAACTAGGCTGTGTGGCTTTCAAGATCCAGGTCAAATTGTTCTGTGCTCAGGACACCAAAAATATTTCCTCTAATAACTTTATGTTTTAGGACACGCTAAGCCAGCTTTATACTCTCCAAAATTACCTCTGTAAAATCAATAATACATGACCAGATTTTTATCCTCTTTAACAAACACAATTTTATAAGGTTTATAGTTTGGTTTTTGTTTTGTTTTGTGTTCTGGGCTTGTTTTTTGTTTTTGTTTTTGTTTTTGCTTTCTTGGATTTTTTTTTCAACAACTTAATTTTTTAATTGAAATATAACTGAGATATGACATTGTGCAAGTTTAAGGTTTACATTGTGTTTTTTTTTTTTTCTGCAAGTAGAAAAGACAGTATTTCCTTTCAGATTTTGGATCTCTTAAGAAAACAATAGGAAGAGATTCATCATTTATATTGTGAATTATTATTGTGATCTGGGAAAAATATATATACATTTCTCTACTGAGCAGAACTCAAAGCCATATAACATACTGCTGATAAGAGGTTTGCATGTAAGTATAACCAATACCAAAATCTCACTTCAGGGGTGCTTGGGTGACTCAGTCATTAAGCGTCTGCCTTCCGCTCAGGTCATGATCCCAGGGTCCTGGGATAGAGCTTCACATGGGGCTCCCTACTCAGCGGGGAGCCTGCTTTCCCTCTGACCCTCTCCACTTCATGCACGCTCTCTCTCTCTCTCTCTCATTCTCAAATAAATAAATAGAGTTTTAAATTAAATAAAATAATATTTTCATTATTGAGTTTTTTCATGCCCACCTAAATTTTGCTCCAAGGCAAGTGACACTAATCCCAGCCCGGTCCTGTCCATTATTGTAACTAATCTAAGATTGATTAAAGTTTCAAAGCTTCTTTCCTATCTAGCCTGTTCACTGAACCAAGTCTTTCGTACCTTTCTTGGGCAACAGTCAGTTGATTAAAAAGTGAAACAATAGCTGGAAAAGGAATTTTAAAAATGAAGAGCAATTACGCAAAACAAAACAATAAAAAGGCAATGTATTACTATTTGAGAGTTAACTTTTTTCCCCTAACAGTTTTTCACTTGTGGCATTGAGAATTGTTTAAGCATGCTTTGATCAACATTTAAGAATTGGCTACTTAGTGCTTTACAACTCTTTCATATTTTGAGAGATACTTTTATAACAATTGTATTATTTAACAGCTGTGTGTTTTAGATCCCTACTATAGATTTAAAGGAAATAAAATTTTTGAAAGAAAAAGTATTGAATCCTTAAAAAACAAAAAGACAGTAATAGTTTTTTGTGACTTTTTATCACTGTACATGCAGAGTCCAGGAGTAATATGAGGTAAACCTAGTTAACCTCACTTCTAGACTGTTCCAAGTGAAAGAGACTGCCTCTGGAGTGACTAACTGAGCACATTTTACTCAACTAAGTGGCCTGGATCAATTATGGAGAGATCTAATGAAGGTTTGACTTTCAGTGAATGTTGCTTTAAAAAAAAAAAAAGATGCTGATTATTTACATACATAATAAGCTCACTCAATGATGCAAAAAATTATTTCTTCCTTGTATTTGGTCTAAATCTCAGAGAGAAGGAACTATCGATAATAAACTAACTGGCCAAATGAATTCCTCTAAGTCCTTTAGAGAGCAGAGCAAATATTCAAGGTGAAAAGGTAAGATCTGAGGACCTCTGCACATCAGGAAATGAACTCAGAAAACTCATTTCATGCATTCATTTCCTACAGCTAACCAAAAATAAAGTCCCAGAATCATAATTTTGGTCTGATTTGTTAGACACTATTAAAGTGTTCTAACACTGCTTACAATGAAGAGTTCCAAGATTTTTAAAAAATCAACAGTCTATGTTCCCTTGAATTTCTAAATTTCCTTTTTTATTCCAAAATACTATTGCATTTATACACTACATCTTGCCATTCTTCACTAAGAGGCAAATCACTGCTTTTATTTTGTCCCAGGTCGATGGTATGTTGTACAAAGTTGATTCTAGTCTTCATTGTAGTAATTAATTTTGATCTTCTCCATTGAGCTTTACCCATCTTCCCCCTTCCTTTCAGAAAGAGGGGATCCCTTTTCCACCTGAACACCCTTCGTGAATTACTTTTAATTTTGAACCTCCGAGGAAACATTTCAGGAATGTCTTTATAACTTTTGTTTTTTGATGAACTGACCACTGTTGTCAGAGTCAGACCTTACTTATTTTTTTTTAAAGATTTTATTTATTTATTTGACAGGCAGAGATTACAAGTAGGCAGAGAGGCAGGCAGAGAGAGAGAGGAGGAAGCAGGCTCCCCGCTGAGCAGAGAGCCCGATGCAAGGCTCGATCCCAGGATTCTGGGACCATGACCTGAGCCAAAGGCAGAGGCTTTAACCCACTGAGCCACCCAGGCGCCCCAGAGTCAGACCTTATTTGAACCCCAGCTCCAATACACAAGCCAAGTGACCCTCATTTAGGCAAATTACGTTGCTCTCTGACCTTCTTTCTCATCAGCTTCCTGTAGATAGTAGTGTTGACCTCAAAGCAGAATTGTAGGGAGTAAAGCAATAACATATCTAAAATACCTATTACCTACTACAAGCAATTTCAAACAGTGCAGCTTGACAGATGCTGTCTTCTGTCCTTTCCTCTGGAAGAGGCTAGTCAGGCAGGGGCTTAGGGGATAAAAGACTTGCCTGGGATGAAATGCAGTGTTATCTTTTGCAAAGTCCATGGAAAACAATGTGGACTGTAAGCATTGGATACTAACCTCCATGCCCATCAAAGGTGGCTGAGTTCTTGCTTTTGTTAGTTTGGGTAGAAAACCAATCAAAACCTGGCTCTGCCCTATCTTTTATAGAACCTTCCTGGGTGGATATAGTAAAATGATTTTCTTTCTACTTCTTTAGTGATTTTCCAGTTCCCTAACGGTCATATGTGCTGAAGTATGCAGTAATTTTTTAAAAATCTTTTCCCCCTAGGAAAGCCTAAGATGAAATCTTAATTTCTTAAACTCTGAGTGTATTATTAAATTCCCATCACAAATTTTCATGACCTGTGATAAGAAGGACTTTCAGAGAAGACCACAGAGACCCCAGGACAGTGCTGCTTACAGATAGATACTACTATCTCTGGAAGGCATTGAATAAAAACTGCTAAACTGTTCACTTCAAACATTGCCTTGGTTTCTACATCAAATAACAAAGATTTCTGAAAAAGTTTTATTTTTTTATTCCAACTTCTAGACAAAATTTTTTGCTTTCTTCAACAAAAGCTAACTTTCTTTTCCTTTACTTATTCCCAGTGGGGCAAACCCTCATTCTGTTCCTAAAACCCATCAGTTCCCTGCCTGGGGGCAAAGCACCATTTGAGGTGAATGGGAGCTCAAATGTGACCCAAAATGCAGAGACAAGACACAAGGATGAGACCGTAAACCAACCATAAAATTTAATATTCATAACCTCAGAATTCCTTCCCATGATATTTAAATAAGGGAATGAAAATATATCCACATTAAAGAAAAAACTCTTGTTCTTGCTAGCTTTATCATTAATTTATTTGGAAGGATGGGTAGTGGAGAGGAGGGGGAAGACTATAGAAAACCTGAACTAGAGTTATAAATCCAATCCTGTTTTTCTCTGAAGGATTTAGTCTAGCCTTTCCCACGTTTTGTTTTCACGAATTTTTCAACACATCACCAGGTTTAACCACTGTGTATATCATATTTTTTTCTGAGCCAAAACATTATGTGACACTCTTTTCAGAATTAAAGTGAAATTAACTCAGACAATCAATGAAACATTATTATAAGTCACATTGATTCTTATAAATGTCCTTTAATCACAGGTAATCACAGGTAATCTTGGTTAAATCCTTATTCTTCTTGTAATTAAGTCTCAAAAGCGATAATTATTAATTGTTTAATTATCAAAGATATGTGCACACATTATATTTTATTTAAGCTTTTAACAGGAAAACACTGAAGAGATTATTATGATTCCCCTTTCAACACCTTAAAATGAAAAATTTTCTGTGACCCTCTGAAGACGATTTCTTGCTACTGAAAATTATAACAATGGATACTTCTAGATCAACATGGATGATTTTCCCTTTCTCTATTTATACTTTTTTTCTGTTTTTTTTTCCTAAATTTTCTACCATAAACATGCTCTGTTTTAATAATAAGTAAAAATATTTTGATCAAATGAGGTATAAGCTAACTTTCTCCGATATTTTGGAGAAAATCTCCACGGTCTTGTGGAGATGATATGGTTTGAACAAGATTCTGAAGGGAAGAAGTGTTGTTGTTTGGCAGAGAAGAGGAGAGAAGCAATGCTCCGAGACTAATAACAGATAAAGATCATTTCACAGAAAGTATCATCTGGTGACCAACCTTGAAACATGTGAAAGTCCCTAGAACTTATGGAAATTTGTATCACCTATGACTTTCCTAGTGAGAATTGTGCAAAAGCAAATTTGTATTTTATAATAATGTATTTTTTTAATTTTTATTTTGTTTTAAAGATTTTGTTTATTTGTTTGACAGAGAGAAACACAGTGAGAGAGGGAACACAAGCAGGGGGCGTGGGAAAGGAAGCAGAGCAGGGACCCCGATGCAAGGCTGGATCCCAGGACCCTGGGATCATGACCTGAGCCAAAGGCAGACGCTTAACAACCGAGCCACTCAGGTGCCCCTATAATGATGTACTTTAAAATGATGTAGTTGATAATGATGATTCCTATAGCAGTGTTTACACAAGCTACAAAATTTGTTAATATATTCTCCTTGATTGATTTGATTGATAACTTCTCTGTCCAGTTCATTGGCTTTCAAACATTTCTATTCATAAACCACTGAAAGAAATAGGTTCTATGGCAACTCAGGACCCACATGTACACATACACATTCACGTTGTTACCTGGCTCTAATTCAATGCCTGTATCACTACTTCATCCCCATGTCTATATGAAATCGTCCAACTGCAATACCTACCCTTGCGACACTCCTTTCTGTTCTCTTTTATTCTGTTCTATTCCATTCCATTTCAAAATACTGGTCATGTCCTACTAAATTAATTCTGTGATGTACTTGTGGATAGAGGCCCATAGCTTAAAAAACACTGGTTTAGTACATTCTTAGGTGACAAAGTCCCCTGCCTGAAAGCAGAAGGATAGAAAAAATATTGTTGCAGCAGTTCTGGCTTGATTTTAAGTGCCCAAGCCCACAGAGATATTAAAGGCAAAGCAGTCTCTAGAAACAGAATCATGGGTACTTATTTAGGGACATTTTAATGGAGGCAAGAAAGAGAGAGCTAAGATTACTCTAGTGTTATGTACCTAAAGGATCTGAGGCCGGTCACTCTTCAGATAGTGTTGGAAACACCAGAAATGAGCAATGGTTTGAGGGTAAGGCCTTTATTTATTTATTTTTTAAGATTTTACTGATTTATTTGACAGAGAGAGAGAGCACAAGCAGGGGGAGCGGCAGGCAGAGAGAGAAGAAGTAGGCTCCCAGTGCAGGATTGATCCCAGGACCTTGGGATCACAACCCAAGCTGAATGCAGATCCTCAACCAACTGAGCCACCCAGGTGCCTCTATGACATGGCTTTTAACTTTTTACTTCAAACAGAATATTTTCAGTGCTTTTTCATTATTTTAAAATGCTCAAACTTCTCAATTTGTCTTTTTCTCCTGTTTTACTTTTTATGACTTTCATGTCTTCCCCCATTAATTTGTAACTATTATGCAGGAAGTTATTTTGATTTTTCCTTCTTTCTTCAGTGAATTTTAAAAAGAGCATGGTATTCTGCAAGAACATGTGTGCCAGTCATTCTGAAAACCAAACTGGTTTACTGAAATAATACTCTTTAAAAAGTTGCACGTGTGCAATTCTTTCCTCCTCATTCTCAGCTCTCGGTAGTAGTCAAAAGGCATATTCTTCCCTTGGAAGAGGTAGGATTCTGAACTAAGACAGAACTCAGTTCAAATCCGAGCTCTTTAACACTTAATAGTCTTATAATCTTGGAGAAGGGCATAGCTTCTTGATCCATCAGAATGGTCTGAGTGGCACGTGACACAATCCCAAGTCAACCTGGTTTTAGCAAAAAGGGAAATTGTTAGCTTCCAAAGCTGAATATCTTGTTAATATTGATTCTAGAAATCTACGTCTCTCTCTGTCGGTCCTCCTTTCCTCTCTGTTGGCTTTATTCTCAGACTCACAGTGTCTGTCTTCGAGGTAGGATTCCTAACAGCTCCAAATTCCCATTCTCTAGCTTAACAACTCCAAGGCGGTGGGGGGGCGGGGTGGGGATTGCTTTCCCATGTGTTCCAGAAAAATGTCCTGAGGCTAATGCCAATTGGTTATAACTTACCTAAGTTGGGTCCTATGCCCATCTCTGAACAATCGCTGAAGGAAAAAGGATGCTCTGCCCTCATTAGCTAAGCCCAGAACAGGAATCTCCATAGAGCCAAGGAAGGAGCCAACCATCTGAACTACATGGTTGGAAAATAAGAGTTCTCCAAAGGAAAATTAGGACAAAAAGGAGAAGAGGCAAAAAATAACATGTCCACTTAATCTTGTAAAAATGAGATAAGACAATAACAAGAGGTGAACCTAGGTAAAAAGATAACGTTAGTGTTCCTTTTACTATTTCAGTATACTTTTTAAAATTCGTAATTATTGGGATGTCTGGATGGCTCAGTCGATTAAATGTCTGCTTTCGGCTCAGGTCATGATCTCAGGGTCCTAGGATTCAGTTCCATGTAGGGCTCCCTGCTTACTGGGGAGTCTGCTTCTTCCTCTCCTGCCCTCCCTCTGCTTGTGCTTGCTCTTTCTCTCTCTGTCAAATAAATAAATAAATAATCGTAAAAAATAAAAATAAATTTTAAAAAATTCAAAATTATTTCAATATAGTAAGTTTTATTTCTATATTTTTAATATAAGTTTTTTGAAGAGTAGTTTCAATATAATTATTTTTATTTTTATTTTTATTTATTTATAGTAATTACTCTATTTTTATAAATTTTATAAAAAATTATTAAAATTATTATTTACTTATAGTAATTCAATATAGTAATTTTTATTTTTATTTATTTTTTAATATAACAAGTTTTTTGAAGAGTAGTTTCTCATTATTATTAATATTTCTTCATGGTTATGAAATCTTTATAAAAGGCTTTGCTTTTAGTCCTCCTAAGTGTGTTAGAATCTTAAACTATTAACAAAAGCAATTTAATACAGATAATACAGATGTTGGGTGCTAGAATATTTAAGTAGTTTTGGGGTTTGTTTTTGTTTTGTTTAAGTTCACTGAAGCCAGGTAAAGTAGAGATACTGTCACATTCAAAATTTGTTATCAATATTTATAGAATACCCATCTGGGGAAATTCTATTGTTCCCCAGAGATACCCAGAGGCATAATTTTTGGTGTGAAATCATTTTTCCAAATAAATCAAATGATTTGGGAAAATGACTTCACTCCAAAAATGAGGCTCTTGGTCTTAGATAGAGAAACCTAACCAGCCACACAAGTGATAGGAGAGTAAGTGAGCAAAAAGATCTGGAGGGCACCCTAAGGGTAAAAGAGTAGGGGTTTGTCAATCTTTCTCTAGATAGAAGGGCAAGGAATACAAAATGTCTACGGACCACCAGGACTTACTTAAGGATTTTAAAAAATGATTTGTATTTAAATTTACAAGGAAGAGAAATTTCTTTGAGCCATATAAAAAGATGAATATAACCTGATATGGAGTCTTGATTTGCCCAGGGAGTTATATTCATGACACATGATGTATCACATAATCAGATGTGGTTTGTACTACGTGATGTGAAGCACTCTGGAATCCGCCTTCTTGCTGAGGAATAAGTGACTGAATCCCCAGAACGTGGAAGAGGCCGGCTCTACAATTCATGAAAGCATCAGATTCACGGGCTCTGTGGAGATGTCCACTTCCTCATAGTTGAATGCCAAACCGCAGTTATGGGCCCTAGAATATGTGGCCACATTTACAGTGAGATTTGAGGAACCCACATAAAAGTTGAATTCAGGGGGCACCTGGGTAGCTCAGTTGGTTAAGATGTCTGCCTTTAGCTTAGGTCCCAAGATCGAGCCCCGCATCGGACCCTGCTCATGCTTTCTCTGTCTCAAATAAATAAATAAAATCTTAAAAAAAAAAAAAAGTCAGATTCAAGATGTAATGTCTGTAATCCTAAGACTTAGTATCCTAAAAAATGTTTGTTCATTTCTTACACTCTTGAGCTCTCTAAGGGGAAAAAGATTAATATGGAAATGGCATGAAGAACAGGAAAAAACAAACAGAACAACAAAAAGAAAAGTGGGTAAGCACCAGAGTTAAACTTGATCTACTTTCAGTTTTCTTTTCCCCTTGGGCAATCTGACTGAAAGCTAAGATTTATGAAGGAAAATAAGGATTTACATGTCTATGTAAGTATATCAACCAGAAGAGATTTTACTTTGATTGGCCTAGCACCCATTTGATAAGTGGGGAAAATTAAGGCTTTAAGCTATTGTACTATTGTACTATTGTAGTGTGCCAAAGAATGAGGGCTGTGAGGTGAGGGAAAGAACTTTTCTGAAATACAAGAAAAAAAAAATTTTACTTGGAGAAATTACATAATTCAGCACAGACACACAGATAAAAAATAAATGAATCCTTAGATGACCACAAAGTCAAAAGCATTGATTATTTAAGAACTCCGTGGCTTACCCATTCTTCGTCTGCCTAATTTAGTACCACACATCAACAATGCGTTTATGGGCATTTATTTCCAAACTCCTGCTGAGTGAACACCAGGGCGAATGTGAGGAGTCAGGTAGCAGAAGAGAGTTAATCCTTCTGAAGAAAACCTAAAGTAAGAATTCCCTCTCTTAAGTTCCAGAACCTAGACATAAAAGGTTTCTGTGTGTTGCCATGCAAGTGTTATTTGTTGGGTTTGGGTTGTCTGATTTGATGACACATTCTCATCCCTCTGCGTGTCTTCCCACTTCGCTGATGTGTGTTCTGAGATCATCTATCCAAGGGCCTATTGTCAAGTGGTAGGTCCATGACTCAAGCTAAACCAACTGGGTTGTCCTTTGAAGAACTTTAAATCATGAGTCAAAATGCAAAGACCTAAAGCCTGGAGAGGTGTTTAATTTAGGGTAGAAGAGACCGCCCGCCATTTCCTGCCACCTGGAATCCTCGTTTTTGTCTTTCCCTGAATCTCCACCTTCCCTTTAGCTCAATAGAGCTACATGATACCAGTTTAATTCACGTACTTTCCACGTAAGTCTTAGCCTTCTGATTACAGCTTAGTAGGAAGGCTAGAGTATGTCAAGATCTAGCACATTGTCTGGCATTTAAATGATCTTCAGTAAATGTTTTTGAATGACTGCTATCATCAAGGTAAATGTTGGTAAATTCTAGGACCAAATTTAGTAGTAGTATCACTGAAGCATATAGAATGATCACTTGCTCTTGGGGTAGGTCTAGGGAAGGAAGAATACAATGGAATAAGTCATTTTTTTACCTCCTGCTGTGCCTAATGCAGAGAAGGTGCTCAATAAATATTTCACTCTAAAACGTGAAATCCAGGGCACCTGGGTGGCTCAGTGGGTTAAAACGTGAAATCCTATAAAAACGGGCTCCAGGGAACCTCAAACTGATACAACTTCACTAGCCCTTTTTTACAGCCTTCTAAGACTTGTATTGTACTAAATAAGCCAACATAGGAAAATACGAGAGGCTGCCAAAGTTGGGAGTTTTCATCTCCCTTGCACTTCTGCCACTGAGTAGTTTTACCGTCCTCTGAGAGCAAGAGATGTGAGTCCTTTCTCATCCAGGTCTAAGGAATAATAAACAGCCCTGGCTTTCTTTGAGTGCCAGAACCAGTCACAGGAAAAGCTAGAGAAAATTCTCAGGAGGAAATGCTAATTTAACCCCTCTCCACAAAATGTTGACACTTGATAGCTCTGTTTTTTCAGAGTCTGATACCAAGGTGTTATGAGGGTAAGGAGTTCTTTTTGAGTTATAAACAGGGCTTGGAGCTCTTTGAAGAGAGCCAACATGGGCTCTGGGAACTGGAAATGTTTATGGGCTCTATGTAAGATTTGGAGAACTGTGACAATGTAGTTTTTGCCATAACCTTCTTGGTCTTTGCTTCTGGGCCTAAAATAACATTTTTTCCCTTTTTTTTTTTACAGTCAAAGGTAAGCATTGGAAAAACTGTGTATTTATGGGGAATATATCAAAAAATCCTTAAGGATAGAATATTGCCAACAGTCTGCCACTTTGGCATAGTGCAAATAGATTAAAATAATGTCCCAAACCCAAGCAACAGCTCTATGTCAGATTCCTTCCTGTTCAATTCAGACTCCTACATGTCATAAGCATCGAGAAGTAAAATACCAAGGTGCCCAAAGGAAGCTTTCGATAATTTGGGACACACTTGAGTGTGAATAAAGTCAGCCTCAAGGTTTTGTCATTTGGGACAAGTAATATGACAGTGCATGTCGATTTTAAGACCTTTCAAGTGGGTGAGCAAGAATCAGAAAACGAGTTTGAGTAACTTTCTAGTCACCATCTGGAAAAATCATTCAATTTCTGAGTCTTGGTTTCCTCATCTATAAAAAGATAATAATTTTTATAAGGTTCCTGTGAAGATTAAATGGAGTAATAAACATGAAAGCATTTGTCTACTGTAAGGTAATAGACAGTAGATGATGGTGATGATGGTGGTGATAAACAAAAAGTAGTAAAGAAAAAGATATTGATATTTACAAATATGGCAAAGAATTCAAACGACACCAAAGTCTCGAGAGAACTCAGCCATCTTTGCTGAAAATATTTGTTGTATTTTTTCCTGCCAAAACTGGAGGTTTTCTGCTACTATTCTAGTTTTCTTTCAACAACAGTTCTTTTCATAACTTCTCAGTGAGGGTTTGAAGCTCAAGCTCAGGAAATGAGAGTGGTGGACAAGAGAATGTTGAGAGAGTGCTGTGGTTTCACATCACAGTTGGGGTGGTCCAAGGAAACCAGTCCTCTGAACATGGCAGTCTTTACTCCTGGAAGGAAGGGGAGAAACCAAGGTAGAGCTCTGGGTTCTGAGTAAGATTAAAGGCAGGAATGGTTCTGCAACTTTGTAACTGTCTTCTGATTCTCCAGTTTGGGTTTATTCCAGAATACTCAGGTGCTGTCTTTGAGCCTTGTCTCAACAAGTGGTGATGACAAGCCCAATGAGTTTTATTGTGAGGAAGCTGTTGTAGGGGTAGGCCAAGTAAGTTTCATCCCACCCCCTTTCTAGGTCCACCCCCTCACTCTCCAAGGACACGTTCTGTGGCCTTGGAAATTGCACAACTTCCACGTGTCCCGTGTGCTGTCAATGATCGCTCAAAGGGCTTTCACAATAGCTTTTGATGGCCTCTTCTTCACATTTTCCTTCCTCAGTCCTTCAAGGCTTCTCTGTCTTCATCTCCTTATGTCTGTTGCTAGGTCTGTAAAAACATACAACATATAGTGTGCTGATTTTTGTCAGACCCAGTAACCTCATAAAAGAAAAAGAAAGAAGGAATTAGGAAAAGATTTATATATATAATAAAGAATGCTTGTAATTTTTCCATTTGCTCTGCTTGATTACTAAGATTTCGTCAACCAGTCTGTCGGTATGTCAAAAATCACAAAACAAATGTTCACAGAGTACAAAGCCTTCTACTAAGTGAGGAACATTATTAAAAACAGGCAGTCCCCTTTGTCAAACATTTTAGAATTCCCAAAGGACTTACAAAAATTAAAATTCCCACTGGATTTAAATTTGCAAAGAGTATTTTATAAACTGTGTTGTCCATTTTAAAAAGTATTTTTCATTAAGATTATAAATTAACAAGTTCAGTGCAGAAAAAAAATTGGTTAAAATACGGATAAATACAGAGATCACCCATAGTCTTAACCACCAAAAGTTAACTGCTCAAATAAATTTTTCAGAATTGTGCCTGTATTATGTATACAATTTTCTAGTCTATTTTTTCACTTATATTATGAGCATTTCCATTCATTAGAAAATCTTTATGTGGAGAGTTTTAATAATATCTATTAAATAAAAAATATTTAATGGTATATTAGTAAATAAAATAATAAACATTCATTAAAATAAAATTCAAGAAAAAATTTTAATTACATATTTAAGTATATTTATGCATTAATATATTTAATATATTTTTATTCAATATATCTATTTAATAATGTTTTAATATATTTAAATACATATATATTTAATATATATTTTAATATATATTTTAATATAATATTTATGAGTACATCAATATATATTAATATATAAGGGATAGGTACATCTAGAGGAGGTTTTATGGTCTTTTAAATAATTGATGTGGTGAATATTTCTGTGCCTAAGTTTGTCTGCATCTTGGATTAATTCCTTAGGATATATTTCCCAAGTGGAAATATTAGATCAAATCATTAGAATTTTTTTTGTGTGTTTTGATTATTTGGGGATCTTGATACAAGAGACTATAACAAATCCTAAGCCAATTTCATATCAATCTTCATCGAAGCCATGAAAAGATGTGAATCCTTTTCAATAATAGATAATGTATTTAACATTTTACCTGAGCTCTTCTAAGACCATTATATGCTGGATCTCGTTTAATCCTCCCAACAACCCTGACAGGTAGGCACTATTTAAAACCCAATTTAACAGAACAGGATAGTGAGGCCCAGAGAATTTAAATAAGTGGCCCAAGGTTATGGGAAGGGATGGTCAGAGTCAGCTGTTCAAGCCCAAGCCACCTGATTCTAGGACCTTCATCCTTTTTTTTTTTTTTAATTAACATATAATGTATTATTTGCCCCCGGGGTACCGGTCTGTGAATCATCAGGCTTACACATTTCACAGCACTCACCATAGCACATACCCTCCCCAGTGTCCATAACCCCACCACCCTCTCCCTCCCCCCTTCCCCCAGCAACTCTCAGTTTGTTTCACTACTACCAATCCACTAAAAAGATAGAAATTCTTCAGCTCTCAAGGTGAAAAAAGAGAAGTAGCAAATCTTCCCCCAATAGAATATTAACTTACTGTTTATTATCTGCTTTCTTCCATGAAAGAAGCGGGTGCCAGCAAGGTACAATGAACACCATCAAGGAGCACACTGGCCAGAGAGGCTGAGTTAGGATGTTGTGGAAAGCAGTGCATGTTCTGAGTAGGAAGTTTCCAGGGAAAAACTACAGAAGGGTATGGTAGAAACTCCACTGAGATATTCAGACTTGCTGTCAACTAATGTCTCCAGGTTTAACTAAGGATAACTGAACACACAGGGCAACAGTGAGGAAAATTTGGTTTGGATGGACTGTGGGAACCAGAAAAGAATTGGTCAGGTAGGAAAAGCTCATCCATTGACAGTAAGTGTCCTAGGAAAGAACATGTGTCTTTTCCTGTGTTTATGCCCCAGCCAGCACTCAACACAGGGCCTGGCATTTAAAAGCCCTCAATAAATGGTGGTTGAATGAAAATAAACTATGCTACTTGCCAGAGAGCCTCCAAAGACAACCCTCCAATAGTAGAAAAGGGAAACCATCCTACTTGGACATGACCAGTATGAAATCAAAGGAATGGGTTTGTAGAAAGCTAGTGGATATGTGGAAGAGAGAGTACAAGTCTAGTGAAACGGAGACCTAAATAAAAGAGTTAATTTTCTATTTTAGAGATATAAGAAAGAATGTGTTAGAATTTGGTAAATCATAATGTGAAAACCAGAGGCTAAGGGAATTTCTCCCTGTCCTTGAATCCAAGATGTTAACACAAACAATGTTTTGTTTCTATTTGTGAATTCACATATTTTAATCAGAATTATAGTAACATTTAATGGGGTTTTTTTTTAAGATTTTATTTATTTATTTGACAGAGAGAGATCACAAGCAGGCAGAGAGGCAGGCAGAGAGAGAGGAGGAAGCAGGCTCCCCACTGAGTAGAGAGCCCGATACCGGGCTCCATCCCAGGACCCTGAGATCATGACCTGAGCCGAAGGCAGCGGCTTAACCCACTGAGCCACCCAGGCGCCCCAAAGTTTTTATTTAAGAAAAGTTTCTTGAGCAAATTGTTATTAAAAGAGAAGGGAAGAGACTGACAACAAAGGGGTAAGGGAAAGGCCAAGATAAGGGAGAGAGAATCCCAAAGATGCTAAAGCCAGGTCAGGCCTGGAGTTCTAAAGTAAAGTTATGCATGTGATTATTTAACTTCTTGTGATGTTTGCAGTTTTAATATTTTGCACTTGATGTAATTTTTACAGATTGAAATTTTTGGCTTTACCACTTGATATCTTGTATCATTTGCAGTTGGTAACTATGGCTTCTATGCTGGTTTGGCCCATAAATCTTAATATGGTACCATATGTTACTAAATTTTAAATGATGCTGATAAGTCTGCAATTATGATAATGGAGAACTTTTTCCATAGCCATCTGCTCATCTCCCAATCAATTCAAAGTTAGCTTGAAAATGTTTGATAATTTTATATGCCTGCTCTTTTCAGGTTTTATTTTTTCTTTTTTTAAGTTTTTATTTTAATTCCTATTAGTTAACATACAGTGTTAAATTAGGTTCAGGTGTACAATATAGTGATTCAGCTATTCTATACATTACCCCATGTTCATCATGATGATATGTGGTGTAGCATTTACTTAATTTTTTTTTAAATTGTTACCAAAAAAAGCATGTGTACGTCCACTTCAGTTATTCCATCCATTTCCCCACACCCTTCTGGTAACCATCAATTTGTTTCCTATAGTTAAGAGTCCCTTTCTTGGTTTGCCTTCTTTATCTTTCTCATTTTTTTTCTTTTTGATCATTTGTTTTGTTTCTTAAATTCCACATATGACTGAAATCATATGATATATACTTCAAACTTCTCTCAAATAAAAACATTAAACTGACTTATTTTGCTTAGCATTATACTCTGGCTCCATCCATGTAGTTGTAAATGGTGGAATTTCATTCTTGTTTATGGTTGAATAATATTCTATTGTATATATACACCACTTCTTCTATCCATTCATCAATCTATGGGCCCTTAAGCAGCTTCCATATCTTGGCCATTGTAAATAATGCTTCCATAAACATAGAGGTGCAGGTACCCCCTTGAATTAGTGTTTTTGTGTTCTTTTGAGCTAATATCCATTAGCTCAATTGCTGGATCAGTGCAACTTTATTTTTAACTTTTTGAGAAAAACTCCATACTGTTTTCCACAGTGGTTGCACCAGTTTGCATTCCCATCAACAGTGCATGGGAGTTCCTTTTTCTCCACATCCCTGCCAACACCCATTGTTTCTAGTGTTCATTTCATTGTGGATATCTCATTGTAATTTTGTTTTGCATTTCCCTGATGCCGAGTCAGGTTGGGCACTTTTGCATGTGTCTATGGGCCATCTGTATGTCTTCTTTGGAGTAATGTCTGTTCATGTCTTCTGCCCATTTTTAATTGGATTATTTGGGTTTTGGATGTTGAGTTTTATAAGTTCTTTATATATTTTGAATACTAACCCTTTATTGGTATGTCATTTGCCAATATCTTCTCCCATCCAACAGGTTGGCTTTAGTTTTGTTGATTGTTTTCTTTACTGTGCAGAAGCTTTTTATGTTCATGCAGTCTCAATGGTTAATTTTTGTTTTTGTTTCCCTTGCCTGACAAAACATATCTAGAAAAAGTTTTTATGGCCGATGTCAAAGAAGTTACTGCCTGTGTCCTAGTATTTTTATGGTTTCAGGTGTCACATTTAAGTCTTTAACCCATTTTTAATTTAATTTTATGTATGGTGTAAGAAAGGAGTCCAGCTTCTTCCTTTTGCATATTGTTGTCCAGTTTTCCTAGCACCATATGTTAGAGATTATCTTTTTTCCTACTGGATATTCTTTCCTGCTTTGTTGAAGATTACTTGATCATATAGTTGTGGGTTTATTTCTAGGTTTTCTATTCTGTTCCATTGCTCTATGTATCTGTTTGAGGCCAGTACCATACTGTCTTGATGACTACAGCTTTGTAATAAAGCTTGAAGTCTAGAATTGTGATGCCTCTAGGTTTTCTTTTCCTTTTCAAGATTGCTTTGGCTATTTGGGGTCTTCAGTGATTCCAACAAATTTTAGGATTCTTTGTTCTAGTTCTATGAAAAATGCTGTTGTATTTTGAAAGGGATTACATTAAGTGTGCAGATTGCTCTGGACAGTATAGATAGTTTAACAGTATGTGTTCTTCTAATCCATGAATACGCAATGGCTCTCCATTTCTTTGTGTTGTCTTCAATTTCTTTCTTTAGTATTTTATAGTTTTCCAAGTGCAGATCTTTCACCTCTTTGGCTAATTAAGTTTATTTCTAGGTATCTCATTATTTTGGTGCAATTGTAAATGGGATTGATTCCTTGATTCCTCTTCTGTTGCTCCATTATTGATGTATAGAAATGTAACAGATTTCTATGTATTGACTTTGTATCCTGTGACTGCTAAATTCATTGATCAGTTCTAGCAATTTTTTTGGTAGAGTCCTTTGGGTTTTTTTTTGTTTTGTTTTGTTTTGTTTTTTACATAAAGTACCATGTCATATGCAAATAGTGAAAGTTTTATTTCTTCCTTACCAATTTGGAGGCTTTTTATTTCTTATTTCTTTTTGTTGTCTAAATGCTGTGACTAGGACTTCCAGTACTATGTTGAATAAAAGCAGTGAGACTAGATATTCCTGTCTTGTTCCTGACCTTAAAGGAAAAGCTCTCAGTTTTTCTTCATTAAAGATTCTTCTTAGAGTTTAAATAAGTATTCAGAACTTTGCTGTATTTATTGAGGTTGGTATTAACTGGTAGTTAAGAATATAGCCTCGATTGCCTGGGTGGCTCAGTCAGTTGAGCGGCTGACTCTTAATTTTGGCTCAGGTCACGATCTGAGGGTCATGAAATCAAGCCCCACAGTGCAGATTCTGCTTGAGATTCTCTCTCTCCCTCTCCCTTTGCCCCTTCTCAAACACTATCTCTCTCTTCCCTTCTCTCTCTCTCAAATAAATAAATAAATTATATATATATATATATATATATATATATATATATATATATATATAAAGCCTTTAGGACCTGGATTCTAGTTCATCTCTGCACTGACTGGCTGTGTGACCTTGATGTAAGTTAACTGAGCTTCAGAGTTCTCCTTAGAAAACGGAGAAAATAATATCTATTTAATGGGGCTGTTGTAAGACAGAAATGACACGATGCATATAAAGTGCTTAGCACAGTGTCTGGTACTTGGTGAGCAACAAATAAAAGTGGCTGCTGCTGACCCTAGTTCAACTCTCAGAATTTGCACAACGGACCGTAACTATTACAAGAACAGGATTCCTCAGGAGACTCCCATAACTTCCTGGCTATGGGTAGGCCAGAAATTCTCTGGGAACTGTTGAAACATTTGCTTCCAGATCTGATGAATTCCAGGGCTTGCGAAAAATGCAGAAGTGAAAATCATTAACTAGCATCTGCAAAAATCATTATATATGAATGGGTGAAAATTGTGTGTCAGTTCTCATTGGGTCTCAACCATATGCCAGTTCTTAATGTGTAGTTTTTACATTTATTTTGTACTTTTGCTTTGGGCTTTGTTCAGTTCTTCTGTTAACATTGGTGAGTTCCTTATGACCCCATGAACAAACTTGTTCATGTTCTACATTGAGAATGAAGACTCAATTATGAAAGGACAAATAGAACTTCAATTAGAAAAAGCTATTGTATGGCTTTACAGGTAAAAGGAAATGTGTGACCCAGTCGCAAATTCTCCATTTTCCTATTTGTTTGAGACTATTTGGTTTTTGAAAGCTGGAAAGGATACCCTGTACGTTCCTGTACATTGTTCCCTTGGTTCTAAAATAAACACATGATTCTCATTATAAGAAAAAAAAAATTCTGTGACTATGTATGGTGACAGATGTTAACTACACTTACTATGATCATTTGCAATATATACAAATATCATGTTATTTTGTAGTATACATCTGAAACTAACATATATTGCATGTCAACTATATCTCGATTTTATTAATTTATTTTTTAAAGATTTTATATATTCACTTGACAGTGAGAGAAAGCACAATGAGAAGCAGCAGAGGGAGAGGGAGAAACAGGCTCCCCACTGAGCAGGAAACCTGATGTGGGCTCGATCCCAGGACCCTGGGATCATGACCTGAGCCAAAGGCAGAGGCCTTAACCCACTGAGCCACCCAGGTGCCCCATTAACTAGTATTTTTAAAAATTAAGTAAGATGAAGGAAGATACTAACAGATAAAAAGGTAAAATAAGAAACCAGAATAAAAATGAACAAGATTAAGTGAAAAGTTATGAAAAAAAATGAAATGAACTGCATAAGAAAAAATTAGATTCAACCAGTTGTATGTATTAATAAGAAAAGACAAAATAGATTTTGAATGATTACATTGGAGGCTAAAAGGTTTAAGTAAATTAATATTGTTAAGATACAATCAATAATTTAATAGAATAGATATTAGGAGAATATAAACCAAATAAAAGTATGTGTATGTGTGTCTGTGTGTTTTATGTTGGCAACATTAAAATGATACAAATTCAAAAGCTTATTGCAGTCCTATAAAGTCAGTTACAGTTCTCAAAGTGAAAAAGCTACAAAGTTCAGAATTTGGCCTCTTTTCCACCACTCTGTGCATGAGATTGCTTCATGGGTCCCCTGGCTTATGGGTTCTGTGGCCAGAGACCTGAAGGGCTGCCAGGAGGCACCCAGGTTGCTCCTCTGTTCCCTTAACTGTTTCCTGTCACTGTTCTGACCAAGAGACACCTTTGTCAGGGGAAAACATACTCCTCAGAGAATGTTGACCCAAGAATTCCATTGCTTCAGGACATGGATGGAGCTAGAGACTATTATGCTAAGCAAAATCAGTCATCAGAGAAAGAGAAATACCATATAATTTCACTCATATGTGGAATTTTAAAACAAAACAAATGAACGAAGTGGGGTTTAAAAAAGAGAGAGAGAGAGAAAAAAACCAAGAAACAGACTCCTAACTCTAGAGAAAGAATTGAGGGTCACCCGAGGGGACGTGGGTGGGGGGATGGGTGAAATAAGTGAAGAGGATAAAGAAAGGCACTTGTGGTGTTGTTTGCAAGTATTGAAACACTGTACTGTATACCTGAAAATAATACAAACCTGTATGTTAGCTACCTGGAATTTAAATAAAAGCCCATAAAAAGAAAAAAAAAAAGAAGAAGAAAAGAAAAGAAATCCATTTCTTCAGCTCCACCCAGCAGGGACGAGCTTATTATGAAACGGGACTGATTTTGCATCATTTTGGCAGCAGATGTCAATCATTACATTGATAAAGAAATTCATTATTGAGATTCTATTGCACCTGATTTGGACAAGTCTTTTCTGCCTGTTCGTAGGCAAAGCTGTATTTTTCCCCAAATAATGTGGATACAAAGCCTTTGGGAAAGTGTTTACCTAACAGTTATTGATGATAACAGTTAAAATGTTCAAAGCTGAATCAGATATGGCTTTTTTAACTATACTTTGGAAGTCAGAATTAGCATCAAGTAGCTCATTAATTAACATAAAAATATCAATGTTATTATTGATTAAAACAGTTCTAACAATATTATATTGCAAGTATTTGTAGTTTTATTATAAAGTCAACAGTATGCTCATATTCTCCACCCTGAAAATATCTCATCACCTTATAACTCTAATCCCAAATTATTGTTTTGATTTAATGCCTTTTTATTCTCTTATAATTTTAAATGTTTCTTGTTTTTAACTGAATGAACATGAAGATATACTTAAATTTTTAAAGCTTTATCACATATCCTCTTTTCATGTGTTTTCTTTATCAGGCACTTCAACATTCTTTCCACATCTGAAACTTCTCACCTTAAACCACTTATCTAGATAGCTTTCAATCTTCTGCAGTCTCTGGGGTGTAATCACTCACTAGGGAGGATGCCTCCCTACCTTTTTATTTTTCTCTAGATATTGCAGTGTTACTAGGCCTCCCTTTAAAAATATTGCATAGTTTGGTTTGGAAGAAAATGATATCACTTGTAGCTATTACTGGAAAAGTTTGTCATCACCTCAGTAATATTCCTCCTGGTCATTTCATATCTTGGCAGTGGTATGCCCTTCAAAAAAACATAATAAAGTAATGGAATTGAACTCTCCCCAAGTATTCCTTAAGAGCCTATTTTTGTCCTGAAAACCTTCCTTAAATTTTTTTTCTGCCTAAGTTCAAAAACCCATTCTTGCCTCTATTCTGACAGAGAGGCACAGAAAATGTTTTCATAGGACAAGTGTATTTAAAGGTGTCCATTGGTGTGGCAAGGATAGGGTCACACAGAGAAACCCTCATCAGCAAATGTGCCCTCAGAGGATGACCCTGTAGAAATCACTGGAATACACAATGTTGGAAAAATTTACAGCTGGTTTATCAAGAGGAGGTACTGGACATCTAGCCATAAACTCGGTGCTGACCTGATTCAGAGCTGAGAAAAGGTAGAATCCCGTAACAATCATTCACAAGAACCTGTTTGAAGAAAAAACACCACCTCTTTGTAAGGAACTTAGATTTCTGTAACTGGACATTTCATTCTAGAACTTGGATGAGAAAAAAAAATGTTTGTGATATTTAAAGAGAGTCTGTCTGGTAGAACCTAACATTGCAGAATTTTAAAATGTATTATAGTAGTTCCATGGATACTGCTTTTTCTTAACAAAACTGTGATTTTTTTTTTTTAAACTCTCCTAGCACACAGAATGACTGTGCAAAATGCAAGTCAAGATACAAGGAAATAGTTCAAAGTTCAGTAAGGAAAAAGATAAAACTGAATTTAAAGTTATATAATAATAAACATTTACATAGCATTTCCTGAGTCAATCTCTGCTTTCAACACTTCATGTATTCTAACACATATAATCTTCCCAAGAAAACTGTAAGCTTAAGTTTACTATAAATTCCATTTTTCAGATGTGGAAAACCAAACACAGAAACCAGCTTATAGTCACAGAGAACAATTATTTCAACCCAAGGAGTCTGACCCTGGAGCTGAACTCAGAAACATTAAGCTACACTGTCTCTTAATTCTCTTCATTGAGCTTCTATGTGTACAAGAGCACAAGAATCATGTCTAATATTTCCACATAAGCAGTGCTGGGATGGGAAAAAATCAAAAGTGAGGAAGCGTGACATACTATCAAAATAAAAAAATGAGAGCCCAGATGTCGATCAACACGTGAATGGAAACAGAAGATGTGGTGTACACACACACACATTGGAATATTATGCAGCCATCAAAAACCAGAAATCTCACCATTTGCAAAAACGTGGAAGGAACTAGAGGGTATTACACTAAGTGAATTAAGTCAATCAGAGAAAGACAATTATCATAGAATCTCACAGATAGGAGGAATCTGAGAAATAAGACAAGGGATCACAGAGGAAGAGAGGAAAAAATGAAAACAGACAAAACCAGAGAGGGAGACAAACTATAAGAGACTCCTAATCTCAGGAAACAACTTGAAGGTTGCTGGAGGGAAAGGGGGTGGGAGGGATGGGCTGTCTGGGTGATGGACATTGGGAAGGGTATGTGCTATGGTGAGCACTGTGAATCGTGTAAGACTGATGAATCACAAACCTGTACCCCTGAAACAACATTATATTTTAATTAAAAAATAAAATAAAAATACAATTTTTAAAAGTATCATTGGGAACTAAACATTTAAACAGAGCCAGAGAAAATACCACCAAGACATTAAAATGTATTTCTTAGAGGGAAAATATCACTGGAGAAAAAAAAAAATGGTTTTAGCTTTCTAATGAAGGCCTTGGAAGTCAGAGTCCTTATGCTGCATGCAAAAAATAAATTTGCAGAAGATGCCAACTGATGTGCTTTGTTTAAAGATAAATTTTAAATATTTGACTTAGACCTTCAGCACACAGACTCAATAACATTTAGTCATTAGAGATACATCTGTCCCAGCAAAGACATAATTTTCTGACACATAATATACATTTTAACAATAATATGCTTTAAAATATATTAGGTTAGCAATGATACGAGCATAATAACTCTTACGTTTACTCAGTGTATCCCTAAGTTCAGTGCTATTACTTTCAACCACAAAGCTTGTCATAACTTGCTTTTATTCGTGTAGCATACTGATGATCCCATCAGTACCAGAAAATAAATCAGAATAAAATAAAATGAAATCCAAAATTCAAGAAGGCCAAGCATTTATAAGAAACCAGTGCTTCTTACTCAGTTGAAGAATTGAGTAGACAAAAAGACCTAATGGATTGCTATCATTGGCCCATTCAATCTTTGAACCAAGCTAAGACCCTTCTAATGGTCCTCAATTCAAGGACAGTGAAAACATGTTGATTTGGAGGAAGGAGATAAATTGGAACTGTTGAAAACTTTATTCCTCAAATGTCTTTTTGCCACTGAAACCATGAGGCTCCAGTGGGCTGGAGCCACAGACCTTCCTACCAAAGTGGAGAGTAAAGTGAGGCTGAGAAGAAAGGGTAGAAGCAGGAGGAAAGGGTGTCTGGGTGGCTCAGTGGATTAAAGCCTCTGCCTCTGGCTCAGGTCATGATCCCAGGGTCCTGTTGTGATCTTGTGATGTCTGTCTGTCAAATAAATAAATAAAATATTTTTTAAAAAGATTTTTTTAATTTAAATTTAAATTTAACATTTTTAAAAAAAGACACCTAGCCAACTGAGCCATCCATATAAAATATATTTTTTAAAGATTTTACTTATTTATTTGACAGAGAGAGATCACAAGTAGGCAGAGGCAGGCAGAGAGAGAGAGGGGGAAACAGGCTCCCTGCTGAGCAGAGAGCCCAATGCGGGGCTTGATCCCAGGACCCTGAGATCATGACCTGAGCCGAAGGCAGAGGCTTAACCCACTGAGCCACCCAGGCACCCCAATAAATAAAATCTTTAAAAAAAAAAAAAAGAAGAAGAAGAAGCAGGAGGAAGGAGTGTGTTCTAAATGTTCACAGTGGTGAGCCACTGGTCAGTGCAAGATGATGCATCTGAACAAAGGTAATTCCCTAAAGGGTCACACACAGTCTTTCCAATTCAAAAATTTTAAAAATCTGGATGCCAGAACTTTCAATATCCTATTAAGTGGTATAATAAACCTTCAAATATATCCTATTCAAGATCCATTTGCCCTTTACAACATGTGGTAATGCCACTGCAGGAGAATTTTCTCATAGGCCTAGAACATGGGTTGGCCTTTTTATATTTTCTAAAGCAGGTATTTTCAAAAAGGGGTAGTTACTGCCCCTTTGGGGACAAAGGGACATCTGTGGAAATGTTTGAGGTTGTCCCAATTACCAGAGGGACACTGTTGTTATCTTCTATGCTAAATGTCCTGCTATGTGTGAAACAGGGCACATAATAAAAAATAATCTACCCAAAATGCCAGTAGTGCTTCTATCAAGACTAGGCCATGGAGTGTAAGACATTAATTGAAATGTTACACAGAAGATCAAAATGTAAAATGGATAAGATCAAAATCACGTGACAATGAAATGACAAAATTTTGGCAGAATGCCCATAAAAATCACAAAGAGAACGGGAGGTTTGCTGCCACCCACTTAATGCTGTTCCTGAAATTCTGACTATGCACAAGGATAGGAAACAGAAAAAAAAGAATTCTTTTAAAAATTGTTAGAAATAATTAAGTTATTAAAATGCATAGATACTGATTTACACTCAGCTAATATAGCCCAATACACTAATAACAATAGGAAAATCAAATGACGATACAATTTACAATAATGATAAAAATACAAAGTGCCTATGTATAGCCTTGATTAGAAAAGTAGGATCTGTTTGAAAAAACTATCTGAGAGAAAAACTATCAGAGAGAGTGGTATGGAAGACATCATTGTTCTAGGTGGAAAAATAATCGGAAAGCCATGTATTCTTTTTTTTTTTTTAAAGATTCTATTTATTTATTTGACAGAGAGACCACAAGCAGGCAGAGAGGCAGGCAGAGAGAGAGAGAGGAGGAAGCAGGCTCCCCGCTGAGCAGAGAGCCCGACGCGGGACTCGATCCCAGGACCCCGAGATCACGACCCGAGCCAAAGGCAGCAGCCCAACCCACCGAGCCACCCAGGCGCCCCCCATGTATTCTTTATCAAGCAATTTATTGGAGTTCCAATCTATAGTCTTGCAGTTCCAACCTATAGTCTTTTCTTCCTTTCTTTCTTCCTCCTTTCCTTCCTTTCTATATTATTTTCTCCTCCTACTTCTCCTCCTCTTCCTCTTTCTTCCTCTTCCTCTTCTTCTTCTTTTACTTTACAAAATTATTGCTGTACCTATCTGGGAAAATAAGTAGGTAACTGTTATATAATGAGAATTTATCTGACCTTTACCTCTGGTTCCTAGGAGGAAGCTGTAAATCCCTTGGAATTTCCTGAGTCATAAAAATATCTTTGTTATTCAAGGTGGACCCATGATGATACCTGAATTATGCAAATGAAGTGACTCATGGAGGACCCTAGTTTAGATTCAGGATGGGTGTTGGTCATGCTAGAAAGACCAACCACATCATTAGAAGGTTGAGGCTCTGAGCCACATGATACCAACTCAATCTGCTGACCTCAGAGAAAGGGAGGAGTGGACAATGATTCAAGCAACGATTCCTATCTAATGAAAACCCAGTAAAAACTCTAGACACCTGAAGCTTGGGTAAACTTCCCTGGCTGTTTATCATGCATTGATGTGTCAAAAGTGTGATGTGTTCTAAAGACATGTAAGCTTCACATTGAGGACCCTGCTAGACTTTGCCCTATGCATTGCTCCCTTTGGCTGGTTCTCATATGCATCCTTTATAATAAAACTGTAATCATAAATAGAGTGCTTAACTGAGTTCTGTGAATCTTTCTACTAAATTGTTGAAACAGAGGGGGTTGTGGGAACCCATTAATTTGTAGTTGGTCAGAAGTGTGAGTAACCTGAGAGCACTGGAGGCTGTGCCTTATATGTGAAGTGAGGAGAGAACTGTGGATAACTCTGTCCTTAACCTGGGAATTCCATACTAACTCCAGGTAGTCAATGTCAGAATTGCTTTGCAAAAATAATAGAAAAAAAATTTTCAGTTCAGGCAGTAAAATTCAACTCTATCCTTATACAGAGAACAATCTATTTTTGTCCCATTGATCTGCCTGTTTATTCTACAAGACTTAATTTCAAAGAAGGAATTCTAAACCAATATTCCCCATTGAAGACATTCATGGTTTCTCATGATTCTGCACTCCTGTAAGCAAAGATTACCTTGGTTCTGGACTGTCATAGATATTTAGCAAATAGCCTTGGAAGATGGGGATAGTATTTCCCAGCAGAGTAAAAAGCGGACGTGCTCATTGTCCATTATATAAGGTTTCTCTAAGCTCAAGACTTTTCCCTGACGATGCAACCCACTATGTGTGCAGTATCACCTAAACTTTTTCATATTGTCTTGTGGGAGTTGGGCCTTGGAGGACTGGCACAAAATAATTTTGATACTCTGCCTTCTGATACTACTAAAATAAAATCTTTTCTTTCAGACCTGATGTTTTAGTTTGTATGTAGGGTAAAATCTTTGACCCTTCATTCTTATTGACACCTCAGTCTTCTTGCACCTGCCTCCACAAAAATACTCCTGGCAAAGCATTATAGCTACTCCAGCCCTATGTTCCATCTCAAGAATAAATACGAATATAGCCTCACATGTATTTACTCTGGTCTCTTTTCAGGAAGCTAAAAGTGGTTAAGGATCTTTCCCAAAGAGTGGCATAGAAAGCATTTCAAACATTTAGTAAGAATTCAGTAAATGTGAAAATGTTTGGAAAAGTTGAATTAACTTGAATTTCTTAACTGAGATTAAAAGAAATAGGGTTGAGTTTGGGAGAAGTAAGAAATATTAAACAACATGAGTTAGCTTAATCAAAAAACCAAAAAATGTATGAGTGAATGAATCATTAGTTTGTATGTAGGCATTTCAAGATAGCTCGGAAGACAGAAGTTTGATAGATAATAGATATTTAGATGCATGCATAGATACATGGGTACAGAGATATTGTCTTCTAAAACCTAAGGGCAGTTATGTGGCTGGAAAACAGAACGGGTCAGAGATCAGGAAATAAAAACTTTTAGGAAACTAGTAAGAGTCCTTCTTTTCACGGTCCCTTTTAAAACTGGCTTTCTCTACTTAATTCACAGAGCAGACTGTTACTATGGTACGGTTCCAATCTAACACAGAGACTAACTGTCCCTTCCAGAGCCCAGTTCTCAACTCTCATAAGAAATGGACAAGTTTAGGTTGGGTCAGATGTCTCTTTCTGATCTAATTAACTCTGCTAGGAATTTCAGTCAAGTAAGACAAATATAATTCATGGGCACCCACTGCTATGGTGAGCATGAGTTCTGAGAAGAAAGGGATTAGGCAGAAACTTCAAGAGATGTGTAGTAGAGTGAGTCATTTGACATATTGAACAGGATGATTAATTACTGCAACAGACAGAACACAGGTAAAGCACATGCCATTGACTGTAAAGCCCTGCACCTTCATAGCCACATATTTCCCATGTGTTCAGGTCAGGGTAAAAGGGAGTTAATTCCTTATACTCATCTGATAAGAAATAAATATTCACATAAATATGCTAGCTCAGGGTTTCCCAAAGCTAGCCCTCTAGAATACTGAACCTGGGGCACACAGACTTGTTATCTATACTCACTGAGATACTTGCAAAATGCCAAGCTAAGTACAGGCTTGCTTTATTTATTTATTTATTTATTTTACTTTTATTTATTTATGTGAGAGAGATTGAACACAAGTCGGAGGAGTGGCAGGCAGAGGGAGACGGAGAAGCAGACTCCCCACTGAGCAGGGAGCTCCCAGGCCCCCAGCGTCATGACCTGAGCCAAAGGCAGACACCTACCCAACTGAGCCACTCAAGTGCCCCTAAATACAATCTTCCTTTTATTCAAATATTTAAGATTCTTAATGTATAAATGTTCACTAAGAATCTCTAGGAAAGGGATTTAGTATGAAAGATTTCCCAAATATGTTTAACCATTTTTCAGACTATAAGAACACTAACTGTATGCTATCTGCATAGCATACATAGATTTTACTTTCCAAATAAAATCTAAACATAATTGTATAACTCCCTCGACAACCTCGAATAAAATCCTATTATTTTGACATAAATGGGTTGGGTTCTTATGTTGTTCTATTTTTAACACCACTGGCCACATGCAGATGGGGAAATGTCTCGTATTATAATACAGTACAGTATTTGTACATTAAAATATAGCTCAAATAAATTGGTGTAAACCCAATTTTTTTAACATAATGAGTCATTATGTTAGGAATTGTAATGTAGTAGTTTAATAGGTACATGAATTGAATCAGAACACTGTTCATATAAACACGGAAGAACTGGTTGTTGATGCTAAATTGGTAGTAAAATTGTCTAAATATACCTGACATTGATGATAAATTTTAGTGTATGCAAAAATATTTTGATTGTTACTAGGAGGTCTTTGTTCATGGACATTATAGCTAGAAAACTAAAATGATGCCCAGAAAATTCAAAATGATCATTTTATTATAATTCGATTCTTATCTATTCATTTTGTATGTGTGTGTGTGTCGGGCAAGCCTTGGTATGAGTGTACATAACACTAACTTGGGACACCCACAGTTAGAAAGAAATATTTCTAAACCTGGAAATTGAGAATGTAATACAAGTCTCATTATTTCAGACCCTGTATCCTCTCATGAAACTAATTTGATAGGAGACCTAAGGAAGTTAAATATAGCCCATATTGTTACTATTAACAAACCTTCTTCTGCAAGTAAAGAATGTTCTGGCCAAATGAGTGTCACAATCTCTGCTGGAAAGATGAGTCTCATTACTTGATCATTCTGACCATTAGATGAATTGTAAAAACCAAAACCTAGACCATAGTTTTTGAGATAGCAATCCCAACCTCCCTTAAAGCTCAATGTTGCTATTTGGAATGCAAATCTTTTGCTGGGGAAGTTGGACTTCCTGGTATAGCTTCTGACCCTGTTAATAAATTACTTTCACTTTCCCAAAGGTAATATATATGCAGTTCCGTGGATTATTTAGTCCTTTGTTAATCAAGTCTTTAAAAAACACCTACAAAACTGAGAGGGGCAGGAAGCATAGGAAGGGACTGGTACAGAGGGCATAAACACCATAAATTACTCATTTTCTCAAAGAGCTTTCATCAAATAGGCAATATTAGACCAGGAACACCAATGACAAAAAGCTATATTATATAATTAAGAACAAAAACTCTGATAGTCCAAGAACTATAAAAGAAGATTGTGAGGGGCGCTGGGGGTTTTAGTTGGTTAAGCATCCAACTCTTGATTTTGGCTCAGGTCATGATTTCAGGGTCTTGAGATCAGTCAGTCTCCAGGCACAGTGGGGAGTCCACTTGAGATTCTCTTTCTTCTTCTCCTTCTGCACCCCTCTGCTCTCACTCTCTCTCTCTCTCTCAAATATAAAAATAAAATCTTTTTAAAAAAAGATTGTGATAAAAGAGAAACAAAATAAGTAGGGGGAAAATGTCTTGGAGAAGGTAAGACAAAAGTAAATTTTAAGGTTTTTCTTTCTTTCTTTCTTTTTTTTTTTTTTTAGAGAGAGAGAGAGAGTGTGTGTGTGTGTGTGTGTGTGTGTGGCATGCACATGCACATGCATGTAGAAGCAAGGTTGTGGGGATAGGGGTGGAGAGGGAAAGAGAGAATCTTAAATAGGTTCCATGCCCAGCATGGAGACCAACACAAGACTGATCTCACGATCCTGAGATCATGACCTGAGCTGAAATCAAGAGTGGATGCTTAACCAACTGATCCACCCAGATACCCCCACTTTAAGCTTTTAATAGAACTTGAAGGATGAGAAAGATAAGAACTTAAATTAGGGTAATGTGATAGAGAAAGGAAGGAGAATAAACATAGGACAAAGAAAGAAAACGGCATGCCTGGATTTGAAGATTGTTTTTAAGGACTAGTGGGACTCAATTAAATTCATAAGATGAACCTTAAAATTTAAGCATGGAAAATTCAATTTGGTGTGGTAGAAACTAAGAAGACACTATAGACTATAGAGCAGAGATTGAAATTTTTAAAAACCTATCAACTTAAAATATTTTACCCAAGAAAAGTAGCTTTCAAAATGAAAGTAAAATAAAACCTTTTTCAGACTTAAAAAAGATGAAAGAATTTATTTCTAGTAGACTCTTCAAGCTAATTAAGGAAAGTCTTTTAAGCAGAAGGAAAATGACACCAGATAAAAATATGAGTCCATACAAAGAAATGAAAAATACTAGAAGAATAAAAATAGAAAAAGTAATTGAAAAGATTTTCTATCTTATTATTTAAATGTCTTTAAAACATAATAGGCTGTTTAAAGAAAAAATAGTAACAGTATAGTATGGGGTCTATAATATATGTAGAAGTAAAATGTATGACAACAGTGTCACAAAGGCCAGGAGGGGAGGAGATATGGAAGTATAGTGTTGTGAGGTTCTTACACTATGCCTGAAGTTATATACCATTTAGGGGGAACTGCGATAAATTAAACACGTACACTTTGAGCCCTGAAGCAACCTTAAGTACACACACACACACACACACACACACACAGATGCCCAGAGTTATAACTAACAAACCAATAAGAAAGTTAAATGAAATAATAAAAAAAAATTACTCCAAAAGAAGTCAGAAAAATTAATAAAGAAGAACAAAGAACATATGGAAATATAAAAAACAAAGGACAAGATGGTAGATTTATGCTCAACTATATCAATAATCACATTAATTATTAATTATATAAATCCTCCAATTAAAGGGCTGAAATTGGATTAAAAAAAAAAAAGCTAGACCCCAATATATGCTGCCTGGAAGAAACCCACTTTAAATATAAAAACAGAACTAGACCAAAAGTTAAAAAATGGGAAAATACATGCCATCTTGGCCCTGATCACTAATATTAAAATCAGATAATACAGATTTTAGAACAAAAGTATTACCAGGGATAAAAAGCTTTATTTAATAAATGATATAGTACTTGATTCATTCAAAGGACCTAGGATTCAAAATGTTTTTGCATCTCATAAAAGCTTCAAATTACATGAAACAAAAATGATAAATATCTAAAGAAAAATAGACAAATCCACAATTATAATTGGCAATAACATCATACCAACCATAATAATTGATATAATGAGAAGACAAAAAGCCAGTAAGGATACAGGAGACAACACTATCAATTAGTCTGATCTAATTGGAAATTACAGAACATTCCACTATAAACAACAAAATACACATTTTTTGAGTGCAAATTAAACATTTACCAAAATAAACTATATTCAAGGCCATAAAGCAAGTTTTATTCATCCTGAAAGGATTCATGTTATACAAACTATGTTGGATAACCTTAGTGGGATTAAATTAGATTGGCATTAGTATTAGTATTAGAAAGATATCTGAAAAATCCCAAATATTTGGAAAATAAATAATATGCTTCTGGGCAATCCACAAGTCAGAGAAGAAATTTTTAAAAATCAGAAAATATTTTGAATGAATGAAAATATGGGATGTAGCGAAAGTAGTACTTAGGGGAAAAATAATGCAGCAATGACTATATTTGAAAAGAAAAAAGGCTTCAAACTAATAACTTCAATTTATACATTAAGAAACAAACAAAAAAACTAGAAAAAAGAAAAGTAACTCAACTTAAGCAGAAGAAAGGAAATGATCAAAGCAAACATCAATAAAATAAACAACAGAAAAAATAGAGAAAGTCAATGAAATAAAAAACTGGTTCTTTATGACGATCAACAAAACTGATAAACTAGCCAGACTAACTGATAAGGAAAAGCAAAGTGAAAACATGAATTGCCAACATCAGAAATGACAAGTGACATCACTACATATCCTATAGACACTAAAAGGATTTAAAAAAAAGAATATTATGAACAAGTTTATGCCAATAAACTTAACTTAGATAAAAGGGAAAATATCATGGAATGTCTACCAATCCTCACTCAAGAAGTAAATAACTGGAATTACTCAATATCTATTTAAAATTAAATTTTTAGTTAAAAACTGAAATTCCTACCAAATAGAATTCTCCTAAATATCAAAGGAAGAAACACTACTGCTACTAAACAAAGTCTTTCTTTGATAAAGTTGAAAGGAAAGAAACACTTCCCAATTCATTCTATAACGCTAGCATGACCCTCAAACCAAATTCTGAAAAGACACTACAGGAAAACAGCATACTAATATCCCTCATGAATGTGCATGCAAAATTTCCAAGCAATCTGAAGTCCTATCTTATTTCCTTGATGGTTATAAAGTAATTGCTCCCTATGTTCTCACTTTTATAGTCAAAATTGGTTTATATACCTGTCAGCCTCGTTGTGCCTTTAGAATTTGTAAAGGGATACATTTTCCAGGTTTGAGGCCATTTTTTGTTAAATTTTTTATGAAGTTTGACAAACATGAAGAAAAGTGCCTGTTCATAGAGCTCAATGAACTTTCATGCACTGCGCACACCCATGTAACCAAATCCAGATCAAGAAACAGAATCTCACCAGCACCAGAAGGCCCTCATGCACCTGTCACTACCTACCCCCTCTAAGAGTAACCACTATTCTGACTTCAAAGAGAGAAGATTAGTTTTCACTCATTTAGTTTTACCGTCAACATTAAAAACAAAACAAAACTCCATTTGACAGTCATTTGGAAGTAATCTCTAGACTTTTTTGAATAACCATTGATTTCATTAAAATATATTTTGTATGTATCCCCCACTATTTATTTACAAGTTGCATGAGTAGTTTCTAAAAATCATGCATTATTATTTCCCAGCCTATATATATTTAGGGCAATGTCCATCATTAATGTAAATCCATGCTTTAAATAGACTTCCTGATAATTGAACTACTGCAATAGACTTCTTGTATCTGATTGGATCAGGATTATTTCTTTCCTTGAAATATAGTTATGAAGAATTGACTTTTATTTGCGCTTGATTCTAATATAATCTCCATTTGAGTTTTCTATAGGAGAGAGAATCTCTTTTGGCTATTTGTCCATTTTGTGAAGGTGATTTTAGTTTAAAATAATTATATTCTGTGAGTCCGTTTAGCTGAGCATACATAAATTACAAAATATTCCATTTTGCGGGGAGACAGCAGATGAATGACAGCGTCACTCTCAATTCCTTCATGGGATATATATTAGTCAGGGTTCTCCAGAAATACAGAACCAGCAGGATATAGATGTCTGTGTATGTGTGTGTGTGAGTTTGTGCACACATAATATCTGGCATGTTGGCCCAGCCAAAAAGACATAAAATTAACCATGCTAGGATAAAACTCATCCTTTGGCAGGAAGACCTCCCCCAATCCTAATACACTGACCAAGTGAAGACTGTTGGGCCAATACAGGTTTCAAAAATTAACAAACTATAATGTCTTAATTTCTAATTTAAACATGATATATAATATGTACATATAAATATAATTTGAATATTTAAAAATACAAATAAAAGTTATAATAAATTTCTCAAAGCCAAACCTTTTAATATACCACTGTGGTTTTTTTTCTAAATGATGGGAGGATTTTTAGAGAAGCAGTACTGATAGGAGTGAATTTAAGTCTTAGTTTAAACAATTTGGTAAAATAAAATCTTTGGTATTGATTTATGTCATCATCCCAAATTCTTTTTGTTCATTTATTTTACTCATCTATACTTGGCCATTACCTACACTTCAAGTCTATTGGAACCCAACCTCTTAATTAAACCTCTTAATTAAATGATCTGGAAAGCCACTTAACTCATGGGAAACTAAATTTTCCGTGAAATGTAAGTGCCTTCTTTTATAACATGTAAAATCCCCTGTAGTTTAATTACTTTATCCATTGTATTTGAAGGCCTTCAGAGAAGTCTAAGATTCATTCATATTTGGCCAGTGGATATTTTCATGTGCTATATTTTGGGTAAGGAAGAATTTGCTATTTAAATCCTCTAACAAGAGGAAATGGATCTACTTCAGACAATTGAGTCATAACAAACTCAGTTTCATTTTTATTAGGATTTCATTCTGAGAAATAGCTGGTGTCATTGCTTGCTTTGTTCTCTGTGGTGATTCAATTTCACCTCTGTATATAAAATAGTGGGGCAACACTATAGTCTGAATAGTTTTGGCTTACATTCGGGCTCCTATAGTTTCGTTGTAATAGTTTTGCTTGGCATCCAAATTCTATGTAAGTCCAGTTTATATTCCCCCTCAACTGAATAATTACTAATCACCACATTTCCATAGTCCCTGCCAACATTTTTTCCTTTCAGTGGTACTGGAAAGTAGTTTTTGTTCTGATTATGTTTGTTTGCCAAAGGCATTTATTAAGACTTGATAAAGGCTCTAAATGGGCTACATTTTCTTCAGCTGGTTCCGCTCATATTCAAGGTCTTGACCAGCCCAGTTGGTTGGTTGTTTTAATTCAGAGTTGCTGTTTTTCCCCCTGTTACGTGCTTTCAAGATCTGGAAAGTTTTAGGGGATTGTTTTGTTTTGTTTTAAATCAACTATGGGCTCTTTTGAGAACCACAGACGTAGCCAAAATAACTTCACTTGTTGAGAGTATAACGTAAGTTAAAAAAAGCTCAGGCTTTGAACTCTTGGGCCAAATACACTACTGGTTTGAGTCCTGGCCCCTAACATATTTAGCTCTCTGTGCTCTTGTTGCCTTGTCTTACAGATGGGGAAACTAAGAGCTACCTAACTTAAAAGGTTGCTATAATTACTACCATACACACAGTAGGTGCTGAATGTTTGTTACGGAGGGCTAGATATACTCTGTCTTAGGAGTAAGTAACTCGGTAAATTAAATCACTTAGATAGTAAAATCTGTAGTTGGCCAGTTGAATTAGTTGATAGGATGTTGCCGTCTCCATACAGATACCCCTTTAAATTAAAAGAATGTAACTTAGATGAGTTAGATAAACTTAAAGCTTCCCCCAGGAGTAAATACTTATGAGGAACCTATGTGTCTTTAAGCTACTCAGGTAAAATGACTGGTCACTCTTAGAAGTTCTTAATTCCAAATTACCATATTTTATCAATGTAAAGACATATTTATTCACATCTCATCATCTGTGATATTAGGATGCATTTTACAATCTGTGACTAAACAACAATCATGTCAGCCAGGCCTCACCTGAACATAGAACTCAGTCTTAGCTTTAATATTTTCATCACTTCAGTTGAGCTAAATATTTGGTTGATACTATATGTGTTGAGTTTAACTGCTTTTTTGAATGTCTTTTAAATGATTACAATATAATTCAGTATTAAAACCCAAAGGTTACTGTGTTTGCAGGAAAGCATGAAAGAAGATGAAGCTGTTGTATATACATTTGGTACTAAAGAGGTAGATGTTCATCTTTGAAGGGATATTCACAATTCCATGTTTTCTTGCAATGCAACAATCAAAAATGCTTTATAAACCTAAGAAAGGATGATACAAGCATGAAATGTTATGATAGGTTTGTTCCTGAAATACATACAACTATTTGTTGATAATTTCTAATAAGATCAGTAGTTTGGGGATTAAAAAATAAAACAACCTACAGATTATACTCAAAAAAATCTTTAAAGAAATTCCACATCCTCAACACTTTTGATAACCCAGAGGGGAATACAGTGTAGAAAAATACAGACATCAATAACTCTAAGTTGAAGAGTGAGTCAGAAACATTGGACTCAATGCAAAGAAGTTTAAAAAATATCTTCATTAAGTTACTGTCTTAATATTTTCCTTGTTATACTTAAATGAGAGATCAATGATTTTTTTAAATTACATTTAAAAGTCTAAAAAAGCTCTTCCAATAAATAGAAAATAAACAATCTAAGTTATATAGAGACATTGTGTATAGCTTAATTGGCTGCATTGTTTTCTTCTTTTGTGATATACAAAATAATACCGTAAATTAAATTGATGAAACATATTTGATGAAATATAATAAGCATTAGTATCAGTGTAAACCAGTACTTTTTAAACTCTCTGTAGTAAAAGGGCTTATTGTATTAGTTTATAATCCATTACAACTATTTTGTTTTGGGTTTTTTTTCAAGATTTTATTTGACAAAGAGAGAGAAGCAAAGAGCACGAGCCAGGGGGAGAGACAGAGGGAAAGAGAGCAGCAGACTCCTCGCTGAGCAGGGAGCCCGATGTGGGGCTCTATCCCAGGACCCCGTAACCATGACCTAAAGTGAAGGTTGTGATGCTTAACCAGCTGAGACACCCAGGTGCCTCAAATTCATTACAAGCATTTTGTAAAGTATTAAAAAAATGAAATTAAGAAAAATATATATAAGCTAATTCTTTAAATTATTAGATACAACACATGCAAAATTACTTTGTTAATTGCTTTAAAATGTCCCAGTGCTTCCTGTTACTTTCTCAACTCGCCTTGCACTGGACCAGAAGCCATTCACGGACCAACAGAGTTCGTCAACCATGCTTTGAGTGTTCCTGACCTTTCCTACCCTAGAAGTGATTTCATTATTGAACGTCAAGTATGCTCAGTGATGCCAGATGGAGTTCACAAAAAGATGAGCTTTAGGTTTTCTTTCTCAAACCTGACAATATGATGTCTTATAACTGATTGAACTTTACATAAAAGTTTATAAAACACTGGCACCTATGAAGCCTTCATCAAGTCAAGCTGGTTGTGTAAGTTCAAGGCTTTGGTACACACTATCTACCTCAAACATACATATATTGGTAATAGAGACCACATCAACAACAAAAACATAGCTCATCTCAAAAACAAGATAAGCATTTTCATTGGACAGAAACACAAAGCAAAAAGCAGGGACAAGACCAGCAGGCAACAATAGCCAAGAGGTTAGCCACCAGTGAGAAAGAGGTTCCCAAAGTACTCCATGCAAGAAGGCAATAGATGTACTCACGCCTCAAAGCCAGAGGCTGCAATGAGATCCGAATTTTATATAACCTTATTTCTTCTAATTTACATTTACATTATTCACCAGATTATGAATAAATGTGATTTAATGCTAAAACTCTGTATAAATCAAGTCACACACACACTCACACACACGCACACACACGCACGCACACCTGCCAGATCTTTTAACTTGATTTTTTTTTTTTTAATTTAGAAACCCTAGGCTACATTGAGGGAGAATCTCTGAAACCAGGTAACTAAGTAAAGGTGGTTTGTAAATCCACCTTGAGCAGGTACAGAAGTTAGCACAGGAAACAGTGCTATATCAACATGGGAATCCCATGAACTAAAGCCATGTTCACCTCACCCAAGTTTCTGATGAAACTCCTTTTGAAACTTACCTCCAGCATCTCTCCACTGGTAAATCATAAGTCTTAGTCATCTAGTATCCTTTTACTAAAATTACTACTTGTCTTGTTCACCAAGTCACATGGTATAGGAGAGGACAGATCCTAATATTCTAAATTCTGTGAAATTGTGTGAAGTTTCTCACAATTTAAACAAACATGGTTATGCTTTTTAATTTAGAACGTAAATATATATATAAATAGTTTTCTTTAGTCCATTCAGTACTTCTTCATTCATCTTCTGACTAGACTTTTTTTTTTTTTTAATTTTATTTGACAGACAGAGATTACAAGTAGGCAGAGAGGCAGGCAGAGAGAGAGAGTAGGAAGCAGGCTCCCTGCTGAGCAGAGAGCCTGATGCGGGGCTTGATCTCAGGACCCTGGGATCATGACCTGAGCTGAAGGAAGAGGCTTTAACCCACTGAGCCACCCAGGTGTCCCTTTTGACTAGACTTTAAAAACTATGTCTTATGAACTGTCACACTTAAGGTGTGTTTCAGTGTACACACTTCTTGCACACATGGCTTAGACACATGGCCTTGTACATCACCTGGCATATAATTCCTTGTTTGTACTTGAAGGGTAAGAGAGGCTATATAGGTATTTCAGTGCAAAGAGTAGAAGGGACAGGACTAAACACATCTTTATTCCCTGAACTATGGATAAAATACTAGAAATAAGTATTGCCGCTTTTTCAAGAGATTTGAAGCATCACCCTTAACCCTGAAATCCATTAAGGAAAAGATTCCACACATATCAGCTCAACTAAAAATGGTTTGGGACAGTCTGTTTCTTTCAAGGTTATAAGCTAGGATAAATAATGAAGAGACAATTGAAATGTCCTAGTTTACATCTTAGCAATTAAAAAGTATCAAAAACAAACCATAAAATGCTTATAAGACTTACATGTTTAGCCAAGCACTTATAAATTAGGGTTTTTTTTTTCTTTTTGGCTCCTAAAATAGGAATTCCTCACATCATTTAAGAGATGGGGAGAAATTTTTTTAACTATTTTTCTCTTGGTTCCTCTTATTGTGTGGCTTTTCACAGAATCTCAGTGAGTGGAGCCCTTCTCAATCCCATTTGCCAAACCAGACTCTTGACGAAAAAAAAAAAAAAAGATTAAACTAGTTATAACACAGGCTTATTCCCAAATAATGGCTGAAATTAATGTGTTTCTAACTATTCAAATGGCCAAGTGATGTTTAAAGTCCCCCTCTAAATAAAATAAAATAAAAACAAAAATATAAAATCCCTTGCTACATAAAAGAGAAACTTGCCGGAACTCACTCAGTGTTAGTCCTTTCCTGAAAATGATGTCTCCATTCTTGCAGATTACCCAGCCCCCAATAAATCAATTGTAGTATACAGATACAAAGTCATAGTTTGGTAGTTGGCATATGCATTTAGATTCGGGATTCCTACTGCTTTGAAAAACATCTAGCAGTATCCATCAGTTGACATTTATAGGTATATCAGTTGGAGAACTGGGGGTATTTCCCTGTGATGTGAGCACAAGAATTGGGTCCAGCAAGCCATGAAGCTGAAGAAGAGAGCATGAACCAGAGAAGAGGGTCTTGTGTCAAAGAGATTCCTGCGAACTCAGAAACAGTGTAAAATGGTGTTTGCTAGGGGCTGGAGGGTCAGGGAAATGGGAAGATGTTAGTCAAAGAGTACCAACTTTCAGTGTAAGATGAATCAGTTCTGGGAATTTAATGCATAGCATGGTGACTCTCATTAACTATACTGTATTAGATCCTTGAAAATTGCTGAGAGAGTAGATCTGAAATGTTATCACCAAATACACAAAAAGAGGTAATCAGGTGAGGTGATGGAGGTGTCCATTAACCCTCATTGTGGTAATCATTCTGCAATATATATGCATATAAACAATGTTATATGCTAATTGCAGCAATGAAGTGGGGGAAAACTCAATTGATAAAGGGCAGCCATTGATAATGCCTAAAAGGACAGGGACACCATCAGATTTGAATTTTACTGCTCAGTGTCTGGGGACAGGGTAAGCATGTCCCCTGTCTGGAGACAGGATAAGTAGGGGGTTAGATAAAGGATGGACTATTTAGCAAGTCTAAGTGAAAGGGGATAAAAAGCTGAATTCAGGAAGTAATGACAGGAGTAGAGGAACACAGAGAGATTTTCAGGAGGCAGAATCCAGAAACACTTGATCACAGATTAAACGAATTTTAGGATGGGGGGATGGATAAATGCTTTGCGGGTCCATCCTCTGTACCCTATTATTATCAATGAAATCAGTTTGTGAAACACCTGGACTTGCAAGTGAACGCCTATGGGGAAGGGTAATATTTCTAATATTTAGCAACCACTGATTTAACAGCCCAGGCACTCATTCTGGTTTTTCACACTGAATCGGAGCCAAGAGTGCCTTCGCTTTGCCAGGGGCTGACCCCTTAATTGTTGGATGGGTGGGAAAGTCAGGGGATGCCAGAAGAAGAACTAGGGTTGTAGGGGTGGTGGTGGGCGAAGGATGAGAGCCTCAGGAACGTAACTGTTTACTAAACAAGCAAGAGGCCTCTCAGCATTTGAATAACTAGTAGGGCTAAATATTAGCTTTGGCTCTGATGAAGAGCGAAAATAGCAAGTTTTGAGAGAGATCTGCCCCATGTCTAAGGAAATCAAGAACCACCCAAATTCACAGGAATCCTCCTCTGTACAGCTCCGAGCCTCATCTACCAGTTCAAATTATGGTGAAAAAGAAAAAAAGTTGAGAGCTGAGAGACCTAAGCTGGGGTTCTGGCTCTGCCCTTTCATAATGTATGACCTCAGGCAAATATTTAACATTTCTGAACTTCATTATTTTCCTTTATAAAATGGAACTAACAGCATTTACCCTAGTACCTCCCAGGGGCGAAGTGTGGATCAAGTAACGTAATATACACAAAAGAGCTTTGTAAATTGTGAAGCTCTCTGTAAAAGTTGGTTATTGTTTCAATATTAATGCTGTAACCTGAGTTTCCCTAGGCGTCCTCTGGCTCTGGAAGGCTTAATGACATAGGAATGACATTAATTCAAGCTGCAAGAGGTAGTCCTTGTTCCCGTCAGCTCACTCAGGATCACAGCCCTTGCGACATTCTCCGGAGGACTCACCAGAGCTCTTACGCCACTCTGGCTCTCACCTCAGCTGAGCGACTCAGGCTGAGGACCATCTTGGAGGGCATAGCTGTTGCCTCTCCTGATTCATATAAATAACCTCCCAGGACAGGACCATCACATGCGACCACGTACATCAGCACTTGGGCCATGTCCTCTCAGCCACTGCCTTGTCCTACCAGGCACTGCAGGTGGAAACTGTAGCCACTTCCTGCTGGGAACGGCCCCTGAAGCCCACACAAGGAGAAAGGATCTCCCCTGGGTCCTGGGGTGGTAATTCTCAACCCCAGCTGTATGCTGACTTCTCCTGGGAAGATTTATTTTATTTTATTTATTGGACAGTGGCTTGTTTCTCCATTTCTTAGACCAGTTCCTTTTTACACACATTGTTTGTGTAAACTATGTTTCTCTTGCTTTCTTTTTTGTTTTAAGATTTTATTTATATATGAGAGAGAGAGAGAGCACGAATGGGGGGAGGAGCAGAGGGAGAGGAAGAAGCAGGGTCCCCGCTGTACAGGCAGTCCTGTGAGATGTGTGGCTCCTGATCCCAGGACCCTGAGATCGTGACCTGAGCCAAAGACACTTAACAGACTGAGCCACCCAGGTGCACCTTTCTCTTACTATCTTAACCATAAAGGAACAAGAAGTTGTTGGGTTTTTTTTCTTTATTAAAATACAGTCAACAAAGAATCTTACCTTAGTTTTGAATGTACCATGTAGTGATTCAACAGCTCTATGAATTTTTGCTATGCAATACCAAATATTGGTATTTTTAAATACCAATGCCTTGTCCCTTCCCTCATCAGACTCACTGAAGCCAATGGAGTTAGAACAGGCATCAGTATTTAAAACACACACACACACACACACACACACAAGTGACTGATTCAAGTGAGTTTTGAGGGCCACCCTGTGGGTCGGGGAGCACCGACCTCTCCCCTGCCATGTGTCATCTGTTCAGTCACAAAAGCTACACAGGGTGTGCCACCCCCCAAAACTGCCTCAGAGAGCTCTCCAGAACTGTAACAGAAAATGCTACATTAAATCTCCCTTAATTTTTCCAATCTGTGGTCATTACATTTATCCCTTTAAATATAAGAAAGTGTTATTTGGGACACCTGGGTGGCTCAGTCAGTTAAGTGCCTGTCTTCTGCTCAGGTCATGATCCCAGATTCCTGGGACTGAGTCCCACATTGGGCTCCTTGCTCAATGGGCAGCCTGCATCTCCATCTCCCTCTGTCTCTCCCCCCTGCTTGTGCTCTCTCTCTCTCTCTCTGACAAATAAATAAACAAAATCTTTTTAAAAATGCTGCTTTATGTTTATCTCATACTTTCACCTGATCTTACATGTATATTCCATAATGTTCATAAATAAATAATTGTGTATCAATCTTGTGATTCAAAATATTTTATTAATTGGGGTGTGGGAATCAAAATTTTGTAGAAGACCATGATCTTTCTGGTATTAATGACTCTCCATAGTTTCTTAATGTAAAATTGAGTTAATTTTTTCTGATCTAAAAAAAATCTACAACTCATTTATTAAATAGTCTCATATAGAGACTTTTGAAATTCACAAAGGAGTTGAAGTTCCTAAATGCTAAAAGTGCTAGTGAAAGCCACAAGCTTAGAAGGGATTTTATTTGGTTGGTTGGTTTTGTTTTTGTTTTGCTTTTTGGTCAAACTGGTCTCCTGATTCCAGGACCAAGGTTTTTTAACAAATATTTAAATATACAATACTTAAATATGAAATATTAATACACTTATATAGAAAAAAATTTAAAAATTCACCAGTGAAATAAAGATAATAATTTTAAAACTGCAGAGAGAGACTTTCTCAGATGTTTTCCAATCTGGTAGTAAAATGCCAGTGTGTGTTTTGCTAAGTGGAAGGGCCTCAACCACAAGACTTTTTTCCTTTCAGGATAAATTTGTAAACAACTCGCTCCTTAATTAAGCAACATCAAAATACTCAGCTAAATGACTCATCTCGACTATATTGCAGAGGGATTAAAAAAAGTCTATAATTACTAATACCAGCTCCTAGCAAGTAGTTCTACACATGCACATTCCTTTTTCATTCTCCACGGTGAATTGTTTACCCCACCATACAAAATAAGTTATTAAAGCAAAACTGTTACAGATAGCCTGAATGGTCATATTATAAAAACTTTGAATTTTATTGGAAGGTGGAAAAAACATTTCCTGTGATTCTCTAATCAAAACTCCCTTGGGCCCAATCACAGGGCCTTTCAAAGGCAACTCTGACCATTGAGAGGGAAACTTTGCCCACAGAAGAACCTCAGTTCCACTTTGTTTAGGAAGTGATGACTGAAGTTTAATTCATTGGATCACATGGCCCGGAAATGCTGTGCCAGCTTGGATCTTACTTTGAGTTTCCTTAATAAACTCAATGTATTTTAGGTCAAAGATGCAGAGACCTGTTGGTAACTCTTTGGCAACAATCAGCAAACTATATTAAGCTTTCATTTAGGCACTTCATGTATAAGCTACAGAGTCATGTCATGGATAACCTATAATTCCCGCTGTTTTCCTTTAGTCTGTTTTTCTTTTCTTTTCTTTTCTTTTTTAAGATTTTATTTATTTATTTGACAGACTGAGATCACAAGTAGGCAGAGAGGCAGGCAGAGAGAGAGGAGGAAGCAGGCTCCCTGCTGAGCAGAGAGCCCCGATGCGGAGCTCGATCGAAGGACTCTGGGATCATGACCTGAGCCGAAGGCAGAGGCTTAACCCACTGGGTCACCCCGGCACCCTTTTAGTCTGTTTTTCTAGAGAATACATTTCTTCCATTAAAATCTATGTCACGGAGATTTTTTTTTCTTTTTTTGGTAAAACATGCTCATTAATTTTCTTTTATCTAAATATCTACTCAAAGAAAGTTGGTTGTCTAAACTCTTCAAGCATCTCCTCATATTCGAATGTCGAGTTCCTTTCTAGATTTAGCTAATGGGTCAAGAATGTAAACTTGATTTTGGTTGCTAAAAATTTTTCATTGTAGGTCTTTCCAATCTCATAATTTCACTCTAAACTAACTTTTTTCTTCTCATCCTATTTTCCCTGCTCATTTTTGAAGCTGGATTTTTTTTATACACTCTTCCTGTTCCTGCATTATGCATAGAGGTATTTTATCTCACATTGTAGTCACCATGGCCAACAAAGCCACTCCAAATCTCTCTTATTTCTATATTCCCTTTTGATGAGAAATTATAATAAACAAAAAGCATCAAAGATTGTGCTTTCCTTAGGCAGGGAATTCAGACTAAAATAATCTATTACTTAATGAAAAAGATAGAATTTTTTAAAATTTATTGTTGTTTACATAAATTCTGTTCCAGTCTCTCCCATTTTTATGTAGATGGGACTTATTCAAGGGCTAGTCTTATGAAAACCAGAAGTTTCTAAATCCATAAATAAATAAGACTAAATTGTTTTTAACATCAGTCTAAAAAATATTAACTTTCTTAACAGAATCTCTTTCCCACATTTCTTAACATTTAAGCAACAGCAGTTAGAGAAGTAAGTCTACTGGAAAGCAGGGGTAGGCATGGACGCAAAACAGAAATTGCAAACACAGAATGGTGTCCAATATTTTAAAAACCTGCAATAGTTAGTGACTACAGCAAAGATGCCAAGAATGAGCTAAGGTAAAAGAAGGAAAGATGAAGGAAGAAAAAGCATCTTGCAACAGTTAAGTCCAAGGAGTAGAAGGAAAAGGAAATAGGCAGGCTTTACAAACAGCATCCCATTATTCTTTGGGCTAGTTTTATGTAGAGAAAAGTACTTTAAGGTACAATTTTATATTTTCACCGACCTTTCTTCACATCAAGAACACATGTACACATGATACAACAATGTATAACCTTGAGACTCATGAAAGTAGTGTATATATAAAAGAAAAGTTCTACGAAGAGGAAAATTACTGAAATACACATCAGGCAATTATAGACGCTATGTTGGACACCATTTATTAAAAAGCCAGCTAAGAGGTGCCTGGGTGGCTCAGTCTGTTAGTTAAGTGTCTGCCTTCAGCTCAGGTCATGATCCCAGGGTCCTGGGATCAAGCTCCTTATTGCTTCTCTTTCTGCCCCCACCCCACCCCCCCGCTCGTTCTTTCTCTCTCTCTCTCTCTCAAATAAATAAACAAAATCTTAAAAAAAAAAACAAAAAAAAAAGCCAGCTAAATTATATCCAACAGTGCGGTTCTAAAACTGGCATTGGTTATAGGAGGTATAGATTATTTGAATTAGTAAAAGTAAGATATTACCATTGATGAGAATGTGGCAAATATAACATAAAGGGGATGATATTTTACCCACTGTTTCACCAGATGAATGAATAATAACAACAATTTAGAAAACACAAAATTAGGGCTGATTGAGGAAACAACAACAACAACAAAAAACCTGAAGAGAAATCTATAGTAATCTATAAATATTATAAGGATTTGGGCAAGAAATTACTTTTAACCATTGTTATAAAGAATTTGATACTTTACAGTGGATTTAGCTTCAAGCAGGAGAGAAAAAAATCACTGTTGTTGAGCATCTATCACATTCTGCCCTCTCAATTCAATGTCATAAGAACTTTGCAAATTAAGGGTTGTTAACCTCTATTAATCTGTTGGAGAAAACAGGGCTTCAATGGGCTAACAACTTGTCCAAGATTTTACATAATTGGAAACAAGCAAGATATTCTAATTCAAGTCTGTCTGGCTCACAGGTCACTTTTGGAGTTTCCAACTGTATTTGATAAAGCCCTGTAGATCCTTAAGTGTGCCAAAGGGCAAGAGGGAGGGGTCTAGGGAATTTGGGTCTTAGATCACTGCTTCCTCTTTAAACAAAATAGTTCCACTGTTGCTTGTTTTGTACTGGATATCTGTGTGAGATTTCAGTAAAAACAAACAGGCAAACAAAAACTCTCCTGAGAAAGCTTCAAAGACACTCTTACCACACAATGGTGCCTAGAGCTCAGCTTTCAAAAGTTCTGGACTGGAGAAAAAAAAAAAAAAAAAAACTGTGGGAGACAAAAATGTCCAATTTAACTATTTCTCTAGAGGTGTTAAAGTGGAAAACAGACAATTATATTTTGAGAACAGAGTATGCCCCTTTTCTTCCTTGATGTACAAGAATATAAGACATTTTCCCTTAGGTACTTTCTAGAATGAGGATGACAAATTTAGAGCACCCAAACCCTTGGCCATCATGACCATTCAGTCACCACTGAGTCAAACCGGAGTCTTAGAATGTTTTCCTACAAAACACTCCTGGCAGTTCAATGAGTAAATCAGAGTTATGTGAACTATTTAATTTTATTTCTATACCACCCTTTTCCATAAAATAACAATAAGGAGACAACTGAGTGGTAAAGTCCGTTAAGCATCCAGCTTTTGGTTTTAGCTCAGGTAGTGCCCTCAGGGTCCTGGAATTAAGTCCTGAGTCAGTTTCCACACTCAGCATGGAGCCTGCTTGGTATTCTCTCTAGGGCTCCCTTTGCCCCTCCCCCACCCCCCAGCTCGCTCACATGCTCGCTCTCTCTCTCTCTCTCTCTCTCTCAAACAAATTATCTTTAAAAAGAAAAAAGACTGGTTTTCTATAGATGCAACAGATTAAAAAAATTTTAAAGGCTATAAAAGAAAAAATAATACATCCTAAAGAAATTTACTTTTCCCCAGAAACAGTGTTGTTGTTTTTTTCCCCAAAAGAGACTTCAACCTGAATTTTCAAAATAAAACATCTCAGTTGTCCCACTGTGGCATGAAATTGCAGATTGTGTACTGTTTTCTCCTTCATTCACTACCTGTGACCCAAGACCTACCCTTCCCTTCTGCTCATGTGCTTTCAGTGGTCTCTGTTGGGCCACTTAGCTCCAGCTAAACAGAAAGAATAGAAGAAAGAAGCTTTCTTTAACCTTCTTGTCAACTTGCAGATGTATAACCCCTCTAGAATCACAAAACCTGCAGGTTAGCTCTCTCAAATCTCATCAGTGCGATCAGAACAGTCTCATGGTGACTACCAGTTCTAAGAGCAAGTTTTTCTTAATCAGGGTATGACTTATGCTGGAAGAAAAAATGTTGGAGAAAGCACGTGCTGTGTCCTCCTCCCCATTTTACTTACTCTTTCTCCAGGGTAAGGACATGGCAGGCGGTAAGATCAAGCAAACAGTGATAGAAATGTAAAGAATGAGGGAAAGAGCAAAGTATTTATTAAATTTGAGGATCAGTAAAGGTGGCAAATACTACTCCCTCTTCTCCTTTTGCAAGAAGATATAAAACAGATTGGAGTACTAGAAATTTCGTTAGATGAGAAGAAAGAATTTTAAAAGATAAAAAGAAATTTGGTAGAGGTTGAGGGCAGACTCTTCCCCCCCCCCCCATTCTATCTTTTGGGAGTGGAGTTTTGTGTAATGGGAATTTACCCAAGATGTTTTCAAGCTTTCAGGAGATTTATGGATCATGGAAATGGGTAGAAATAGAAGTAGGAGGGTTGTGTGTGCCTTCAAAAAATCTATGGAAGGCCAAGATGAAAACTCTAGATATTCACAAGAGAGACAGAACTTCTGCTTTTCTTCTTGCTTGTCCAACATAGTTAATCATTAGAAGAAATGGTAGAGATTCTAGGGGAACCACATTTCAGAAATGGAGAGGTATATCGGGCAGGAAAAGCCACATTCTGCTGCAAAAACAAAATCATTTTGGTTAATAACACTATGGTTTTTCCTTTTTGTTCAATCTACATGTCTACCTACTCTACTCACAGTATTCACTCATACAGCACCAGCATATCACACGGACGGAGCACTCTACCATCTCAAATGTGCCAGAGCGAGAGAGAACACTAGAAGTTCTCATGTTGGCAATTCAGTGATTTTCCTGTAAGTAACATACATTCCTTCTGCATAAAAGTTATCAACCAAAATTAACCACAAAGCCCCACTGAGCCACAATGGGAAGTAATAGCCCCATGTACCTAGAACAGGAGATAATAGGAAGCTTTAGGAGAACAGTACTAATAACTACCTCAAGAGGACATCCTCAGGTCTCTCAAAACTCTAAGCAAGTCCAGTAGAGTTACATTGTAGGCCAGAAGAAGAAAACTCATTGAGTTGTTTCTACTTGTATGTGGGGAGTTAAAACACAAGTAACATACAATTAAAAACAAAATAAAACAAAACAAAAAAACCTCTATACTGCCTCATTCCCCATTTCTGATACATTCATAATAAATCTTATAAATACTTGAAGCATGTAAATATATATGTGTGTGTGTTTGTAGCAAAGATATAATAAACTCATTAAATGGACTGGTTTGGGGAAATGCACATTGATTTACTCAAAGACATATATTATCAAATATCTCAAATTCATTCAATATTATTATTTTAAAAATAAATACAAGAACTAGTTAGAGCAATGACATATCATTGGGAATAGACTTTCAAGGAGATTCCTCCAATAGAAAAAAAAAAAAAATGTGGTAAGGGCTAAGTTCATGTATGAAAAAAATGAATAAGTTACAATTTACTCTTTCAAAAAGTCACAAGATGTCAACTGTATAATAACAGTTGGTCAAAGGAAAACACTAATACTGTCTTTATTCATCTGAATGAATGTCAGTACTAACTTTCCAAGTCCTTAAGAGGATGGTATTACTGTCATTACTCCAAAAAAACTCAAGGGTAAATACTTCATACAAATGCCAAATAATCAGAATTAGCTTCAGAATGTGATACATCCCAAACATCTAGCATATCATAGTCAGGGACTTCTAGACCCATGGAGGTCTGTACTACGGAATTATTGGTTTCATGGCATTCCAGCTTTTCCTTGGACCAAGAAAGGATTCAGATGGTGGCATGAAGTTTTACAATAAATCTGTATTTGGATTATACTTCCAGGAGATAAAAACTAACTTTCATTTGAAAAGGAATGGGAGCTTTGTTAATACATCTAAGGTCATAAAAGACACATTGACTATAGTTATTTATTTTTGCTTTATTTATTTTCTTTTAAGATTTTATTTATTAATTATTTGACAGAGAGAGAGAGCACACACACACACACAAGCAGGGGGGAGCAGCAGGCAGAGGGAGAGGAAGAAGCAGGCTCCCCACTGAGCAGGAAACCCGATAAACGACTCGATCCCAGGAGCCTAGGATCATGACCTGAGCTGAAGGTAGATGCCCAACTGACTGAGCCATCCAGGCATCCCATGTTTTAATTATTATTTGTCTAGTGTGAGAAAAATAAATTAGGTAACCTGGGGTATCATTTAGGGTTGTTAGGCTGCAAGTAATAGGAAACAACTCCAAGTAAGAAACACAGAAAAAGAATGTATTAAAAGGATCACAGTAGCTTAAACAAAACAAAGAAAAGCATGCACTAGGCTTGAAAAATAATAGGAATTAGGCATATAGGAGTCAATCAGCCACCACAGGATGAGGAGGATGAGGGAACTACAATGAATTTTTTTAAGATTATTTATTTACTTATTTGAGAGAGAGAGCATGAGGGGTTGGGGATTGGCAGAAGGAAGGGTGGAGGGAGGGGGAGAAGCCGACTGCCCACGAGCAGGGAGCCGACAAGGGGCTCGACCCCAGGACCCTGGGACCATGACCTGAGCCAAAGGCAGACACTTAACTGATTGAGCCACCTGGTACCCCGAAGCTCCAACCAGTTTTAAGGATTTTGCATCATTCTGCTTAAAAGTCAGAATTCTGGAAGTGCTAGTGATTCGCCTAGTTTAAGTCACATTCCTACACCTTAGTTAGAGAGGGTCAAGACCTCCTGACTGATCATTCTGTTAGTCTTGAACACTGGGGGAGAAGGTAATTTTCTGAAAAGAATTTGAGTTGTTTTTACCAAATCAAGATAAAATAGCACAATGAATGTCTAATAAAATTAATATCTACTATACCAGGATATGTTCTAAAGAGCTACAGAGTTAATAAAATACTTTTTAGGACTACCCACCAAGGTCCACAAAGTGGAAAGTGTTGAAATTTGAGTTCCAATCTCACCAGATTTTCTCTCAATGTAAGTGCATGCATGTAGGTAATTATACATGGGTATATGTATATTTGCTGCAAGATTTGTCCAAGATTTGGATATGTCCAAGATTTGTTGCCACAAAAAATGTAAAAACCTAACAGGAAACAATTAGCTGTCTGCTATAAAATCCTCCAGAATACAGGTGGTAGATAACAGGAGTTGAATTATTTGAATTTAGCTTTCAGGTACAGAAGCATGAAAAGGTAAGACACATTCCAGAACAGCAAATGGTGTTACAATACTGAAAACATGTTGTGTATGGGAGAGATGGGAAATCAGATTTGTTGCAGGGAGACCAGATGATGAAGGACTTATATGCCAGGAGTTTGGATTCGTACCATGTAGGCAATGAGACACCAGTGAAGTTTATTTAAGTATGACATGATATGGTCATATTTGTGTTTGAATGTTTATTTGTCTAACCACCGGTGGAAATATGTGGGACAGATTAAAGGAACAAACCACAGGAAGTAGGAGGCCTGATTAGGCAAACAAAGTTATAGGCACCTGACCTAAGACAATGGCAATGGAGCTAGAAAGATAGGAATTGCATTAATTAGCTTTTTCTATATGACTAACTACCTCTTAAAACTTAGAGACTTAAAGCCACAATAATTGAGTTAGCTCAGTGTTTCTCAGCTGTGGGGGGTGTTTGTACCTTCCCCCTCCACCACCACCACCATCAGGGGACATTTGGCAGTGTCTGGAGATAGTTTTGGTTATCACAGTTAGACACAGTGCTACTGTCATGGGTGAGTAGAGGCCAGGGCTACTGTTAACCATGCATCATAAGACAACCCCAAAAAAAGCCTCCAGTCTCAAATGTCGGTGATGTTGAGATTGAGAAATTAGCTTATGATTCCAAAGGTCATCAGTTTGGTCTGAGCTTAGCTGGGATTCTGCCAACTGGGACCAGACTCCAATCTCGGCAGGCTAATTCACGCCTGTGTGGTCAGCGAGCTGGCAGCTGAGAACTGGCTGATCTAAGGTGACTCTGGTGACCTCCTCTCTGACCCCTGTCATTTCTCATCCTCCAGCAGGTTGGCCAAGAATTATGCATGTGGCAAAGGCAGGGTTCCAAGAAACCGAGAAGAACTATGCAAGCCCTCTTGAGACCCCGTCTCAGAATGCACACACTCTCGGCCTCATTCTATGAGCTGAAGCAAGTCACAGGTCGGGCCCAATGCAAGGGCTAGAGAAATAAACTGCACCTCCTGGTATGAGGGCTATAAAAGAACTGTGATTGTTTGCACTTTCTAGCCCAGAAACAGACTCTTGGAATAATTAGGAGGTGGAATCAAAACAGTTGGTGGTTGCTGGGGAAGAGAGAGGTGCTGACATTAAAACTACATTGACCAAAGACCCTTGGATAATTGAATCCTGTTTTGACTACCTACCTCCCTCTATAATTCCCAGAAGAAAATAGAGCAAACAACGCAAAATAAAAATGACCCCTTAGTTTCTATCTGGGGATGTTGACCCAAAAGCCTAGTAGAAAGGTTTGATGAGCTGTGCCCTCCTCAGAGGAGTTCCTTTTACCAACCAAGTTCAATCCTAAAAATCTACCATAAAAGCAGGGCAAAAGACCATCTACCTTTGGTCCATTCAAAAATGTAAGGTTTTCTCCAGTGTAAAGAAAGTCACATGTAAAGAGAGGGAAGGAGGCAGAGGAAGGAAAGAGAAGATAGGAGGTATGGAAGTGGGAGAGAGGAGACAGGACAGGAGATATATGGCCAGAAGGTGGCTCTCTGGGAATCCTCACTGGTGTCTTGAGAGGAAGAACACATCCTACAAAGACCTCACCCATGTCCCCCATCCTCACTGGGGCGGGGTCAAACGTGGTGCTCCTGGACCTGATCAGTCTCTAGCAGTGTTTCTTCCCCAAGAGAGAAACTGCTCTTCAGCTGCATCCACTCTTTTGGAGAAAACTGGGGGAAGGACACTATTCAGCTTCAGCTTCTACCCTGTAACTGGTTGTAAACCATTAGAAATAAGACAACGACAAAGGAAAAACTTAAGATGACTCCTGAGCTCCAGACGGGACATCTGGGAATGCTGATTTTAATCTGGATGGGAACAGATATTGAGAAGCCTTTGGCATAGCTGGGAGTGGATGGTGCAGGTATGAAGAAATTACCCTTGGGGAGTGTACAAATTGGGAAAGAAGCAAGTCAAGAGCAGAGCCTTGGAAAATACCAGCATTGAAGCAGCAAACGGAAGAAGAAAGGCTCATAGAGTGGGCTCAGAGGACTGGCCAGAGATGGAGGCGAAAATCAGCAAGGGTCAGGGAATTATAAACAAAGAAAAGCAGAAAGTTCCAAAAATTTGGCTATGGCCTATACAGTCGAATGCAGTAAGGATAAAAGTAAGATGAAAGGCCAAAATGAACATTGACTTTGGCAATGATCATGGATGACTCAGTAGTTTAGGAGTAAATGAAAATTGAGATTAGGATTATAAGTAATGACTATTACTTTATTCAACAAAGATCCAGGAAGAACAGTGATATAAGAACAATGTGATTATGAGAATTTTTATTATTTAATTTATTATTTAATTATTATTATTTAAAGAGATTTGTGTGTATTTACATGCTGGGGGCGGGAATTCACTAGAGTGGCAGGATATAAAGAAAAGAAGCGTGATGGGATGATCTCTCAAAGGACGGGGCATGAACGAAATGCAGAATAGCCTGCTGAAGGTCTCTTGTAAAGGAAGAGGGAAGCAGAGCCTCGAAAGTGAAAGAAGTCAGGAGTCAGAGGTTTTCAGAGGTTTTCAGCCTCTGTCAAGCAGGGAATAGCCATCACTTACCTATTCTAAATGTGTTGAAGAAGGGAAAGGGCTGGTGTTGATCAGAGAGCTGGAGGACAGTGATGAATACAATATTAGACTTTAAACACGCAATTTCCAATTTTATAAAGATTGAGAGGAACTCAGAGTGAAAAAAATAGTAGTGACTAAAAAGCCTACAAAAGAAGTAAAGTTATTGGAATGGAAGATGATCTAGCCATGTTTATCTTCTACTTTAACAAGTAGGGAAACAACCAAGAGCAGCACCGAAATGAATTTATTCTATGTTTATTGACTGACAATGCCAGGTCCTCCAAAGAATAAAGGACACTTCATCGTAGCCATTGAAGAGCTCACAATGTGGCAAGAGAGAGAACCAAACAAACCCTTGTAACTGTGAGAGAGAGAGAGAGGGAAAGAGAAAGAGAGGTATGCATTGATCCAGCCCCACTCATCCCTGCTCAGGGCGGACTCTACTTCTCCCTCTCCCTCCACCTGCTTCTCCCCCTGCTTGTGCTCACTCTCTTTCTCTCTCTGTCAAATGAGAGGCTGGGTGGAGGTCAGAAAGGGACATCTGAGAACTGGAACAAATGTGCAGAAGTGGAAAAGTCTCCGGAAGAAGCAAGTCAAACAGACACACCAGGAAATCTCATTCCTCGACCAGTTACTTCAACAATCCTTTTTTTCCCTTTAAAGCTCCCCAACTCCCCGCATACATTTAAAAAGGGGTGTAAGGAAATTAGGACTTGCCTGTCCTCAACTATTCTCATAAATAAGACACTTGCCAGTATTATCCCTCAGCCCCAAGTTCTTGCTAAGTAACCTGAGGACGACATTTCCAGAGAAGTCCTAGATTAATCATTGCTTTGCGTTTCACACTTTCTATAGGTATTTGCATTCTGATCTCATACTTCCAGGCACAAAGTCCTTCTAACAGAGACATTCTGGCCCCTGCAGAGAGAAAAAGGAGTAGGGAATGGAAAGGAGTGTCTCTTAGCATCTTTCTTCAGATCATATGTCACATCATTTACTCTACTTACTCCACTTACTCATGCAGGCCCTGAATAACTGAAAAGGTTGCATTGTGTCTTGAATTTTAAGTAATATATAATCCACTCACTGCATTAATTCAGGCTCCATCTTAAACAAATTGAACAATTTCAGCCACGAAGCCAGGTTAACTGGAAAAGGCTCCATCCTCCACGAAGGCAACCTCTGGGGAATATCGTGCATTTGGAAATTTAAAAGTAATTCAAATGTGTACAGAAAGGATAGAATGAGAAAGTTGGTTCCTAAAAAAACTGGTTTAAAAAAATGCTACCTGAGTTGAATTTAAAGTATTATATTTCTAATCTTTCTATTGAAAGATAAAGCATGAGAGAAAATATTACATGCTTTCCTAACCTTCACTTATGCATAAGAATGTAACTTATTTTTTAAAGAACACAAACACTACGGCAATTCACGAAAATGCCAAGTTTTGAAATCTTCTTAAAAATAAAGTTTTTGAGGGTCTGCCTAGGGATGCAAGGAAGCGTAGACAAATGCATTTTTGAGTAATTATAAAACTTATTTCACAATGTCCTCACCTGTGTGTGCGAGAGCTAGGAGCAGACAACACTAGCTTTGTCGGTGGGTCCACAGACTCAAGCGGGTTTATCAAATCCAGAATCACATTGTTCTCAGAATGTGAAAGAGACCTTTGAATGTATCAGATGGCTTAGGGTGACACTAAATGAGCTCCATTTCATGTCATTTTTATCCATAAAGCCCCAGATGTCCTGAGAACCTAAGAAAGAGGAAGAGTTCAATCCTGGGGCAGTAGTGGTCCTCAAACCCACGGACACACTTGGATCATTTGTTGTCTTAAAATATCAGAATTGCTTGCTTGCTTGTGCGTTCTCTCTCTCTCTCTTTCTCTCTCTCTCTCACACACACACACATACACACACTTCCACAAGAATATTTCTGATACTTAACTCTATATTGTATTAAATCCCTTTTTAAGTGTTAATATCTTTACATCATTTGCAGCCTCAAAGTAGGTAACATTTTTAGAGAACCCACAGCCCTTACCAGGAAGGACTGACCAAGAGGAATAAATTCACTATTTTTCCTTATCCCTAAATATCTCTATTAAAAAGAAGAAACGCACAACACACACACATAACTATATTTTTTAAAGATAGATAATCTTGATAAGGAAAAAGCTTTTTTGGCATAGATCTCAATTTCCTTGACAAAAGGGTATAATGATGTGAAAATGACATTCATGCAGACTTTACTAAGTTGGAATTTGTGATCACTCAGAAAAGGACTGAGCCAAAGTATATCTAATTATGTAAAATCATCAGAAAGTTGTATCTTTAGGCATGTAAGTTGTTTTTTGGACCTTTTCACTAACGGGAATGCATAGAAGTACAAGCAGCCTTTCGGCAATGTGGCCCCAGCCAGCAGCTCCCTCTCCCACCAGCTCCCTTCCCGCTCGTTGCCTCCGTCTCTTCAGGCAGGAGTCTCAGAAGCATCCTAGAACCAACCACTGCGGGCTCCTACTCTGCAAGGCTTTGCAAAAGCCATCTCCTCTGCGGAAACTGCCCTGAGAGGGCCTCGTGATCTGCCACGGGCCCCATCCTTCCCAGACTCTCTGTGCTGTCTTAGCTCTTCCCACTGCCAGCCAGTGTCCTGACTCTCACACTCCCTGGACTTCGCTCTCTGGAAGGTAGAGGGTTTCTTCTGACTTCGGACCTTTCTACCACTGATTCTTTCCACCTGGAATTTTTCCCTCCAGGCCATCACACCACCTGATCTTTCAGGTCTCATTGCTGTTACCAACTGGTGAGCAACACCTTCTCTGACCACCCTGTTCCATTACCTTGTTTTAATGTTTTTTAGTTCCTTTGTTGTGGGTTGTTTGTTTGTTTGTTTGACCTTTTTTTTTAATTTTTTATTTTTTATAAACATATATTTTAATCCCCAGGGGTACAGGTCTGTGAATCGCCAGGTTTACACACTTCACAGCACTCACCAAATCACATACCCTCCCCAATGTCCATAACCCCACCCCCCTTCTCCCAACCCCCCTCCCCCCAGCAACCCTCAGTTTGTTTTGTGAGATTAAGAGTCACTTATGGTTTGTCTCCCTCCCAATCCCATCTTGTTTCATTTATTCTTCTCCTACCCACTTAAGCCCCCATGTTGCATCACCATTTCCTCATATCAGGGAGATCATATGATAGTTGTCTTTCTCCGCTTGACTTATTTTGCTAAGCATGATACGCTCTAGTTCCATCCATGTTGTCGCAAATGGCAACATTTCATTTCTTTTGATGGCTGCATAGTATTCCATTGTGTATATATACCACATCTTCTTTTTTTTTTTTTTAAAGATTTTTTTATTTATTTGTCAGAGAGAGAGAGAGCATGAACACAGGCAGACAGAATGGCAGGCAGAGGCAGAGGGAGAAGCAGGCTCCCTGCTGAGCAAGGAGCCTGATGTGGGACTCGATCCCAGGACACTGGGATCATGACCTGAGCCGAAGGCAGCCGCTTAACCAACTGAGCCACCCAGGCGTCCCTATACCACATCTTCTTGATCCATTCATCTGTTGATGGACATCTAGGTTCTTTCCATAGTTTGACTATTGTGGACATTGCTGCTATAAACATTCGGGTGCACGTGCCCCTTTGGATCACTACGTTTGTATCTTTAGGGTAAATACCCAGTAGTGCAATTGCTGGGTCATAGGGCAGTTCTATTTTCAACATTTTGAGGAATCTCCATGCTGTTTTCCAGAGTTGTTTTTTTTTTTTTTTTTTTACCTTTTTTTAAAATACCCAATGTGATGTCATTTGTCCACTTTTTTTTTTTAAGATTTTATTTATTTATTTGACAGAGAGAGAGATCACAAGTAGGCAGGGAGACAGGCAGGGAGAGGGGAAAGCAGGCTCCTTGCTGAGCAGAGAGCCCGATGTGGGCCTCGGTCCCAGGACCCTAAGATCATGACCTGAGCCAAAGGCAGAAGCTTAACCCACTGAGACACCCAGGCGCCCTTTGTCCACTTTTTTTATTGTCTGTCTCCTTCCTCTCTCTCCCCCCAGTCATTACCATGAAAATGTAAGCTCCTTGGTGGTTGGAACAGTGGCTGGAGCCTGAGAGAAATTCAGTAATATTCTTGGAATGAATGAATGAAAAATGAATGCCTACCTCGCCCACAGACAGTGAGTTCCTTCAGGGGAAAGGTCATGCCTCATGGGTTTTTGTATCCATTGTATCTAACATTGTGGGTACAGAATAGCACAAATGCTCACTGAATAAATGATCCACTAAGGAATGAGTAAATAATGAATTATTATGTTTTTATTATATACATTGGAAAATATTAAGCTTGGACATATTAATATCTGCTTACAGTTTACCTACACAGTTTAATTACAGAATTTTACAAAAGATTACAAAGACAGGGGACCTGCAAGAACTAGGATTTGGGGAATGGCTGTGAATTTTTTAAGTCTTACTGGTCTGTTTTAAGTCCTAAGAGGTTAAGTGATTTACTGATGATACTTGAAAGTAACAAAAAATTTTTAAAAACAAAATCTGTATCCTATTCCTTGTAACGCTATGGGCTAACCTTTCTGAACTCACAAAAATTGCAGATCTTACATGCATGGGGCTCAGAAAGCTTCCCCGGCCTTGGATTCTGAGGCTAGAGGCCTCAAGGAGAGTGGAGCTATCAGCCCAGAGATGGGATCCAGGACAATGCGGCAGGCAGAATCCATCAGGACAGAAAGATGTCAACCCCAGGGACAGGGAGCTCCCTAGTTGTGTACTATATTTTCCAATCCAAAGTTTGGAAACCAAAGGAGATGTGGGTATAAAAGATAGAATGCTTGAATCTAAAACCAGCTCAGAGAATCCAGAACTAATAGTTGCAATGTTAATAGTGGTACAAGTCCGTTCTCAGAGTTTTCCCTATTTGGGTGAAATGTTTCCCAAAATGTCTCATCTCCCCCAGCCCTGAGTCGATGCTCATCAAACTTCCCGTTCGGTTTCTGAGATGGGTTAATACCTGTCAGAGAGTCCTCAGATTTTGGATGTAAGTGTTCTTTCATGTAGCAAATGTTATCTTAGAGATGGATGGGTTACAAACATATCTCTTGTGAGTTTTATTAGTGACGAATCAATCTCAGAGGAGGAAAAGCCTCTTAAAGTTCTTATCAACGCTAAGATTCTGTGGTTCTGTGATTCAGTTCCCAACAATATAACCAGTATGTGAAGTATAGGATGGAGGATGGGTCAGGGAATCCGACGATTAAAGTCTAAAGTCCTTCCTGGAGGCTTTGCTTTGAGACTTGGAAACTGAGAGACCTCTACTTTCTTCATTCAAAGCCCTGAGCTGGAGGCATTAGGTCTCTGGGTAATTGTCCCACCCTGGAACACCAGCTTCCAACAGGGCCATGCACATTCCTAGAAAACAGTCACCAGCACCAAACCTTCAAGGAATCTCCCTCCTTCCCTTTCACAGCCTTTAAATCCATCTCCACCATCCTACCTTTCCTGAGCAGAGAGAGGAGGTAGCGCACTTGCCCTGGGCTTTGTGTCTTCGGAAAATTAGTTATCTCTTCTAAACCTTAGTGTCTGGCCACAGTCTCTTTGGTAGCACAAATGTTCCATGACCAGTTTCTATGTGTTGGCATGTAGTTGCAAACCCTATGAAAGTAGGCCTCGGCAACGTGGGGAAGTGTCAAGAATGGGTCAAACTGGGTATGCTTCCTGGATGAGAGGATCATGGCCAAGTTAAAGTAAAAGGCCTGGCAATCAGTTTCCAAACATTGTTTAACATTGGACAGAGAAACTGAGGGAAGTCCAAACGTTCCCTTAATAACTTTTATCTTTTAATCAGGAACTCCCAAACTGTCAAACAATTAGAATGAGCTACACATTGTCTAGAAATTTGATTTCAAAGTGTGACCCACGAACCAGAAGCATCAGCATTATTTGGGAACTTGTCAAAATGCAGAATTTTGAGCCCCTGCTGTATCTGAATCTGCATTTTAAAAGGATCCCTAGGTGATTCAGATGTGACTTAAATTTTGTAAAAGGCTCATCAAGAATAGCACACCTCTTCATCTCAGGAGACAAACTGGGGGTTGCTGGAGGGGAAGGGGGTGGGGGGATGGGGTAGCTGGGTGATGGACGTTGAGAAGGATATGTTCTATGTTGAGCACCGTGAGTTGCATAAAACTGATGAACCACAGACCTGTACCCCTGAAGTAAATAATACATTATATGTCAATAAAAATTAAAACAAAGAAAATAAAAGAATAACACACCTCAAAGAGTGATCATTTGAAAACTTAGAAATGGAGAATGGTGGTCCCACTCTGCACTTACTGAGTGTAAAATTTGGAGAAGTGTGGCCCAGGAATCTGTGTTTGGACAAACCCTCCAGGTGATTTTGATATACTCTCAAGTCTGAGAATTTCTGCCTCTGGCCTTTTTCGATTGAAATTCAAGAAGACCTAGTTTTTTGACAAAAGCTAGTTTAATTCTAAAAAATTTTTAAGTGACTAAAAGGACCATCTATCTGTCTGAACATTTTTTAAAATATGTTGAAAGCCCACTGGTATTTTCCCAAGTTGTACCCTTATGATTTTATTTAAGCACTAGTCAGAATTGATGAATGTGTGTATTGAATACCATTTGCTAATTCATCTGGCATCTGGCAAAACCATATCACATTGATATGATGGATGATCCTGCTTCTTTGGAATGAGAAAACTTCCACATGGAGGCACAGTAATTATTCCTGAAGGAATGAGCATAATGTAAACTGTCACCATGGATAAGTTTTGTGGGCAAAGGATGCCCAAGGGAAAAGGCATCCTTTTAAGCCTCTATTCTCAGCAGTGGTGCTCTGTGGCTTTGCTCACGCCTGGCGCCATTGTCATAGCTGCTCAGACATTTCCTCCCTTTGTGGCTCTGGATTTCATTTCTCAGGTGGTGGAATATATCAAACTCCTTCTCTCTAATGTGTTTGAAAGACTTCCTACTTTGAAACTTTTTTTTTTCTTCAAAGGCAAGGTATCTGTTAATGTCCAGAAGCCAGAAGGAGCTCAACCAGTACACCAATGTCTTCCATAATGCAGGTTTGCCCAGATAAATATTTTTTAAGTATTTTATGAAGAATGTTAAAATATACATAGTTATTCTTGGGACGCCTGGGTGGCTCCGTGGGTTAAGCCTCTGCCTTCGGCTCGGGTCGTGATCTCAAGGTCTTGGGATCAAGACCCGCATCAGGCTCTCTGCTTTTTGGGGAGCCTCCTTCCCCCACCCTATCTCTGCCTGCCTCTCTGCCTGCTTGTGATCTCTCTCTCTCTCTGTTAAATAAATAAATAAAATCTTTAAAAATATATATATATACATAGTTATTCTTAAAATTAACCAACCTGGCAATTTCATTTCTAGAAATGAGTACTCAAATATAATGAACATATAACACATGTACAAGAAAATTCCCTGCAGCCTTGTTTGTTGCCAATAAGCAATATGTCCATTCCTAGGGAGGGCACAGATACCTGGGCTAACCAACCAGAGCAGGGTCCCTCAGGAAGGCTCTCTGCTGGTTGCCAGGCATTGACTCTTCAGTTTCCAGATTATGAGGAGACCAGTGTGCTAATCTACCTAAGCTACCATTAACAAAATACCACAAGACCAGGTGGCTAAAACAAAAGTTCCTTATTTTCCCACAGTTTTGGAAGCTTGGAAGATCAAGACCAAGGCATCAACACATTTGATTTCTTCTGGGGCTTCTCTCCTTGGCTTGTAGATGGCAAGTCTCCTCACTGTGTCCTCAGGTGGCCTTTCCTTTGTGCAAGCATGGAGAGAGAGAAAGAGCCCTGGTTGTCTCTTCCTCTTCTTAGAAAGACTTCAGTCAGATGGGATTAGGGTCCTATTCTAACCCCCTACATTTAACTTAATCACCCCTTCAAAGACCTTATCTCCAAATACAGTTAAATGTTCTGAGGTCCTGGGTAGGGGGGTTGGGACTTCAACATATAAATTTTGAGGAGGACACAAAGCAGACCATAACAACCAGCATGTCTCAGAGAGTAGCTGGGTCCCATGGGATTATTTATTGAACATTCAGAGTATTTTAATATTTTCAAAACCATACCAATGAGTAGTGGCTGACTATTAATCAGGGGCACAGACTCTGTAAGGATTTAATGTTTTTGTTTTTATTTTTTTAATTTTTCAAAGGTTTTATTTATTTGAGAGAGAGCACAAGAGGAAGTGGAGGGGGGGGTAGAGCGGGGGTGCTTAGCAGGGAGTCTGATGTGGGGCTCAATCCCAGGACCTCAGGACCATGACCCAAACCGAAAGCAGATGCTTAACCTACTGAGCCACCCAGGTGCCCTCTGTGAGCATTTTAAACACTGTTCTGACAAATACTATATGATTTCACTCATATGTGGAATTTTAAGAAACAAAAAAGATGAATATAGGGGAAGGGAAGGAAAAATAAAATAAGATGAAAATTGAAATAAAGACAAGCCATAAGATGCTGAACTCTAGGAAACAAACTGAGCGTTGCTGGAGGGGAGGTGGGTGAGGGGATGGGATAATCGGGTGATGGGCATTAAGAAGGGCACGGTGGGATTATGGACATTGGGGAGGGTATGTGATTTGGTGAGTGCTGTGAAGTGTGTAAACCTGGTGATTCACAGACCTGTACCCCTGGGGATAAAAATATATGTTTATAAAAAATAAAAAATTAAAAAAAAATGTACCTTTAAATGCAAAAATAATAAAAAAAAAAAAAAAAAGAAGGGCACGGGATGTAACGAGAAGTGCCTGTTATATGCAACTGATGAATTGCTAAATTCTACCTCTGAAAATTACTGAAAAAAAAATAATAAATGAACAATGTTGGAAAAAACAAAAAACAAAAACAAATATGTTCTGAAAAATCCTAAAGTTTTGGAGGAGCTGCTTCTGGAACCTTCAAGGTTGAATTTTGGGGCTAAGCAGGTGGGCACTGAGACCATTTCTGAAGTTGAGTCATTTTACAGCTGGCAGACAAAATGGTGTGCCATAGTTATAAGCATTAGGATTTAGCATCAGAGTTTGCATTTCTGTCTCCCACCTATAAAATAAGTATGATAATGGTACCCACCTTTAAGACTGTTGTAAGCAAGAAGATAATGATGATGATGATATTCCAGGCCAAAGCTCAGCAAACAAGATATTATTTTGCCTCTGTAAATGCTTAATTTTCAAGAAAAATGGACACACACACACTCATTTCTTTAAAACCACACTAACTCACCCCTAATGTAATTCTTGGCTCTAAAACTCTGTGACTCTAAATGATACTTGGCCACAATGATTAACAAAAGAAGGAATAGAACTTTTTAAGCATTTTATTTCTTTCAATGGAAAAATAAACTATACTTTCCTACTCTATAAGAATTCTATTTGATTTAATTTATCTTCATTAAGATAACACTTAGTACTGTGCTCACCAGGTAAATAGGGCAACTTCTGATGTTAGTGTACTTTTTGAGTCATTATCGTATGATTAAACCTACCAAGTATGTGTTACAAATAAGATGAAATTATATGCAATTATTCAAACAATGAAATATGTATTATCATGAACTGATATGGAATAATCTTGAAGACATCTTCTTCACTGACAAAAGCGAAGGACACAGAGACAAGTAAGTATGCTACTGTATATTAAAAAAAAGAAATACCTTTTTATATTGTTTACATTTTTACCATAGACATGCATTACCTTTTGAAAAAAATAATTAGAAAAAACAAAATAGATTTTCCCGTAATAAAATATAACAGGAAAGAACAGATGCCCAAGATTTCATTTTCAAATAGCAATCCCAATCAACAGCACCAGTAGCAGCTGCTGTTTATCTTTATTTGATAAGAGCAAAGCAGCAGATAAAAATGAAAAATAAACTATATGAGAAGGCACCCATGAAGATCAAATTCCAGGTGGCCCTCCACAGTTGCCGTTGCAGAAGAATTTCTCAGTGCTAAGAAATGCTGTGATTTAATGGAAAGAACAAAGTGTTTGGCATCAAATTGAGCTGAGTTCTAATTCTGGATCTCCTACTTTCTGGCCATGCAAATACAGTGACGACTTTCTGAACCCCATTATCTACAGCAGATGGGAAGCAAAATACCAGTAGCCCTTGCCACATGACATGGTTATGAAACTTAAAATGAAAGTGCAGGTGTCCCAGCACGTAGCAACCGATATGGGTAGAGTGTGCTCCCTTCTGGTCTCGTTTGCAAACTCCTCTTTAGCAGGTCTGTGAGGATACAGCCATTCATTCATGCATTTAACAATGATAAATGGACTGTGTTAAACATTGGGGCTATACCGCAAGGCAGAGCAGATACACGACCTGCCTTCCTAAAGCTTAGACTCCAGCAGAGAAACAGATGACAGATCAAACATCTGTCATGATAAATCACTCTCAGGGCTATATAGCAGAAGTAGTGTAGGACCCATAGTAATGTCTATTGGGGATGTAGAGTCACAGAGGACACCAAGGAAGGCTTCCGGAAGAAGTCCTGTTAAAGATCAGGCCTGACATAAGAGTAGGAGTCTGTGAAGTGACTCCTGAGGGGAATATCCATGGCTGCCCAGTGGTTCAGCTGGCTCTAGAAGGTAGTACCTGGCAGGTGAAGGGGGAGAGACCAGAACTCACAAAGCAGCTCTCCCTCTGCTCTGCTGGTCACACCAGTTAGTGAATGTAGTTGTTGTTAGGCACAGTTGAAGAATGTGACAACTGAAGTTCAGAGAGAAGAGATCTGTCGAAGGTCACCAAGCTGCTGAGTGGCAGAGCCAGGTCTCTGCCATGTTTGAAAGATCAGTAGAACTTGTGTCGTGATACTGAAATCCCGACTCAGAATCCAATATGTCTAGACTTTCAGCCTCACTATGTGATACCTAAAACAGTGCTTGGTGCATAACAGATGTTCAGCAAATATGCCTTAGATGAATGAATAAATCCCAAGTGTGAAGGACTGCTTGAAGCATCTGCTATCTTTGATATAATTTAAATTAATCCATGCCCCAGTCCTAAAATTGACATTTAAGCATCTTAAAGGTCTTGCAGAACTCCAAACCCCTCCCAGACCAGGAGTGTTTAGAACCTGGATTGGATCATCCAGGATGTAGAGTCCTCTGTGACTCTACATCCCCAATAGACAAAATGCTAAGGGAACGTCATGGCATCCAGAATCAGCTCCACCAAGAGATCCACTTGGACTCTGAGGTGGATGAGAAATGACCCTGCATGGCAATCCAAATGAAAAATTAGGAAAATAGGCCAAATAATCAGGAAGGATTAACTAAGCGTTAGCAGTCGAGTGTAGAACATGGCTCTGTAATATGGAATCAACATGACTCATTCATTTGGAGCTGGCAAAAGAAATTAAAGACATATTTCAGAAAGATCATTTGATTTTCCTCTTACAACATGAATTTGATCCTTGCAATAGCCAAACCAAACAATCTAATGAAGACTGCGTCTGACAGTGAAAAACAGAATCAGCCTGACTTGCTTCATTTTCTTTTTAGCTGAAATCATCGTATGAGGTTCCTGAGAAATTATAGTTTCAGTGCATTGAACAAACTGTAGTGCTTTCTGAAGGACTCTGGTCTTTTAGCATTGCCCTGAGTGTACTTTCTAGCTTTTTAAACAGGGCTTCTGCATCTTAATTGCCCTATTTTAACTCTGAGTAATCTAATCCTGGGAGGTAAATTGGGCCCTTTTAGTGGTCTATTAACTTTCTCCTCCCCCTAAGGGGAAATTTATTAAATTCTTTTTATGTGTTCCAAGAAAGCAAACCTTAGAACTGACCAATAAGCTTGTAAGAACCTAATGATAATCATGGAGTAAGTTTCCACCAGCTTTTATTGTTATTTTAATTCATTCCAAATGTAGACTTAAGCAATTAGCTATCTGATGCTCACCATCCCCCTCTTTTCTACTTGCCCTTTCCCAACAATTCAGAGACCTGGAAAATGCCTACTTGTTTTTTAAATCCCCCTTCCTCTCAAAAACCCTTCCCTGACCCCCAAATCTAAGTTCAGGTGTTCCTCCAACGTCTTATGGCAATTGCTAATTTGTCCATCTCCACACTAACCTGGAGACAACATGGCAGCAGGAACTTTTTCTCTGATTGTCACTGGATCCCCGATTTCTGGCCAAGTACCTGGCATGTAAAGTACTTGTTTTCTTAAATAAGTGAATGAATGAATGAATGAATGAATGAATGAATGCATTAATCTAGCTCTTGGGTGTTTAGGCAATAAAGAAATATACAAATTCAATCAAGTCCTTGACTATCTTCTATCAAGAAGAAAGTTTTTAATTTCCCCAGGTTTAAAAAAAAAATTTATCTGGGGAAACATGAAAACATTCTCTCTGAGAACCTCTGGAATGTATAACTTTAGGCTCCAGACCAAAAAGGAAAAAAAAAAAATGTAGTCACACTAATGCTATTTTACAATATGTTTCCATAAATATTGAAAAACAATTTAGGAGCAATAAGATTGCAGTTGTATTGGGTAGAAGGCACATTATCTTATTTTTCAGCAGTTACATATTTATAATATATATTCATTTTACACACAAGAGGGAAAGTGCAGATTTTTGATTCCCAGTTTAATGGCTCTTCCATATACCATGCAGCTAACAGAAAGGTATGAGAAAGAACTAAACAAAAATTCCGAATTTGGAATTGGCACAAAGAGACTATGTTTGGTGTAACTAGCAGGTAAGAGAAATTGGCATCTCTAAGCACACACTGAAAAATAAAGGAAAAAGCATAGGGAAAACACCATACATTGTAATTTAGCCCCCAGCACGAATTCCGAAAATCAAAACTTCATTTGACACCTCTGCATTTCACAGACTCACACACCCAGGAATACATGAGGTCATTAATACTTGGAAAATAAGAAAATCTGCGGTTTACCTCCCAAGGCCTCTCCTTGGTTTCTGTTATCACTGGCAACAGAACCAGTGTTGGAAGGCCACTGTGAAATGAAGAATTCGCACAATCTGAAACTGCTTATGTCAGGCCTTTCTTCAGGGTGAAAATAATATTCAACAACTTTTAGCATGTGCTTACCACATCTGCACCCATTTTGGGTCAATCAGAAAAAAAAAAAAACACTCAACTGCTGGAAAGAAATAATCTACCCATTCAAAAGTAAAAACAGAGAAAGCCAGCTGCATATAAATCCTACAGATTGTGCTGATGAGACCCATGGATGGGCAGAAAGAGCTGCTTCAGGGAAAGAAAATCTAACTTCTGAGCAGAAAAGGATCAGATCATAGCTGGACAAAAGCAGTTCCTAAGAGTTAAGTGGAAGGATTTTATTCTATCGCCCCCAAATTCTCAAAACAGTATATCATTCCCACATGTATTATTGATTAATCTATTGACTGATGGACAGCACCCACTTCATAAGATGAAAAATCACTCATAATCCAATCACTCAGTAATACCATTGTTATATTTCCACTGATGCTTGAAACTTCACTGATGACTCCTCAGAGCCATCAATAAAATGTAAGAGAGTATTTTCTATTAAACTTTATATCAATTCTTTTCTACAATCAGATCTCTCCTACCATTGTGAGAATTTTTCATCAGCAAGATATTCCCCAAGGTAAAATCCAATGAGTTCCATAGTTGGTCAACTTGCTTAATGACTTAAATTTATTCCATTTGCACCAGGTGAGTGAACTGAGGCATGATTATGCCAGAATAGGGCTAGATCTGAATGTTGAGAGGGGTCTCAGTAGGCCCCAGTTTCTCAGAGATGTAGTAAGAAAGATAAGAGTCCCAAGACTTCCCTCAGTGGTCAAACAATGAACTGCCCCAAGTCTGCAAGTGAGTGGTCTTCTTTAGTGTTTGCTCATGAGGTCCTAGCTGCAGGTTGGATTTTGGCGTGGACCAAATAATGAATAGTTATCTTTTCTAATTTTCAAAGCCATCCACCGAGTTGGTAACTAATTATCTCCCGAAGAGTGTCATTCATTAACACAGATATTGGGAAAGAAAGTCTAGATGCATTGGAGCAGAGTAATTCTGATGGGAAATTGACTCTCTTGATGCCAATTGCAACCCAGGCTCCTTAACCATATTATTTCATGTAATCCTGACAAGAACTACATAGGATAATTGCTATGATTACTACATGAGAAAATGAGACTCAGTGAGATTAATAAATAATCCAGGATCACACTGTTAATATGTAATGGAACCAGAATTCAGGACCACAAATTCCTATCTTTCCCACTCTAACACCCTGCCTGGTTGGAGAGAACAAGCCTTTATATGATAGATGAATAAGAACTTCTTTGCCAATAAAAGATATACATATGTATGTACAGTGACACCAAAATTCTTAAGGTCCTACGACACCAAACAGACAAAATTCTAGAGGACTTTTACTAAAACACATAAACTTCATATCTGTGTGCTCTTTATATGAAAACAGCACCTTTCCTCATATGGTTTTGGAAAATTAAAGAAGAAAATAAGTGGCGATGTGATGTATAAAGTATAAAGCACGGTGAACATGTAAAGTGTTATTGTCTGCAGAGTCCTCAAAGCCATAGATGATAAAAAGAAAAATAACCCACAGAGGTGCCTGGGTGGCATCCAACTCTCGGTTTCAGCTCAGATCATGTTTTGGGGGTCATGATCTTGGGGTCGTGAGATGGAGCCCTACATTGGGGTGCTGTGCTTTGCACAGAGTCTGCTGGAGATTCTCTCTCCCTTATTCCTGCCCCTCCCACTTGTGCTGTCTCTCTCTCCTTCTCCTTCAAATAAAGAAATGAATCTTAAAAAAAATTAACTGCAAACAATAAACATTAAGAGTGTAATCCAGGGCCTCCTGGGTGGCTCAGTTTGTTAAGCAATGGCCTTCAGCTCAGGTCATGATCCTGGAGTCCCAGGATCTAGTCCGGTGTCGGGCTCCCTGATCAATGGGGTCCCTGCTTCTCCCTCTGACCCTCCCCCTTCTCGTGCTCTCTTCTCTCTCTCAAAAAAATATATAAAACCTATTAAAAAAAAAAGGTGTAATCCAAAACATTTACATTTCTTCTAAACTATCTAGTGAACATGACTTTTAAGTCCCTGGTCAGTCACTCAACCCACAACTATTTATCGAATACCTTTGTGTCTTGAACATGAGTTTGTACAGATGCAAATCCCTGTTCAACTCTGAGATTTCCACAAGTCATCTATCTCTAAACCTCTCTAGGAATATAAGTAGAGCATCCCTAGCCCCTCATGTTATCATCAGTCAGTGCTCTGGGACATGAAATGATACCTAGACTGATCTGTCCACAAGCTAAGTAGGAAATAGTTCTCTACATTCTCCTCACTGGACCTCTGGATATGGAGAGGGACAACAGATGTCACTGGCCTGGTCAACAGAACTGTTTACTTAGCTGACAATATGAAGTAGTCAAATGAGCAGAAAATTGGCCACAGTAGCTGTTCTATCAATAAGACTAAGAAGGTTCCTGAACCAAAATCTTAACTCTAAGGATTTATACCAAGTTTATATGGATGTGCTCTATAACTTTAAAATTCATATAATGATTTATGTAAATATTTACATAGTTTCTACTGTAGAGTTGCATAAAGCTGAGCTTTATGTGGCGAAGTGACGTTTTCTTAAGAATTGCCCAATGTGACATGTACTGAGAAACTGTTGAGGAAATCATAATAAACTCAGTTTTAGGGTAATCAGCCAGATGGCTTTGGGAAAATTATTTATTATTTAAAAAAAAAAAGAGAGAGGGGCGCCTGGGTGGCTCAGTGGGTTAAGCCGCTGCCTTCGGCTCAGGTCATGATCTCAGAGTCCTGGGATCGAGTCCCGCATCGGGCTCTCTGCTCAGTGGAGAGCCTGCTTCCCTCTCTCTCTCTCTGCCTGCCTCTCCATCTACTTGTGATTTCTCTCTGTCAAATAAATAAATAAATAATCTTTAAAAAAAAAAAAAAAGAGAGAGAGAGAGAAGTGAGGAGAGGGAAAAAAAAAGATGTGGAGAGACAGGGAGGGACAATGGGCAGGGAAAAGGGGAGAGAGAAGGAATGAGCCCTATACCAATGTCATTCAACCATCATTGATATACCCATGCGTAAGGACCCGCATGAGGTGCTTGGAAGCCTACAGAGGTCAATGAAATATATCCATTCAACAAATCCACAAATATTCGGTAAGCTAGGAGAAAAGTGACTATTTTGAGATGTCACATCACTGGAACTAAATCTCATATTGCCTTCAATGAGAAATAAATCAGAAGTGTGCTTCAAAAATATCCTGCTTATTTAAACGATTATTAGAAGATTGTTTTTTTCTGAAGGAAGCAATGTTGGTCTTTTCCTGGCCCAGAGCTGGGTGATGGCTGTTACCCTCAGCTGACAGGATGGGGCCTGACCCACCACCACACGCAGGCAGCCGTCATCCCCCGGCAACAGGGCCCACATCACACTGAAAATGTGGCGGTGATAGCAATTTTCCACAGGTTTTTCTGACTCTAGAGTGAGAGGACACAGGATCAAGTGAATAGTAGTCTCAGACACGAGTTCTAAAATTAGCCGTGTCACTGATTACCCTTGACATAATTGGAGCAGCTGAACCAGCCCCGTTTCTGTTGTTGTTTGTTTATCCTAATGAATTCTGACTCAGTGTATATGCCTCAAATAAATACACATATCATTTTCAAAGAAGTTTCCCAAATAACTATATTTGAAAACAAGACGAACTCTTAATTCCTAGAGCTTTCTACTTTGAATGCACAAACAGGAATGTATTTCGATAGGAATGGTGAGTGTCAAAGACGAACCGCCTCACTAGCCTTCATTTACTTGCTCCTCCGTCTTCTTAGATACTTCCAGGAACCTGCCAGCTAACTCCTCAAACTTAAGGAGATCCATTATTTTAAAGAAACACTACTATAAAACCAGGGGAGTCATCTGAAGCTGCCGTAGTACACTAGCTTCCAAGTGAAGCATGCAGCTATGTTTTGACTGAACAAAGTTCAAGTATTTATGCCTTTATTCTTGCCAAGATTTATTCAAAACATGTTTTCAGTGCCACTGAGAATGAAATTGTATCTGGCAGAGACAATAACGAGTACTATAAATAATGAACAAATTAGTACAAATTGCCAGGAAACACCTCAAATAATTCTCTGTGAATCACAAAAACATGCAATTGAGTGTGTGGTGTGTATATTCTAGCTGCTTCATTAAAAAAGCACATTTTTCTCAAAAATGCCACACCAGCTTTAATCAAATGCTACTCGTGTTTAACTTCAGTTATGTGATACTGGCTTATGTGCTTCTAAATAGAGAGGAGAAAAAACGTTTCATGGGTTAAAACAAGACAAAGACTACAGACTACGTATTGTCCTCCTTATGCACAAAGAGGCCAGGGAGGTGAACTGTTGTGGGAAATATTTCTGTGGATTGTTTCATGAAAACAATCCAAAGTATTCAACAAGCAGAAGAAGGCAGCCCTTGGAATAAACACTTTAAGAAGAAGCAACACACACACACACACACACACACACACAAGAAGCAACACAGCAGTTTTCAATATTCCAGAGCAATAACCTTAGAGGAACGAGGAGTGGAGGGTGTATTGGTCTCCTTGCTAAGGATTTCACCCCTGACTGACTTCAGTCTCATGAAAGACCCAGTTCATCATCTATCGGAAAAAGTCTCTGCCCAGCCAACACCATGACCTCGAGGCAGCCCAAGAACCCTCTGATCCTGCTCCTCATCTAGATATTTGAGCATCACTCCTGCCCTCCCAGCAAGTTTGCCCCAGAGGAAAAAGAAAATATTGAACAGCAACCTTGTCACTTATAGGAGCAAGGCCTATTTTTAATCCATTTTTATCAGAAGTAATATAGATCGATGGCTTTGTTTGGATGATGTTGATGATGGTGGTGGTGATGGTAGAATGCTTAGTATGTATTTTACTATTTTATTCTTGAATGGGTTGAGTCAAAATGAATTTAGGAAGCATCTCCTTGCTCAGGTACCATAGATATGGCCACCGATATATATTCTACTAACTACAGAGCGATGAGTTAAATCCCCCTCTGTCAGAGTGCAGATAATGCCGCGTGAGGACCGCAGGGTGGAACCAATCATGTCAGAGTGGAGAGGCAAAACAAAGAAGGAGACATCAAATGTAGGATTTCAGGGAAGGAAGGAAATGGGCATAAAGCAGAGGAACATGAAAGTACAGGTGGACACACTAGGAAATAGAAAGAAAAGAGATTAAGAAGTTAGTTGTGAGCCAGATTATAAAATAAGCATCTTTGAGTCTCAAGCTAAGGGATTCAGACTTTATTTTACCTATAGTCAAAGGCGGGGGAGCTTGGAAGGAGGGTGTGCATGAAACTAACATTCAGCATTTTTTTAACTTAAGCTTTCATTTTTTAGAGAGCTGTTTAAGGCTCACAACAAAACTGAAAGGAAGGTACAGAGATTCCCCATATATTCCCTCCCCCACACATGTATAGCTTCCTCCATTGTTGACATCCCCCACTGAATGGTCCATTGGCTACAACTGATGAACCCACAGTGACACATCATCACCCAACGTCCATCGTTTACCTTACAGTTCACTTCTGGATGTTGTATGTTCTATGGGTGTGGACACATGTATTCATCATTATAGTATCATACAGAGTATTTTCATGGTTCTAAAAATCCTTTGTGGGCCACCTCTTCATCACCTTCCAACCCCACAGCAACCACTGATCCTTTTACAGACCCACTAATCCACAGCTCCTGTTTTGCCTTTTCCAGCATGTCATGGAGTTGAAATCATACAGTATGTAGCCTTTTCAGATTGGTTTCTTTCACTTAGTAATTTACATTTAAGTTTCCTTCGTGTCTTTTCATGCCTTGATAGCTCGTTTCTTTTTTGTACTGACTAATATTCCATTGTCTGGATGTACCACAGTTTTTTTGCCCATTCACCTACTGAAAGATAACTTGGTTGCTTCCCAGTGTTGGCCATTATGAATAAATCTGCTATACACGTTCACATGCAGGTTTGTGTGTAGGTACAAGTTTTTAACTCTTTTGAGTAAATACCAAAAAGTGCAATTGTTGTTATCATATGATAAGCATTCACATATTTTATTGATTTTAAGATGTAAGTTTTTCACTTTTTGACAATTCTGACATGACATTCTATCTTTCAGTGGATAGTGACTCACAACAGGATTGATGATGTAATTGTCATTGAGCATAGCTGCAGCTTATGTTTTCCTTCTATGCATTTATAGGAGTGACATATAATAACAATCTGACAAATGAGTCTAAAAGAGCTTAAAGGTATAATAAGAAAAAGTCTAAATGATAAGAAAGAGTCACCTCAGCATTTTTATATATTTGTGTATCACCAAATAAGAATTCGGTGATACATCAAATAACTATGTGGTAGTTTGCTTTAAATAGGTACTAGTCACAATATTAATATTAATTATATTAATATTAATTATATTTCCTATAAATAGGAAAATAACATCAAAATTGTTCTTAAAAATATCTCCAGTGAAATGCCAAAGGATGTGTGGAGAAGGGGAAAAGTGGAGTCCAGTGGCAAAGCTGGAAGCCATTCTAACAGTATAGACAAGAACAGAGGGGTTGTGAACTATGGTAGTGGCAATAGGGATTCAAAAGAATCAACATACACTTGATGAGCATCCAATGTGGTCTGATAAGGGAGGAGGTGTCAGAGGTAACTTCTTTTATATTTTTCTTGTGTTGTTTGGTTTGGGTTTTGGTTTTTCTATTGTCTGAATTTCTCATTCACTAAAATCAAAGCTCTTATGTAGGGGCACAATCTTAACAGCCATGCTGTCCAAAAAGAAAACAAATGGGGATCCCTGGGTGACTCAGTCGTTAAGCATCTGCCTTGGGCTTGGGCCATGGTCCCAGGACTAGCCCCTTTTTGGGCTCACTGCTCAGCAGGGAGTCTGCTTCTTCCTGTCCCCACTCAAATAAATAAGTAAAATCTTAAAAAAAAAAAAAAAAAAGACGAAGAAGAAGAAGAAAAGAAAAGAGGAAAAAAAAAGGAAAAGACAAATGTCCTTTTCTCCTTGGCTTTGTGAACAGGCTTTTTAGACCTCCATTTTATAAGAGATGTCCTTTCGGTCCATCTACATAGTTTATGACCTTGAGGGTGACTGATCGCTAATGCTGAGAATCTGATACCTAAAGTCACTCATCTGGACAACCAGCTGAGCTCAGATTTCCCCAGTGATGACTGCTGCACCCAAAATACCAGGAAAAGTTCTGGAGTATCTGTGTCATCTCCATTCTGTGTTTATTTGAAGAATGGAAGCCTGGTCAAAGAAGAAAAAGAATTAAAGCCATAGTCTTCATCATTCATGACTTTCTGACATTAAATAAGTCTCTTGATTGACCCACACATGGGCTGAAAAGGAAGTACAATGTGTTCATAGTCAACCTTCCACAAATTTAATTTTGGAAAGCTTCCACTGCCCTAGACATTTTTATGACCTTCTTTGATTATGGCACAACAAAGGAAAATAACCAAAGTGTGAGAGTTCCTCTAATGTTTATTTACCTTTCATGTAGTTTTAATTAAACCAAAAGGCAGGGCTGAGGTCTCTTACAGAAGAGTCTAAATTTTCAGGAAAGTAACTATGTTGACCAAGGATGAAATGAACCTCTAAATCAGCTTAAGGTAACTAATCATATGGGTGATCACCTCTGGCAAAGAAATCATCTCATGACTCTCCTTTGGTAACTAGGACACTGGAATCCTGAACTGCCAAGAACAAAGCCTCTGTCACCTGCCCAGATCAGCCTATCTCCAGCCCGCCTGAATAAATGCTGAGTTTGGGGAATCAGAGGTGGAAAATTAAATTATTCACTTTTTCAAAAAATTAATAAATACAAAGGGGTTCATTTGTTCATGAATTTTGTGTTTTGATGAACATAATTTCAAAGTATCCTGACAAACACAGAGTTTGGGGTTGGAATGCTCCCCCCATTTGTTAGTTCTTTAACCAATAGACTTCTTAATTTAACTAAATTTCCACTTAGTTCTCTTAATTATCATTTGGCCATTTGCAGTTTTGACGGTGGACTTAATCTAAGGCCATTCACACTAAGTTTCTTCCCAGCTTTCATCTGAGGCCCCAACATTTTAGGTTAACACTTACGTACTGGCCTCATTGCACCTCCCCAGAGAGAGACAATCAGAATCCTGAGCATATGACAGAGTCATCACATTTTTAGAGTGACATGTGGCCATATCATTTACTGTCAGTACCAAGATACTCTTGAGAATGAAAGAGAGGGCGCCTGGGTGGCTCAGTGTATTAAGCCTCTGCCTTTGGCTTAGGTCATGATCTCAGGGTCCTGGGATTGAGCCCCACACTGGGCTTTCTGCTCAGCAGGGAGCCCGCTTCCCTTCTCTCTCTCTGTCTGCTCTCTACTTACTTGTGATCTCTCTCTGTGTGTCAAATAAATAAATAAAATCTTTGAAAAAAAAAAAAAAAGAGAGAGAGAGAGAGAGAAAGTAGAAGAGAACATTACATTACTAATAATTACACAAGGACAATGGGTGTATCCTGCTCTGAGTGAGTGGTCACATTATTTAGAAGGTTCTGAGTGATCCAGCTCCTAAGTGCTCAGTTTCCTTTCTCTGCTCATGTCTTGTTGTTTGTATGTTTTTTAAATACTGTTTTGTATGGACACATTCCTTTACTGATTTAACAATTTTGGAATTGAACAAAGTTCTTCTTTGGGAAGTCAAATTCTGATAGTTACTTCCACTGGGTCACTTTTTTTTTTTTTTTTTTTTTTAACTAAAAGCCACCAAAGTTGAAAAGGAAAATATTTGGTTACATTCATTTAGTATTTTGATCCAATATTCCTTAAAGAGAGTCAGAAAGATAAGGTTAAAGTAGCATTTATCTAGCCATGTTCTAGAGAATGCTGTTAGGAGGATCCTAAAAAATTCTGTACCCCAAGAAGATTCAGGTTAAATGACACTGAAGTAGTCTCCTTGGTGTAGACCTTCTCAGGACCACCAACTGTGACCCTTCACGGAGAAGGTGAGGTATGTTTTATTTCCCCCATTTATGAGATCCTGAAAAGGAGATAAACATTTCTTCTGTTCAACAGAATAGTTTTGAGGAAATGTTGGTCATTTAAGGGGCCAAGAGTTTTATTTGTTAGTTACTTTGCTTATTTCCATAGTTAGTACTTTAATACCTACCACCCTGAAGTAGTGATTTAGGCTAAGTTGAAGGTAATTACTTCCTTTGTCAATTTACTTCTGTCCCTGGGTATTGTTATGATTAGGTTTGAGGATATTTATGTATGGTGTTAAGACTTGGTACTACAAAAATCATTGGGATGGTGTGTTTGTGGTAGGAATTTCTCCAATTCCATAAGCTACCTCTGAATGTCTGAAGAATTTATAGCACTCTCCTCAAACGGTCTTTAATAGCCAGCTTCCTCTTTCCCTTTGACAACATATTGTAAATGGACTGAAACCAACCTGACCATTTCCTTTCTGGGTAATCAGGGGATAGGCCATGCTCTCCCTCAGTTTGGTAAGACAATCAGGATATGAAAAAGAAATCCTGGCAAAGTTATTGAGATAAATCATCAAACGAAACTCAGATAAAGTACATGTAAACTTATAACTGCATACCCTTCTGGGGAAAAAAAAAAAAAGAATTTGAAAGGATCCAATAAGGATTTCAAGACCAGTCATTAAAGACGATTTTAAAAAATGGAAATTTAGAAACATTGTTTCCCAGAGTTTGATTTCTGAAAAAGATATAATTTAAACATGAAACTCTTTTGATAAGTGGGCAAGTTATTTCACTCTGCCTTGGAGTTTTAAAATAATGTTCCACATTTCATCTGATAAAACAGCAAAACCTGAAAAAAATCCCAGGAGAAAATTTCCTATTGCTAGGTTTATTTTTTTTCCCTTTGTTTTATGTGCCCAAAACTTAGCAAAGTTTTACTATCATTCCTCTTTAATTGTAAATTTTTTAAAGATTTTATTGATTTATTTAACAGACAGAGATCACAAGTAGGCAGAGAGACAGGCAGAGAGAGGAGGAAGCAGGCTCCCTGCTGAGCAGAGAGCCCCAAGGGGGGCTCCATCCCAGGACCCTGGGACCATGACCTGAGCGAAAGGCAGAGGCTTTAACCCACTGAGTCACCCAGGTGCCCGTAAAATTTTTAAGTATATACTGCTGAAAGAAAAGTTAAACATCAACTGCTAAAATTACAATCATCCAAATAACAAATTAAAAATGCTTGGTTTTATGCAAAAAGATGCCAAATGTTGCTACCTTAGTTGGAGAATAAATATATTCTTCATTTCTTCGTTTGTTTCTGGAAGAATGTATTTTGCAGTGGCTAAGACTTCAGACTTCAAGTCAGACAGACTTAAGTCCTAGTTGTATCACGATATTGTGACACTGGGCAAATTTCTAGAGATCTCTAGGCCTCATCTGTAAAATGGAATGCTAATAGTGACTCACTTTTGAGCATCCTATAAGGAGTCAGTGAACAGAAATATGTAAAGCCTTTGGCCCAAGTGCTGGCATATAATAAGTTCTCAATAAATGTCACTATTAAACAGAGATTTCGTATATCAAATGCTTTCCATTAAGCATAGTTTTGTGTTGCCTGGGTATTTATCAAGACTCTAGGTTTCTAGTCATTTAGCATTTAGCATGGCTGCTATAAGCAGTGACCATTATGTCTGGGCTATCACACATCTTTTGTATAAGCCACTGTAGATCAAGAACCAAGCTTTTACTAGCTTTCCCTTTGGTTCTTTCTCTAGCTTGTGCTTTCCTTTTTATCTTCTCCTTCCTGAGATAGCCATTCTGAAAATTCTACACATGCTGCTGGTGAAATAAAATCTATAGAGCAAAGAGTCTAAATAAAGTCAGTGCCTATCAGCATTTCCAGGAATCAAAGGTTGATACCCTCACTATCACCACACCCTACCGCCATTCTGGAAAAGTAAACCCGTGTAAACTGCCACTACTAGTCAGCATTAACACCTACCTCCAAAGGCCCTGTATTAATCGGCTAGGGCTGCCATAACAAAAGACCACAGGTACTAGAAATGACAGGGATCTACTTTCTCACAGTTCTAGAGGCTGGAATCCAGATTAAGGTGCCATCAGAGTTAGTTGGTTTCCGAGAGAGCTCTCTTCCTGCCTTGTCCACAGCTGCTTCCTCATGACCTTTCATCTGCGTGAGTGTGGAGAAACAGCTCTTCCATAGCTCTTCTTAAAAGGACACAGTCCTGTTGGATTAGGACCCCAACCTGATAATCTCACTTAACCGTCGTTACCTCCTTAAAGGCCCTCTTTGCAAATGTAGTCACCATTAGAGTTAGGGCTCAACATTTGAATTGGGAATGGGAAGACAATTCAGCCCATAACAGCGCTGCTTTATCTCAACACTGCGAAGACACTTGAAGTCCCCTTCATCCCCCTTTGTTTAAACATTGTCTTTTCAGGAAAAGCAGGAAAGGAAAAGGGTCATCTAAGGAAGAAAAAGGGGATAGTAGATGTCTGAAGGGGCTCAAATAATATATTTATTTTTTGCACTTTTTCAAATGAAATATCAGGATTTTTTTTTTTTTTTGAAATTCAAAACATAATACTTATTCTCATCTGCTCCCTTTCTCACTGATGAACAGGTATAGCACCTTCCTGTTTCTCTCACAACATGGATCAACTCCTACCTGGCAATATTTAGTTGCCGAATGTTTCATTTTTCTTATTAAAAATGTAAGTATCTTGAGAGTGTATCTGTGTCCAGTTATTTTTTTACTCATGGTAGTCAGCACGATGTTTTCCAGAAAGCGATCTTTTCTTAATTCAATACATTTTGGTTCAGTACCTACCCATCAGGTAGTCTGCTACTTCTTGATTAGAATGTCCTAATAAATATATTAATAAACTTCTAAATTAAAAATATTAGATAAATGCATAAAATAAATTGATAAAAATGTGGAAAAATAAAGAGAATTATTTTAAACATTTATTTACTTATTTGTTTGTTTATTTATTTATGTATTTATTTTAGAGAGCAGTAGAGAGAAAGATAGTGGAGGGAGAAGGACAGAGGGACAGGGAGAATCTTAAGGATAATCTTAAGGAGACAGAGAATCTTAAGCAGGATCCATACCTAGTGTGGAGCTCTGTCTCACAGCCCTGAGATCATGACCTGAGCTGAAATCAAGAGTCAGACACTTAACCAACTGAGCCACCCAGGTGCCCCAAGAAATATTTATTTATCATTAATCATTATATTATTCTAACCCAACCTTTTAGATATTTGTAAAGCACATTGAAAATCTATCATCATTCTTGCCATACACATGAGCAAAGATATGGTCAGGAATATTTTTCTTTTGATTCTACATTACACAGAATATGTGGAGGTGTATGTCCTCAAAAGGGATGTTTCCCACGATGAAGGAAGACATAAAATCAAATTTCCCAGCTCTATTATTGGCACAGTTTCATCGATGGCAATGTTAGGACAGTTTATAGGAATTCTGCCTACCACCAGACAGCAGGTTCCTCGTAGGGCAGGAATTAGCTTATTTCCCTTAATATATTTAGACTCCATGGCCCCAGAATGTCTTAAATTTAGCAGTTGTTCGAGAGAAATATTTATAGAGTAGAATCAAGTAAAATTGAATGTATTAAAAATGTTTAATATGGGACGAGCTCTGAATAACTTCTTAATTCATTTTAACAGATTACCTCTACTATCAATCAGCATAACCCTGCAGTGTCCAATACAGCAACCACAAGCAATATACGGTTATTTAGTCCTTGAAATATGGCTGCTCCAAACTGAGAGGGAGGTGCCAGACATGTAAAACAGTCACTGAATTTCAAAAATTTAGTACAAATGGAGTAAAATATTTCATTAACGTTTAAAAATATTGATATTTTTAATATGTTTTAATATGTTTAATATGTTGAGTCCTAACCCTAATGGTGACTGCATTTGGAAAGAGGGCTTTTAAGGAGGTAACAATAGATAAGTGAGATTATCAGGGTGGGGTCCTGATTTATATACTGAAATGATCATATCTCTGACACACCAGGTTAAGTGAAATATTACTACAGTTAACTTCATGTGTTTCATCTGCCTTTTTTCAATAGGACTACTAGAAAAATTTTAAATCTCTTGAGTGACTGGCACTGCGTTTTCATTGTAGAGTGTGGCAGTGTGACCTCTTTTGTGAGGCAGGTTAGGTTACTTTGCCTAGAATTATACTATCCTAAGCACAGTTACAATTACTACAATCTGCTGAAATTTTTTAAACTTTATTTCTGCAGGAATCCTGAGGTTTTTAAAAGCTCATTCAGAAAAAAACAAACAAACAAACAAAAAAGAGGTGGAAATGCCTGATGTGGTACAAACAACATTTTTTTTTTTTTTAAAACAAATTGTTGAGTACTTTGGAAATTCACAGTGTGACACAGAATAGTTCAATTATTGTCATGTGGCTTCTTGACAATTTGTTCCTTAAACTGTACTCAGTTGTGGGCCACATAAATTATAAATTGTTGTGGTTTAGTAGACTTTATACAGCATGAGTAAATTAAAAACTAGATACTTTACAATAACCAGCTTGGAAAAAAAAAAGAAAAAGAAATTTGATCTCCTGTGGCAGCAGTAGTTTTGAGGAATTAAAAAAAAAATGCCACAAATAAACAATTTTTATTTAGCAAGCTTTTAAAGATTGTCTTGGTAAACTGACACCCCCATGAGTGGCATTTCAAGGTTAGTGTGAGCACTGGGTGAGAATCAAATTAGGATCTTGTCTATTTGTTCATTAGAGCTGGCGATCTTCAAAACTCTCTTTTATCTATTTATTAATTATATTCCCATATTTAAGTTAGCTTTCTTTGTGGTTCCTGATATCAACACTCTGAAAACCACTGACCTCCGTTAACCTCAATCATGAGATAAGTCATCCACATTAAGAAGTTCACACAACACATTTTCATGTTGGAGGCAGAAGTCATTCCCTTCCACCATCCGCGCTAACGGGCCACCCATTCCAATTAAATGCAATAATCGAGAAGCATTTCCAAGTGGCAGAGTATCTCGCTTCGGCAGAGATGTAATGAAATCTCTTCTTTTGTGTCATTTGAAACAGGATAGATGGAGTGAGTTGTCCTGGTTAAAAACGGAGGTTAAGTCTGAGAAGAAAACGAGCGTGAAGACGCTGGTGAGACAAACCAGCATGCGCAGGGACCGTTTCAAAGCAAATCAGTCGTTGAGAAGTGAAGAGGAAAAGGAGGCACACTTGTCTCTTTAAAAAACGAAGGAGAAAAATGTCAGTTCTCAGAGATGAGTTCTTTCACCCCAGACAGCTGTGAGCAATTTGTCAACTGCTCTGAAGTGTGGCGGCGTCAACCCTTGGGTCGTAGCCACGTGGCTGGGGTACTGGCTTCCGTGAGGCTGAAGACACAGCAGGACACTTCTGCCTCAAGGACATCCTAGCTGTCATTGCGGCCCACAGACTATCCAAACAGTAGAGCAGATACTCTTGCAAATTGAATGAAGTCGATTAATAGGTACCCTGGGTGCGTGAAAAAATGAAACCAGTAAACACGACCAGATGAAAGTGTCCACCTGGCTTCGTGGAAGAATCACGGCCATTGGCCAAGGTTCTGGGTCCTGGCTCCACAATGTAACTTGTCATCTTAGACAACTCATTTAACTTCTGTGAACCTCAGTTTCTCTTCTGTAAAACCAAAGTAGCACATTTCGGATTTAGAGAAGTCACACTACTTCAAGTTTCTTGGCTATATAAGGTCCTTAATATATGTTAGTATCTCTCTATAAAATTAAACCATAGCAATAAATACAATGATGAAACAGAAAAGAGATTGTTTTGCATTTATTTGCATTTATTCTTACAATCTTTGTGACTTGATATAAAACCAATTTAATAATCTAGAAACTTTCCTGGCTCCTATTTTCCTCCTTGTGTTTCTCTTTATGCCCAACAGACAAGAAACAAACTGACAGAGCTAACTTTGATGTCCAAGTGCCCCGAGTTACAGTCTTCCTCACTCCCCATCTGGTTCTCCGGTTTGGTATTCTTACATTTTTTCTGACCTGGAGTGCTGGTGCCAGCCCCTGCTCTCGCCCTCAGGGATAGGGGAATGACTATCCCACTCTTCCTTCTGGAGGGCTAGACCATTCCATGCACTCACAGAAGGATCATCCAAATGACCACTACTGGTAACAGCCTGAGATGGCCACTGGAGTCCAACCTCCACTGGGTACGCCCCCACCCTGTGGGAACGCCTCTGTGATCGACAGACAAGCTTTACCACAGCCTTAGAATGCCAGGCTTCCCCTGAACAACATGTCTGATATTCTTCTGTTGTTCCTGGGTCCATCCTAGCTCCTGCTTCCTCCCTCTCTCTCCAAGGTAGCCAATCTTAAAAACAAAGCTCCAGAATACATAATCGGATACATAGCAGCTTTACTTCGATTTTTCTTATAATTCTAAACTTAAGGTTGACTGAATCTTGGAGAGTGGGGGTGAGAATTCAGAAACTTTGATGTATAGCAACTGAGAGTGAAGGCAAGAATGGGTGGTGTTTAGGATTTTTAGGGAAGACAACAGAAAAGACTAATTTTGAAGCAGGAAGTGAAATGCAGGCCTATTTCTCATCTTTATTCTTGCTCCTCAGGTCTGAACTGTGCTTAAACCTCCCTCTGGATCAACTTACGTTATTCACCTGGATTTGCTCCATGTGGTACAAGGCGAATGAAGGGGATTTCCATCCCTTCAACATAGTAATTTTTTTTAAATGCTATTCTTTATAACTCTGAGTAGTATGTCTAATAAATTTGCCAGCAGTGAGGAATGAGCCTGTGAGGTAACAAAGATACGCATCTAATGGAATCTGGTGACATAGTACAAAGGCGTAATTGTAGCTAATTTATGAGTTCAATGTCCTTTCTCATTTCAGCCCGGAGAAACGTTTCAGCATATCCTGAGCTTCTCCCAGCGAACGTGATTCTCCTGCATCTGCTTTGAAAATGACAACAAAATGTTGGAAATTCACCTTTGCTTTCGGGCAATATGTGGAAAGTACATGTGCTGGTTAATCCAAGAATCAATAGGCATGTCCTGTATGTATATGTGACAAAGTGAGGGCAAAACCAGCCTGAAGTACCTCACATGTTCTTTGATCCTAACCGGTAAAATTTCTGAGCTCTGTAACAGCTATTCAATGCCTACCTTCCCACTGTGGTGTTGGTAGGTATATACATCGGCTGACCAGATGACTTATTGCCGGATGTCAAAAAACAACAGCAATATTGTAGTTTTGTCTGTGCTTTTTGAATAAAGGAGAATGTCATTATCTTCACAAGACATATGGTAATGCTCCTCAAGCTACCCGAGGAGAACAAAGCCAGCTGCTGATTAAATACCAAAGTTCCTTTTAATTAATACTCATGGAAGGTGTGGATAAAGCAGTACGCATGCCGTGTTCTATGAAAACAAAATCAACAATTTAAAAGAGTTTTTGCTTTTTTTTCTACCTTTGTTTATTTTTTCCCATGGTCTAAACTCTTACCCTCCACTTCCACCCCCAGCCGCCACCAGCCACTTTATGATTTCTTTTGGAAAAGGTACATGAATAACTGGAGAGAAGCTGGTTGGGGTGGGGGATTGGTCAAAGAAGATTAAAGCAAATTATATTAATTCGTTTCATTTTAATCTCATGATCTGAAACCTCCCAAGGGTATTCAATAGGACTCTGCGATTTCTTGGATGTTTTCCTAGAACGTTGTCTCCCACCTCCCGAAAAAACATTTCCGACCGTCCCTTTCTCTTCAAATCCTCCTCCTCTTCTCCTGGTGGGTGCAGCTAGCACCCGTGTGTCCTCCACAGAAGCCCTCTGGGGAAGCCTCCCTACCCTTCCCAGCACCTCACCTTCAGACTCCCTGCGGGGTCTGCTTCTTGCCTCCTGCCCAGCCTCTTGGGAAAGCCAGCCCCTCCCCTTGTGTCAGGTTCTGTCCTGCACCTTCCCAAGGTGGTACCCCCTCCCTCCCTCACCCTTCCCTCCCTTCACAAGCCTCTCTTTCTAGCAGCTTCTTTTCATCAGCATAGGAACGGATCCTAATAGCCCTCACTCAAAGGAACAAAACAAAACAGGATTTTAGACCCATTTCACCTCTTCATTCCTCCTCTTCTCTTCCTCTCAGTTGCTGATAAGAAATCAGAAGTTGATAAGCACGATGCCCGCCCCCCAACATTTCCCTCCTCTCATAGCTCCACTTCTCTTCTCTTCTCATATCCATCAGTGTCTTCTTACTTACTTCAGTCTGCTTGTATACTCGCTACCACACTGAATCTGGTCAAGTCATTTTAGATGTCCTTGTTGCCAATGCAAATAATGGTTATCATAAATCTGTGATTTTGATCCTATTTCGTCTCCCCCTGGCCCAGGCTGTACCTGCCCTTTGAACACACCAGGGATCTCCTGCCTCCTCCCTCTGCCAGGGCTGCCCATCACCCCAAATAGTCGCAAGTGTTGCTCCTTACCACCATGACTACTCATGTAAAATGACTCACCCAGGGGTGCCTGGGTGGCTCGGTTGGTAAAGCGTCTGACTTTGGCTCAGGTCATGATCTCCCGGTCCGAGGATCGAGCCCCCGGGGGCTTCTGCTCAGTGGGGAATCTGTCTCTCCCTCTGTCCCTCCACCCTGAATGCACTCGCTGTCTCTCAAATAGATAAATAAAATCTTCAAAAAATAAAATAAGATGATTCACCCACATTGTGCTCTCCTCATCCCCTTTATGGTGTTCATTTTTCTTTATAATCCTCAAGACTCCATTGCTCATTTTCTGCCTCTTCTCTCTGCCCACTTGGACAGAGGTTTCATTCACTCTCAGATCTCTGCACCTAGTCCTGTGCCTGACACACCGTGAGTACCAAGAAAGGTCTGTTGAATGATACGTTTCAGGCCCACCTCTACAGGCTTAATGTGGATGAAGTCCTTAAATCCTTACAAAATCCCAGTGAGGTAGGGACTACTGCTATTCACATATTAAGTCAGGAATCAGAAGCACCTCTCAGGCTCCAGGATACCTCTCTGTCTTTATCTCATCCACCTCTTGGCAGTATTGGACACTCCTCCTTCTCAAAACCACATGCTTTCAAGAGAGTTTTCTTTCTGCTGTTTGATTCCTCTTTCTCTCTTCCCTTTTCCCTCTCCCTGGTTGAGGTCACCATTCCCAGAAGTATGCTGATGAACGCTACTCTGTACCTCCCACCATGGCATTTCCCGTGAACTCTGTGCTCACAGACCCAACTGCCAGCTCAGTGTCATTGATCACCGCGACCTCAACTCCAACATGTTCAGTGCAATCAAATCAGGCCCTGTAAACTCTCTCACCCTCAATACGTGGCTTCCCCATCCACCTAGGTCCTCAGGCCAGATCCCCAGCAGCAATCTTGATGTCTCCCTGTCTCTCATATTCAATCATATTGAATGTATATTGAATCATATTGAATCTCTTCCATATTCAATCATCTTTCTATCCCCTAGATACCAAGTCACCTTTCATCTTGTGCCCAAATTACTACACAGCCTTCCAACTCTGTCCTGCTCCCACTCCTATGCCTCTAAACCATTGTCACTAGGGAACCAGCGAGAGGCTTTCTTAAGATGTAAATTGTATTCTGTTACCCTTCACCATAAAAACCTTTCATGGAGCATAAAATCTAAACCCTGCATGCTTTCTATTTGCTTCATAGAGCTCATTAAAAATTGAAATTATTTTATTTATTTTGATTTCCTTCTCATTTGTTTGCTTAGTTCCCCACTAACATATAAACCCACGAGGGAAAGAAACATGCTTTATTTACCACTGAGTGCCCAGAACTCATCCTGTTCATAGTAGGGAGGCTCAGTAAATGTCCCCTGATGGAATAATGCAATATTTCAGAATGCTATGTTTAGGCAGGAAGCACCTCCCACATTTGAATTTGAAAGTTTATACTGTATTTATCGGTTTGCTATAATTATTGGTGTCAAGTTAACATTGTTAGTGAGAAGATAGGCAAGGGTATATGGTCTCACCCAGCCAGGGTAGGCCTGGTTACACAAACCAAGCGCATATATTTTTCAAACAGGAAAATATTGATTATCAGAGTTTCGATGATGTATTTGTCCACCACTACTTTTGTATACGTGATAATAAAGAGTGCAAAAAGACCCACAAGGGCCAAATAAAACATAAATGCCCACATGGAGAGACAGCAATCTATTGAGAAGTACTAACGCCCATGTGTGCAAGTGCACATAGAAACGCACACAGAATTGAGGAAAAACTGTATCTGAATGAAATTCAAAATGGCGAGCAACAGACTCAACTTCAGACTGGGACACTGGGATTCTGAAGAAAACAGCATTCATGAAGAGGAAGCTGATTCACAAAATGGGGATCCACCACTGCTCAGAAACGCTGATAAGTTAGAAAGGAAATTGGATGCGTATTGGATATTTCATGCATACTCATCTGCACAAATAGTAATATAATAGGTAATGGTGTCCTTGAGCAGAGGACAGGTCACTTCTTTGCAGGCAAGTGTGCATGACTCCCTCACAAAACACTAAACTTTCTGGTTTCTAGGTTCTACCCCAAAGTCATTCCAGCTCGATTAGATTATTTTCACCTTTTGAAGAACCACACTGTAAGGTAGAACGACCTCTCCACTTGGGATGTTGTGGTGATTTCTTTCAAGAGTTGTCCATCCCTGGGTCAGTCTGGATTCAAGGACAAGGGTCACAGTCTGGAACTTCTCTGAGCACAATACACACTATTTCCGTGTTATGGTCCGCAATGGATTCTAGTTCTTGATTTTTATTTGCTCACAAATTACTTCTCCTGACAAAGGCTATATTTAGCTGAACTATGTGATTTGATTTGCAAATCCTCCACCCCCACACACATATATTTAAGTAATTGTTTCAAGGTTCACAATCGTTGCTTTGTAAGGAAGGAAGGCAGAGGGTATAAGTAAAGTAGGTCTAGCTGTGTTTGCTTCTGCCACAAGTGAAAAAGCCCCTTCGTTAAATAGTTAAACAGATTTCCGAAGGTGAAAATTATTCCTATCATCTGGCCTTTGCATTGCACTTCCTTACAGTGTAAACACACAAAGCCCTTCAGAAGCCACCCACACTGAGAAAAATTGCTTTGATAGGGTTCACTGCTTTGTTGTTGTTTCTGGGAAAATGGCTCCAAATGAGGGGCATAAACTAGATAGGACTCCACAGTAAATAGGAGTGTGCCGTCTGTCATGTTAATTGGAACAAACCTGCAGTGCCAAGTTTTCCCCGAGCAGGGAAGCAGCATTGAACCTGAAGTGAGATGAGGAGGTCTGGCTCTTGCCATTTTCTTGCTGAGTGACACTGGGCAAGCTGCTTAACTTTCCTGAGAAAAGGTTTTTGTGACATTGTAGGGTGACACTTAATACACTTTATTGTTCCATGTGGATGTTTTTAAGATGCAGTAATCAAGACATCACTTTAATTTCATTTTCCCTTTATATGTGTGTGTGTGTGTGGGGGGGGGTGTTACCTTGTTACCTTCAATACTCCTAAAGTCCTCTTAATTTTCCATCATCCAAGTGATTGCTTTTCCTTACTATATTGTATTCATTTCCTAGGGTTGCCTTAACAAAACACGACAGTTCGAGTGGCTTAAAACAGAAATCTATTTTCTTACATTTCTGGAGGACGGGAAGTCCAAGACCAAAGCGCTGGCAGGGCTGGTTTCGCTTGCGGTGTGTCTCCTTGGCTTACAGATAGTGGCTGCCTTGCTGGCCCCTCGCACGCCCTGGGGTCTCTCCGTGTGTTCAAACTTCCTGTTCTCCTGAGGACACCATCTTGGATTTGGGCGCACCCTGGCAGACTTAGCTCTTGCATCTCTGCCCTGAAGACAGGGCAGAACACAGGATTAAAGAATTATAGAGTTGTTGAATGTATAGAACAAATAGGTCTGCAAACTAGTAGGGAGTTTTGGTGTGGAAGGAGGCCAATCAAAGAAATTACTGAGCCTTGGTAACCATCATCCTCTTCCTCCCCACTCCCTGCCCCTGTCCCTCCCCACTACTCCCCCCTCACACCTAACTCAGTGCCTGGAATACAGTAAGAAGTCAACTATGTAAATTGAAGAGTCAAGGACTTTCTAAAGTAAAAGTCTCTTAACTGGCTTCCTTGACTCTACCTTTGCCCTACTGCGATCTCTTCATGTCCAGCTGCCAAATAAGCCTTGAAAAGTATAAACCAGAGCATGTAATCATCAGACATTTCCAGGGACTCCCATCCTCACTAACAGCAAAAGCCAAGGTCCTTTTATTGGCTTATAAGACCCCACGAGATTGGCCTCTGTCCCTCTGAACACATCTCTTGCTTTCAGCTTTGTTCACTCCCCTCTATCCACTCTGCCTTCTTTGCTGTTTTTCCAACAAGCCCAATGTGTGTCCATCCCGAGGCCTTTGCCCCGAGCACCTCCCTCCCTCCCTGCAATGCTGTTACCCTAGATTTCGTCACTGCTCACATCCTTCAAAGTGCAATAAATCAACCCTCTCCACCCTAATTTGTTTTTCTTTCTACTATTTATAAACTTCTAATAAATAACTTACTTATTGATTGTGCTCACCATCTGTTTTGCACCACCCAAAAGTAAGGATGTTTGCTCCTCTAGGACTGAGAATATAGTAAGGGTTCACTAAACGCTTACTGAAAAAAGTAAAAGTTCTGGATGGAAACACAGAGAAATGTTCTGAACGCAGTAAAATCAGTGTTTTTTTGTAGACAAAGGAGAAGTTAAAGGACCCTTTAACAGAGAAAAGACCAAAAAATTGTTTTCGAAATGAACCAGAGGGAAGTTTGAAGACTGTAAACTAAAAAGAGAGCCTTATGGACATGAGAAGGAGAGAGCAGAGGGAGGGAAGGAGGAAGGAATAGAGAAAGGAGATTGATACTGACTTAATACCGTGTTTGCTAAGCTGTCCCTCTTCAAATTGTTTTCGGGGTCCCTTAGTAGAGCAGTATGGGTCAGGGGAGGAACCGAATAAGGATTTTAGTCCCCAGCATCCAAGTCTGCCCCTCAATATTATATCTTTAACATTTTGAGTCTCTCAATAATATTTTTGTCTTGAAAAAAAGAAAAAAAAAAGCAAAACAAAAAAGGGCTTCAGATTAAAAATGAAAATAAAAGAGTGAAAGTCCTTTCATAAAGTGCATCACAGGGGATTACTTGTGAGATATTTGCTACTGTCTCCCCCTGGGGGGAAAAGGTCAGAATCAGGTGAAGGGAATTGTGGAGAATCCCTCTGTCAGCAGCTAGGGTTGGTGTTCTGAGGAAGACCAGGCAGGAGAGCAGGGCTACAGCAGAGGAAAGGAACATTGTGGTGTCAGGCAATGGCATGAGGGAACTCAGAGATCATGTGCAGGGACTGAGAATGCCAAGAAAGTAAAAGTCTGCTCCAAAGACAGTTCAGTTGCTTGTTTGTGGGGGGTAAGTGTGCAAGGCTGCGAATTTACAATGTCGCAGGACACTGAGATAAGAACACAAAGGCATTCTCAGAAACTATTCAGCTCACAAGAGCCGGAGCTCTGTGGAATGTGGTGGGAATAGAAAAGCCCTGTGGTTTTTAGTATTAGGAACAATGATGTGGCCCCCACACTGAACATGAACTGGGGTTGTTGATTGTCATGGCTGGAAATCGAGGAGTGGGGTGTCTTGTTCAAGAATTGTCCAGGAATTTGCGCCCGCAGTGGCCTGGCCAGAGGCACGCTGAGGATTTGTGACTAGTAACAAATGCAAGGCATATACAACGATATATTATATGTGAATTTGAAGGAGTTTATAGTCCCCAGGCTCTTGACTGAATAGTTCAGGTTTTTGTTTTTGTTTGTTTTTGTTTTTTTAAGATTTCATTTATTTATTTATTTATTTATTTGAGAGAGAAATAGAGTGAGTGTGCCCCTGACCGGTGGAGGAGCAGACGGAGAGGGAGAAGCAGATACCATACTGAGCATGGAGCCCGAAGTGGGGCAGTCCCATGACCCCAAGATCATGACCTGAGCCCAAACCAAGAGTCAGACACTTAACCGACTGAGCTACCCAGGCACCTCTTTTTATTTATTTTTTCTTAATTATTATCAACTGTTCCCATTTACTTGGAGTCTTGGAATCTTATCTACACTGATATATTCTGTGCTATGAGCTTTTCACTTTATGCTGTTCCTAATCTGCAACACTCCCCCCAACACACACACACACACACACACACACACACTCACTCCTCTGCCATGCTTAATTTGGTATATGTAATGATTCATGTTGTTTGCCCAAGAATGATAAATAAGGCTAGTTAGTAGTTTGAGAGAAGGCAATCAGGTTGCAAAGAAAGGACAGTATTAATGTCATTCAGGTGTTAAAAAGAAAACTAGGGACCCTCTCTGTCCTTCAAAGGAAGATGGAATAATCCACTTAACAAGACCCATTGCTCTACCACCTAAAGGAAGATGATTTTGCCTAGAACCATCCTTTCTCTTCTCTTGCTCACAACATTCCTGCCCCATCCTCCCTCCTAGAGAAACCTTCCATCCTGGACAACTCCTGGATAGTATTCATGAACTGCCTAATAAAGCCAATTAGATCTTCAAATTTACTCAGGTGAATTTCATTCTTGAACACAGACTTAATTTTACATATCAATACTATTTCACTTTCTTCTTTTATAACTGGTATGATTTATGTGTGGCTATTCTGTTAACACTTTCTGCACTGATAATACTCGGATTTGGGGATTTGAGTTAAGGGACTTCAGAATGTGAGTGTGACATAGAAACAGGGATATTTGCCACAAAGATACTTTTCTTATGAAGTTGCATATTGATATGTATATAAACCATAAATGCAGAAACTGTTCTATAATAAATAAAAACGGTCTTACTGCTGGTATAGGAAGTCGAGGGGAATTGCAGCAAGTATGTTTGGAAGCCCAGGAAGGACTATCAATCCACTCCAAAACGTGCAGCAAGAGAGACAGCTGCCCAAGTGGGATTTCTCAGCTTGGAGAAACAAACCCACCGAATATGATAGCTGTCACTAAATATTTGGAGGCCGTCTGGCAGAAAGAAGATGGGGCTGATTAGGTGTGGTCCAAGGGACTGATGACGATACAGCCTCCTGAAAAAAAAAAAATAAAAAAAGGATTCCGCAGAATATCTGTGAGCCTCTTATCTCTGCTCCCGGCTCTGAGCACACACAGCACCAGGTGTTTCTAATCTGCAACCCAGCCATGGCGGTCCCCTGCTTCCCAACAGAGAGCATACACGAAACTGGAAAGTAGGGACAGAATGCCCCTGCTTCACTGATAAACTGGGATGGGCATGTGATCTGCTCTTCTGCAACCTGGCCCCGGGGTGCCCAGTAAGTCAGGAATTGGGGGAAATGTGTAGGTGAACAGAGAGGCGATGTAGGTACCAGGTGGAGTCAGATTTTTGGAGAGATTCAGAGTCACCAGGTATCAGAGTTTTGCAACCCATGAAGACAGTGGCAATCTCAAAAGGAAGCCTGGGTGAAGAGAAAGGGCAGATTCTGCCCGTCTGGCCAGTGCAGCCCCGGACAATATGTAGTGTCCCTCCTTTAGTGTCCACTGTGTACCTGCCCCATGCTTCTTTCTGGAGAAATCGTTACTCTGCGGATTTGAACATCTAGGGTTTGGGGGGTGTTTGTTTGGTTTTGTCCTTAAAAGCAGCACTATCCCAGCCCGGCGTCTGTTTATGGAGACCCCTGCAGCTCACCAGCCTGAAGAATCAGGTGGCTAAAAGAACTGAAGAGGTTAAGAACATATCACTCCAAAATGCAGCATGGGCAGGGGTGTGAGGACACGCCACAGGGTCTGGAGTTATTGCTGCAGGACGGGTCTGACTGGTGAAAATTTGCCCTGAGCCAAGTGCCACAGTTTAAATCCCACTTCAACCACCACCTGGTTGTGCGACTGACTTGGGTCAATTCCTCTTTGTGCCTTTGTTTCTCCTTCAGTAAAATGAGGAGGACAGTTATAGTACCTACTTCATAAAATGAGGGTTCAATGAGTTAATTCATGGAAAGAGCTCACCCCAGTTCCTGATTATAGTCAGCAAGTAGTAAATGATTCTTATTTGAGTATCAAACTTGCTGTTATCATCACTGTGTTGAAGGGCAAAGGCAGAATCAGACTCTTGCTTCCCTAGGGGAAAAGTAAGGCTCTTAAGTAACAACCTAATTGGTCACCAATGTCTGGGTGTGATGCTTGATTTAAAAAAAAAAAATTACAGGAACAGATATGTCCAGGGGCATGTTGATGATGCTTCCTATCTCTTTCCTCCTTTATGTCTCCAGTGAAACAAGTTCACAACAGACTATTCTGTCCGTCTGACCACTTGGAGGTGATTTGAACTTCAACAAACATTCACTCAGATATTAAGCTTCCCAGTAGGTCCTCAAGCCTAGATCCTTACAGGCTCCTCCCCTTCGATGTTCCAAAAATTGAAGTCTCCTCTTTGTATTCTCTTTGTCATCCTACTCTTCATCAATATATTTAGCCATTTCCAGAATCTTCTTTGGTTTGCAGTGCTACCTCACCAAATTTGCCTCAATTCCATCTCTTTTCTCTGAAGGTCACTATTTAACTTCCCTGATTCAGGGCTTCCTGCCCAGGCCCAGAGACAGGATTCCTACCGTAACCTCTGACTACCTCCCTCTCTTTCCTCTCTTCTGGAAAGCCCTTCCTCTTCAGCATAGTCATCATGATGACCTTTCTGAAATGCAGATCCAGCAATACTTTCTGCTGCCTCCAGTTTAAAGTTGAAGCCCCGGGCGAGGTCTTTATGGTTCTTCTTGGTTTCCATTTACCTTTCCAGCCTTGCCATTTCCTCCCTCCCCCCAACTCCCTCATCTCCCCCCCCCCCCCCCGCCCCACTGCACTTATTTAACCTTTGAGGCCACTGGCTGATTCCTCTCCACCACCTCCCTATCCCCGCCACCCAGGAAGAGGAGGACCCTTCTGGGCTTGTGCTCTTGCTAGTTGCATTCTCTGAATGCCCTTCCTTCTTCCTCTACCCTGAAAACCTCCCCTGGGTCTTCAAGGTCCAGCTCAAATGTGACTACACTGAAGATTTCTTTCCCTTAGGCTTTCTTCCACAAACTCTCCTGGCCTGGGCTTATCTAGCATTTTAGCATTTTGATAGCATAAAGGTATAGCTAGTTTAAAGGCAACAAAATGATTTACTGTGTCAGTTAGATTAGGGACTTTTACTTATGAACTCTCTTCTTAAACATTTTAACCTCAATTAACTAGCCCAATCCTTAGCACAAACTAGGTGCTCACATAACAGGTGTATTGAGTGAATGAATAAAGGAATCTTTTACCTACAGTATATTTTTACTTCTCATCAACACAATCAAATAAAGGGAGATGTACTTCCTTGTCTTGTTTTCAATTATTTATTTATTAATTTCTAGCTCTCTGTTTATGCGTGGGCCAATGCCACACTAAAAAGATGCTTCTGCTGCTCTTTTGGAAGGCCAGTGGACTCAGCTGAAGGAAAGGGGTGACAACAACCATGTATTCATTCATTTGGTTGTCTGTTATGTGTCACTCCCTACTCCAGTCTCTGGGGATTTGGGGAAAAGAAAAACAAACAATATCCCAACTCTCCAAGAGCTTTAATTCTATAAAGAAGAAAAAGAAAATAAACAAATAAACAGACAAATAAGGTAATTGTGTCTACTGTTAAGGGCTATGAGAACCATGAAATGGGGTGATGTGTAATATTGGGACTAATTAGGGATGGGGGTTAGTCTAGGTGGTTACTTCCCTCACTACCTGAGGAGGTTGAAAAGGAGCCAGCCTTGGAAAGATCTGGAGGTAGAGGGGATAGGAGAGCAGTCTAAAGACAGGAATGAGGAGAAGCAAGGAAATACATGTGGCTGGCACATTATTAGCAAGGGGACTGTACAGTGGGCCAGGTGGTATTCTATCTGCTTTCTGTGTTTCAGCCTAATACCTGATTACATCCTTGAAAGAAGGCTATCCACACTTTATAGAAAGGGAAACAAATGGAAGTGGAGGTACAATTATTCTAAATGAATTGACTGTCTTGAAAGTTCAGGATCAGAAGTCAAGCTCAAGTAAAACGATCATTAGATATTGCCTCTTTACTGTGTCTCACTAACCCACTGTGAATGATAAGCAGCAAAATAGTAGACACTCTTAACATATGGCTGATGTTAGAATAAACAATGTTGTTCACCATCGAGGCTAAGTCTATTATATCAAGCTTTTTCTTATTTGCAAACTAATATATTTCCCCCCCAAATTTTATTTATTCAAACTGTGGTAGAAACAAGCTTCATTGTAATGGAATTCTAACCAATCATACTAAAATACTTATTGATATAAATACCAATAAAATTAAAACTCATGATTAGATGAGGATATAGATCATTTGAGCCTTTTTCTAAAGTTTAAAGATAAAATAAAAGATAATTACAACATCAAAAGACAACATTTACCTCCTAACATTTTCCTATTGATGTTAAAACATTCTATCCATTATTCAAAGCTGAAATAGTGGATTAGACAAATAAAAACATGCTTCTATACGGCAACTATGGGCACTTCAAAAATAAGATTTAGTTTGTAGTGAATACAATGGACAGCTATACCTTTGTCCTGTTTAAAAAAAAAAAATCTTTAAGAGGTCAGTAGCCATCAAAAGGCTAATTAAAATGTTAATAAAAATCCCATGCAACTTTCTTCCCTTGGGCCAGAATAGTTTTGAGGTAATATGCAATTTAATTGCACTTACATGGGAAGAAGTTCCTTAAACCAAAGATATCAACATCAACATTAGAGTAGTACCTCAATTAATATATCGAAAACTTGGCCAGTTGCTTTAAAGAATCAGGCTGCAGATTTTTAGAATGTCCACAAGAAGAAAGATGACCTCTGAAATTCTGTCTAAGAAACACATCTTCCTCTCAACAAGTAATACTCAAGTTTTGAGAACCCCGTCTTCAGAGAGGAGTTAAAAAAGGAACACTTTACCTGTCTAGCAAGTACCAGAGGGTTGTGGCAGAGATCATAAAAAGGAAGAGAAGAAGGATTTGGGCCAGTATGTTTCCCAGCCATCAGAGAAACTTGTCACCAGTAAATTCCTGAGTTCCGGACATGTGGCAGAAGTTTTATTTTTCCTTTCAGATTTGCTTTTCCTGTCCTGGTAGAAATCCCCTGGTAATCATTAAGGATCCTACTTTACATCCAAAAACCTCATTAGAAACAAGGACCACAGTAGTCAGTTTGATTTTAGGAGCAAGAGAGTGGAAACAATGTTTCCCTGGCCTCCTGGTGTCCATCTCTCTTCAGAAGAGGTACAAATCCTGGTTCATAAAGGGCTCTCATTATTTACAAGGAAGCCAACAATTTGTAGGGTTTTCTGTACTTGCCTTTGAGATCTGTGATTGATTAGACTTGAGGAGGTTATGAAAGAATATGATTCAATTAAATTGAAATTTTTGTTAAGGCACAAATGAAGATGAACTGGGAGTCTTATTTTTAAACTAAAGCCCTAGAGTCTTAATAACATATGCAGTAGTTATTATTTAAGTACCCTCTGCCTCTTCGGTCCTTCCCAGCAAAGCTGGAAGAACTTTAAAAAGCATGTAATTTCCATTTTACCCCATGGGTCCACGTCTCTTGGTCAGTTTGGAAATCAAGCCTAAAACAACAACCAAAGAAAGTTTGAATTTACATCTAGGATAAGAAACAGGTTTCCTATTTCCTGCCAAATCCAATCACTTAGAGGGTGGCTGTCTGCAGTTCTGGGTCGAGCAGAATGGCAAAACACAGTGGGTCACAACAGTGCTGAAGAAACCAGACTGGATTTTTTATGTTTACAGTAGGCTCCAAGAGGAACTGTGACAGCACTTCTAAGCATTTGCTGACTCGGATGAAGACATTCAGGCAACGATGGAGACAGATGATTGTTTCAGGGAATTATGATGGAGGAAAATAAAACTTCCACAGCAAGAAGGGAGAAAACATAAAATATGTATGTGTGTATAACACCTCAAGAGTAAATCCGTCCATTCATTCATTCAATATTTGTGTGCTTATTAATATTAATAATATAATAATTTATATAGTACATATAATATCAACATGTTTAATGTTTAAGATATTATTGAAGTAAGCATATATTACAAAAATAATGTATTTTTATGTTTTATATGACTGATAAATTAATAAGCATTTATTGAGTGCATCATTCCAGGTGCTAGTGATAGAGGAAACAAAACAAATTTCCAACTCTCATATTCCACATGAGGAAAAGACCTAAAGAAAAACTCAGAAAAATGAGGAAGAACCAGCAAAGGAGACTGAAAAGAAGCAATGAGAGAGAGAGGAAAACCACAAGAAAGGAGTAACGAACGTATAAGCCAAGCAAGGAAAGTGTCTCAAGGAGGGAGTGATCAACTGTGTCAAATGCTGCAGTAGATTAAATGAGGTGAGCACTGGAAAATGATCATTGACTCTGGCAACATAAGTCACTGATGATCTTGGTAAGAATGACTGTGGTGGAAATGTAGGGGAGAATTAGCCCAACTGGAGTGGGCTCAAATTCCCATGGGAGGAGAAAAAATGGAAGCAGTGAGTGTATACAACTCTTTGCAGTGTTTATTGTAAGGGGAATGGGAATGGGTGGGAGCTGGGAGTGATGGTGGTAGGGAGAGATGAAGGTTTGAGTGGTCAAGGGATAATATAACGAAGACTATATTCATGACTCAAAAGCGGGGAGAGAAACCCACAGGACCCAAAGGCTGGAGGAGACACTTGAGGATGGGGACCAGACCCAGTGCCAAAAGGAAGGGGGGAGGGCATGAGTTGGAGGAAAAATAACCTTTTCATAGTGGCTGGAAAACAAGGCAGAGGATGTGGGTACAAGATGGTTTGATAGGCTTTGTGGGGAGAACGTGTGAAAGTCCTCTTCTGGTGGCTGCTCTTTTCTCAGTGAAATAAAAAGCTAGATCATCAGCTGAGAGTAAAGAGAAGCAAGAAAATTGTAGCAACGCAACAAAAATGGAAATGAGAGAGTGAGAATTAAATAGATCAGGGAGATAGAGTAGAATTGCCAAGCGGTGGTGCCAGGGGTCCTCTTGAGGGTAATAATCATAAATTTGAAATGAGATTCAGTCAGCTGATACTGAATAAGTACCTCTCATTTTTAAAATGCCCACTTGTCTTCCAATAACGTTGTTGGGAAAAGATACTAAGCTAGATTTTTAAATTTAGAAGTAATGGCCAGAGGAATCTCTATAAACTTGATTGATTAAATTATAGTGTTATATTAAAGATAATTTCCTTATTTTGATTTTACAGTGGTTGTGGAAAAAAATTGCTTGGTTTTTAGAAAATTCACAGTGACGTATTTGGGGCAAAGGGACATCATGTCTGTAACGTACTCTCAAGTGGTTCAAAAAAAGAATAATGTATAAGCATAATATTAAACATACATATAAATATGTGTATATGTACATGAGATATATCATGTATATATATATGCATATAAACTTAGAAGACAGGGAGAGTAAGAGCAAGACAGACAGAGACAGATTAGAGCAAATACAGCAAATGTTGATAATTTGGGAGAACCTGGGTAAAAATATCTAAGATTTCCTTATAGTATTCTTTCCAAATTATCTCAAAAAAAGAAAGACTAGCCAGCCATTTTTCAGATCTGTATTTGAAATGAAATACATTTGAAAAATTACAAGTATTTTTAATTTTATCTTGATTCCTCCATATTGTCTTCTAAGTCACGATTTAGAAATTTTGAGTAACCGTTTAGAATTTGTATTTGAGAAAACCTGAAGGCAAGACTGATGCTAGTTTATTTTACATCTGTGTCTCAAAGCCTTAGGGAAATCCGCCATTGAGTTGTAAATTTCTATTATAAAGAAAGCACATGGTTACACTAGGTGTTCTGTAGACCTCTCTAGATTTACACTTCCCCCTTCACTGTGCAACTTACTCAACACAAAAGTCCATGAAACACTGTTTCTTTCTCCTACTCCCTTTCCACATTAAATCCACCAGAAAATGCTATTGCTTTATCTCCCATATCCATCCCGAATTCCTTACCTCAGTCTTCCTCTCTGATTGTCACTGTGGTCTGTGTGCCCACCATCACTCCCCTGCAGACCTGCTCTAACTATTGCTTCTCCCTGCAATCCATTTTCCATGCAGCAACCAAGGTCATCTATTTAAAGTCAGTCATGTCTAAAGATAGCACTGTATGTTAACTACACGGGAACTGGAAAAGAAAAAAAAGATGTCCGTGTCATTAAAAAAATAATAATATGAAGTCAGTCATGTATAAATGTTTAAAATATTCCAATGTTCCTAGAATTTTCTGGACTTTGCATATGGCTCCAACATCTCTCTCTCTCTTCCCTATCATTCCAGGCTCCAACCACACTAAACTTTCCACAGCTCCTGAAATAAGCCATATCTGTTCCTAGATCAGCAATCTTGGACTGCTCTTCTGGAGCTCTCTCATCTCAATATTTTTTCAGCAAAGATTTATGAAGCATCTTCTATGTGCCAAGCACTGTTGTAGGTCTTGGGGGTTACCACAATGAAAGCAGCAATGTGGCCTTTTCGCAGGCTTACCTTCGAGTCATGACAGACTCAGGATTTATAGAACCTTAAGTGAATATAATTTGGCAGACCCTCTTGAAGAAAAATAACCTACAAGTCATGGAAGCAAAATTAGCTGTAGTCGTCAATACTTATTTGGAATAATTTGGAATACTTATTTGGAATACAGTAGTCAATCCTTATTTGGAATAAGAGGAAAAATTTCAACCACTTTCTGGGCGTTGGAAATTCAGGCCCCTTTCTTTTAAGATATCTCTTAGCAGATTGCTACATATGCCTACATGCTAAGGCTTCCGGATGGCAGCGGCTTTCCCCTCTTCACCCTGAATACTCCATAGCTTCTAGAAACTTCCTGCATTTACAGGGGCTCCAGGCAAGACAGGGGCTCTGAAGCTCAACCTTCATTGACATCATGGGAAATTGGCCCCCAATCTATGAACAAAACAGATAACATGCAATTATACCAAAAAATATTCCCAGACAGTCTAAGTAATAAAACAATTTAAAAGCAGGCAATGTGATACAAAATGAATGGGCAGGCGGTATTGAATATAGAGGCAGTGAAGTCTTTAAACTTGATTCCAGAGTAAAGGTCTTACAAAGCCAAACACCTGGCAAAGGTCGGTGTCTTTGGTTTCTTGACTACTTCTCTTGCAGAGAATTTCCAGAAGGGATTACATGGAAGGGTAGCAGAAGGCTATGTTGCACTTACAACACAAAACTGTTTTATATATTAAAAAAGAGCCATTAATTTAGTTTTCAGAGAAAAGAAGGATTTTGCCATGAGAGAAATAAAACTAATAAGGGAAAGTAATCAAGACCAGCAACCATGACTTTTCCTTTGAAATGGTGGCGCAGATCATCTTGTAGAGTATGTAAGGCATATGAACCTACCCCGAGCCCTTTTGGAAGTTGTCTTCAAAGTACAGGGTCTCTATTTAAATAGAAGTGTCTAGTGTGGTATCTTAGAGAAATGAATGAAAACAATGAAGAGGGAGTTCAATTTTAATAGAAGACAAAGAGCTAAAGAAAATGAAAAAAATTAAATTCTCAAGTACCACATCTTAAATGCCAAAGACCCAAAGGCCAAGTATCAAGTTACTAAAAGGTACAGTCATTCAAAATCAGAGAGAAAAAAAGATGGTCAGTAGCATCGTACTGTCTCAATCTGGGATAAGGAAAGAGATAAACACTCTAAATGTTTCTAAACTTTTATTGAACCACTTCTTTTAATCTTCTTGAAATTGAATTTTGTCATTTTACAAGAACTCTATTTAGCTCAAAAAGATTATTTTAACAAAAGAGTATTTCAATTCAGGAGTTTAGAGAAATTAGTCAGATGGAGTTGGCTGTCTTAATGACCAGGCTGGCTTTCATCTTCACTGAGATAATGTGCGCACTCAGGAACGGAGAGTTTTTCCCAACTGCTCTTTCAAATGCTTCTGTTAGAGAAGCTCAGAGAAAAGGATGCAGTCTGGCTGCTGAGAATTTCTGTAATGGAATTCCTTCCATCAGACCGGTCATCTTTTGTGAGGGTGTGAAGGGTAGGGGCCTGGTTAATTTCCTTTTATTTTAAGATATAGACAAACTGAGGGCTGCTAGAGGGGAGGTGGGGAGGGAGGGATTACTGGGTGAAGGACATCAAGGAGAGCAATGATATGATGAGCACTGGGTGTTATATGCAACTGATGAATCACTAAAGTCCACCTCTGAAACTAATAATATACTATATGTTAAGTTGAATTTAAATTTAAAAAAAATTAAGATTTTGTTTATTCATTTGACAGACAGAGAATACAAGGCAGAGAAAAAAAAATAACAAAAACAAGTGGGCAGAGAGGCAGGTGGTGGGGGGGAGAAGGCTCCCTGCTGAGCAGAAAGCCCGATGTGGGGCTCAACCCCAGGACCCTGAGATCATGACCTGAGCTGAAGGCAGAGGCTTAACCTACTGAGCCACCCAGGTGCCCAATAAAAAATTTTTTAAAAGATATAGAGCTATGGTCTAAAAAGAAAAAGAAAAATCTGTAAACAAATCTGTGTATGATATAAAGAGTATGTCTCTCTTCCCATTTCATGCACAGTCCTTCTCTCCAAAGGTAACTTGATGAGAACAGTTTCTTACAGATCCTTCAGGGAGAAGGAGAAAGATACACACACACCCAAATTTATACACATATATGTGTTTAATGTTTTACACAAATTACATTATATACCAAAAAGAGTTTGAAACTTCACATTTTTTAACTGTTGCCAAATTACCTTTCAAAGAGGTGGTATATTTTGTTTTCCCACTAGTAGTGTATGAATGCGTCTATTTCTTCATACCCTCCCCAACATTGGATAGCAAACCTTTTTAATTTTGTCGATCTGAAAGGTGAAAAAGATCACCATTTTTGGCTTTTGTTGACTTTAATTAGGAATGAAAGTGAGTATGTTTTCATGTTTTTGGCTATTTACATTTCTTTTACCATTAAGTATTTATCACCTTCACATGTTTTTCTACATATATTTGTATGTTTTTCTGCATTCATTTCATGTAGCCATTTGCATAAACCATTTGGAAAATCACCATCATTTGTAAATTTATCTGTTATAAATACTTTCCCAAATTAGTCTTTTTAAATTTTTTTTTTTTTTTACAAAATTATGCTTAGAATTTTCTTGTAAGTATAATTTTTTTTAACTTTTATAGCTTTGGTGTTTGGTGTCCTGCTGGAAAGCTTCCCCATAACAAGATGGTATATAAATTTATTCAACTTTTCTTTTAGTAATTTTATTATGTTTTAAAATCTTTGATGTACTTAGAAAAAATTTTGTATTTTTTATTCCAAATTTATTCATATTATTTTTTCCAAACTGTTAGCAAATTTTTCTAGTGTTATTTATGAATCTTTCCCCCTCCACTGATATGATATGGCACCTTCATAATATGCTAATTTCCCATAAATAGTTGCACCAATCACTGGGTCCTTTATTATGTTTCCTAGGTGTATTTCTTTGCTGGTACTAAACTCTTTTAGGTTTTTTTTTTTTTTAAGATTTTATTTATTTATTTGGCAGACAGAGATCACAAGTAAGCAGAGAGGCAGGCAGAGAGGGAGAGGGAAGCAGGCTCCCTGCTGAGCAGAGAACCTGATGCAGGCCTCAATCCCAGGACCCTGGGATCATGACCTGAGCCGAAGGCAGAGGCTTTAACCCACTGAGCCACCCAGGTGCCCCATTCTTTTAGGTATTTTAACTTAATTACACATTTTATTATCTGGTAGACCAGTTTTCTTTTATTACTTTCCTTTTCCAGGATTGTCCTTTTTCTACTTATATGTTTACTTTCACAAGTTTACTCTGGTAACATTTTGTCTAATCCTGCCACCAACCTTTCTGTGTTTTAATGAGACTGAATGGCTTAAACTAGTAAATTGAATTAACATTAATTAATCATTTTTCTTATCTACCCATAAATGAGGTATCATTTTCTTTATCAATGTCAATAGTTTCAAAAATGTACTCATAAAAGTCTTAAAAATTCTATACATTTCTCATTTTGTATTGGTCTTTTTGTAACCATTGTGATGGGATCTTTTCTTTCTTTTTATCTAACATGTTACTGTTTACTGTTAGAAAATGTCCTGATTTTTATATATTAATTTGAAATCAAACATCTTGCTAAAATTTATTAATTCTAAGAAGGTTCTTTTTATGTGGTTCTTTTTTTATTTTAAGATTTTTTATTTATTCATTTGAGAGAGAGAGAGAGACAGAGGGAGCACAAGCAGGGGCAGAGGCAGAGGGAGAGGGAGAGGCAGAGGCAGAGGGAGAAGCGGACTCCCCACTGAACTGGGAACCCGATGTGGGGCTCCGTTCCAGGACCTGGAGATCAGGACCTGAGCTGAAAGCAGATGCTTAAACATCTGAGCCACCCAGGCACCCCTTGTGTGTGGCTCTTTAAAATTTGCAAGGTAGACAATCATCTCACCTACAAATGATAGGTTTTTTTTCCCTGTTTTCTCTTTTCTTTTTTCCTTCCAGTGTTTATGCTTCTTATTTGTTTCTCTTGTTTAATTTGTATTCACTATTACTTCCTGAAAAATATTAATAATATTGTTAACCCTGGGAATCCTTGGGCTTCATCCTGATTTTATTTTGAATGTTTATAGGGTTTCTCCATTAAGTACTTTAGTTATGCTGGGTGTTTTTCAAGTATCTTTGTTTGAATAGGATAAAATTGATAATCAATTCTCCTCTTTTTAGGCCAATGAGTAATTATATTAATTAATTTTCTAATGTGTAAACATCTTTGCGTTCTTGGGATGAACCTCACCAGGTCAAGAAGTAAGTATTCCTTAATCGACTACTTAATGATATTTGCAAAATTTTAGAAGATATTTGTATCTTGTATTTTAGGGAAGGGGGTGCATTTTGATATCATTTTTCTCCTGAATTCATCCTGAAAATTTTTTCTTTCTTTCACTATTCACTGAATTTTTTTTTTTTTAATTTTACTTAAGTAAGCTCCACACCCAATGCAGGGTTTGAACTCACAACCCTGAGATCAAGAGTTACATGCTCTAACAACTGAACCAGCCAAGCACCTGCCACTGAAATACTTTTAAATCAGGTTGGAATTATCTATGACACTATTTGAACTGATTTTTCAGAGTGTACTGCTGTTATGTTTAGCACAAATTTAGTGTGACATTTTATTTACCAGAAGATCTCAGTAAAAGTGTAAATTTTCAGGAAGCTGTAGTTTGAGATTTTTAAAAAATCATCATTTTAATATCTGTGGGCTCTGTGTTAATCTCTTTGTCATTCTTTTTTTTTTTTTTTTTTTTAAGAGTTTATTTATTTGAGAGAGAGAGTGAGAAAGAGGGAGCATGAGCTGGGTGAGGGGCAGGAGAAGCAGACTCCCCACTGAGCAGAACTCAGGCAGCTTGCCATGGGGCTTGATCCTAGGACCCTGAGATCATGACCTGAGCCGAAGGCAGAAGTTTAACCAACTAAGCCACCAAAGTGCCCCTCTTTTTCATTCCCAGTCATGACAATTTAACTTCTTTTTCCTTTTTCTTGGTTACTTTACTTAAGAATGTGTTCATTTTTTGGTCTTTTCCATGAATCAACTTTTGATTTTGTTAATTTTCTTTATTTCCTCTCTTCTATGGGATCTATTTTGCTTTTCCTTTAGGTTCTTAATGCGGAATATTAGGCATTGATTCCAGATTTCTTCTTTTCTAATATCAAGCATTTGAAAGTGTAAGTTTTCTTCTTAGCACAGCTTTTTCTCATAAATTCTGCTTTGTTGTCTTTTAAATATAATTCATTCTATCGTTCCAATTTTTGTATCTGTGCTGCTGAAGCGAGCAAATATAATTCATTCTAAAGTGTTTTCTTATTTCCCTTATTTTCCCTAGTATTCTTTGAGTTTATCCTGTTTGGGATTTGCTGATCTTGAATCTATAAATTTATGACTTTCAACACATTGGAGAAGTTTCAGCCATTTTTTCCTCAGCCACTTTTTTCGTGCCTCTTTATCTCTTGTACTGACTCTCTGGGACTCTACTTAGGGGCTAGGTCTTTCGCTATTGTCTCACTCATTCATGAGAGCTGAAACGATTGGTTTGTTTTTCCTCCCCAGTCTTTTTTCTCTCTATTCTCCAGGTTGGATAATTGCTATTGATTTACGTCCAAGTTTATGGAATTGCTCCTCTGTCTTCTCAATTCAACTTGTGAGACTATCAGTAAGTTTCCTTTTTAATTAATTTATTATATTTATCATTTCAAATTTTCCTTTTATTTCCTTTTTATAGATTCTACTTATCTGATGAGACTTCCTCTCATTCTATTCTTTTTAGGAGTGTGTCTCTACATCACGTTGCATAGTTAGAATATATAATAGTTGCATGAAAGACCCTGAGTGTTTCACTACCTAGGAACATCTTGAAGATGACAGCGGTTCATTCTCTTTTCCCCTGAGAGTTAGACACATACTCTTGGTTCTGTGTATATGGAATAATTCTCTATTGCATCCTGGTCATTGCGAAAGTTATGTTGTATAGACTATAGGCCCTGTTGTAATTCTCCAGAGAAAGATATATATGACTTAAACAGTAAGTTCGGTCTCATTTCTGTGAGTGGGGAATTCCAATCTCAGTTTAGTATTTTGAGATTTTGCTAATCATTTTAAGGTCTGGCCCATGCATTCATGGGTTGGTATGAGAATTTTTCGAGTGGTCCAGTTTTCAGATCAGATCTTTTAAAGCCTTTGTTTGGGTCTTTCCTGTGTAGACATTGTTCCAGGGAGGCATTATTCCAGGGTGAAGGTGAGACTTGTGCATATGGCTCAAAGCTCAGCTCCATTCTTGAAGGCTTTGCTATGTGCAGGTTGATCAGCAGGGAGGCTGATACCTGCGTAGGATCGTGAACCCAGGCAGAAAAACTCTTCTCCTTGCCAGGACTTGCCTTCAGACGACACCCTTCAGCTTGTGGTGGCCTTTCCCCTGATTTCTGTGGGGCCTACTCTTAGAGCAGGGACACAAAGGAAAGATAAGTTCATAAATAAATGAGAAACTCATGCCCGGTGGCACATTTCACTCAGTTTTTGCTCTTTGACCACATATCTGCTTCTGTTTCTTTTGTTCTTCAGAGTTTTTTCATTGTGATAGGTGGGGGAGATGGGCTATAGTGAGATTATTTCTTGAGATTTTTGCATTTGTTTAAAGATAACCTTTGCCTCAGTGGCTCCTGGCTGGCTCAGTCGGTAGAGCCTAGGATTCTTGATCTCAGTGTTGTGAAGTAAGCCCCACATTGAGTATAAAGCTTAGTTAAAAAAAAAAAAAAAAAAGAAAGATACCTTTACCTTTGTGTTTACATAACAAGGCTTGCATAAAATTTTTTATTAACTCTTCCTTCAGAACTCAGTAAAGATTGTGTCACTGTAAAATCTGAGGAAATCTGAAATTTCCTGAATATAGCCTTAAAAAAAATTATTTTATTTATTTATTTGAGAGAGAGAGCACAAGCATAGGGAGCAGCAGGCAGAGGGAAAGGCAGGCTCTCCCAGGACTCTGGGATCATGACCTGAGCTGAAGGCAGATGCCTAATTGACTGACTCTATCATCTTAGAGAATACATCTATCACCATGAACAGAATATTGGAAAGAAACATGAACATCGAAGTTGCTTCTGGTGAGGTCCCAGGAGGAAATGAGGGATATGTAATTGTCAAATGGGAGAAAGATCATTCTTGTTATGGAACACCAGAAACTTTGGTTGAGTTATGTTCTAGAGTTTGCTGAAAATTAGAATTTATAAGTGATGAACTTAGATATTTAGCTGAGGATAATTCTAGGCAAAGTGTGTTAGGTTCACCCTAGTGTCTCCTTGCTCAAGCTGATAGTCAAATGTGAAAGGAAAGAGATAAATCGAGAAAGAAGCTATTCAGCAAAAAAAGGACCAGAATTTGAGGATTTGGAAAATTCTCAGGCTACCTAGAGAGTATACTCTAAAGGCAGGAGCAAGGATTCTGGAAAACCTGTTTTTGAATGGATTAGGTGTGTAACTCATGGGTCAAATCTCATCCCAATCATAATGAGAAAGATCGGTGGAGGACTTTCTGGTATGATGGCATAGACTGCTGTGAACTATGTGGGAGACTAACAAGGCTTCTGAGAATGTTATACCTGCAGAAACACTACCAGCCTTGACTAAAAAGGGACAGAGATGGGGCAAAAATGAAGGAAGGAAGGCTCTCATAACTGATAAGCAGCTTGGCTGCAAATATACGCTAACCTTCAAGAAAACAAACTGGTTCCAAGGGCAGAGCTACAGATACAAAGAAAGAGGCCAGAGAGGCTAAGGCCACTGCTCTAGGCCCAGAAGGCAGAGCATCAAGACTTAGATGATTATTCCCAGGCCTTGAATCTAATGGAATTTGCTCTCTTGGGTTTCAGACTTGCTTAGAACTACTGGCCTGTTTTTTTTTTTTCTTTTTTCCTTCCAATTTCTTCCTTGGGAATGGTAATGTCTATCCCATGCTTGACCTATCATTATATTTTGAAAGCAGGTAACTTGTCTGGTTTCCTAGGTTCACAGATAGAAAAGATGGCCCAGGATTGCCAGCAATCACCAGAAGTTCATTCTCACTGTGAGAGATTAAATTTCTGTTGTTTCAAATGTCCCAGTTTCTGGCAATTTGTTATGGCAGCCCTAGAATAGCCCTAATGCAGTGTGCAATTTACTGTTATATCCTTGGCCTTGGTGTTTTTTTTTTTTAAATGATGTTATTTCATTCATTAGAATTTTTTATACTAATTCCTTTTTAACTGATTATTATTTTGTGTTCCTGAACAATGTTGGTATGTTCTTCTAGTCTTCCTCCCATGTTACAAAGACCAAATTTTTATCCCATAACGTTTTGGTACAAATACCCTCAATTCCCTCATTATGCACAAATGGGAAGAATGAAGTCCAGCTATGAACAATCGCAGGTAGATGACCTTGCCTATGTGCTCTCTTATATCAGTTAGAAATCCACTACACATGAAAATGGGCTAAAGGCTTCAGTGAGTATTTTTTGGCTGATAAACAGATGGCTAAAATAAAAATGACTAAGTTGGCAAGGATCTAAAATAATCAGAAATCTCATAAATTGCTAATATAAACTAGTTCAACCATCTTGCAAAATTGTTTAGCAGTATCCACCCGCCAAACCTGAATCATGTATATACTCCATGACCGAGCAAGTCAACTTCTAGATATATACCCAACAAGGGTATTATATTTGTGTGCTCTCCAAATGTATTCAGGTGTTCATTAAAAGACATATATAGGGATGCCTGGGTGGCTCAGTTGGTTAAGCGGCTGCCTTCGGCTCAGGTCATGACCCCAGTATCCTGGGATCAAGTCCTACATCAGGCTCCTTGCTTGGCAGGGAGCCTGCTTCTCTGCTCAGCAAGGAGCCTGCTTCCTCCTCTCTCTCTCTGCCTCTCTGCCTACTTGTGATCTGTCAAATAAATAAATAAAATATTTAAAAATAAATAAATAAAAATAAAATGGGGGAAAATGTGATATGCTAGCATAATGAAATATAGTATAGTAAAAAGAATGAACAAACTGAAACTACAAACAATGTTGAGCAAAAAATAGATAATCTGTTATGGACTAAATGTGTTCACCCAAAATTCATACATTGAAGTCCTAACTCCCATTGTGACTGAATTTTGGTCTTCCGAGTCAATTAACTTTAGAAGAGGTTATAAGCCTGGAACCACAACCAGACAGGATCAGTGTCCTCTACGAGGACACACTAGAGAACTTGCTTTCTCTCTGCCATGTGAGAACACAGCAAGAAGACAGCCATCTGCAAGCCCAGAAGAGAGCTTCCCCCAGAAACTGAGTTGGCTGGAACCCTGGTCTAGGACTGCCAGCCTCCAGCACTGTAAGAAAGTACATTTCTCATTTCTGTTGTTTAAGCCAGCAAGTCTACTGTACTTTTTTTTTTTTCCTGGCAGCCCAAACAGATTAACAGAGAATCAACTGCTTGAATTCTCCATTTATATGAAGTTCAAAAACAGGCAAAACTAATCTACGGAATTTGAAGTTAGAATAATGATGCTTCTGGGATGAGTAGGACATGACTAGAAGGGGCTCCCTGGGAGACCTCAGAGGCACTAGCAACATTCCATTTCTTGACGCAATTGTGCAGATGTCTTAACTTTGCGAAAATTCGTTGAGATGAACACTTACAACTTACAAATTTTTCTAAATGTGTGTTACATAAAAAATACTAGAAAAAGTTGGTTTGCCTTTTTTTTTTTTTAAGCCTTCAAGGCCTTAGTTCACTCCCAGTCAGGACACAGAGTTGGGGGTTTTGTTTCTTGTTGCTTTTTTTCTTTTTTAACATGGAACTACTCTTAGATACAGTTTATTCTTCCCCACTCAGCAACTTCAAATAGAGATTCCGAGACCTTCAATTCCCTTACCCTATTTTACCAGCTGTAATTCGCAGTCTCCTCCCACTCAGGTTTTTTGTTTGTTTGTTTGTGTTTAACTGTAAGGCATTGGTTCATAGTGAAGAAAACTGATTGGTTTCACCTGCAGTTCTCCAAGTGTCTCTTCCCTCAGAAGATTTTATCTCATTTTCTCATTCAGCATCCTTGATACTAGGTCCCTAAACACTTTCAAGAGACCAATTAGTTTGGATGATTATTATAAATTTTTCGGACTTCACCCAGCTCACCTCCCGGGGTGAGCCCTGGGGAACTTGCCTGACTCTGGCATGCTGGGGCATAGCAGTTCAGATTTCAGATTCTCAAAGGATTCACGAGCTGCCATTTTTTTTCATTCATTTTTCTTCAAATTGTAATGACTATGTATGTAGGAAGGGAGGAGGGAGGGAAGAGTTGAAGATCAGTGATATTTTTTAGGGTAGAATTCATCTTCTCTTCCCCTGTGGCTCATGAGATGCATGGAGGAAGGAATCTTCACCACGCCTGTTACATTCTACCTCTATTTCTCTGGCTTGGTTATGTATCTATTTATTTGACTCCTGCTGCCATACTGAAATGTTCTTTCATTCCTGTTTGCAGTTGCTGTTTCAAACTTATTTTTAATTTTTTAATTAATTAAAAAATTAGATTCATTGTTTATGCACCACATCCAGTGCTCCATACAGTTCATGCCCTCCTTAATACCACAACCACTTTGTCAAAGTTGTCGAAATTTTTAATAAAGACTCCTGATCAGAATTGACCCCAAGTGCTAGGTAGCGGAATTCTACCAGTTCGGATCCAAGAAAGAGGAAGAGTGTCTCCCTTTCCTCAAAGCTCATTTAACCACTGCATTTTAAATTCTTGAAGACAATGCCCTTTTCATTTCGTCTTCATTGCCCTATACCCACTGCCAGCACCCTGGACAATGTCTAGTTCTAAATAAACATTTGTAAATGAATAAAGTAATTAATTAATGATAATGGAATCATAACAAATAACATGTAAATAGAGTGTGTTCCTGTTAGACAAAGAGAAAGAGAAGAAATATCTCTCAACCATTTCTTCACACTTTGAAATTGTACCAAAGAGCAAACTAAAGCATTTAATGCAAGTTAGAAAAACCCAAGAAGAGAAAACAATTTTAAAGGATGACACCAGAGGGGTGCCTGCGTGGCTCACTAGGTTAAGCCTCTGCCTTCAGCCCAGGTCATGGTCTCAGGGTCCTGGGATTGAGCCCCACATTGGGCTCTCTGCTCAGCAGGGAGCCTGCTTCCCTCTGCACCTCTGCCTGCCTCTCTGCCTACTTGTGATCTCTCTCTCTGTGTCAATTAAATAAATAAAATCTTAAAAAAAAAAAAAAAGGATGACACCAGAATTAAATGGAAAAGGACAAATAAAGAATAAGTTGATAAAAAAAAAAATAATAACCTGACTCTTTAAAAAGGCCACAAATGAAAAAATACATTTATGCCTCATTAGGAGAAGATTAAAAACAATAACCCTATATTAATACATTTTTAAAAATCTTAGTACTTTTCAAATATGAGGATACTTTTCCAGTAAATCACCCATGTCCACAACTACTCCAGGAAGATAAAGAAAACATGAACTTGTCACTCTATCCCCACCCCCTGCCGAAGGATGTAGATTTCAGGTGATTTCATAACTGAGTTATTTCAAATCCTCAAGGAATAAATAATTGTTCTGCCTTTTAAGTGTTTCCAAATCATAGAAAAAGAAGGATCATTTCCAAGTGTATTTTATGAGGTTAGCATATTGATACCAAAACTTGGCCAGAAAGACATTAAAATAGCTAATGCTTATAAAGAGCTTTTTGTATAATGAGAACAATTGCAAGTATTTTATGAATATACATTCATTGGATTGTCACAAAAATGCTTATGAAATAGATACTATTATTATCGCTTTTTACAGGTAAGAAAACTTACACACAGATAGGTTAAGTAACTTCCCCAAGATCCTGCAATTAGTAAATGGTGGAACTGCCATGGAACCCAAGCGAGTTGGTTCTAGAAGGCAAGTTATTGACTATACGCCTGCCTCTCATAGTGAACAGAAACTACAGGTCTTACCTCACTTATGAATGAAGATGCCACCATCTGAGATAAATTACCAGTATGTTAAATGATAAAATGTAGGATTTATTCAATAAAATCAAAGCTAGGGTGCCTGGGTGACTTAGTCAGTTAAGTGTCTGCCTTTGGTTCAGGTCAAGATCCCAGGGTTCTGGGATCGAGTCCTGCATCAGGCTCCCTGCTCAGCTGGGAGCCTTCTTCTCCCTCTCCCTCTGCCTGCTGCTCTGCCTACTTGTGATCTCTCTCTCTTTCTCTCTATCAAATAAATAAATAAAATACTTAAGAAAAAAAATCAAAACTAGATCAATAGTGTAAAAATTCTTCAATTCTTAAATTCTAGGTAAATGAAAATGTATAGGCAGTAAATTCAATTAAAAAAGGACAAAAAATCATGCATATACATATGTAGGAAAGAAGCAAAAATTCTCCTTACTCATAGTATAGTACACACAAGAAAATAAAATGAAAAAAAAGAGTAAGAATTTAGTAAAAAGGTCATTGAATAGATTTGGGTCCTGGGGACATGAGACCCAGGGTCTCAAAGCAGGAGTCCTTAATCTGTTGACTGCTCTCTTGAGTGATAAGGATAAGGGCAGAATGTGGCCACAGATACTTTCTGTGCCACCTAAAATTACACTGGGCCATGAGATCATAGGTTACTGACTCCAAGAATAGACCTTTATACCTGCCCTTTGGGAGGCTGGGGACAAAAATGATGTTCTGAGAAGTTGCAACAAAATTATATAATTTCATCTATGTGAGACAGCCTCTTTGATCTGCAAATGTCCCTTTGGCTGGCTAGAAGCTAAATCCCATTATTAAAGGTCCTTTCCTTTTGTTAGAAGCTTCCTTAAGGTGTTAAGTGAAATACTTACGGTTATGATAGTTTACTAATTCTCAACAGGCATTTCTACCTTAGTGCAAGTAATTTAGGGCAAGTATGTTGGCTTCTCTGGTCCTTAGTGTACTTTTTTATAAAAAAAAATATATATATAATGTACTTTTATATATATATTATATTTTTATATTTATATTTATATTTTATATACACATATGTATGTATATATATACATATATAAAATGTACTTTTTTATAAATGAGGAGGTCTGAATAAGAGAATCTAATATTTTCTTCCAGCTCTAATGTCTCATTATTCTAGATCCTCAGATCCTTCCCAGAGAGCCAGCACCAGTGGCTGCTCTGGAGGGGAGGTCCTAAGGAGCAAAATGGTGGTGGGTTGGGGAGGAGACCTGACGTAGGGAGAGCTTAAGACAATCTACAAATCTTTCACAACTTTGAGATATGCCTTATAAAAGTATCTTTGCATATAATATATGAAACATACGTGCCAAGGTGGAAAACAGCTATATAAATAAAAAGTATGGGATGCCTGAGTGGCTCAGTCAGTTGGGCATCTGCCTTTGGCCAGGTCATGATCCCAGGATACTGGGATCGAGTCCCACACTGGGTTCCTTGCTCAGCAGGGCATCTGCTTCTCCCACTACCTGCTGCTCCCCCTACTTGTGTACTCTCTCTCTCTCCCTGACAGATAAATAATACCTCAAAAAAAAAAAAAAAAACTATGCTAGAAGGCACTGATGGTCTTCAGTAAACCCTACTCCTTAAGGTATATCCTTTCGGTGTTCCAACCCAAAGCACTGAGGAATTTACTAGTTTCCTTCTTTTGGTAAACTCTAGCCACTTCTATTCTTTTCTTGCTGTAGTAATTGTGGAAACACTGCCCATCTCAGGCTTTCAGACCTCATCAAGAACTGATACGTGATCCTAGGGGGAAAGTGCCCCACACTGAGGGCTCCTTTCCTAAGTTACCTTTCTCCTGGATCTTGGCCCCATGGTTCTTCACCATTTTATCACATTCTCTTCCTTTGTTTTTCTGTTGTCACGGTGAAAATTTTGTTCCAAATTATACAGAATGCTTTTTGATGGCTACTTTTTAATTCAAACTCCTAAGGTCCCTCTGTCATTTAAAAAAAAAAAAAAATTTCTCACCAATGATATAGGTGGATAAAATCTGCTGAGTGATCACAGAAGTCCCTTATAAATTTTATCTTAAAAGAGGTAAAAGGATTTTAAAATTACATTTCTAGTTCTCCCAGGTATAAATCAGGCAGAAACATTTATTTTTCAGTCAGGATAACATGATTCTGTGTTCATTGTATGATTGATTTTGTTCTGCCAACTAAAATTGATCTCCATAAATTTTATACCACACCATTGTCTTATAAAGGATACAATAGTTATTGTCAGGCAAAGGCAACCAGCATAAAATAATCCTTAACAGAAAGTTATTTAGAATCCCATTTTATCATGTGATGACCTTCCTGTCAGTGAGATAGTTAGAATGTACTGTTAAAAGTAAACCCTTTAGCAACAAATACCTGTGTTTGAGTTTTAGCCTTGCCACTGTCTGAGGCAAATTAATCTCTCCCTTTTAGTTTCCTCATTGGTTAGATGAGAATTACTATGTACTCAATCAGGGATATTTCCAGGGTAAATAAAACACTGCTTAGGAATAATTATTTCTTAGCATAGTAGTAATCATATTCATTATTAGTCATTAGGCTTGATCACAATTTTCTAACCCTGGTTCTACTGACATTTTGGACTAGATAACTCTTTTTCCGAAGGGATGTCCTGCATATTGTAAGATGTTCAGATCTTAGCCTCTGTCCACCAGATGCCACCTGTACCCCTTCACATAAAATGTCTTCAGACATTGTCAAATGTTGCCTGGAAAGCAAAATTTTCCCTGAAGAGGAACTCTGTGCTGGCAAATCACATATATATAGGCAGTCATCATACTCAAGTTGGAAAAATGCTAAATTCGAAGTTAGAATATATGAATTCATATCCTGGTTTTCCCTTTATTAGTTCTATGACTTCAGAGAATTCCTTGATTTCTCCTTATCTCAGTTTCCCCACTGTAAGTATACAGACACACACACACACACAGGCACATGTTATATGATATGAGTGAATATATGTAGCTATTTAATATATGTGACAGTTCTTTTTATACTTAAAAGTACCATACATGAATAAACTGTTAAAGGGGAAAAAAAAAAAGCTCTGTTAAGCTGTATCAGAATTACACTGGCATGGTAAAAAAATAAAAATTGCTGGTCTGTTGATGACCTATACCCTCCCCTCCGTCTTTGAGGCCTTTTTTTTTTTAATTCCATACATCACCCAGTGTTCATCACAGCAAGAACCCTCCTTAATCCCCGTCACCTAATTCACCCATCCCTCTCCCACCTCCCCTCTACAGTTAAGGTTACAGTTGTTCTCTGCAGTGAAAAACCTGGTTTCTCTCTCCCTCTCTTTTTTCCTCTTTGCTCATTTGTTTTGTTTCTTAAATTCCACAATGAGTCGAATGATATGTTATTTGTCTTTCTCTGACTAATTCTTTTTCATTTAACATTATACTCTGTTCCATCCCTGTTGTTGCAAACGGCAAGATTTCATTAATTTTTATGGATAAATAATATCTTGTAGTATATACATACAATATGTATGTATGTATATACTACCTGTTCTTTACCATTCATTACCGATGGATACCTTGGCTGCTTTCATAATTTGGCTATTATAAATAATGTTGCAATAAATATAAATTAATTAACTATATATAATTATAATATATTAATTAATAAGTATATAAATTAATGATAATTTGGTTAATAAATTAAATAAATTAAAATATATGCAGTGTTTTGTCCATATTGGAATAGATTCGTTTCTTTTTTTTTTTAATATTTTATTTATTTATTTGACAGACAGAGATCACAAGTGGGCAGAGAAGCAGGCAGAGAGAGAGGAGGAAGCAGGCTCCCCACTGAGCAGAGAGACTGATGCAGGGCTCAATCCCAGGACCCTGAGATCATGACCTGAGCTGAAGGCAGAGGCTTTAACCCACTGAGCCACTCAGGTGCCCCTAGATTCCTGTTTCTTTAGTTGAGAACCAGATAAGGTGTTCAGTTCATGTATAGAGGCTATGTTGTTTTTTGTTGGGTTGTTTTTTTTTTTGAAAGTACTCTCCACAACTGTATTAACCGTTGACAAAACACTCAATGAAGAGAGGCTCAGGAAAAATAAGAAAGAGGCTAAGCTTTGTGTTTCATTTCTTTTGTTCATTCTCAGGCACATACTCATTGTGTGGAACAATAAGGAACAGCACACACATCGCTTCTCGGCCTTTTGGCTAAGATCAAGTGTAGGAACAGCACACACTGTTTGTTTGTGTATTTATTATTCATTGACCTACACAGATCCTGTAAGCAACTCAATTGCTTTGATAAGATGCCTCTGGGTACTTCTCCACTTCCCTATGCCTTTGAACATACTGCTACCTATATCTGGATGATTTTTCCCCCCAATGTACTTAATGAGCTCCTAGATATCAGTATTAGTTTCCTAGGACTGCTTTAACAAAATACCACCTCTGGTCCCTTAAAACAACAGAAATTTTTTGTCCCACAGCTCCAGGCCTGAAGTCCAAAAGCAAGGTGTCAGAAAGGCCATGCTTCTTCTTAAATTTGTAGGGGAGAATTCTTCCTTGCTTCATGGTGATCAACCAGGGACAATAGTAAACAATGAACTGATACAATAAAAAGACGAAATTGTGGGGGTTTTTTGGTAAGGATAATAGTTAAAATATTGATATAATAATCCTGGAAAAATAAGAGAAAAGAGTTCATGCTGGTTAATGTTGGCTTTGGGAATGAAATGTAGGGAAAGAATGCAAGAGATCCTATACAGAAAAAAACGTTACAACGTGAGAACTTACTATATGGACAGTAATAAAGAAGTCATTAAAGACCATTTGGATGTGGCAAGCCTAGATGAACTTGGGCAACGCGGATTCCATAAAATTTGTTGGGTCCCAGTAGCATGAGTATGTGAAGTGTCCCACAAATGGAGGGAAAAGTGGGTCTGCCACTGAAGATATGCACTGGACTAATTGATGAAGATTTGTTAGTTGTGTGCCATGAGACCAGAAGCCTCATGAAATTATAAAGTAGGATGGGGAAGCACAATCAAGGAAGAAATGGTAAGGGAGATGAAGAGGAGTAAAGATGCTTTGTTCGGTAGATACACGGAGGGAAGAAAGGATAGGAGAGATTAGTATTAGCACAGTGCTGTGGAACTGAGAAGGGAAAGTTCAGGAAATACACGTATTAGGGATTTTTTAAAAATCACAGGGCTAGAAATAATGGCTAAAATTCAAGAGGGTTTTCCGTAACAAGGGGAGAGGATTAGAGCAGGGCAGCTCAGAGGGGAGAGGCTTGTCCACGCCCAGGAGAAGGCTGAACAGGCAAGTGAGTGATCTGGATGGCCTGTGAGCATCCTTGTCATTGAGGAGTACTCATCTGACCCTTTTTCTTTGAGACTTTAGCGTAATATTAATCACTCCCTGCTAGATGTGAAATTGTGCCTTAGCAATTTATCCGAGCTGTTAAAGGGGGAGAAAAATTGTACTTTATGGAGAAACCTTTTTTAATTTTATTAACACCTACTTCAAAGAGTTACTGGAGAAATTAATCTGACCCTGAATTCCTTAGCAGAAAGAAATTCATTGAGTTTCAAATGAGTAAAAAGCTATACTGTCCGTTTAACAGACTAGGGATAGGCTCCATTACCTTTAGCTATTTTAATACCCTGATAGTGGCTCAGTTTACAAAGAATGTGACTAAACCTATCCCTTATCTTTGTGATGTCAGCCAGTCCCCACAGAAATACCTTATTGGGACCTGCCTCCCTCCCTAGCTCCAGAAGCAGCAGGAAATGGGCATAACCAGAGAGAACAGGAAGAGATAAGTTTCCCCCGGGAGTGTAATTGCCTCCTCCACCAATAACCATAGATATCACAGGTGGGCTAGGGGAACGGACAATAACCCTCCTGTAATAATACAACTAGTTTGATAGCAGCACAAACAAGACTGAGCACACTGTTCAATATTTTTGGAGCTTTCAATGACATAAATTTTGCTCTAGTCAAATGGATCCTATTAATACTTTCATTTCTTTCATTTTTCTGGCCTAATTTCGAAAGTTAAAACGTATCAATGCCCACTGAACAAACTTGTAAAATAGTATCCCCAAAGCACTTTACTGGAAAAGATTTTATAACAATTACTGACAGCAGTGAGTTTTGCGTAGGCTTTCGCATTCAGTTATTTTAAACATTATACTAAAAATGGACACTAAAAGCCACTCTGTGCATACATCTGCCTGTACAGATCAGGGTGAATTTAAAAAAAAACACTTTTCATTTGGACTTAAAGAATGTAGGTAAATGCGATAATCTGGGCTGGTAAGAATGGCTGACTGTCGGCCGGTAAGGATTAAGAATGACAGCGTTAAAGATAAACTTTATCTTTGCAAATGAATTGCTAGGGGGCATAAAGTAGAAACCGTCAAAGTCTAAAATCAAGATACTTCTATTTCATTTGGCCGTTTTCCTGGAAACTACGGATCTAAGAGCAGTTGGGAATTGATCACGTTTACCATGTAATTATATCAAGGTAAGATGCAAACCTTTCCACTCAGAGGTTGCTTGGAAGCCACATCTCTTTTCTTCATCTTGCTTGTCCTAGTTTCCACTATTTGTAATCAGCAACACCCCCCCCCACACACAACACACAGACACCCGTTCAAGGTCAGAGTCAGAAAGAACCAGAAATTTAAAGGTAGACCGTGCCAAGGATGAACAGCTGTCCCCAATCTGGGTTCTTCCTGTTGCCGCTGTTGTGTAGTACTCAACTCCTTGCTCTTGCCACAGATGTCCACAGGAAATGCATGAGAGAGGTCTAATGGGAGGGAATCAGACGCACATGTTCCTTAGTATGTGGAGATGGGCATCCTCAAAGTGCCCGCCACAGACAACCCTCCCTCCCAGCTAGAACTGGTTCCAGGTTTGAGAAATGCTGAGCCTGTCCACACAAGCCGTGCTGCCAAATCCGCACTCTTGCCCTTTCTCTATACCTTGTCAGTAAAGGAATTCCAGAGCTGCTTGGGAATGTGGGGGGATGAACGCGCTCTGCGGCTCTGGGCTCTGTCGTTGAGCTTAGTCACGTCCTCATGTGAGGGGAAAGTGCAACGTGTCCCCGGAGGGACTTTCCTGCCCTGCAGAATCCGAGCACATGGAACAGTTTAGGCAGGGAATAGGCTCAATTCCACGTTTTGAAATTTAATTTTCAGTCCATCAGTTATGACCAATCAGAAAACTGTTTGGTGACTGAGACTCGAAGTTACAATGTTTCTGGGTCCCATCGTCACAGTTAATTATTGCATTCGGCCCATAACAAATATTCAGACATTTTGCTGACCTGCCAGAAGCAATGAACATCCCGTTGTTATGTCCTAGCACTTGAGAGAAGTTCTACGATTTCAACAAGATGTCTGACATCCTGTCACTGCTCACTACTCACTGTTCCCTATCACAGGACATGGCAGGTTCACCTCACGGCCCCAAACTGCAGGACTCAATCCAGATTCCTGCTTCTTTACCTTCAATATTAAAAAAAAAAAAAAAAAAAACCACGAATCCTGTGGATTCCACCTCCTTGAAAATCTTTCATCGCCTTAGATCATTCAGTTATCATAAAAACATTTCTTTTTTTTTTAATTTTTATTTATTTATCTGAGAAAGACTGAGAGATCATGAGGGGGAGTGGTACAGGGAGAGGGAGGAGAGGCAGACTCCCTGCGGAGCAGGGAGGAGGGGCCCCTCTCCCCTCAAATGAGAGATTCCATTCCAGGACCCTGGGATCATGACCCTAGTCGAAGGCAGACACTTGACCATCTGAGCCACCCAGGTGCCTTCAAAAACATTTTATATAACAATCATTGCACTAGCTTTTTAATAGATGTCTCTGCCTACATTTTTGCTTCCTATGTCCATGTTTTCCATGCCCAGCAATGCAGCCTGGGCGTTCTCATGTACAATTTTGACCTTCCTGATCCCTCGCTCAAATTCCACTATGGTTTTCTATCATCTGCAACAAAGTGTACACAGTTTGCAGCACGTACAAATTTCTTCATTATCTGGTCCCTACCTCTTCAGCCTTCTCTCTAGATACACCCCCGCCCCCAATCTGTTCTCCCTCCCCATGCCTTTTGTGTTTCAGCAATACTAAACCATCTGAAATCATCAAAAAACTACAATGTATCTCACATAATATTCAAGACAAAGAGAATGTTCTCTATGTTCCCTCTGTCTTGAATGTGTTTATCCTCTCTTCTATCTAGCAAATTCCTCAAATCAAATAAAAAATATGTTAAGTGATGAAGTATTCTGATATGCCCAGTGGTAAAAGGTTGCCTATCACGTATCAGATGAACTTTGTATGTAACTCAATTATGAAAATTGCCATGTTCTGTTGTAAACGCTTGTTTGCATTTCTCTTGCTCACTAATCCGTGGCTTCCCTGATGACAAAATCTTCATATCTTTTGTTTTCTTTGTATCTATACAATCCTGCGCGAGATTCGCTTGCTTTTTCACTCAACATGATTTTTCTGAACCATCCGTACTGATTTGTTTGGCTGCCGTTGCTCATTTCGCATTCTGTGTAATATCCTAGTATTCCATTTTATGAATGTATTACAATATTTTACCCACTCTTCCATCAATGGACTTTTGTGTTGTTTCTAGGGGTTTTCATTATTATTATTATTATAGATGATGCTATGATGAAGTCTTGCTCATATCTCCAGGTGCACATGTGCAAGCTTTTTTCTGGAATATGTATCTGCAGGTAGAATTGCTGGATTGTAAATCATGTGCTTTTTTGACTTTCCAGATAATGCGAATGTTTTCCAAAATTCTTTGCTAAAGTGTGTTGGTTTTTTTTTTTCCCCCAAATCTATATTGGCCTGTCAAACATTTATTGGCCTAAGCCAATAAAATGATATGTTTGGGGTTATCTTTTCAATGGAAATCATTAGTGTCTTTGCCAGAAAATATTTATTGGCATTGTTTTAAACAAGAATCATTTCCATTGCTATCATTTTCCTACAAATTCCCAAACAAATGCATTTGTGTTACTATTGGTTTCCACTAAAGGCCACCTTTTTACAGTTGCAAAATAGCAAGGTCAGTAGAAAGCCACCCAAGGTATACACCCCAATAAATCAGATTTATCCTGGGGGATCTGTTAGCTAGGGATACCTAAACTGTAGCTGCCTGGCCAGATCCAATAATGGTCAGTAGCCTGTTTTTATGGAGTCCACAAACTATGATACTTTTTTTTTTTTTTTTTTTTTTACATTTTTAAGGAGTTCTAAAGGGGGAAAAAAAGGATATGCTACAGAAATGTATGTGGACAAAGTCTAAAACATTAACTATCTGGCCCTTTACAGAGTAAGTTTTCCTACTTCTGTGCTAGGCAATGCCCCAAATCCCATTGAAAAGACAGCCAATAATATCATTTGCTTTTTATAAGAACAAATTTTTTTTTTTTTTAAGATTTTATGTATTTATTTGAGCGAGAGAGAATGAGCAGGAGGGTTAGAGGGAAAGGGAGAGAGAGAGTCTTTAGCAGACTCCACATTCAGCATGGAGGCCCAATGTGGGGCAGGATCCCAGAATCCTGACATCACAGCCTGAGTTGAAACCAAGAGTCAGATGCTTAACCAACTGTGCCCCCCAGGTGCCTCAAGGACAACTTTACATTTTTTTTTTTCCTTCTGGCAGATTGTACAAAGTAATACTCTTCCCAGTGATGTGTAAGAAGTCAGGTTGAATAAAACTTGGGTTTATTTTGGAGTTTTAATTGATTTTTGCCCATTAATGAGATTGTGTACCTTCTTATAGGCTATGGTCATTTTTACTTAGCTTTTGTTTTCATGTCTGTGTTTTATCCATTTGGGGGGATTGTCTGGCTTTAATATTCCAATAATTTTCCACTTGAATATGTTGTAGATCTTTCCTGAGTGCACTGTTTTTTATTTTCTTTACAAAGTTTTTTGGCAAACAGAAAGAATTTAATTTGTAATTAAACATATCCAACTCTTTATGTTTTGAGCCTTTTGGGGTTTGAAATGATTCCTAATTGCAAGGTCATTCTCTTATACATACTGCTAAAAAAAAAGAAGAAATAGGTCCCCAAATCGAGTCACTTGTGCTAAGCCCCACTTCAGCAAACCAAGACTTAATATCTAATGTAACTACAACCTCCCCCAGGTATGTAATCTTAAACCAGTCAATCTGGTTTAAGCAGTCATGAAGTAATCCACCTGATAGATCCTTCCAGTCCCCAAAGGAAGATGTCATAACCCACTCTTCCATTGTCCCTGCCCCCTTTGCCTATAAAGATATTCCATTTTGTACTGCTCTTTGAAGCTCCTCTTCCTTTGCTAGCTGGGATGCTGCCTGATTCATGACTCATCTAATAAAGCCAGTTAGATCTTCAACTTTCCACAGTTGACTTTTTAAAAACAGATTTGGTGGCAGCAGTGGCAAACATCAGAGCAAACTCCTGATAGCTTCAGAGACAACAAGAAAAACAGGAGTGGTAACCTGAGAGCCCTTTGAGTTCAGTTTTTCTAACCATTTCTGTGGTTTCTGAGGCCTGTGGGTAAGTTCCTTTCAGTTCTGGGCTCCACTCTCTTTATGTGAAACTACCTATCTGATTAACTTTCCAGTTAGTTCCCTATTTGACTAGAAACCCCAACCCTTGATTCTGTCCCCAGATTCTACATTGGGAACTGCTGGTGGCTTAGTTGGCAGTTCTACATTTGTTTGGAATCCTGCCCCAGATGCCATATTGGGAACTGCTAGTGGCAGCTAGATTTCCCCATTTGTTTGCAATCAGTCTGAAATCCCCATTCTTTGGGGTCCATTGGTTCAGTCCCCTCCCCAACCCCTAGATTCCACATTGGGAAATCCTGGTAGTTGGACTGCGTTCAACTTAAACACTGGACTGGGTCCAACTTAAGAACTGGACTGGATCTGTGATCAGATTGGGTCCACTAAGTAAAGACTAGTGTTCATGGGACTCTTGGAAGATAAAAAGGCACAAATTTGATGGGCATGGGTTGAGCACTTAAAAGCTGTTAAAGTGGTTGCCCCTTAACGCTAAAGACTCCCAGGTTAGGATAAGCGGTCCCAGGACAGGTTAGAGTGACCCTAGGTCATCTGCCAACCTTAAGAAAATCTCTGAGCAATGAGGCTTATTCTGAAACACCACCCAATCTCCATCCCAGTGGCACATCCTTATTAACGTTAGTTTGGCTCCAAGAGATCCAAAGGCTTAGCCAAAGAAGAATGGAAGTCATATAGCCTAAGGAGGTTAAGCGTGCCACCTTCCAGCACACCTGCTTATTTGATGTTTAATTGCTGTGGTCCTGGAACTTAGAAATATCTACAATAATGACAGAATCTTGCCAAAAAACCTTTTGTCTCCTGAGAACATAGTAACTTGTCAGGTTGGGATTTCCAAAATATGGCTGGACAAAAGTAGGGGTTTAATTCCATTTGTGGTCAGGGTCCTACAAACTTGTGGCCAGCCCTCAGGGAGGGACATTACATTGGCCATTATGAGAAGTATTCCCATTAGATAAGATCATTTAAGAAGCGCACTTAAAAATAGTGTTCCCAAATTAAACAAACAGAATGAGATACCTATTTTAATTGGTATGCAGAAGGCTTCAAAAGGCTTCGAGATTCCAAAATAGCTGCGTTGAAAAAAAAAAAAATCACCCACACAAAAATGACACAAGAAGTACCTAAAACGAAAGACGGACTTCACTCCTTCTGCTCCCCTCCTTCCTCCTGTATAGCACTCTCTCTATCATTTATCCTCTAAGTCGTTCTTCCACTCTAAAGAGACTCTCAGTCTATAAACGGAAGTTCACCAAGTCAGAGGTCTCACGGATGCCCCTGCGCGTACTGTCAAAGGAGGACCTCCATACGGACCCCTCCCCGAGCTGATGACACTCTTTCGAATTATCCAGTAAACTGCTACGTTATCCCCTTAAACAGCTCAGGAAAACTAAAATTAAATTAAAGAAAACCTTGCCAAATTCTGGTAGATACCAGAGCTACACCCTCTGCTTTAAACCCCACATGTAGCCTGCAGATGAAATCCTAGGAAAACTGGCAGAAGCCCGCTAAGGGTGAGGATTCTCACCAGAGTTAGCTCTCCCCCATCACTATCACTACCTGAAAAAGAGAAAAATAAAATAGCTTTTGCACTCAATTTGTGGATGTTTCTGAAGTCCAAGGTGCTGTTTAGTACTGCCAGAAATACTTACTGTTTCCCAGCTGAAACTGAAGGATATTTAAAACGATTTTTTTGATGGCACACCTGGGTGGCTCAGTCGGTTAAGCCAATGCCTTCTGCTCAGGTTATGATCCCAGGGTCCTGGGAAGGAGTCCCTCATCAGGCTCCTTGCTCTGCAGGGAGTCTGCTTCTCTCTCTGCCCCTGCCTGCTTGTGTGCACTCTCTCTCTCTCTGACAAATAAGTAAATAAAATTTAAAAAAACAAACAAACAACGATTTTTTTGAATTGTTGATCAAACTAGAAGTTGTTATTCAGAACCTGATAGGATTTTTTTTTTTTTTGTCTTCTCCCCTAAGCTAAACTAACTCTAACCTTCTTATCTAGGCCATCTCCTTGAAACGCGAACTTTAGGGAGGTAATTCTCAACAGAAAAAAAAGGGAAAGAGGCCTTAAGATACAAACTGCTGTAGAAACTCCCTCGCCCAAAATCTAGCCCACAGCTTCCATAAGATTAATTATCAAGGACAAGTGGGTATTCTCCAATTCTTGGGTGAAATGATCAAAGCATTTCTATTAGACACGTTGTTAGTATTGTTATTCAGATCTTCTATGTCCTTTCTGATTTGTGCATGTGATTTATCAAATATTGAGAAACGAATATTAAAATCATCCTTATCCTGGTGAATAACTAGTTTTAATTTGTAGTTCTGTAATTTTTGTTTTTTTTTTTTTTAAATGCATGCTCCCCGATGTAATCAAGTTTAGAGTTGTACTACCCTACTCAACTGATTATTCTTTTTTTGGGGGGGTCAAATTTAAGTCTATTTTGTCTGATTACAATATTTCTACACTAGTTCTCATTTGGTTAATATTTGTTTGATGTATCTTTACCCATCATTTTGCTTTTAACCATTCTATAGTCTTAGGTTTCTTTTTTTTTTTTTTTTTTAAGATTTCATTTATTTGAGAGAGAAAGAGAGCATGAGAGGAGAGAGGTCAGTGGGAGAACCAGACTCCCTGCTGAGCTGGGAACCCGTTGTGGGACTCCATCCCAGGATTCCAGGATCATGACCTGAGCCGAAGGCAGATGCTTAACCAACTGAGCCACCCAGGCACCCCTTTAGGTATCTCTTTCTTTTTGATGGCTGAGTAATTTTCCATTATATACATATATCACATCTTCTTTATTCATTCATCATTCGATGGACATTTGGGTTCTTTTCATATTGGGATAATGCTGCTATAAACATTGGGGTGCATAAATCCCTTTGAATTAGTATTTTTTGTAGTCTTCAGGTAAATACCTAGTAGTGAAATGGCTGAATTAGAGGGTAGTTCTATTTTTAACTTTTTGAGGAAAAACTCCATACTTTTCCCCAGAGTATGGCTCTGCATCAGTTTTCAATCCCCCAACAGCGCACTATTGTTCCTTTTTCTCCTCATCCTCGCCAACACTTGTAGTTTCTTGTGTTGTTGATTTTAGCCATTCTGACAGGTCTGAGGTGATATCTCACCATAGAGTTTTTTTTCCTTTTTTTAAAATTTAAATTCAATTAATTAATATATAATGTATTATTTGTTTCAGGGGTACAGCTCTGTGATTCACCAGTCTTATATAATACTCAATGCTCATTACAACACATACCCTGCCCACTGTCCATCACCCAGTTCCCCTGTATGGCTCTCTGGTTTCATTTTGTTTCATTTTCTCTCTCTTCCCCTATGATCCTATGCTTTGTTTCTCAAATTCCACATATCAGTGAGGCCATATGATAATTGTCTTTCTCTGATTGACTTACTTCACATAGCATAACACCCTCTAGTTCCATCCATGTCATTGCAATTGCCAAGATTTCATTTTTGATGGCTGCATAGTATTCCTGTGTGTGTGTGTGTGTGTGTGTGTGTGTGTGTGTGTGTGTACTATACCTTCTTTATCCATTCATCTGTCAATGGACATCTGGGCTCTTTCCATAGTGTGGCTATTGTGGACATTGCTGCTACAAACACTGGGGTGCAGGTGCCCCTTCAGATCACTACCTTTGTATCTTTGGGAGCAAATACCCCAAGAGGGAGCTCTCCTACACTCTTGGTGGGAATGCAAGCTGGTGCAGCCACTCTGGAAAACAATTATGGAGGTTCCTCAAAAAGTTGAAAATAGAGTTCCCTTTGACCCAGCAATTGCATTACTGGGTATTTATTTCATTGTAGTTTTGATTTGTATTTCCCTGATCATCATCAGGGATGCTGAGCATCTTTTCATGTGTCTGTTGACCATCTGTGTGCCCAGATATTTTGTTAGTCAAATGTTTGCTTAGATTTATCTATGTTGCTACTATATTCTTTGCTTACCACTCCTTCTTTAATATCTGATCTATCTAGTATTAACTCAGGTAGGCTGAGTCAACAAACCCGGGGGAGGGTCCCACAGGACCTATCAAGAAGGTTCTCGACTTCACACAGAATAGAAATCAAATGTGCACCCGAGAAAGTGAAAACAGTTTACTGAATAGGGTGACTGCCAGAGAATAGCAGATGGAACACCCCGGAGACTCAGAAAGGAAAAGAGAATGAATCTCATCACTGCTTGGGACTAGGGGTTTATATTGGAAAAGAGTCTAGGGTACATAGGAATCTGTGGTTGGCTCCCATCAAAGGTGAGTGTCAGGTGAACAGTAGGTGTCATTCAATGAATTACCGAAGATAGGGGTATTGATGCCAGCGCGAGCTGAGATTTGTTTGGAAAATGTTTGGGATCTGGCTCCTCTTAGGTGTTATCAGGTGTTTGGGGCCTAGGACAAAATTCAGAGAACGGTTCACATTCTTGCTTCCCCCTTGAAGTGGGAATACAGCTTCTTTGCCTGATTCAGAGGCAAAATATGGAACATGAGTAAATGGGGCCTGGTAGACCAACAGCAGAGACGGATGGGGCCGTTCTAAAATGCAGACCCTTCAGCTTCCCTACTTCAGCATCATTTTGTTTTATAAACTCATTCTCAGTAAGTTCCTTTAGAGAAGTTAAGTAATAATAATTCTCTCAGTTTTTGTTTGGCATAGACTCACATAAAGCCACTTTATTATAGATTTTTAACTTGGGAATTTTCAAGCCACATACTTAGTTTAAATCCTAGCCCTACTGTCCGTCTGAAGTCTGGTTATGAATTTGCACCAGAAGTTTTGGGCCTAAATACACCTACCTAAGTCAAGCTGCAAAAAGCAAACATTTATATTTGGCGTGGGGAGGCAAGGGAGGAAGTGGGAGTGGAGTTTGAGTTCTGTTTTTTCTGTTTTCTAGTTCACCTTTGCACTACCGATGTTTCTTTTCAGTGGGCTCAGCTTTATGTAGGAGTTCTAACCTGACTTTTCACCCGCTCCCTACGAAGTCCCTGGCACTTCTAAGTCCTGTTAATACTGCAGCTCTAGGTTTGGTGAGGCCTACAGAGGTAGGTTGATGCCCCCGGGCAGGGCCATTTTTAGTGCTTATAAGCCGTGCTGAATTCCTGGCTGAATTCTATGATTTTGGCTTTTCCTTCACTTTCTTGCTGGCTCAGTGGTGCATTTAGAGGGCCTTTAAAAGAAAGACTTTTATCAAGCATTTGTAAGTGTTGCATATAAGATCAGCTTTTAAGGATCTATTCTGCAACTTGCCTGAACCAAAGCATTCCATGCTTAATAACTTAGGCATGGTAGCCGGGCTGACTTTTTTCTCCTCCATTTTTATAACCCCCCAAATTGCATGATCTTGAACAACCTCTGTAAATCTCAGTTTTCTGAGTTTCATCAAACCTGGGGGCTTTTCATTAGATTCCTTACAAGAGAAATCTTCTCAGACTTGTATAACCTCCTTCTGGGAAGGGATTTAGCATATTTGATAAAACCCTTAAATTTCTGGTAAACTTTAATGAGATTAGATTTCTTGTGGGAAACACAACTTGACTATCAGCTGAAAGACAGTCTAAAGATAACTAACCATGCCATCTTTCCTTTGCTGTGTACTCTGTAACCACTCTTTTTTTCTTGTAAAATATTCTTACCAAGAGTGGATCTTTGAATTGGCTTCCTATAGGGTTTTTCTTCGAGCCACAAGACAGGACTAAAACTATGATATATGATATATGCTATAACAGAACAGTCTGAAAAGTTCTCATTAACAAATCTTTAATTTTTAAAAGAATTTAAGTGAATCACCTTTATTTCCAACTTTCAGCTATAAGTTTAGAGGCACTATACACTAATCAGACTGCCTTATTTTCTACTGGTAATAAGATATTCATGAACTACAAGGATATTCTATTACTTTACAAAAGAACTTTTCCTGTTTAAAATTTTTGTGCAAATTGGAAAACAAAATGTGGCCTGAAAAGTTTAAATAGACATCTTAAGATCGGGCATGAGTTCGACTTGCATTTCCTGTTGATATGCAAATTTAGGGATTATTCTGGCCATGGCACCCCCCCAACATTCATTATTATGTTAATCAGAAGAAATGTATTACATTTTTAATACATGGGGATCCCTATGAAGGAACTGAGGACTGGCTACCTGGGAAAAAAAAAAGAGAGGACTTTTTTGAACTCCTTTTAGTTCACTGTTGATTATGTAAGGTTGAAATAACATTTTGGTAATTATACTGAAGAGTAATAAAAATTAAGCACTGGAGTGTTAGAAGATCTAGGTTTTCACACAGTGAATTTTAGTAGCTCACCTATCTATGCTTCAGGACTTTCTGTATAATGAGGATATCAGTAACTCAGCATTTGAATCAAAATAAACAAGGTTTAGGGGTACGTGGCTGGCTCAGTGGGTAGAACACGGAACTCTTGATCTTGGGATTTGTAAATTCAAGCCCCACATTGGGTATAGAGATTACTTAAAAATAAAATCTTAAAAAAAAAAAAATGAGGGGCATCTGGATGACTCAGTAGGTTAAGCCTCTGCCTTCAGCTCAGGTCATGATCTCAGGGTCCTCGGATTGAGCCCCGTATTGGGCTCTCTGCTCAGCAGGGAGCCTGCTTCCCCCTTTCTCTCCCTGCTTCTCTGTCTACTTGTGATCTCTGCCTGTCAAATAAATAACTAAAATCTTAAAAAAAAAAAAAAAAAGAATGAACTGGGTTCACATTTCCAGTTGAAACAGTTCTAGATGGTTTTTACTTAGCCAAGCTCCTTATGCTCATTTGTAGGTCAATTGTATCTGTATTTTAGGATTGCATGTGGATTAAGTGGCATCTAACACGTGCACCAAGAAAGAGTAAAGCATAGAGATACGCTTTCAAGAGTACTCTTGAAGCCTATATATTAGATTAACCTATATTAATCCAATTATTTAATGATTGTTTTAACTTTTTGAAAAAATGTCTCTCCATTGTATTCCATTTACTATTATCAAGTACCGCTTTTTCTCCCTGCCTTTCAGCTCTACCACGTAAAAAATGTAAAATCTGACAGTCGCTTGATGTTAAAAACAGATAATTGCAAGTTCACGAAAAGTCACCTGTATTTCAGTAGGACCTTCCCAGGGGTGTGTGTGTGTGTGTGTGTGTTTCTCTGTGTTTGCAATTAGACATGATTCGAAAAAGGAAAGAGATCACTGTTAAAGCTACTCATACGTGTTTGGCATTGAATAACTGAACTAAAAATCACGTAAGCACAACAACAAAACCAATAGGGGAGGTCTAGTTCTTCTGAGCTCTTGACACTTAAAACTGCTAAAGGCAGCTTTTATAAAGGAATCGCCTCTGTGCAAAAAGTATTCTCTTTTTCTTAAAACTTCCTTGAGAAGGAATTGCATGTCTTACATGAAAATGGTGTGCTGCTTGACTCCACTAAAATGACAAGGGTCCAGACACATAACTAATTTTAGTAGGTAGAGCAGACACATTGTAGCCCATTTTTCCTTACTCTCCCACTCCCCATCCCCAAGCCTTCAGATATACACATCACTGGATTCCCAAGAGTCAGGAGGTGGGAGTGGGGGGTTTCAGTACATAATATAGCTCTTGACATCATTTTGGGCTGACAAAGAAAGAAAGAAAGAAAGAAAGAAAGAAAGAAAGAAAGAAAGAGAAGGAAAAGGAGAGAAAGCAAATAGAGAAGGAGAAAGAAGAAGGAAAAGGGAGAGGGGGGTAACGAAAGAAAGGGAAGAAAGAAAAAAAAAAAACAAAAAAGAGGAAGGGAGAGAACCTAAAAAATGAGAAAGGAAGGAAGCTTGGATAAGAGGCAGGAGAAGGAGCGAGAAAGATGAGCGAAAGAAGACTGCGTGCGAGAACCGAATCATTTTTGTCTCAGGTTGACTAGGGAGAGCAACAGAACCTTCATCAGCACTACACAATCTCGTAGAGGCAATGTATTGTTTTCTTGAAAGCCCCGAAGCTGAGCAATTCCAAGAATATTTGGCAAAGCCCTTTTGGGAAGGGTGAGGTGTGTGTGTGGGGGGGTGCTTTCTCGCACACTCGCACGCCCGCCCCCCACACAAGATGTGAGAGGGTTCGGGAGACCTAGCGGAAACCTTCAGGTCACCCAGAGAACTGCTCCTCTCGCTCGTCCTGCGGCGGTGAGGCGGAGGGGGGGTGAGAGCGCCGAGACGCGCGGGGCGCGGAGATGTGCAAGTGGCGAAGCTGGACCGAGCGCAGGCGGGAGCAGCCGCCCAACTCCCGGCGCGGGATCTGCTGAGAGGCCACGGTGAGTCTCTCCGGGCGCGGGTCCGAGGGATGCCCGGTTCCCCCTCGCTCCCCCGGGCCCCGGCCGCCGCGGGGCCCGGAACCTCCCGGGAGTCCGGCCTTGGCTCGGCGCCGGCGCCGCCGCCCGCAGTCCGGAGCCCGCGCCGCTCGGGGCGCGCTGGGGCGGACCCACGGACCGACCCGCGCTCGGCGGGGCTCCCCACGCCCGGCCCCGCGCGCTCATTGGTCGGGATGTGTCTGCTCAGCCGCCTCCAACTTCTCCCGAATCCCACTGGTGAGTCCCGGGAGAGCGAGCCAGCACCTGGGAGCTGGGGAGAAGGGTCCGAAGGGCGCGAGAGCGCGCGGGTGGTGGGAGCCGGCGGGACGGGCACGGGGCGGGCCGGGCACGGGGCGGGTACAGCCGACCCAGGGGAGCGGCTGCCCGGGAGGCGCGCGGAGCAGGGTCGGAGGCTCGGGTCGGGTGCCACCGAGCGCCCGGGACCCTGCGGCGTGGGCGAGGGAGGCGTGCCCTGGGAAGGAGCCGCAACTAGGACCTGAAGAGTGAGGCAAAGGGGCAAAGAGGGTGACCTGGGAGGAGGGCTCTGCGAGTGATGTCGGGGCGACTCCTCAGGTTCCTTGCCGTAGCTCCCTGCAGCCTCTGCCTCCGGGGGTTGTGTTCGCTTGTCGAGATCAGCGCTGCCGAATTGCAGGGGGACGGATTTGGGGGCTAGGAATTTGCCATTCGGCTGCAGAGACACTGATTTCTTTTTCTTCTTCTTTTTCTTTTTTCTTTCTCCCCCCCCCCCCCGCCCCTTTGAGGGAAGGTTTGTTTTCATTTTGGTTTCTGTAGGATTCTCTTCTCATTTGTAACTCACTTTTCTATTTTTACTTTTCCTAACCTGAAGATCTCTCGTTATCCTACCTCTTCATCTTGCCTTACATAATTTATGCTGATAGCGTGCTTGTGTCCGCGAGGGTTGGTGGGCGGGAGCAGAGGGGAGTTCTTTTGTAGATGAAAGTTTCCTCACCTGATCGGTCTCTTGCTATTTGTATTTGAAAACGAGGATAATTGCAGCCAAACATTCCTCTTTAGCCACTTGATCGAGCCTGTTCCTCCCCTATAGGTGATGCAAATGGTAATTTTATTAAACTGAAAAGTAGTTAACCTGACTTGCGGTGTCAGCGTTTAGAACCTGCTAATCGGCAGATCGGCTTGGAAAGCTTGCAGCGTCTTCACTCTTGCGTTCTTTCTGGGTTCCAGCGCAGACAGAAATTTGTCCGAGACTTTCTTGAACTCCAAGCTGTGACTTCTTTTGAATAGCTACACTGCATATGGGAGTGATATGCTTGGTACTTGGTGTCCGGAACTCCGTACCCCGGGCCCTGGGAACATCTACAAATTAATGTCCTGGCAAAAAAAAAAAGGAAATGATTTCTCTTGAGCCTGCTCAGCTTCTGCAGCCACAGCCTAAATATGGAACCTGTTTCTACTGCTTCCTGTGCCTCAGTTTCCATCATACAAACTGTTTCAGTAGTGTACTCTCAGGGGCTTGCAGAAATGCTAGCGTGGTAAAGTGCTGTGAAGAGGAAAATCACTTTGGTTTATAGGCTTCCCTTTAACAAAACTATTATCCTGTAGGGTCTTTGATTGGACTCTGTCATGAAGTGATGCCTGTTCTCAATTGATAAAGGAATTGCTGTGTTATATTGCTTTGAAATGCAGTTTCTACTTAAGCAAAATAATCATTTATTCTTTGGGGGATGTTATTAAACTGAAGTTCACAGATTTCTTTTTGGGTTAGATCTCCTAGATCTCTATGCTTTCCTGGAGATGTGTCTACTTTTTGGTTTAAGTTTTTCTGACCATATCACTACATTGAGATGCAGTGTTTTAAACGTGTTAGGTATTTTTTGGCATATCCTACTTTATATGGAACTGTGTCAACTTTATAAATTGTTTTTTGTATTCTTTTGTGCAATTGACCCCAACCCTCCCTCCCCTAAAATGCAGTTGGGTGTGGTTGAGGTGGCTCTTCTGTGACTGGGAGTTGGTGATATCTTCCATCCTGTGTTTGAGATTCTGACCCCTGTTTTCTTACAAGAAAATAATGAATCCACCACAGATATCTGAACATGAGTGACAAGGTTAACTAGGCAGTTACACTGGCCTCATTTCTGTTTTTGCTCAGTGCTGTTCAGAAGTGTTACTTAGGAGCAAAAAACACGTCGCAGAGCGTTTACAAGGGTGGCAGATGGAGAGTTTGCAGGTGATTCAAAGATGATACCTTTTTGATGCCAATAAAAGGACTAGCAGTTTTGGTCACTGCCTCTATTTCCCTATAACAGTTTCTGTGGGCTTAGGTGTACAACCATTGGGAGCCCAGCTGCCTCTTACCCCAATCTCCATGGTAAGGAGGAGATGTGAAGAAAAAGTCACACAGCAGGGAGAAAGACAGACATGCCTACCTACTAGTTTTCTTGCTAGTTGGAAGCCTGGTGGTGCCAAAGAGCAGCTTTAATTTAACCCTGTGGCTGCCCTTGTTCGTAGCCCTAGAGAAACTGATTATTGTTTCTAAGAACCAAACGGAGAAGTGGATCGTATTATTTGAGAAATACTCTTCCGTAGATTGTCTCTGAAATACTAGAACAGGAAGATACATGCTCCAGAAAGGGAAATGTGATTAATATTCAGATGCTCTTTGGGTTGCTCTTGAATTCTTCTGGGGAAACTGGGAAAATTATTCTTTTTATTATGAATCTCTCTGTATGGTGTCCAAGTACTAAATTTGGTCCCATCTTTTCTTTCCCCAGTCACCATCCCTATTAAAACTCCAAGGACCACGATCAATGCAATTCCATATCATAACCCCAGGCGCTGTGAGACTAAGCCAACATGAGTTACATAACCATTAAGTAAGACATTTTAACATTCAGGTACATTACATTCCACTCTTATTGAGCAGACACAGTTTTCATGATCTAATAAAATATTTTTATTTGATAGTCTGTCCTTGGTTATAGCCTCGTGTAATCAAGAGAACAGCATGCTTAAGACTTTGTATCCAGAACTCTAAAGTCCATTTGTTGTTCACTTATTAATAACTCACTGGAGAGATTAAATTCCTAGTTATCAGCGAGATCTTCCAGGCCACACTTCAAATATAGACTCTATTTCAACTTTATCCTGTGCCTCAGTTTCCACAAAACACACTCACAGGAGATTATGGGTATTCAACAAAGCTCTTTAACTCTAGGGGTATTTCTGAGCAGTCACTTCATCTAGGAACTAAATTATATGCTTAATTTGTATCAAACTATAAACAGCTAGTCTGTCAGTTTATGATGCTCTTTTCTACAGTCATGCAGAAAAATTGAAGTCTGGGCTTTGGTGGATGGTCAGTAAAAAAATCACAAGGCCTCTAAGAGAAACATAATGAAATTTAGTATTTCGGCTTACATGCCTTTGATTTCCCTTCCCCCCCCTCTCAAAACTTCTGGCACTAAGATCTAAAATAGCTTTTATTGTTTGATGATATATTTCTATTTCAAGCAGTGACCAAATGTGTTGTATGTAAAGGACATTTACTAGTTGTGTAGTTGGACAAATTACCTGAATTTTCTGTGCTTCAGTTTCCTAAGTACAAAATTGGAATATTAGTGGCCACCTTACAAAGATGAAATCAGTTAGTATAAAGCACTAAGAACTGACACATGGGACGTACTCAATAAATGTCAGCTCTTAGTAGAAGTATTCATATTAATTTAAATACAAATTAAATAAGTATCTTAAATAAATACAATTAAATTAATTAATTTAAATACAAATTAAATAATAATTAAATAAGTAGAATTTTTTAAAATTATATATATATTTTTCTTCTTCCATCGCATAAAGAAACATTGATTAAGGGTAACATCTTTCATCCCTGAGTGTAAACCGCTGACTTTGGGCTTAACAAGTAACCATTTTTAGAATGTTGCCTAACCAGTTAATAGATACCCACATCAGCAGTAGCTATAATTTTGTACTGTAAAATAAAAGTTGTTTTTAAGACTAAAAATTAACTCTCACAAGTGTTTGTTCCTTTTTTGTTTTTATCTGTATTCATGTTTCAAATTATTGCTTAGTCAAAACCTCAAAGTATTAGTCATTGATTTCCATGCTTATAAAGAAGCCACTGGCGCAAGATACAAAATTCACCTTTGATGTTGTCCAAAGTTCAGAAGGGTGAGTTTAAAACTTTGCTTTATGATGGTGCAGCAGTTATTTGCTTATGAACTGCCAAAGGAGTCCTATGTGAGTATTTAGCTGAGACTTCTTGTCTAATTTTGCTTGGATCATCAGTGATACATATATATATATTTAAAAAAAAGAAAAAGAAAGAGAGAAAGATGGATTGATTATGACCTGTCATGTCTGATTCATTGGCTCTGTACTCTTTGTTTTCAGAATCAAAATTCTGACTTTCAACAACAATTTATTTCTATTTAAAATGAATTAACTCTTTACTTTTATTTAGCCACATTAAACCTATGGAAAATTGTATATACATTTCCTCTTCTTTTTCTCTATTTATTAATTTGTTATTAGTGGTATTCAAAGACCTTTTTCTTTTTTTTTATTTACAGATTTTAGGTGATGGGCAGATCAGAAAGTCAGATGGATATAACGGATATCAGTACTCCAAGGCCAAAGAAACAACGATGGACCTCCCTGGAGATCAGTCTCTCGGTCCTTGTCCTGCTCCTTACTGTCATTGCTGCAACGATGATCGCACTCTATGCAACCTATGATGGTGAGTTACTACCACACTTGTGTGCACATACCTGCACACAAGAGTGGGGTCTTCATCTGATGCTTTTTTCATCTGCCAAATGAATGTGTTAAAGAGAGGGACGCTGAAGGATGGTGGTCTAAAGATTCCTTTATAAAATGTCACATCGCTATGTCTAAACAATGAACTCGGACTAAAGTACAATGTCTGTCATGTTTGAGCTAAGTTATTAATTGCCGAGTATATTTAGTGTACTCATGCTTATGTTAGAAGGATTCTAATGTGTAATTTTATTTAATTAAGGTGTGCACAATTTTATGGCCAACTTCAATTAGTGCAATTTGTTGTGTCATTGAAAATGTAAAGGAGCTCACAGGGATCTAAGAGGTCTAATTTGAGTCTTAGAAGTTTTTCACAATAAGGGTTAGAAAAGATTGGTTCCTTAATAGGAAGAAAAAAAAGATTATCAGACTAAAAGGGCTGATTATTTCAATCTGATAGACCTAGGTCTTAGTGGGTAGAGATGATACAATTAATGCACTGTTTTCATCATTATCAAAATTTTAAATTTAGGATTTGCCAATTTTATTTCTGTATATTTATTTCTAGCTATTGACAATGATATAAATACTCGGGTTTCTTAGCTCTTGCTTGATGGAATTGATTATTTAGTTGGCAGTTTTTAAAAGAACAAAAGGTAGTGAGAAATTAGAAAACCATATTGGAAATATTTATGCATGTTTCCTTCTTTTTCTAGATGGTATTTGTAAGTCATCAGACTGCATAAAATCAGGTAAGAAGATGGCTTTTAAATTTAAAAGTTTTGCAAATAATGGATGGCATTTAAAAATCAAATGCTAATAGGCAAGCATCCCTACATTTTCTTTGTTTATACTTTTATTCCTTATACCTCATTTATTTATAGTCAAGGAGAATCTAAATATAAGTAGTAGATTAATTAGCTAGTTTATTCCAAAAAAGAACTTACTTTTTTCATACCTGGAGTGTTTGGTAGGATGATAGAGAACTATATCTCTAGCTTAATGGAGCTTGCCCCGTGGTTGGAGAAAGAAAATCAACCCATTGAACTGGTGAGCGTGGCCGTATCGTTAATGTTGATTTCTCGATGCAGGTCGTGAGCAGGTGAGAACCAAGAAGGGAGTGAAATGTAGTCTGTAAAGTCAGAGAAGGGAACAGAGAAAGCATGTGGAGTTCTGAGATAGCACATCGGTTAGACTGTGGTGCATAAAAGAAAAACATGTTGACAAGGAGAAGAAAGGTCGCAGCTGAGCACCACACCCTGGGATATGAACACGGCATTTACCTCTTGTCTCCTTTGGCAGGAGAGTCTAAACCTCCTTTCTAATGTTTACATTTCCTCCGAGAAATAACCTGTCCCAAATGATTTTGAACCATTTGCTGTTAGATGGTTTTATCTGGGTTTTTGATCTTCATTGTCCTTTGCAAAATAATGATGAGAAACTGTCTCGGGATTTTAGGTGGTAGTCTTGTGTTCTGAATATTTGCCCTTTGCTTTTCTGTATTGTTTTTTGAGATTTTCATTGCTGTAGTCGTTCTGGAACTCATGTGTGCTGGCAGGACACCTAAGATGTGGTTGCATGACTGGAGGGAGGCCTGATTGGGACATTAGCCACTGGCTGCTCAACATACTAATAGGGACTTGCCCATCCAAAGGCTTTCCCAGAAACCAAAGAAGTTTATTTATTCCCCAGGAAATGGCTGCACAGATACCCTGGCTGGGAGATGTCCAGGGTCACTGTTCCAGAGTTGGTGTGTGCTTAACTTGTCAATCTTACCTTTTGCTCCTCCTCCAAACCCTGCCCCACTTTTCTCTTTACCAGCTGCTTTTACTATAAGCTCATTACCTTCCTGTTTCGAGAACCTCCTGCTTACCTGTCACCCTCTGTCTCCTGTGAACCTCTGACTGTCTCCAAGTTTCTCTGTCCTTAATACACTTGACATGTCTTTTAAGTTTCTTAAGCTATAGATTCTCTCACACTTTCTCTCTTTCTTACTCCATTTTCTCTTTCTTTTTTATTTTGTTTTTGAAGAAATGGAGTCCTTTCACTAGGGAGGCATAGAGATCTGGGCAGATTCCCCTCGGGGTACCTACCACAATTAGCAATGTGATACCTGGAATCTGGACTCTTAGATGTGACTTACTGCTTAGGGGTGGGCCTTCAGCTTTTTAAAATAGTGTTTAACAAACCTCCATTCATTAAGACATATTTGACATGTATCCTTTAATGGGAGGTTAGAAATCATTCCAGATGTAAAACAGTTCCAAAACTGTTCCTTGGCAGAGAAACGTATACAGTAGACATAGCGTCAGTTGCTGAATAACTCTGTTTTTATTCAGCTCTGTTTACAAACTGTTAGAATACTTCCAGGTTTATAGTTACTATTATTCCTGAGAGATGAAATGAAGATGAAACACACACTCGTGGATACAGTATTCACACTCGTGCCTGCTCACACGCCCACAGTCCCCTGCTAGTTAGTAAACCTTTTCCGCCATAGAAGATACAACTGCTATTTTTAGAAGTTGCTGCAAATTAACAAAATTCTACAGGAATTCTTGGGCAGAAGAGAGTATTAAAGAAAGGCAAAGGGCAGAGTCCAGTGGACGGAAGGGAAGAGAAAGATGGGAGGAAAAAGATGTTGAAAAGAGTATAAAGTCTCCTCTTGACAGTTCTAGATGACTTTAAAAGACTGGGGGAATTCAGACACAAGCATGGAATTCTAGAGAAGTGGAAAAGTAGGTATTTCTAGGCAAAGTGCTCACTTTCAGTGAAAGTTGGTTCTAGCTTAAATCGTTCTCCGGATGGATGAGGGTGTCAGGGCAAGTGATGAGTGTGCTGCACAGGCTCCCAGAGCCCCCACTGCCCTCAAAGAGCTGATGCGGCCCTAATTGGAAACATTGGTTATGAGGCCCAGGCTCTGACTGAAATGTCGCATTTGAGAGAAACATGCATAGACTCAGATATGACCAGACATCTTTAAAGGAGCTAAGGTTGACTTTATGAAGCCAATAAAGCTCTTGGAAGACAGCTGATACTTTGCTTATAAGATTCGTGACAGGCTAACCAGCTCTGTAAACTGAATAGGAATGACCTGATGGGACATCACTACAACAGCTCACAAGTAGACAGTGGCTGTGACTGTTGCTCTCTGGGTCACTCAGAAGGATCACTGGACACTTTTCAATTACAACCAGGGGGTGCCTGGCTGGCTCAGTCGGTAGGGCGTGCGACTCTTGATCTCAGGGTTGTTTGAACTCCACAGTGGGCATAGAGTTGACTTAAAAAAAATTAATAAATAAATGACAAGCCAGGGGGAAAACAAAACAAAAAAACCAAACTCTTCGATCCTTTGAAGTCAATACATAGAAATCAAGTCATACTAAGGCAAAAATGAAATTTTGCAGGCCATGGATATCTTGAAGTGTATTTGGTATTAGGTATGTTAAATCTGAGCATCTGTAAATTTAAATATCTATAATAGACTCAAATGATGTTTATAACACATACCTAAAGATAATTTGTGTGTGTATGAAATGTATCAGTATGAAAGATTACACCAAACCCAAAATAAAACAAACACTACTTAACAAATAACAAGTTAAGGCAGTGTTCAAAACCCTACTATTAAAGCATGAGTAATATTATTCATCTCTTATTTACCATCTAAGATGGTCAAAAACATGGAGTTATGAGTTTACTTGTGATCTCTCAAACTTCTCCATGTGATTCTAAGTCCTGAAACTGGCTTCCTTTGTGCTGAAGCCTTACTGACTCAGAAGATTTCAAGGAATCACATGCTTTAAATCAAGGCTTCTCAGCTTCATCACTGTTGACATTTTGGCCTGGATAATTCTTTTTGGGGGAGGGGGCTGTCCCGTACATTATAGGATGTTTAGCAGCACCCCTGGCCTTTTATTCACTAGATGTCTCGTACCATTGCCCTCTCAGCCAAAAATTTGAGACAGCCAAAAATTGTCTCCAGACATTGCCATGGTCCCCTTGGGATGGTAGAGTCACCTCCGAGTAGGTTCCATTGGCTTGAAGATCTCCAGAGATATCCAGTGCTTTTCCCTTTGTGGTAGGTGGAGTAATGCCTCCCTAAAGATAGCCACTTCCTGTCCCCAGATCCTGTGAATATGTTACCTTATTTGGAAAAAAGGGACTTTGCAGATTGGATTCAGGATCTCAAAGGAGGGAGATTAACCTGAATTATTTGGGTGGCCTTGTGTAATCACAAGCATTCTTTTAAGGGGAAGGGAGCAGGAGGAGCATTAGAAACAAAGAAAGAGATAGAAGCCCAGAAGTGCAGGAAGCAGAGGTTGGAGTGAAGCAGCCATAAGCCAAAGGATGTGTGCCACCTTGAGAAGCTGGAAAGGGAAAGGAATGATTCTCTCTTACAGCATCCAGAAGGAATGCTGCATTGATACCCCTTTTTAGAACTGCAGGATAGTAAATTTGTGTTGTTTTAAGCCATTAGGTTTGTGGTAATTTGTTATAGCGGTCAGAGGGAACCAAGACATCCTCCGTAGCTACTTACTGGAAGGCTATCTCTGAAGAATTCAGACTTGCGCCCACCTACACACATGGATGTTTCCCACCAAGCTGCCTCTTCATTACTAAATTGAGGAATGTAGAGGCGCCTGGGTGGCTCAATGGGTTAAACCTCTGCCTTCGGCTCAGGTCATAGTCTCAGGGTCCTGGGATCAACCCCTGCATCAGGCTCTCTGCTAAGCAGGGAGCCTGCTTCCCCCTCTCCCTCTGCCTGCCTCTCTGCCTACTTGTGATTTCTCTCTCTGTCAAATAAATTAATAAAATCTTTAAAAAATAAAAAAAAAAATAAATTGAGGAATGTATTATAGAGATGTAGGGAAGGAATGTTATGTTACATGGATTTGTAGAGGAATATAATAATAGAATACAGACGAATAATACTAGAATATAATACAATAAAATAATAATAACTACCACTGATTATTTATGTGTCTAGCACTACTGTAAGCGGTTTTTACATATTAACACCCTTGATTCTCATAATGACCCTGGGAGATAGGTACCATTACATCTTATTTTTACAGATGATTGAACCTGGGCTAGGATTCTAACCCAGGCACCTGGTTCCAGAACTCATACTCATGACCAATTCTCCATGTTGTCTCAAAGGAGACTAGGAGTCTCTCCAACATTTAATACCCTATGTCTGTACATATGAAAGCAGATTGCCTCCTCTCCTGCTAGAACCTAATGCTCAGAGGCATAAGAAGACTCTCTGAGCGTTGAAATAATTAAATCCACACTGAGAAGGAGGAGAATAAATAAATCTCTCTTCAATCCAGAAACCAACTATTTTACTGAGAACATTGAACATCTTCATCAGTGATTTTTAGCACAGCAAATACAACCTGGAATTGAGGGGTCTAAAGAAGCAAATTTTTTTTTTTTTTTAATTTTTTTTTTTTAATTTTTTATTTTTTATAAACATATATTTTTTATATACATATATTTTTATCCCCAGGTCTGTGAATCACCGGGTTTACACACTTCACAGCACTCACCAAATCACATACCCTCCCCAATGTCCATAATCCCACCCCCTTCTCCCCAACCCCTTCCCCCCGGCAACCCTCAGTTTGTTTTGTGAGATTAAGAGTCACTTATGGTTTGTCTCCCTCCCAATCCCATCTTGTTTCATTTATTCTTCTACCCACTTAAGCCTCCATGTTGCATCACCACTTCCTCATATCAGGGAGATCATATGATAGTTGTCTTTCTCTGCTTGACTTATTTCGCTAAGCATGATACGCTCTAGTTCCATCCACGTTGTCGCAAATGGCAAGATTTCATTTCTTTTGATGGTTGCATAGTATTCCATTGTGTATATATACCACATCTTCTTGATCCATTCATCTGTTGATGGACATCTAGGTTCTTTCCATAGTTTGGCTATTGTGGACATTGCTGCTATAAACATTCGGGTGCATGTGTCCCTTTGGATCACTACATTTGTATCTTTAGGGTAAATACCCAATAGTGCAATTGCTGGGTCAATATTAACAGTGTTGTCTTAGACTCTCCAGGGGATAGAGAAGCTAAGTTAAGATACATGAGCAATATGATGCACAAGAGAGAGAAAAAGACTGTCCGTACAGTTGTGTAGGTTGTATGCTGCATAATTATGGTAGACCCGAGAGATTGGTTCACAGAGCATGGAGACCTGGATGAAACCTCTCAGAATTGTTCATTTCCTTTCCTCTTTAATTCTCTACTCACCAGGCAAATTTTTTTTTTTTCCTACCAAGCAAACTTTTGATGAGTGTTTAATTATTAATAGAAAGAAAAGAGGCATTCTGTTCACTTGAAAGATAGATTCAGCATGGTGAGATAATGGGTTCATATTCTGAATATGAACCTTCAAATTCCTGATCATTTTTGCAAGGATCAGATTCTGGTAATGCCCTAGGTGAGGTGTCTTGGTGTCAGCTGACCTTTTCCTGGAAGCAACAGGGAATCCCTGGCTCGCCATTGGCCATGGTCTCTCTCCTTTCTTGCCTGTTAACAGCCCGGAAGTCTCCATGAAGGAACATAGCACAACTAGATCAGTCCAGGAAAGACATCAGACGGACTCTGGAGGGCTACCTGGTGCGTGGCAGCCTTTCAGAGTAGGAGATGAGGCTATTTCATTATGTAATTAAGGTGGAAACAAATCCTCTGGGCAGTAAGAACACAGCAGGTTTCCACAGCAGGTATCTTATTGGAAAGCCAGCTGAAGCTGCCTTGTTAATTTAAATGTGGCATGTGACAGTTTGCTTTGGGCAGCTTTCCTGACACCATTCTCCTGACAATTGTGTAGCAATACTCTCTTTAAAAATTCTCTGGTTATAATTAGCGTCTGTCAATCAAATCCTTTCCAAGAAGGGAATCAGTTATGTGATAAATACAAACATATGTAACATATTTTTCTTTTTTTTTTTTTTTTAAAGATTTTATTTATTTATTTGAGAGAGAGACAGTGAGAGAGAGCATGAGCAAGGAGAAGGTCAGAGAGAGAAGCAGACTCTCCATGGAGCTGGGAGCCCGATGCGGGACTCGATCCCGGGACTCCAGGATCATGACCTGAGCCGAAGGCAGTCGTCCAACCAACTGAGCCACCCAGGCGTCCCTGTAACATATTTTTCTTACCTGCTGGGTAGAATTTAAGCAGGAGGGCACTGCCATTGTTCCCCCCTTAATGCATGGCCAAGGCATGGAAAACATCGGTAAGTTGAATGAAATGGCTGCAGGGGAAGAAAATTAGCAATGCCTGGTAAGCTTATTTGGAATCCTAAGGTTTGTTTTGCAGCTATGAAAATTACCTCTATGGGAAGGAAAGTGTCTGTAAACTGTAGCTTGGGCTGGGATGAGGACCCTAGCTATACACTTAACATGGTAGAGTGAGAGGTGTGGCAAGACCCCTTGTGGCCCGAGGGTCTTCCTTTGCTCTGTTCATCACCAAATCCATAGGCTAAAGCAAGGTGCTTTCCAGTAACCCTTTGATGTAATAGGAAGATCAAATTGGTGATATTCATAGATTATTGAAGGGAAATTTAAAAATAGAGAATTAAAAAATCATGAGGGGAGAATTCCCAAACCTTTGAATCCTGAAAGACTTCATTTCCTCTGAGCATTTAGGAGAGGAGATACAGTGTAGTGGTGGAGTGGAGGAGGCTGCTCTTGAGCCTGTTTCTGACTGACTGAAAACTGGAATATAGTCTCTCAATTCAATGCAACCTCACCTCATACCCACTAGAAAGGCTTAATAAAAACAAACAAACAAATCAGTATGAAGTGTTAGTGAGGATGGAGAGAGAGACTGGAGCCATCATATATGTTGGTGTGAGTGGAAAATACCTCAGGACATCACAACTGAATATGTAAAAATCATTTTGGAAAACATTTGGTGATTTTCATAAAAACTTAAACACACTCTTTGTATACGACCTAGCAATTCCACACCTAGGTGTTTACCTAAGAGAAATGAAAACACATGTCCTCACAAGAACTTTTATGTGATTGTTCATTATGGTGTTATTCATAATAGCCCAAACTGGAAACGACCCAAATGGCTATCAACAGGTGAATAAACAAAATATGGTACAGCCATAAACGGGAATACCACACAACAATAAAAAGTTGACACATACAACAGCACGTGTGAACCTCAGTCATTATATTAAGAGAAATAAGTCAGACACAGAAGCTGGCATATTATACACTTCCTTTTATATGAAATTTCCAGAGAAGGCAAAATTACAAAAGGCACAAGGCAAGGATAGTTATTGCTTGGGGCTGGGAGTGGGGCAGGGATTGCTGCAAATGGGTCAAGGGAGTCTTTTGGGAGGTGGAAGTGTTCTAAAGTTGGATTGTGGTGATGGTTTTGTTCAACTGTATAAATTTATTAAAAAGTCTTGGTCAAATTTTATGGTATGCAAGTTGTAACTTAATATAATCATTAAGAAACAAAACCAAGGGTGCCTGGGTGGCTCAGTGGGTTAAAGCCTCTGCCTTCAGCTCAGGTCATGATCTCAGGGTCCTGGGATTGAGCCCCACATCAGGCTCCCTGCTGACCGGAGAGCCTGCTTTCTTCTCTCTCTCTCTCTCTGCCTGCTGCTCTGCCTACTTGTCATCTCTCTGTCAAATAAATAAATAAAATCTTAAAAAAAAAAAAAAAAAAGGAAACAAAACCAAACTACCCTCATCCCTTTTTGTCATCTCCCCAGTGTCCGTCTATAGGTAATTTTATTTTGATCTCCTGATTGCTATTAAATATTTAGTCCCATTTCTGCAATTCAGAATGGTTATGGGTCATTTTCAGGGGCTACCAAATTTTTCCAAATAACCTCACTCAAGCATCTCTGTTTGAGCGAGTATCTATTCTTGGATTTTATGAGCGTAATGTTGATGAAAGTCTTGGGAAACAGAAAATCAAGTAGGAAATTAAAATTACTTCAGCATCGGACTTTGGAAGCGTTGTTTGCATGAGCCGGGGTTTTGCTTTCAGAGGGAGTCAGGGATGCAGGTGGGATCAGAGGGCTTGGTGGACCAGCCATTTCTGAATCAAGGTCAGAATACGGGGTCTGCCGTGGAGCAGTTACCCTGGAGAGTCCTGCTTTAAAATGTGTTGGTTTCACATACAGGGTTCTCCAAAATGTTTCCATTTTCCCCCAGACTGCTACTAAAAGTCAAATTTTTTTTTTACCCTGTAATTATAGGACTTCTTTGTATGCCGTCTGATACATTAGCATTATTCTTACCCTCCTTGTTCTTTGTCATCTGTTGTATAGGAATTAATTTATGTGGCCTTCTAAGGCCACTTTGTATTCATTTCAATATGTTAATAATTAGATGAATAGAAAATAGACAAATTCCAGCCATAGATATGTATAGAAGAAAGGCTGTTAAATAGTAAGCTATATTTCAAAGAGATGCAAGTGTTATGAATAATTAAGGCACAATCTCTTTTTCCATTAAAGCCAACGTAGCATGGGGGAACTAGGATGCAAGTTTTGGCCACATCCTGTGTTGTTAGCATGTGATCTTAATTAAGTAAGTTTAGCTTTCTGAGTTTTATTTTCCTTATCTACAAAATTGGAATTATAGTGTCTCATTTCACAGAGAAACAGCAAAGACTAATGACAGCCCATTTCACATTACACATCCTTTGGGGAGGTGCCCCTTAGGTATAAGGCACAGATATATTCAATTTAATGTGCTTTTTTTCATGCAAGTTACAGATACACTGTTTAAAGCTACTTATTGAGAGTCAAAAAGCAGTCAGTATTTTTTTTAAAGATTTTATTTATTTGTCAGAGATCACAAGTAAGCAGGGAGGCAGGCGGGGTGGGGGGGAGCAGCAGACTCCCCACTCAGCAGAGAGCCCTACATGGGGCTTGATCCCAGGACCCTGAGATCATGACCTGAGCCGAAGGCAGAGACTTAACCCACTGAGCCACCCAGGTGCCCCTACAGTCAATGTATTTTTAAAGATGAAAGTGTGGTCAAGAGAGAGGGAAGGAGAGGGAGACAAAGAAAAGAGTAGTACACTCTAGATATTCTCAGGTAAAATTTGTCATCCCTTATTAACACTTTCCTTGATTTCTGTGCTCTATCTTAGCTCAGTGGTTGACAGGTCAGCCTGTAAAGAAGTTAAAACGAGCACCGTCAGAAAAATGGGAGCTTAGATCCAAATTTCCTATAAAGCAGGACCTACCTACAGGTACACTGATTTGAATACATAGTTACTCTACGCTTGCCTTGGCACACTCTCACCATTAGCCCTTCCCTTGCCATGGATCGACCCCCTAAAAGTAAATAAGCCAGAGACATGCTGCAGTAGGAGAGTAACCAGATCCTTGCTCTTCAAAGTCTGGTCCGTAGACCATCAGCATCATCATCAGCCGGGAAACTTGCAAAAGGGCACATTCTCAGTCCCCACCTCAGACCTACTGAGTCTGCAGCTTCAATTTTAATATATGTGGCAAAGTTAGGGTTGGATATGAGGATTCAGGAACCATCAGCAACCAGCAGAAGAGTGTGTGCAATAAAGTCTGAGGCATGCTGAAAAATACAAATTCTCAACTCAGGGTGCTTATTAGGATAATTTGGGAAAATTTTTAAAAATAATACTCAGGCCAAGTTCCTGTTCCTTCAATGGAGTGGTCTCTGTTAGGTGTCAGGAAGAAAAGCACTTTAACATTTTAAATCAGTTGATATTAAGGTACATAAGAATTACACAAATGTTCGTGTTTTTAAAAGGAGGGGTATATTAACCAACGAATTCCTTTAACAGGTGCTTTTCAATCTGTGCCACCCTGTGAAAATTAAATTAGAGTGGCTGAGGCACTGGGCCTATTCACTAGTAATGTTGAAGTTGAACCAGCACATCCTTCCAAGTGTCCTGGGAATGATGTGGGTGGGAATGTTTTCACAGAGACATCAGAACCACATCTTTCCTCATCTGCTCATTCATTTACTCATTCATCTGTCCATTCGTTTGTTGATTTTTTTTCCCCAAAACATTAAGCGAGCACCTTCTAAATGTTGCACCCTTTTCTAGACACCCAGGAACGTGAACTCAGATACACCTTGTCCTTAGAAAAGTGGTCGTCCACTCAGTATGACAGACCAAGAAACAAAATGACCCAATGGTTTGGATAAGCTCTATGGCAGAGGCAAGCAGAGAGGGGAGCACCTGAACCAGATTAGTCATGGGAGTGGGCAGCTACAGTGATTGTAATGGGCCAGGAAAGCGTTCTCAAGAGGAAATGGCACCCACTAAGGGCTGAAGGATAGTCAGAGACTGGCAGACCCGTGGAGCACGAACACAGGCTAGATGCAGCACACCAGGGAAGAAGGCTTGGTGAGTTTAGGTCCTGAATGTGGTTCATGATGGCTGGAAGGATGCACTAGGCTAGCAAGTCATGGTACTAGAAAAGTAAATGGGAGCCTGATCATGTACCACATGGGTTGTGATTCCTCCTAAAGTCTACAGAAAACAGAGAAATATCTTACAGGGATAATCTGGAGGATTTTAAGTGGAGGTGTAGCATTCTCAAGCTTGCCTGCTGGCTAGCTCATACCTGCGAAAGTGGAGGCGAAGACTTACCCATATGAGGGAATATCATTTCCGTGTCCCAAGTGTGAGGGGGAGACTGGCAAGATGGAGGAACCGAAGGAATAGCTGTAGGGCTATGTCATAGAGGGTGTGTATAGGGATGTGAACGTGGGGATGGGAAGGGGGAGTGTTGGGTATTGGCACGGAGATGAGCAGGTGTAAGATCTCGTAGTGCATGTTAAAGTGTTTGGACCGTCTACTAATAGCTCTGAGAAGTTACAGAAGGAAGGGTTTTAAATGAAGCATGCTTGATCATGTTGGGAAGGATCACTGACTATAAGTCAGGAATGTCTGTGAGCAGGAAATTATTCCATTGCCCACTTTTTGGGATGAGAGCTAATCGTTGCCTGGGGTTGAATGGTAACAGGGTGGAGAAAATGGACAGATTTTAACATGCAGTAAAAAGTCTCTTTTGAGCCAGTGTAGACTTGAGATACTAGCCTTCCATGGCAAAGTTAGGATTGGATATGAGGATTCAGGAACCATCAGCATATGCATGATGTGGTTGAGATTTGCTGGTAAGGGAATGAAGATTTCCAAAAAGGATAGAGGGAGAGGAGTCAGGCTGGAGGGGGAGGAGTCAAAATGGAGGGGAGAAGTCAGGGTGGTAGGAGGAAAAACAGTGAAGCGTAAAATCACCAAGGCAAAAGGAAGAGAGCATGTTAAAAATCAGATTGCTGGAGTTAAGTGCAGCTGCAAGGTTGATAAGATGAGAAATGAAAGCAGAGAGGAAAAAGTTGAAATTTCAGGCAGAAGGTGGGAAACTTGGTATGTCTTGTTCCTGGGAACATAAGGGAGGACATATCCAGGGGAAAGATGTCAGGACTCCTCTTAGACAGAGGAGGGCCCCCTCTTCCTCTCTTGCCAGGGGGAAAGAGGCAATGGTGGTCTGAATGCAAATGCATCTGAAAGCTGGGAAGGTTAGAAAGGCATGTCACCCACCATCCCGTTACTTCACTTTCCGCTGCGAAGTAAGAAGCAAAAGCTGGCGGAGAAAGTGGGAGTATTGAAAGCTGGAAAGGGGCAGTGTGTAGAGGGGAAGGGAAGGCTAACCAGGGCCAAGTATGTAGGAAGGCTGTGCACAAGACTGATAACCCTATTGAAACTGAAGGCCATTATTTGAAATGGCATGAAACCAGGCAGTTAAGGGATTTTCACTGATAATATCTCCAACAGATATTTATTGGGCACTGCTCTAGTTGCTGAGGATGTGGAAGTGAATAACACAAAGTCCCTGCTCACAAGACGCTCACAATAAAAAAGGAGACAGTCAATCCATCAATATATAAAATACATTATTAAATATCTCAGCCTAGAGTTGGAAGGGTAAGGAGGGCAGCTGGATGGATTCCGGGTAGGCTTCCCTGCAGAGGGCAGGGGAATGGAATACTTTGATGAGATGATGGTTTAAATGATGGCACTACAGGATGTGGGCTGGATGGAAGATGAAGGCAAAGGGAAAATAGAGTGGGATGTGAGTTCTCAGTGAAGTTCAAGGGCAGGTGTAGAGGGAATAAAGAAAGGGAAACAGTTCTGCAGATCAGAAGGTCAGAGCATAGGTTACTCGAGTTGAAGATCTCAAAGGCAGAACTATTCTGGGTGATGGCAGCATCAGACCATAAAAAATGCATGTACTGATGTGGAGTGGAGGGGAAGGTCATGGCAGTTGAGAAGTTTAAGAAGTTCTCTAGCTGAGGAGGAATGGAGGTGGTCTCCATAGGCCTGATGTTACCTGGGAAGATGGCCGAACTTTCATGGAGGGAGAGACTCAGTGAGGTGTCCGTCTTTCTAATGTTTAGAAAGTTAAAGAAATACGGTAGCTGAGGCTGGAATGGTCCAACTGGCCAAAGCCTAAATAAAGCCCGTGAAGAGTGATGATTTGGATGCTACTCGGAGTGACAGGAGAAAGCTCGTTGTGCCATTCCGGGTCTTGAAATGCTGGAGGGCCTGGGAGCTTCAGGAGGAGGGGTTTTGGTTAAAGCAGAGAGTTGGTGGCAGTACTCAGCGAGTGGGCTTAAAGCTGAATACTTAAATTCTTCATTTAATACTTATTTATTACTTAAACACTTAAAATGCTCCTTTAATCCCGTTTCCCCTCACAGAGATGAGTTTTCAGGAGATTTCCTTTTGAATGGAGGTAAATATTTGCTGACAAGAGGAAGATTCTTGAGTCTTAGGACGGGCCAGGTGATCTAGAAGTTAGTTCGCACAGGTTAGGGCTTTGGGCTTACGTGTTGTCATATGTAATTACGTAATTCAAGTGTCTTAGTAGCAACCAGTGAGAGGAAATGCTGGAGGCCACCTGTCTGGCCTGATGCTGTTGAGCTCCACTTGACAGAATTATTAATGAATTCATGTTTACTTATCTTTTCACTCCAAGTGAATCTGTGAGTTCTTAAGACAAAGTGTTTGTTTAAACATTTCTCACAGGCACGGTCTTCCTTCCAAATTAAAAAAAAAAAAAAAATGAAAACAACCCAAAACAGATTTGTCACATTTTAGAAATCAAAATATCTTTTAAAAATCTTGTTTATTTTACTTTATTTTTAAAGATTTAACTTACTTATTTATTTGAAGGAGAACACAAGCAGAGGGAGTGGCAGAGTGAAAAGTGGGTTCTCCTTTGAGCAAGGAGTCTGACATGGGACTCAATCTCAGGACCCTGGAATCCTAAGATCATGACCTGAGCCAAATACAGATGCTGAACTGACTAAACCACCTAGATACCCTGTATCTACTTATTAAAATTTTATATTTAAGTAATCTCTACACCCAGTGTGGGGCTCAAGCTTGCAACCTTGAGTTCAAGAGTCACATTTTCTACCAAATGAGCCAAACAGGCACCCCAAAAATATCTTTTTTAAAAAAACTTTAGTCCTGGGGTGCCTGGGTGGTTCAATTGGTTAAGCACCTGCCTTTGGCTCAGGTCATGATCCCAGGGTCCTGGGATGGATTCCCACATCAGGCTCCCTGCTCAGCGGGAAGCCTGCTTCTCCCTCTTCTTGCTGCTCCCCCTGCTTGTGCGCTCGCTCGCGCGTTCTCTCTCTCTCTCTGACAAATAAATGAATAAAACAAAAACAAAAACGAAGACCCTACTTTAGTCCAGAGGAGTCTAACAGTAGTAGGACCTTAGCTGTGAAGCTAAAAAAAAAATGGGGAGGAGGTTTAGTCCACAGGACAGAGTAGATCATTGTTCAGTCAAATTGAAATCAATAAGCAGGCATCCAATGGCCAGCCCTGCATCCGTTTCTTTGTGCTTGATTTTTAAAGCAGAAACAAGCAAGTCAACTATAAAATGATGGATATGGCCCAACCCGTATCTTTAAATAGTTTCTTGGGTTAATCAAGGCTTTCCTGAACTTCAAAGAAATTCTTATTTAAAGAACTCCCAAATCGTTATAGACTTATAATAAGATGTGCTTGAGGATCCAGTAGTTACTTAAAAATACTTCCTGAAAAGAAAGCTTTTGTTAAATCCATGGACTTAATTTTCTGGTATAATGAAATTACCGGACTGAAATTAGGTTGTTTTGATACCTCTGCTAGTCTGAAGCCAGATGAATTCATTATGCCTAAACATATGTATATAGCAATTAATGGTCTCACTAACTTGGAAGCCAAGGAGCAAAATATTAATAGTTGTATTTGTTCAGAGAAATAATATTTAATTATATTTGAGTGGATCAAGTAAAGGAAGTCATATATAAAAAGTCATTAACTGAACAGAAAATTTCTCAGAGCACTATCTATATTATTCTGTAGCAAGGATATAACAATATGTTGAGAAGAAATGGCACACGTGGTACCTTGAAAGCCCCCATAAACTCCTATCCATGCAAATATGAATCTTTTAAAAGGGACTATAAGATAGTAGAAATGGACACTATGAAACTTGACCCGATCTATTTTAGCTCTGGTAGTAAAATTAAAACCAAGAAAAGAAGTGAGAACATTTGCAAGATTTACCAACTGGTTGTGTTCCACGCAGGGCCCGTGGGGTGGGGTCAGACCCATTTCAGGCCCAAGCACTCACTAAGGTTACAGTCAGTGGCTCTGACTCCAAATTTGCTCTGTCTCATGCCTCCTGAGCTGCCTCTGACCCCAGCTCCAGTTACATGGGTTCTTAACCTTGTCCCTTGGGACCTCACTTCTGGTCATTCCCCAGTTTCTGCTTTTCCTTCCCTGTCTTCTGGGACTGAAACATAGCTTAGCTCTTAACCTCATTACCTTTTGCCAGAACTTCGCGGACTTTCTTGGATCACACGGCTGGTTATGGCTCCTTTGTCACAACTGGCTATGGGTTTCCATCCCTCCGTTGCACTTTGCTGGGAATTCCCTCTGTTGCTGACCCTTGTAATCTACCTAAAATAAGACTCAGACTGGCCCAGACTTCTCTACCTGAGTCCAGTTATGTACATGACTAACAGTTTACATGGAAGAAAATGTTTCTTCATTTACCGAGGGAGGAACAGCTCACCAATCTTGGTTGTCAGCGCAGAAAGCCAAGGATCCTCCTTTTCCCTCAGCCATCAACTACCACACCTATTAATTTTAAAACCTTGATGGAATCAGGTTTTTATCTTGTTTTATTTAATATAAGAAAATCACACAATTTATGTGTGAAAAGTTAAAAATTTTTTTCAGATATTGCCTATCTGACTTTAAATGAACAATAAAAGTCATTTTTACTTCCAGCTTAGTAACAGAAAAAAGAAGCCATATCAAAATGTTTTAAGATGCTGATAGAGTACATGTGTGCTTTTCAAAGCTTTTAAATAACAGATGGATAATTTACTATGAGAAGACTTACTTAACTGAGAAGGAAGGATTCTTTTGGAACGTCCATTATCTACTCATCATGCAAAGTATTGGGATTAGATTCCTTGCTTTGGGTGGGGAGCGTACCTACAATTATTATTGCTTTTATATTCTGTGAAATATACTTTGAGTTATCTTGCCTCGTTGATGATCTGAGGCTCCCTCTCTCACCTCACCATGTGTCATACAAATGATGTCGTGATGTATGAAACACAGAGGAGGCCAGCCAGCAGCCTAATGTCTGTGGTCCACAAGATCTCTGGATTCATGGAGAAGATCCATCCAAGCGAGAGCTCAGAGAAGCATGAGCTGATTTGGCAGGGCATGTGTCCAAGAGATGCTTTAGAACTTTGTGACCAGCCATGGAGATTGAAAATAAAAGGAAAGCTCTCTCCATGACATGCCCATGATGAGGACTTACAGGACAAGGCTGGCCATTTCCTGCAGGCTCCACACAAGTCAATGCTTTCTCGCAATCACATCCCTCCCCCTCACAGGACAAGGTGACAAAGGCCAAGCTCCTGCTTATTAGTTCCCATCCCTTTGCTTCCACTAGTCAAAGATAGGCAGCACTCCGGGGGTGCTGAAGCTCTTCGTCTTTATCCATCCTGCACCCTTTTTTCAGAAGTTGACCTACCTTTCCACACCCATAGCCTCTACACTCCAGCCCTCATGTCAAGGCCATCACCCACCTTTTCAACCTGGAGAACAGCTTGGTACCTGACTCAGGTATTTGTTGAATGACCAATGAATGAATGAATGAATGAAATGCCCTTCTCTCCTCCTTTGCCCAGCCAATCCTTCCTTCACTCCCAGCACTCCCTAAACACCCGTAGCTCACATCTCACTTGTAGTTAGTTGACCAATGTCTAGTTTTGCCCACTGCAATAAAAGCTTTGACTCCAACTTACTTATCATTCTGTTTACAGCACCTAGCATGGTGTGGGGCACATAGTAAGTTATCCATACATATTGGTTGAATAAATAAATAAATAATTTATTTATTTTCTTATACTTATTCTCAGATTCCTTATCTTGAAGGCACAAAACCGCTGTTCTCCAGTCAAAGTGATTTGTCAGGGAACCCGATACACCAATATGGCGGCAAAGGTGTGTCCTTATTCAGGCTTTGTCCTGCTGACAGAAGTCGGATTTCTTGGCTCTGTGTTTTCTCTGCCAAGGGTCCTGAGTTCAGCCCTTCTCTGCTCATCTGTCTCCTCTGCTGGCAGCAAAGACAGTTACTCTCTTCCCCGTTGTTTCAGTTACCTTGCTAAATCTAGAATCAGGTCAGCACAGAAACAGTTTCTGGAGGTATTTCCCTTTCCCACTCTTTTCCTGTTTCTGGGAGAATTTCCACCTCGATTCCTACTAAGGGAAGCATTTCCAGCTCTCTAGGACCCACATTACCACTAGCCCGGCTCTCCTTGTCCACCTCTAGTCTGGCATGGCTAGATACAGTTCCACTAGAGGAGTTCATGTACATTATGAAAGAAACAGTGTTGTTTCAGAAGAAAATCTACAAGCTCTGAGGGTGGGGATTACTACCTGCTTATTCACTGTGGTGTATTTAGTTCCGAATAGTGTTCGGTGTATAGGGGGACTCAAAAATATTTGTCAAGATGAAATGAAGAGTCTTTCATGCTCCACGAGGAGAATTTTTTTTTTTTTTGAGAAGGCAAATGATTGAGCATAATCCTCTGTGTCTTTTATAATATAAAAGGGCTATTTATTCATTAAAAAACAGAAGTGGAGCCAAACACAACCTGATGTCACCTGAGCGCTGTTTGTTACATGTACTGAATTGAATAGTGCTTACTAGAGAAGAAACTTCATAACTGATTTTGACTTCAGTATTTTTTTTTTAATTTTATTTATTTGGCAGAGAAAAACACAGCCAGAGAAGGAACACAAGCAGGGGGAGTGGGAGAGGGAGAAACAGGCTTCCCACTGAGCAGGGAGACTGATGCGGGACTCGATCCCAAGATCATGACCTGAGCTGAAGGCAGAGTCTTACTTAATAACTGAGCCACTCAGGCACCCCTGACTTCATTATTCTAAAAGCACTGATGACCCAGCTTATCCTGCTGCTGCGAGTTTTTGCACCACTGTCTAATCAAATTTGGTGGCAAAGGCAGAATGTTTTGTGTTGTTCTTAGTAATTACCTATTAGTGAAGTTGCTCTGATCATTCTTGTTCAATAACATGACCTGAAATAACAAAATGCTTACATGGGAGAAACTCGGGTGTGTAAACTCCCTGCTTCCTCTTCGGACAAACCTGCCAATGTCCAGGGAGCTATCTGCCTGTCGGGAGTTGCTGAGGAAACAGCTTAGCCTTTCTCATCACCTTCAGTATCTTTCTTCAAAAAGGAGCATTTTTTATTCATTAGCATTATAATCAACATGCAGCCCTGATAACTTATTTTAAGTGATATATTGTATTTAAATTGCAGTAGAATCGCTAATAGCTTTTTGCTAGCAAAGAATCTTTTAGGATTCAAAATGCAAATTGGACCTGGAAAAGAAAAATTATTTTTAGACATATGGCACTTTAACTTAACTGTAACACAGTTTCAGGGCTTTCTGTTATTAACAGAATATGTTTTGGGTTGTGAATTTTGGAGGAATCCCTATTGGCAAATTGTTGACTGTCATCTCTTGGCTGTGAGCCATTCATTGAAATGGGCTATAAGATAAGGCTGAAGAATTTCACTAATTTGAGAAGAGCCAAAAAAGGATTATTATTGTGGGTCCATTAGACTTGAGATTTCTGTGATTATCTCAACAAATTCTAAAATTCAGGGCCAAATGAGGTGAAAAGAATTCATGTAGCTATACTCATGTTATAGAGCAACTAAAGCCTTAATTGTTCATCAGACCCCACCCCCCAAAACTGGTTGCCATATAATTTAATTTGGCTTCTCTTCTGCTCTCTGTGTAGCTTCTGAAATTTCTTTAATGTTATTTGGACATGAAAGAATGATACTGCATTAAAAATGTCAGCTTAAGTTTAGACCTATGCTCTATCTAAAGTCATATCGGTGATCTTGAACACGTAACCACTCTGTGCCTAGATTTCCTTGAAACAGGGGTAATTACATCTTACTGTGCAGAGAAATTAATAAGGAAAAACAATTTAAAGCCAGAGAGACAATTTAACATCACAGAAGAACTCAGACTCTGTCCACCACTGCTTGAGGTCAAAACCTTGGTTTTGTTGCTCAACAACAGTCCTCAATTACTACAGCTCTAAAATGGGAACAAAATATACAGTTTAAGGAAAACAAATTTTAAGGATTTTAGAAAAGTGCCTCCAGAGCAGGAAGTGCTTGGTGCCTAACACATGTCAATCATTGACTATTATTAGTAATAGTAGTAGTAGTATTACCTGAGCCTCTTTGGCTGAACCCAAAAGAAGATCCTATATTTTACACTCTATGTATGAATCCGATAGTGAGGTTGTCCCTGTAAATCTGATACAGATGGATTCCAGGTTAACCGTTTAGAAGTGTGCACATGCACACATGTGTGTTTTTGTCTATATATTTAAGGTAAATCAGTCACATGCATACATAAAATAGTTATAAACTAATTATTCCTCAAGCTAAAACACAAAATAATATGTCTCCTTTCTTTTCTTTTGTCTTTTTAAAGTAATCTCTCCACCCAACATGGGGCTTGAACTCACAACCCTGAGATCAAGAGTTGTATGCTCTATCAGCTGAACCAGCCATGTGCCCCAGTTGGTCTCCTTTCTTGAGAGTTGCAGCTCTCAGTAAATTCACTGTGATTCCCTCTACCTGTATAAATCCACAGACAGTTGCTGAACAAATGTATAGTGAGGGCTTTTCTTGGTGCTGACCGTTTAGACTGGTGTAAGACTTGACCTTGGCTTAGCTGGAACTCAGCTAGTGGTTGATAGGAAGTGGTTGATTAAATGATAAACTAGCAGTCAAGAACATTGAGCGTGAAGTACTCACCCCACCCCCAACCTTTCTTTAACCAAGGTATCACAAAAGCAATTTGGGGACAAGGATTTCATTTAAAAGTGAGGAGTGGACCGTGGAAGAATCCAGAATGTTTGTAATGAAAACCATTTGGTTTTTATTAGCGTTACTCTGTGTGCTTGCTAATTTTCAGTCATTTTCCCTTCAGGAATGGTCCCCTAGATTCTAGTTTCCACATTACTGCCTTTTGAATGGAGTCCTTTGTGACCCGTTGTGATTACATTGCATTTTCCTTGTGTTCTTTCAAAACGTTCTGACTTTGCCTTAATTTTGGCTGGGGGATGGCGAGAGGAGGGTATTAGCAGGGGAATGAGGTCAGCAATATGTTCAGCATGTTGTCAAAAAAGATTTTTAACTTGTCAAATTTGCCTAGTAAGTAATATCAGGCATAGTGTCTATTAATAAAGCAAACATTTAGGACAGAAGGTTGGGTCAGAAATGGGTGTCCTAAGGTCTTTATAAGAGCATTTGTTCCTGGGTACCCCAACATTTCTCTGACCTCTTCTGGACACTTCCAGGACAGTTATAATCCAGGCTGATTATAGTCATTTTAAGGTAATGAAATGAAAATGTTAATGTGGTTGGAGTCAAAAAGCCAAGAGTTTGGGCTGATTTGGAGAGAAGAAGCTGAAAACAGTTTTGTTCATGTACCATTTCCTAAACCTTAGCCCCACGCAGAGTAAGAGGGTCATGAAAGAAATCTTTTCGTAGAATCAGATGTGTCACTTACATTGTACATAGATGCCTAACCTATTTAAAATGTTTGACCCTAAAACATAACTTTAATAATTGAGGATGAAGTTCACTGAATCCATTCCCACTTAATATTGTTGCCTGTTTTGTACATTTCCTGGATAGTTCAAAAGCCTCAAAGAAAAAACAGAAGTATAGCTGGTCCTAATTTTTTGCAAATCCCCTGTTTGCTTACTCACCTACTGGCTAAAATTTATTTGTAACCCCAGAATCAATACTTGTGGTGATTTTGAGGTCATTTGCAGACCTGAGCAGTTGGTGAAAGATGTGAGTCATCTTCCACGCGTGTCCCCAACAAGGACTATAAGCAAAGGTCCTTCTCTCAGTCTGTTTAGTGCCGTATTTTTCATATTTTTTGTGCTTTTTGTTGGTAATTTCCTGGTTTAAAATGGCTCCCAGACATAGTGGTGAAGGGCTGTTAGTGTTTCCAAGTACGAGAAAGATGTGTTATGCCTTACAAGGAAAAAAACCTGTGTTAGATAAGCTTTGTTCCATCATGAGTTATAGCGCTGTCAGCTGGGAGTTCAGTATTAATAGCCAATGACATATATCAAATAACATGTCTTTCAATTAAATAAAAACACACATAAAATAAGATTATGTTTTGATCAGTTGATGAAAATGCTGTATAATCCAAGGCTCTTAAGAACCTAACCCTGTATTTCCCCAAGACTCTCTACTTGCTAATTCAGTGTTGGTTGTGACTTTACAACAAACTGCATTAAATAAAAAGAATTGACCATATTCATAATTCCCACGAATTCATTCTCATGGAAAAGCATCTGTGATCTATTAAGTAGGAACCAACATTAAATAAGGTTAAGTCCATAATAAAGTTTCATAGCACAAAGCTTTATGTTATCCAATTTATTTATTTGCTACTTGTGACAATTGTACTTATTTTAGATTTCCTTTATTTTACTGACAGTTTCCCCAGGAGCACCTGACACATGCAGAAATTTCTTTAAAACACACACACATTAAAAAGGAAAATAAAATAAAACACACACACAGGACCAGAAAACTAGCCTTTAGGGTATGTATATGTATAAACATTGAAATATTTCTTGTGCATAGTGCCAAAAATCCTGTTTTCAGTTAGCAAACTATTGATGTTGTTGGAAAGCAAGGTTTTGGGCACTGGGCAGCTCAGTCAGTTAAACGTCTGCCTTCTGCTCAGGTCATGTTCTCAGGGCCTGCTTCTCCATTTCCTTCTGCCCCTTCCTGCCCTGCCCCCCATGTGTGCATGGGCATGTTCTCGCTCTCTCATAAATAAATAAATAAATAAATAAATAAATAAATAAATAAAATCTTTAAATTAAAAAAAACAAAACAGGGTATATAGGTCGGAAAGGGGGACCATATGGCACGGACGCCACTGGCATCCAAAGGCAGACCAAGGATCTCCTCTTCTTGAGGTAACAGGTAGAGAAATTCCAGTGTAACTGGCATTTCATCATTTCTTTTTTTTTTTTTTTTAAGATTTTATTTATTTATTTGACAGACAGAGATCACAAGTAGGCAGAGAGGCAGGCAGAGAGAGAGAGGAGGAAGCAGACTCTCCGCTGAGCAGAGAGCCTGATGTGGGGCTCGATCCCAGGACTCTGAGATCATGACCTGAGCTGAAGGCAGAGGCTTTAACCCACTGAGCCACCCAGGTGCCCCCATTTCATCATTTCTAATCATGTCTGGCCATTGGTGGGGTGATTGTGCCCAGGTCTGTCACCTGAAAGGCCCAGGAGCATTCTGAGATAAGCGAGAACTCATCCGTAGAGGAGTAAAGTCAAACTCAGCTAAAAGGTCCCTTAAACAAAGCCTTGTCCATCAGCAAAGAGAAATAGTTCTGAATGGAATGCAGGCTTTGCTAATATAGTCTCCTCTAAGCCAGGCCCATCGGTCCTTGTGGTTCTTGGGAGCGGGCATCATGGAGGTAAAATATAAGTCAGCTATTTACCTGGAGGCACCAGGAGTCTCTTTGGGACTCCTCCAGGACAATGACAGATGGAGGGCAGTTTCACAGAGTCCCTACACCCTGAGCTCCGTCAAGGATCTGGTCTGGGGTGAAAGGTCGTGCAGGCCAAAGGCAATAGAGTAGAGTGGAGGCCTGGAGGGCAGGAGTGGGCTTGTACACAGGAGACTCCTGTGTGGCTTCCTGCACTACTGGGCCAGGGATTTATAAGGGACTGAAGTGCACTTAGAATAGGTTGTCATGATGGGAGCCCGTTCACACAGACTGGAAAAGCAAGCCGAGATATGCCTGGTTCATCCAAGTATGAGACCATCTTTACTTTCAGATGTTGGATTGGATACTGGATTGGGTATTGAATCCAATTGGATATTGGATTCTCTTGTCCTCATTTTCCATGTGTTTCTGTTCTCTAATCTGATGATTTCCCCCTGGCTGCTTATTAGAACCACTCGGGAAGCCTTTAAAAAAATGCCTAGACCACCCAGATGATTCTGATTTAATTGATCAGGGTGAATCCTGGGCATTTGAATGCTGGTGACTCACATGATTAGCCAGGGTTGAAACGAACTGCTCTGACACGTACATCCCGGAGAATTTTCACTCTCCAGAGTCCGGTGGATTATATGCAAACCTAAGTAAGGCAGGAATCCTGCTACATGCCCACTTCAAGAAGATGTACAAATGGGCTCCACACCACTCGCCTATCTGCTTGCCCTGCTGTGAAGAATTCATCTGTTGTTGTTGTTATTGTTTTAACCTCTTCCGTCTTCCTGGGTACTACAGACCCTCCCAGTCCTGATGCTTTCTCCTACCTTAGACCCAGGGCTAGGTGCTGGTGATAAGGCTGACATTAGGGAAAGAGGGAAGCCATGCTTACTGAGTGTCAGGGAGGGGAGGAAATCGAGGGCAAGGGGAAAATAAAGGGCAACTGAGAAAGAGTGGAAAAGAAGAAAGGGAGAGAATGCAAATCACTGCTTCTCACACAGCCCCATCTGGTCTACCCAAAATATGGAGGGAAGTAGGTGGGGCACTCAGAGCGGTGGGAGCCTAAGTACAAGGCCTGGGGCTCCATCATTTACTGGCTTCTTGACCTTCGGGAAATTACTTAATCTTGTACAACTAAAAAGCGGTGAAGCTCGGGGAGTCAAAACAGGTCTGCCTGATTTAAGGACCCCAAACATTTTCCCAGCTTGTACAGCATCTTCTAATCCATACCCACACAATGGACTCTTGGTAATGAATACAGTAATTAATAACTTCCCAGATGGTAGTTGAGCTGGTTTTAAAAATTCTATAGTCAAGGAAGTTGGGAGAATGTAACAAGAAGATTAGTTAGGAAAAAAAAAAAAATGGTATGCCATATATTATCAGCCTAGAACATTTGGAATTGTCATTCATAAGAAATAAGCTCATTATTAATAGAAGATTACTTCTCTTGTCTTTATGTGACTATTTTCTTAAATTAAAAAATGCTTTTTTTTTCTTATTGCAAAAGCAATGCATGTTAATCTAATACAAATTGGAAAATAAAGATAAGCAACTAAGACAAAATTAAACACATGCATAATCCGCCAACCCAGATATAACTGCTGCAAATGTCTCTTAGACTTTTCTGTGCTTTTATACAGACATCTGGTCAGCACCATTCCGTGTCCATACGTTTACCTTTACTACATCATTTTCTGTGTCTGATGAGGAAGGTGAATAATTTTATTTGTTTTTAAACCCCATTTGTTTACTCAGAAGCCAGAAACACACAGATAAGGAAACATCTGAAGAGCCCAGGTGTGGCTCTGGGGAGAGGCTGAGTAATTCAAAACAAAGTGCAAAATCTAGAAACAATTACAACCAGTTTGACAGTTGTGTGTCTGTTTCCTACAGCCCTTCTACCCACAGGTCTGCCGCTGACTTCAAAGAAAAGTCAGCCCAGAGGAGGTCCGGAGGATACGGTGCAAACTGAGAATCAAACCCACGATAAGAGATTAAAGGAAGCTTGATCAAAGCCGCGGCATAAAAGTGCTAGCCCATGACTTGCCTTGGCCCACGGCCCCCAAATATTCGCCAGAACAGAGAGCATTCTTTGAAGTGATTGGAAGCACCCATGCCCAGATGAGCTCTCTGGTCAAAGGGAGATTTAAAAAGTGCCACAGGAAGGAGTTGGCAAAGTTGCCCCTTCCTACCTCTGGCCTGCACCAGCCCTCACAAATTGTCGGAACGCTGCTTCTTTGGTTTGTTTTCCAGATATGAGTCGTTTCACTGGGTGTCAAGGACGAATTCCCCCTAAGCGCGGAAGGAGCACTTGTTTCCCTTGTGGGAGACGGGAGATGTGTAGAGGCTTTTCATAGGGCAGCGGGTCAGGCTCAGGAGCCCAGGGCAGCCACGGCTCTTCCTATTAAACACCTTCAGGGTGTTTAAAAGAGCGTGAGGTATTTCCAAACAGGCAGGAAGACTTGCCCGTTGCTGTCCGTGTTCACTGGGCTCGCTCAGTACGCGTTCACGGCTCTCCTGCCCTTCCAGTTCGTTGCTCCTGGAGGTGTTAGGACACAAACCAGCCATTTCCCTGGCGGGGAAGAGATGGAAGTGCTCACAATATGGCACTTGCCTCTCCGACATTCAGTTTAAGTACTTAAAGGTATTTTAAAAGATAAGAGTTACATAAAATTGCTAAAAATGTATGCTTAGAACATACTTCTTTCAGGCTCCAGTTTTCTGGTTTTTTTCCCTTTTTAACAGGGTAATTCGCCCAGTGTTGAGGGCCTTTATTTTCACTCCCCCAGTTGTCATCTCTTCATTTCCTTCAACGTTTAAGGGAATTACTTTTTCTACCTTTTTAACGTCGATTTTCTAATCTCTACTTGACGTTTCAGGTGAGAGTTTTTTTTTATCGACAGGTCTTGACTGAATGCGACCTGAAGCTCTGTAAGAGACCTGGAAAGTGCTTTCCCTTCTTTCCCAGAACCACACAGTCTAGGGGAGGGGATCGTGGTTTTTCGAACAACAAAAATGAGTACTATGGCAGCTGATACAGATTTTGTAAGGACAGTCCTTGGTGAGGAAGGACAGTTTGAATTGAGCCTTGAAAACGCCTCAAATCTCTAAACATGAAAAAATGAAAAAGGATGTTTTAATAGGGGTGGAAGCACCATGGTCAAAGTTACAAAAGCCGAAAACTGTAAGGTGTTCACAGCAGAAACCGAACAGGGTCATTTAATTGGGGCAGGTGGCGCATGTGAGGAAGTGGGGAGAGAGACGCCTCACTGGACGGGTCAGAGTGACAATATGCTGTGGGATCTGGATTTTTTTCTTTTATAAAATTTCTCTGAGTCATTTATTCCATCTGTGATTTTGCTTGTTTTCTTTTTATTCATGTGTAATTAACATACAGTGTTACCTTAGTTTCAGGTGTGGATTTTATTATATATTTGTATATATTTATATGTTTCTCTGGATTTTATTATAAATGCAGACAGGACATATTGAAAACCTCAGAGTGGAAATGGCATGCGAAAATCTTACGGCAATAATCGGACTGGCACAGGAGCCAGTCCGATTGGATGGATTGGAGTGGGGAGAGGCCTGGGGCTGTAACTTGGTTGAAAGGGCCTGGGCAGAGCCTAAGAGAAAGAGGGCCCGAAACAGAGCAGAAACAGTGGACATTGATTGCAAGGATGGGGCGGACTGGAGGCCATGAGATGAGAACTGGTCTGACCCGCAGGGGCAGAGGAAGAGGTGTGTAGGAGGAGGGAGTGGGGCTCACGGTGACTCAGTAGGGTGGTCACAGACAACCATTTATGCACGCCTTTTATGAGGTGCCAGGTGATGGGAATACAAAGAGGCTAAGTTCATCAACTTGGTCAGGAAGACGGAGTAGGTGTCCACAGTGAGAAACCTCATCTGAGCACTCAGGACTGAGTGAGGCCATGAGCTTTCAGGAGTCCTGAGAGAGAAATAATCCCTCAAGTGTGGAGTCATGGGAACTCTGGGGAAAAGATGGGACATACGCTGAACCCTGAATAGTGGGTAGCGTTTGGGAAGAAAGGGAAGAGAAGTTAGAGGGGGGCAGTGCGGGAGAAACAGCAGCACCAGGTGGAGAAACACAGGAGTGTTTGTGGCACACGCAGCAAGCCTGTCTGGCTGGAGCAGAGAGTTTGTGTGAAAACACAGAGAGGGGGGAGGAAAAGAGAGAAGGCGGAGAGAGACTTTTGATGAGTCTCTGAAAGATTTAGAGGTCAACTTAAAGAGTTTCGTAATTTAACCTGGACAGTCTCAAGCCACTGACATTTTCCAGTGAGAGAGTGACTAGTGAAAGTGTTATTTGGGGAAGTTTCATCTGTGAAGGGCGTGGGGAATATATTCAAGAAGGGACAGGGTACTAGCACCCTGAGTAGTTGGGGGACTTTGAGTGAAAATAGAAACTGATCATGGCAAGAGTACAGAAAAGAGGCAGAGGGGTTACCAAGAAGCCCAAAGGGCAGGGGGAAAAAGCAGAGTTTTACCCAAGGCTCCAGCCTGGGAGGCCACGATGGGGGTCATGTTGTACAGCAGAGCACAGGAGTCCAGGAGAGGACTGGTCTGGAGATGACCCAGGGCTTGGCGTCAGAGACATGGAGCCCGAAGGGGCCGCCAAGCAAACACACCCAGAAGGTGGTGAGAACGGGAGCGGGGTGGGCTTGACGTTCAGCTGGAAGATAAACTGAACCATTCCCAGTTGGAAAGAATCCGCACACCTCAGCGATTGTTGGAGGTTTTTAATTAATTAATTAATTTCTTCAGGAAGCACAGTATTTTCAAAAGCTCCTTGGAGAACTTAACACTCTCTCGATACCACTGTGTTCTCAATTGCTCTTTTGTTTTCACCGCAGAACAGTTCAACTTGTAGGAGAAGGAATGTGGGGAGGACCGTGGGAAGATTTTCTCACTATTCAGGTGTTAGAAACTGGGGGCGTTGTACGTAATACCCTCCTTAAGCCGTAATTTGTATTTTATACATCCTTCTAACTGGGGCACCCAGCACAGTCAGTGTTTTGCACACTGTTGATCCTCGCTGTTGGCTCATTTGCATTTTCATCGAGGTTCTCTAGGATGAAAGAGTGGACATAAGAAAAGCTAACAAGCTTAGTTCAAAACCAATTTTATAATGACAGACTCTACATAAACAAATGCAAATCAGATGTCAAATTTGAATTGCAAAAATTTTGTAAGCAAGGTCCAAGAAGTAATAACGGCAGATTTACATCCTCCCTAAAATGATGAAATCCATGAGCAGTCCCACATGGACACCTGACTCCTGCTCTCGGAGTTGTGCCTTCGAGCCCCACGTGGAGTGTTGGTATTACTTAAAAACAAAAAACAATCCCACAGCCCTTGGAGTCTCAGAGACATAGAAACCTGAGGAGTAGAGGCAACAGCTTCAGTTATTAGAGTGAAGAACCACCTTGTGTCAGCCCCAGGCTTGGGTTGGCTAAGGCAGACGGGTATTCTTTTTTTCATCTGAGATAGGAACTAGCAAGAACATCAGTTCTTTGGAGGTGGGGGTGAGATGTAGGACAGGAGGACCGAGACCTCTCACTCAGAAAGAAACCCAAGCAGCTATAATAAAGGAAAAGAGGACTCCACGTAGATAGTCACCATTCCTTTTCAAGTGACAGTTACTAAGTAAGAAAAAGGACCATCAGTCCAGTTGACTTGATGATGAAGGAGAAACAACAGGGCTCTTATTCCCCCTTCCAAAACACTTAAGAAATACACCCTTCATTTTATCTCCTTCTTTCTCTGGTCTTCCAGCCGCTCGACTGATCCAGAACATGGATGCCACTGCTGAGCCTTGTACAGACTTTTTTAAATATGCCTGTGGAGGCTGGTTGAAACGCAACGTCATTCCTGAGACCAGCTCCCGTTACAGTAACTTTGACATTTTAAGAGATGAACTAGAAGTCGTTTTGAAAGGTTAGTGGAGTTTGTGTCTATGCATCAAAGATTTCTCTCTTAATATATCCATATTTTAAAGCTACGGCTCTTAGCCATTACAGAGAATGCCACAGAAGATTAAAGTCGATAATCCCTCCAAGTTTTGTGGCTCACCACTAAGTCGCTCTGAGGGTGGTAACACTGAAATGGATATGTTGGCAGCTCCACATTCCTGCTTTCATGTGTGGGTATGCGTACGATGAAGCTCTGTCATCCCTAGAGATGGTATCTTACGCCATTTCACATTCTAAGAAGTAGATTGCCACTAAACGCCATCTCCATTGTTTTTCCATGCTGGCCCTGGCTGAAGTCAATATTGAGTCATTACTGTGTTGAACTACTGTGTTTGCATCCCAGAGAAGGTATATTTATTCTAACCCAGCTAAGACCTTCTCCCCAGTAAGCTGAGGAAGTCTCATCTGGTCTTCTGCTCTCCTCCATCTCCTGTTCCCCTCTTCTAGATGTTACTCCATAGAAACACAATTCTTGCTATTTTCAAACATGCAAACAAGTAGAATAATTCAGTCGGTTTATTTGGAGCATGAGCAGTACAATCACACAAAGATAATTATTTCCAGCCATCAGGAAGACTATTGTATTAAATTCCATATTCCTCTGTATTATTATTTCTTTTTAATCTCAATTTCAAAAAAAGTAACTTATGTATGGCAGAGCAGTACACATCACTGTTCACAAAAAAAGATAATCTCATCAAAAAGACTTTCATCTAACTTGGCTAATGAAATCAACTCCCAGTTCTGCACTAGGAATAATGATTTAGTAAGGGGTTTAGCTTTTCCTATAGGGTTTAGAATGGGGAAGGAGGGAACATACACAAAAGCAAGCTTCTTTCCTGTACCTTTGCACTGCAAATGTTAATTACAGCTGCAAATGAGAAATTATGTTAATGTAGTTTATTAAATGCTCTATTTTCAGATGTTCTTCAGGAACCCAAAACTGAAGATATAGTAGCAGTACAGAAAGCAAAAACATTGTACAGATCTTGTATAAATGAATGTAAGTGCTCTCCATTTTATCACCTTAACAGTATGCCCCCAAATGCAAAGATTTCATAATGAATTTATTTTCATTGTTTTCAAAAGCTGCCATTGATAGTAGAGGCGGAAAACCTCTACTCAGTCTGTTACCAGATATATATGATTGGCCGGTAGCAACAGAAAACTGGGAACAAACATATGGTAAAGCAATTTTCCTTCTTTTTTAAAAAATAATTTCCATGTCAAATCTGTGTTATTATAGTATCATATTAATGCACTAAAGCTTCTAAAATATACTTCACCTTTCATTGCTTTAGGTACTTCTTGGACAGCTGAGAAAGCTATTGCACAACTAAATTCTAAATATGGGAAAAAAGTCATTCTTAATTTTTTTGTTGGCACTGATGATAAGAACTCTGTGAACCACATAATTCATGTAAGTTTGTGTGGCAGACAGCCAAAGTTATCTCTAAATTGTAACAAAACATCTACATACATTGTTACTGATATTTAGGAATAATGAATATTCTCATTTGATCTGCATGAACAAGATAGTAATAAATTCGTGCTCTGTCCCCAGTACCTGGATTCCCAATTTTGAAAGTATTTTCTCAGTGCTGTGTTTCAGACATTCATCTCTCCCTTCTGCTACTGTAGGTCTAGACACTGCTTTCTTCATAAAATAAAGAGATGAAAGGGGCTCCTACTTAGAAAAAACATCCAATTTCTCTGTGTGTTCACGAAAGGAGCATAGTTTGGTTTACATAAGTAATGCAAGTCTAGAAACCAAAAATTTCTAATTGCTTCCAAAAAGAACATAGAAAAAAGTTTTTGAATACAATTTTAGTTGTTACTAAAGAGTATCTGAACTTTCTTTTGGTGAAGGTAAATAAAATATTCTTTTAAAATGGATTTATTAAATTTTTTTTCTCATGTAAGCCATTCATTTACATTTACTTAAGGTACCACCCAAGATGAAATTGATGCTTAATGAGCATGTTTGGAATGGACTGGAACATTTACAGAATTTTTATTTTATTTCCTTTAAAAGAAAGTACCCCAAAAGTTGCAAGTATGAAAAGATTCATATTTATGTCACTATTGCATAAATCTTTATGACCATTTTTATCAAAATCATAATAGGGATTGAACGTAACTCTCTTCTACAGTGAACCCCTTTCTCCTTCCAGAATTCACTCCTTTGACTCTTAAGTGCCAGCATCCCCCAAGATCACCATGAAGAGAATCCCTAGGGGGAGTTTGGAGTTTGGAAAAGGGGCTGAGCCCTCTCTAGAAGGTTCTTTCCATACCAATCCTCTGGGTTCTGTTTCTTTCGTATTGTCCTGGGCTCTTTCAGCTGCTGGCTTCCTCACTCTAATCCATCCATGCTCTCACTTGCCCCGCCGTCATCTAACCATGTAGTGCTTCGGAAGCAATCCCACAGAACTGCGAGTGTGTTCCAGTGGCTCTTACTGGAAAACAGTGGACCAGGCACACCAGAGACGAGCCTTGTTTTCTCTTTCACACACAGAGCTGCCCGGATTTGAGCAGAGCAGGAGAGAACTGATGAGGAGTCTCCTCTATCCTCCTAGGGTGGGGAGTGTCAAAAAAAAAAAAAAAAAAAAGAAATCTCTGGCAAGATTTGCCCTAGCCAAACCGTTCTAGGGTTACTATAGAGGTTTCCACTCTTTGTTTTTTTTCATCCCCATTAAGGGTGAGAGTAGAAGAGAATGCCCCCTAGGAGAGCATATTAGGATCTCAGGAAGCCAAATGTCCTGTAAATCTGTAATTTAGAAATTGCAAGTCCTAAATTGTAACATTTTTTTGTCCACCTGCCCCATCCGTTTTACATTAAAAAAAAAAATCCTTCCCAGTGTATTTTCATTCAAGTTTTCTTTGGTTTTCCTCAAATACCTGCAACATGATCTTCCAGATGACCTAACTGTCCATCAGAGTAACACTTCCAGGTGGTATTGAAACCATTGCCTAATTTGTAGTCACTCACTGTCTGATTATTACCCCTATTAGCCGCAAGAACACTAGGATCTTGTTCATACATAGATAGACATGCTTATGTTGTCCCAACTGTCCGACATCAACTGAACGGCTTATTTTCTTCCTTGTCTATTTTTTATAGATTGACCAGCCTCGACTTGGCCTCCCCTCCAGAGACTACTATGAGTGCACTGGGATATACGAAGAGGTAAACAAACAAACACAGAAAACTACAGGAACAATTGGTGTAAACTTACAAATAATACAAAGACTTAAGGCCAGATGGGAACTTCACCCCCTGTGTTCCTCACTCCGAACAGACAATATTACACACGATAGCAAGCTTCCTTTGACTGAATGAATGTTCTCAGCAGACTGAATGAACGTCTCTTGAGAAATAAGGAAACTTGCAATTCCAGATTTGTGTCTCGATTCTTGCTATTGAAGTCAGATGACCCATTTTGGAAAGTGAATTTTAAGTGTTTCATTTCCTCTATAAATTGAGTTGTTTGAGAACTAAGCAGATGAATCATGATCTAGGGCAGTGCCAAGCCAGGATCGGGGAGTGGTCCGTGGTGAGACACATTTTGCAACTGAGTACCCGTTCAGATCTCTTGGATGGGATTTTTAGGGAACTGCTTAGATCGGTCACTTTGGGTTCAGACAAAACCTTCGCAGCTTTCTGACTCTAATGCTGGTCAGTGAGTCAATGGGGCTTCCTACACCACAGAAACCTGCTGGACACCTGGGGTATTTCATATTGTCTCCGAGCCTTGCTGTGCTCCCACTACACCCGTGTGCCTATGCTTACTGGTGTAAAAAACAACACAAGATACACTCAGCTATGTGATGCATTATCAGATACTTGCAAAAGATCTTAGTTCTCTAAATGTTTTCCTTGTGATTATTTTGTAACTCAGAGGTAAGGTTAAGTCTGTATTTGATGATCCTGATAGGTTACAATATATGGGTTATGTCTGAACTTACCGCTTAACGAAAACAATTAGCTAAATATGTTTACGCCAAAATTTAGTTTGCCTTATTATTAAGTTCAAGTGGCAGGGACTAAATTCTCTGTAAAGTTTCTTCTTGAGTGGCTAACCAACACTGAAATGAAGAAGAAGGTGTATTATAAAAGGCCACAATTAGTAGCACAGACAGTCAAAGGGAGGTGGGGTCTTAGAGTTTATGATAATCTAGTTACTGTGTGGGTTGCAGCTATTATAGGCTTTTCAAGCTACTTCCTATTCCAGAGTTGAGGGTGATTGAGAAATTTTTGACTCATTATATTACATGATCATCATCATCAACTGGAATGTTTTTCGTATTTAAGATTGTGCCCTAAAAACATTCAGATTTTTCCAGTCCTAAAAATATATTTTTTTTGTACTTTAACTCTGATACCAGTGTGATAAAGTTTCCTACTTCCACGCCCCCCCAAAGAGACAAGCTCTCTCTTGAGATGAGGGATGTCTTTGTGCATTTTATTTATTATAAGATTTTATTTATTTATTTGACAGAGAGAGAGTGAGCACAAGCAGAAGGAGCAGCAGAGAGAGAGGGAGAAGCAGACTCCCTGCTGAGCAGGGAGCCTGATGTGGGCCTCCATCCCAGGACTCTGGGATCATGACAGGGGCTTAACTGACTGAGTCTCCCAGGTGCTCCTGTCTTTATGCATTTTAAATTCAGTGCTATCTCATCGTCTAGAGCAGGTCACACACTGGCCATCAGAGGTTTGAGTCTATATAGAGGCATTTTTATATAACCTGAAGTTTTGTTGCAATTTTTTCTTTTTAAAGTTTTTACTTATTTATTTATTTATTTGGTCAGAGAGAGAGTGCAAAAGCAGGGGAAGCGGCTGGCAGAGGAAGAAGCAGGGTCCCTACTGAGCAGAGAGCCAGATGTGGGGCTAGATCCCAGGACCTTGGCATCATGATCTGAGCTGAAGGCAGATGCTTAACCGCTGAGCCACCCAGGCATCCCTCTTTGTGTTTTTAAATTTTGGATTAGTTGCCAGTTTTTTTAAACTTATAAGATTTTGCTCGAGAATCCAGATTTCTTGATAAATTAGTAAGATTGGAAACCCTCGGCCTGCATTCCCATGTAGTAGCAGTTGGACTAGGCTGTTTGTGTCTTGCCACTGGGCATTTGTTCTCCAGATTTAAGAAGTCTTTATTTAGATGACCACTAACTTGTATTGCCTTTCTGGTCCCTGTATGCCCTTCAGTTTGTAAGTTAGTTGGGTTCTGGCCAACCTACGGTAACAGAGTCCTAAAAATAGTGAAGCTGCAACCAGAGAGAAGCTTATTTCTGTCTCCTCTAGTACAGTAGGAGGCAGGCAGTCAGGTGGGGAAGGAAGCTCTGCTCCATGAGATGGCTGGGCCACAGCTTCCTTGACCATCTTATTGCTTGAACCTTGACCTCTTCTCATGTTTAATAGTCGTCTACTTGTACAGAGTTGGTTCACCAATGCTATGCTCACATTTCATGCCAGAGGAAAGAGAAGAGATTTCTCTTTGTGTAAGTGATGCAGAAGTGCATGCATTCCGTTGCTTAGCACACTGTCATGTGGCTACAACTAAGTGCCAAGGAGGCTGGGAAATGTAGTCTTCAGCTGGGAAGCCCTGTATGTGCCTCTTTAAAATTTGGTCGACGAGGAGTCAAGTTCTGTTACTAAAAGGCAGAAGGGGATCTTGGGCATCAAAGGCATTTAGCAGTCCTGCCACTGTTTGCATCTGCTGGGCCAGGAGATACTATAGTATCTATAGTCAAACAACACATTGGTGATCAAACCTGGAATGAGTCATAAAAATTTATAAAGTTCATGGGAGAGAAATCTGAGGCTCCGAGGTTTGCCCTAGAACACTCAGAAAAACAGTAGTAGAACCAGAGCTAGAACTTTGGTCCCTGTCTATAGCTCCTTCCATTATGTCATTTCAACTTTGTAAATAGTAATTTATGCTTGTAGGGTTCTTTAAATGAACAAGTGGTAAAGAAAACCCAGCAGCACTGGCATTTACAGCCTGGAAGTCATCGGTTCAAATGAGGTGCCCTTTGATGATCTGGACTAGGCTCATAAACACATAGCATGCTTGCTGCCTTGTCCTGCTTCCATAAATAGAGCTATTGGTCACTGTGCCCATTCCTGCTATCCTCAGTCCCTGGAATACTTCTCAACTCGGTGCTCCAGCTCAAGCAACCAGTTGAGGGAAGTTGGCATATTAGGATAAACTCTGTCATCCTGGAAATGGGTAATTACTAGAATATTTTTGGACCCTCCCCTTCCTTGAAAATCTGATATTTTAAAATATCAGCCTGGTTAGTTCAGTGGGTTCAGTCTCTGCCTTTGGCTCAGGTCATGATCTCAGGGTCCTGGAATCAAGCACCCTGTCGGTGGGGGTGGGGGCGGGGGGGTCTCTGATCAGCAGGGAGCCTGCTCCCCCCCACACTCTGCCTACTTGTGATCTCTTTCTCTCTCTCTCTCTGTCAAATAAATAAATAAAATATATATATATATATTTTTTTAAATCTGATATTTGGGGAAGAGGGTTGCAGGGAGAGGGGGGAGAGTATGTGTGGCCATGGAAGAAATTCCACTTTTTTCCTTACTGCCCCCATGATGTTTGCTCCTGTCTCCCAGTCACTTCCACCCATCATCCCTCACTTAGTTTCTGTTCTGCATCCCTAGCCAGCTATCAGGTATAGTTCTCACACTACCTTGCTATCTTTGAAAAAAGTCAGCCCCCATAAGGACTTTTTCCTCAGGGCTGTATTGCTTCATGAAAAAAAAAAAAATGGTGAAAAGGATAGGCTAACGAAATAACTTCTAGTGGGAAAGTCATAAAGCTGGAAGAAGTCTTAATATCATTGTATCAGTGTATCACTGGTCTGCATTGATTTTCTCCCTTACAGGCTTTTATATATGCTGTTTCCCTTTGCCTGGAACATTCCATACACTTCTACCGCTTGCTCAGCCCCCTTCCTTTCTCCTCACCTTTTAAATTGACACTTAAACTGTACTTACTTATGAAGGCCTTCCCTGAAACTTCTAAGTAGAGGAAGATACCTTGATGTTCCCGTACTACATGGGTTTCTGGATACTTCTTTATTTAAAGTCATTTTTTGCCCCTGGGAAATTGTAAAAGTAATGAACAGTAGCATGTCTTGATTATTCTTTGCTTTATTTCTAGTATCCAGGTCAGATTCTGACCCTTAAGAATTATCGAGTGACTACTAAACGAATCAGGGGATGAAAATGGGGATGAACAGTTGAAGGGGAACATGGCAGGGAAGAGAGGAAAGAAAAGGAAGCTAGAAGCACCCAATCCTTCGAGGTCTTGCCTAGTTCTTCACCTTGATTTGGGGGCAGGTGTGAGCTCTAGAACATCAGTAGCTGAGGGACTGTATTTTCTTTTTTTTTTATTTTAAAATTTTTTATTTTTTATAAACATATATTTTTATCCCCAGGGGTACAGGTCCGTGAATCGCCAGGTCCACATACCCCACAGCACTCACCAAAGCATACACCCCCCCCCAATGTCCATAACCCCAACCCCCTTCTCCCAAGCCCCCTCCCCCCAGCAACCCTCAGTTTGTTTTGTGAGATTGAGTTACTTATGGTTTGTCTCCCTCCCAATCCCATCTTGTTTCATTTATTCTTCTCCTACCCATTTAAGGGACTGTATTTTCTAAGCAAGCGTCTTACACGCATCTCATAAACCGTGCATCCCTTTTCCTCAAGTTCTCCATTTTTACTCTCCAGTTCTTTCTCTGCTACATTCAGCTTGCCTGAGATATGTTCACACACTTTGTGGGTCCCATATTTTTGCATACCACGTCATTTTAGTGGCATAACTTTATTGGGCAATAATTTATTTTGGCAATTCATTTTATTGGCAATAATAATTTGAGGATTAATATGAGGTGACCAAACTTTTACCAAGAAAGGTGTTGCATTTTTGACAAGAGAGCCTGGCTTCTTTGCCTGTGCCTCTAGCCAATGATTTTCAAACTCTACTGTGGAGTCTGGCTCTGCAGATGCGCTTCAGGGGCTGGGGATGAGGGAGGGTCACACCCCCTCTGATCAAAAGGACCCTAGTCACAGATTTTGATCAAATCATTACCTAAGCCCATTTCCTCAGGTCCTCCTTGTCCCCTCTTTCAGGGATATCCAGATCCTTCAGGGCATCTGCCTCCATATGAAGCCAAACTTAGTATGAACAATGGAAACAGGACGATTACTAAGAAAGCCCACCCATTCTGTCTCATAGAAGCATGGGTTTTTTTGATTTTTGTTTTTTGGTTTTTTCATGTTTTTGGTGTTTTTTGTTTGTTTGGTTTTGTCTTTTGTTTTTTTGTTAGTTGTTTTTGTTTTTGTTTTGTTTTTCTTACTTTTGATACCCTCCAAATGGAGTTTTTGTTTTGTGATAATTATGTGGCATTGGAAACAGTAAAATGCCTTGTCTTTTTTACACAACTGAGTAATGAAAATAGATGATACATTTTTATTTTCAAGAACTATTTCTTACCTTCTTCCTCAAAGACAAAACCTATTTTTCTCTTGTTAAAAGACCTTCCTGCCTTTCAAACTTACAGTGTTTGTGTGCTTTTATTCTGACAGTTTTAAGTGTTATATCTTGAAAAATGCATATTGTATTTCTCTGGTTGTTTTAAACTTTTAAACACCTCTGTTCCTTTTCATTTTCTGTACTTTCCCTCTCACTTAAAGAGAGAATGTGCTCTCAGGCAATAGAAACCAGCGATATATATTCTTTTATTTTTTACATGACAGGATCATATGTTTTCTTTCTTTCTTTCTTTCTTTTTTTTAAGATTTATTTATTTATTTGAGAGAGAAAGAGAAAGCAGAAGGGAGGAACAAAGGGAAAGAGAAACTCAAGCAGAGTCAGCACTGAGCACAGAGCCTGACACAGGGCTCAGTCTCATGACCTTGAGATCATGACCTGAGCCAAAACCAAGAGTCAGATGCTTAACTGACTGCACTACTCAGGGACCCCAGGATCCTGTATTTTCTTAATAATTAAGGTTACTCATGCACAGACTTGAAGAGGTAAATGGGACATTAGAGGATTTAGTCCAAATCCTTATCTTAGAAATGAGGAAACAGAGACCCAAAGAAGTAAAATGACTTGCTTAAACTCACAGATTAAAAGATCCATGTGTTGGGCACCTGGGTGGCTCAGTGGGTTAAAGCCTCTGCCTTCAGTTCAGGTCATGATCTCAGGGTCCTGGGATCGAGTCCCACATCCAGCTCTCTGCTCAGCAGGGAGCCTGCTTCCTCCTCTCTCTGCCTGCTCCTCTGCCTACTTGTGATCTCTCTCTCTCTCTCTGTTAAATAAATAAATAAAATCTTAAAAAAAGATCCATGCGTCAGTTAAGAATATTAATTGTAAGCAATAGAAGCCTGCTGTGATTAATTTGAATGACACACTACTATGTCAAAGGACAGAAGTAGCAAGATTTGAAACAGTTTGATCCCTTCCAAGGGTATAAATTTCATGCAAGGAAAACAATATGAAAGATACACACTACCTGTAAAAAATAATTATGCCCTCCACGGAATTTTTCAATGAAATCAGCCTTATATGAGAAAGTTCTTTTGTACATTGATTGATTCACTGAAAGGAATGATGGCCTGAATTTTCTTAAGTAATCACACACCTTCAGAAGAGTCTCTGAACTCTGTATTTGGGGATAAATTGGAATTGTTTTCAAAGCTTCCCTTCCATTCCCTCTTTAGATTATCAAGGCTAATTGTTACCTTGTCCTCGTTTGTAAAGAAATCTGTAGGTTAGCAGCCCTAAATATCAGAGTGTAACTAGGCTATAGATACGTTTATGCTCTGTGTTTGTCTCTCTGAGAAAGTAGAATCAGCCAGAGTAGTGGTTTCCTAACCTCTTTATGCGTGTCCATGGCAGGGCTCTTTGGGGCCACACCTTCACGTCTACATACTTCAAGATTATCCACCACAATTTATGTTACTTGCTTGTACATCAGTAAGGTATTTATTTGAACAGAGCATTTCAGGGCTAAAAGATAAGTGAGGGAACCCGTGGTCTAGTGGTTGGGAGCCAGAGAAGGTGGAGCAGGAAGATAGTGCTACGAGGCATGGTGGAAAAGTTGTTCGGAGGCATAAAGAAATTGAACATTCTTAGAAAAACTGAGGGTTTATAAAGAATGGAGGTGTTTGAATGTTAAGGATAGAGGACTTGGAGCATGGCCAGGATGGCTGGAAGCCAGAAAGAGATGATCCAGGGTCTGTGTGTCTGATAAGAGAAAATGCAGAGCAGGAAAGAAGGAAGGAGCACAGGCTGAGGTTTGCAGACTTTTAGATGAGCGGGTGCAAGCCAGAGAGGAGTTTGTTTGCCCGCTCATCCAAAACATGCTGAGAGAAACTGTTCCAGCCCTGGGCTGAGAATCTGATGAGGGAAGTGAGGGAAGCTTACTTAATATACTTAAAATTTAACTTCATTTTTTAAATCGGTAGGTATTTATTGAGCTTCTACTATGTGACAGATAGTTTTCTAGGCAGGAGAGATGCTGAGGAAACAAGGCAGAAAAGGTCCTTGTTCATCTGGAACTCACCTTCTGATGGGAGGAGATAGAAAACAAAGAAGTAAATAATTTAAGGAAATAAGATGAATGCAGATAGTAGTGTGATAAAGGAAAGAGATCAAGGTGATATGATATAAGGTGAATGACTACGGATGGGGTGGGTTGATAATTTAGATGTACTTTGATTTGATTTTTAAAAAGATCACTGGCTGCTACTTGGCTGACTTGATAACACAGATCCTAAAGGGGAAACTGCTGACCTCATTTTGTCCCTTCTGGGCACCAGGTGACTAACAGTCAGGAGGATTTACCTAGCCCAGGTATCTGTATTTAACAAAACATAAAGGAGCTTTTATTTTTATTTTATTTTATTTTATTTCATTTCACCTCATTTCAAAGATTTTATTTATTGATTTGACAGAGAGAGATACAGCAAGAGAGCGAACACAAGCAGGGGGAGTGGGAGATGGGGAAGTGGGATCAAGTTCCCCATCAGGAAGCCCAATGGGGGACTTGATCCCACAACCCCCGGATCATGACCTGAGCTGAAGGCAGACATCTAATGAATGAACTACACAGGCACTCCTATTTTTTATTTTAATACAATTTATTAAATTATAAGTTCATACTCAGTAATTTTTCATAATGATTGTGTTTAGAAGAAAGTATTTTTGTTCTAAGTCACTGAGTTTGGAGTGATTTCATTTTTCTGCAGTAGCAAACTGGAGCAGCAGTAGAAATGAGATGTGAAGCGAGTGCATGGGAGGGATTTCTAGCGCAGACCTGAGTGAGGGAAGATAGTAACTCCTGATTCCCACCAGCTCTGAGTCAGGGCACCCATCCTCTAAGAATGCCCACTACTTCATCATTTGCACAGGCAGCTGAGACTTTTAAAGCTGAGCTTTTAAACTCGAGATTTGGTGGATATGACGAGACTCATTTTGGCTGTGTGGCATTGACGAGAGAATTTTTTGAGATGGATTAAATTGGGTTTATAAAAGGAACTACATGCCTCTTCTCAAGAAGACTTCCTCAGAAGTTACACAATAAGGTTCTCCTCATGAATAATCTGATGAAAGCTCCAAGGAGTCCCTGGGCGGGTCCGTCACAGATCTTCTTGATCCTTTGTTTCTCCTGCTCAGACCAGGGGTTCGTTATGCATTCTGGTCCCCAGAAACGGCTGTGTGATTCTGGATCTCTGCCGTCCCTCTTTGGGGAGCAAGTCTCCACGTGCTGGCCGCTGCGTGCTCCCTGAAAATGATGTTTAAACAGGGAAAAAAAAAAAAAAACAAACAGTAGACCTTTTTGGTAGGAAACCTATTTTTCCTGCTTGATGTCCCCTGTGTGTTCCTTCAGGAAACTTTCTGTGTAACATTTTAAATCCCCGGGTATCAGTGGCTAAGAAGAGCACAGTTCTGTGACTTTTCAGGCACCTTACGCTCCATGTGTCTTCCCTAGAAAGGGGAAAGCAGAAAATCGGGAAGAGCAGGGTGTCCTGGAACAGAATCTTTAGAAGTGAAGCTCCTGGTCCTTAGGTGGTTATCATGCCAAAGCACCCAAATATCAGCCAGTCGAACTGGAAAGCTTTCTGTTCATCCCTGGATCTTGCTGTTATTCATAAACAAAGGTATTGAAGTTTAAAGCACAGGAGTCAAAGATCATTGCTGTCTTTCTCTTTGGCAATCAAAATCCAAGCAGGAGAAGCCCAATTTCTGAACAGAGCCAATTTTTAAATATCAGTGCTTGGTCCTGCAAAGCGAAGATAGTTCTACTTAGAGTGACAGTTCATGGTCTTGGGTATTAGTAAATATCATCTCATTGATAGCGTGTTATTTAAAAAGTCACAAAACTGATATGGATTTTCCCATAAAACCGTGTAAAACCAATGGTCATCTTTGAACGTGCTATTATAGGAATTGGGATTTACAATGTCTTAATTTTTCAAAGGGCCATGTAGGTATTTTGGTGGATTCTTTTTCACCCCAAGGATTCTCCATATGAAGGCTTCAACAAAAACTACCTTATGACTGTCAAGGTGGTTGACTCAGACCTTTTCCTAGTAACTAATTGCTCTCTCAGTGACAAAATAGAAAAATTGAATTTCAGTTTTAAAAATATCCTAGTCAACCCACTATTCAGGTGTTAAAATATATGTTGATTACTTTCTCCCCAAATCATGACAATTACTATCATTTGGCATATCTACAAAGTATCTCAAGGAAGAAAATGAGAACCTTAGGGTAGAGAATCATACCTTGTATGATTAACATATCAATTATATTTATATATTTATATATAAATTATATATTTATATATTTAACAGCAGGAGTAAGCCTGGGTTCTGACAGCTACGAGATAAATTTGGAAGCCAGGAAAGATAATCAAGATACTAAGACACATGTTTTAATCAGTTACATTGGAATAGTTGCCAGGTAATGGAGCTCATTAAAGGAAGTGGTGTGTTCCGTGTAGCTGTATTAAAGAGTCAAGTATCCCAGAAGCTGCTGACAGAGCCTGTGCTTCCAGTTTTCTGAGAAACTGGACCTGCTTGGCAGACGAGAAGCACCATCCGAAGTTCTTGTGCTTGCCTTTGCCAAGTTCCATAGTCTTGAAGTGTATCTATAAAGATAAGATATTGGAGTAGAACCAGTTCACAGGGGCAATGGCATGCAGGAGAGCATTCTTGTTACTGCTTTCTTACCTCGTTAACAAAAATGCAGGCCACAGAAGAGAAAAATCAAAATCTTAGCAGACTGCTATTGGAAAATTCAAATTACCGTTTCCTTCATGGTAGTAATTCCCTGCTGAATGCAGATGAATTCATATAATTTGAAATATAGTTAATTCCAAACACCGCATGCTTATAGTTTGGAATAGTTGGTCCCGGGAGATAAGAACTCAGACGGATTTGTTTACTTCCAAGTGAAAGAAGAATTCTGATTACCTTTTAATAGGAAAAGAATGGACGTGGTGAGAATATGCATAAAAACATCCTTTTATCCCTGCGACCTTTGTAATTGGGTTTTAATACAGGCCCACAGCTGAAAACAGTCAGTTCAGTTGAGCAGCAGGTAGATGCATAGAGATGCTGGCTGGATGTCTGAGAATAAGGAAACCCTCTCCCTGGGGAACTGTTTACTTAGCACTTACTAAAGGTCACTGAAGGTCATGGAGTGCCAGTATCTAAACCTTACCTTAAGCTGTCTTCTTGGTTTTCAAATTGATAATACCTGTACATCTTGCATGATAAAATATTTCCCTATAAGTTTTATGTTTGATCCTCTTGATAGTTGCTATAAATTCAGATGGGCCTTTCATACTCATAGTGAATGTAAGTGTGCCCTTTCACTGATAATCAATATAATCAATATAATAATCAATATAAACCCTCTTGAAACTATAAGGTGTTAAGGACTGTATAACCTTCCTTGGTATTCACCCCGGGAATGAGTATTAGAAGCATAGATGTGCCCGTTAATCCTACACTTGTGTGACATGACTTCCCCAGTTGTGGTTGTCTGTCTTGTCGTTAAGCTGGTGCTAGAAACTTGAATTTTGAGTAAATTTTCACAAGGTGAGATCATAATTTATTTTAACTGCTGATGGATAATAATGGTTGAACAGCAACGATTGAGATTACGGAAGTGGTCTTCAATTTCCTGGTGTTGATGCTACTCTTTTTTTTTTTTTTTTTTTAAAGATTTTATTTATTTGACAGAGATCACAAGTAGACAGAGAGGCAGGCAGAGAGAGAGAGGGAAGCAGGCTCCCCGCTGAGCAGAGAGCCCGATGCGGGCCTCGATCCCAGGACCCCGAGATCATGACCTGAGCCGAAGGCAGCGGCCTAACCCACTGAGCCACCCAGGCGCCCGTTGATGCTACTCTTAGTTTGAGTTAGTCACTTATATATTCTGTAAGAGGTTAATAATATAACTAGATTATCGCTTACCTCACAAAGTTAAAATGCATGTGAAGATAAAATGGAAAGAATTTAGGTCCTTAGGAAAGAGCCAATATCTAAATCTAGAAATTTTACATTAACATATTAAGGTGAGCATCTCTAGTCTTAACTAAAACCTCCAGGTTTGTGGACCTCATGATAACACAGTCTTATTTACAAAGACACACACACACACACAGAACAACAACAACTCAAGACACAAACAAAAACAACTGCTTGGCCAGAAGAGACATAAAGATGTCCTTCCTGTGTGTATGTGAGTTTGTGGCCTTCTCTTCGTGAACAGTTGAAAAAGATATATAAGATATATATAAGCAGAGAAAACTTGGGAGATGGAATTCAGGAAAGGGATTTATTATTATTTAAGAAAAACTACTAGGTTATTACTTATCAAGTGTTTTTGCAACTGTATTCTTAGTAAGGCAATTTTAAATAATGATTAAAAATTGAAAATGACAGAATTCCCCAACCAAATGGTTATGAATTACTTAGTACTTTCAAAGTGATAGTTTTTTGTTCCGCTTTAATTCAGATACATGATGACTTTTTTTTAAACATTCTTTTTTTAAAATTTTATTTATATATTTGACACAGAGAGAGAGATCACAAGTATGCAGAGAGCCAGGCAGAGAGAGAGAGAAGGAAGCAGGCTCCCCGCTGAGCAGAGAGCCCGATGTGGGGCTCAATCCTAGGGCTCTGACATCATGACCTGAGCCAAAGGCAGAGGATTAACACACTGAGCCTCCCAGGTGCCCCACATGTTGACTTTCTAAGAATTTGTGTAGGTCATTTATTTTAGGATTTAGTAAAGGTCTTCTATTTTATTATGCTTTAAGTATTACCAAAAATTATAAATAAATTTTAAGTTAAATTACCATGATAAATATTTAGAATGTTCTCCAGCAATTCACTGCTGTGTATTTTTTGCAGGCTTGTACAGCGTATGTAGATTTTATGATTTCTGTGGCCAGACTGATTCGTAAGGAGAAAGGACTGCCCATCGATGAAAACCAGCTTTCTTTGGAAATGAAGAAAATTATGGAATTGGAAAAAGAAATTGCCAATGTAAAACACATTTTCTCTGATACATTGAATAATGTTACCACTCTTTTTTTTTTTTTTAAGATTTTATTTCTTTATCTGAGAGAGAGAGAGTGGGTGAGAGGTAGTATACAAGCTGGCGGGAGGGAGAAGAAGGCAGAGGGAAAAGCAAGCTCCCCTCTGAGCTGGGAACCTGAGACGTGAGACACGTGGGGCTGGATCCCAGGACCCCCAGATCATGACCTGAGCCACTCAACTGACTGAACCACCCAGGCATCCTGTGTTCCCACTCTTTTCTTTCTTTCTCCTCTCTAACATATTGGAAAGGTAAAAAGGTGCAACTTTTTCAACAACTGGTAAAAATGCATAGCTCAGAAATGAATCATTGACTTTAAGAGAACCTTTGAAACTATAGAATTTTGTAGTAAACTGAGTTCCTGACATCCAGGAGACATAACTAAGTTCGACAAATATTAAACTAGTTACACTTAATTACCTAAGATAAGTGGATTATACCAAAAGCTTAACTATTTGCAGTCAGATGGTTGGTGGGATGTCCTCGAGGTTCAGGGCACATGCGATGGCTAACTATTCCACAAAGCTATTTTAGTTTTGGTGTGTATAGTTCTGCTTTGTTTTATTTTAAAGTTTAAGGTGATCACAGAGATTGACTCTTCCTCTGCTTAATATTAGTCCCTGAACACTACCATGTGACCACACAGTGTGACCAAGTTCCAACTGCCAGGCTGGCTCAGAGGTTCTGACAGGAACAGCAAAGCCCAGAGCGTGTTTTCCTGAGTTGCTTCTGGTCCCGATGAACCCTTGAAGTCTGAATTGGCACCTTTTTGTCCGATGTTCCTCTGACAGAGTCTGCAGTCTCGAGGAGTGAACTCTGTCTAAGCAGCATTAAGGTTACTGATTAAACCCACGGTTGGTTTAGTCTAGAATCTTTAGGGCTCTCCCTGACATTGCAGACAAGTCTGTGCTCCTGAATCCCCCTGGTGTTTGCCACTGCCATCAGAATCTTGAAGACTAAAAATCTTTGAGGGCAATTTTAGCTTTCCCGGAGCTACGTGAAACCCCAAATCTCCAGTCAGAACCAGACTTTGCTTGGAACCATGGTTGGATGAGTGACGGTTGGGTGGGTTACAGGTGTTTCTGTGCTGGAAATGGAAGAGTTAGAGGAAAACAGTGTATTGCCCTGGGTTTCTGCCACTTGCACCTTCCCAGACCATGTTCTCCTTTGATCAGCCTCAGCTCTCTGATAGGCATATCCTACCTCAAAATGATTTGCACCTGTGTTTTTTTCTCCTCTCTTAGACTTAGGTTGTGGTGAGGTCTTAGTCTTCTTTAAATGACCTGTGTATCTCTGGCATTATCCAACTTTTTATTCCATTCATATGTTCAATAAATAATTTTTAAAGTAGTGAATAAATCAATAACCTAAAGGGGCTACTGTAACCCAGAAATAACTCCCATGTTAAGCTACCTTTGGTCTCTCTTGACTTTAAAGTTGCTTTTATTCTATTTCAGCTGCTAGTTGGGGAGTTGTTATTGCATTTTTTTTTTGATTCTGTGAAAAATAAGTAAATAAAACTGTTGAGTCTAATGCTGTAGAGTGTAGAGTATACTGTCTAGGCAGGATAAGAGGACAGTCACAAAGGTAGGAGGTGCTATCACTCTCCTCAGATAACCATGCTTTGTATTAGGAAATTTTTCTCTTACTTGGCTTGAAATTCTTGCAGAAATCGTTATGGTTTTCTTTCTTTTCTTTTTTTTTTTTTTTTTCTTATCTGGATATTAACTGGGATACTGAATGGTAGCAATGAGGAAGTGGGAGAGGATATTTGAGAGATGCATTGCAGGTGATTGTATTTGAGGAAGTTACCATATAAAACAACCACAGAAATGACTGAGCTGACCATGACCCTTAGAAGGAAGGAGGCCTGTGGACACTGCCTGTGTGGTTCAGCAGTTGTCAAAGTATGAAAAGATTTTTGAAGTATCATACTTAACACGGTAGCCAAATCTTGATGATTGTTATTGAATATGCTTAAAATCTCCCAAATTTCACTTTTCTCATTGATATGAGTTTATTTTAACCATAAAACAAGTGTAGAAAATAGAACTTATATTGTACCTATTTCATATTTCTTTTCCCCTCATAGAGAGTTATGTTTTTCTGAAGTATTCTTAGTTGTAAAATAAGAATGGATAATTGTAAAATAAGGATCAAAAATTAAATCCGTAGGCTACAACTAAATCTGAAGATCGAAATGACCCCATGCTTCTTTATAACAAAATGACATTAGCCCAGATCCAGAATAACTTCTCACTAGAGATCGATGGGAAGGTAAGTAGCAAGTTTCGTGCTCTCTGTTATTGTGCCATTTCCAAAATTATAATAGTGAGGTATAGTTTGTTAAAATTCAGTGATAACTTATTTATTGAAATAGATTGAACTTTTTAAAATGAATTTAGATGACACCAACCATTTGATTTCATGACAAGACTGGAAAAAGGAACACAGACCTATTTGAAGTCATTGTATTATATTGAGTTAGAGTGAATATCAAAGGTAAAATTCCTTTCAAGGCAGCTGTGCAATGAAACTGTTGTAGCAAAGGATTTGGAAAACATTAAAATGGAAAATCCTTCTGAGAGACAATCATATAGCCATTGGACTTGGACAGTCAAATAATAAAATCACTAGATTTTTTTTGAAGTCCTAAAAAGGATAATTTATATATAGAACTTGCCATATTCTCATCAAGGCCATGAACCTAGATGTTCAGAGCAATGATGGAAACATAGAACACTAGAAATAAGGAGAAAAATCTGGCTCATAAATTCCATTATGAATAGTAGTAATTCATTAGCTAGGATATAGTAATCTTTTGGGGGGGCTATGTATGTATCTTTGTGTATTAGTTGATGCACGTGATTGGGAACTGAAGCAAGATCCATGGAAAAATCAATAAACTATCACATTCAGTGATAGAATTCTCTCTGGCCCTAATTACAGTAAAAAAAAGGGGGGGAGGTTTGTAAAGACATGACCTATTGTTAGGAATTTGTCACATAGAACTGTTTAATACAATGAGGGCTTCATAAATCTGGTTTTGAAAGATTGGTCCAAACCACCAAAGAAAATTGAGAAAAGCAATTATTAATACTTAATAAGTTATCAATATTTTATATCCTTACAAATGTGTGAACTTTTCAAACACTGAAATGTGGCATTTTAGCAAGATTTGCATAATCGCAAATGTTTGTGTTATTTTTCTTATATCTATTGTTGGTTGAATAACCACGATTCCCATTTAGAGAATAAAATACAAGATTTCATCTTTTAGCAGCTCCAAAGTGTAAAAATTGCATGCCTATCGACCCAATACTGATAGTTTTAGATATGGTGTTCGGCTTCATTGGACCATTTGTGTTGTATCTCTAACATTACTATACCTCCCCTATGACAATAGTATGCTGTTGTTTATAGCTGGATCTCCGCTGAGGTGTATTAACGGTGTTTGAATGGATTGTTATATCCACTATTAAAAGATAAACACTTTATACCCATTTAAATTTTTGTGTAAACCAAGAAAACTTTATTTTTATTTTATTTTTGTCTTTGAAGATTTTTATTTATTTATTTGACAGAGACTGCAAGAGAGGGAACACAAGCAAGGGGAGTGGGAGAGGGAGAACCAGGCTCCCTGCTCAGCAGGAAGCCTCATGTGGGGCTCGATCCCAGGACCCTGGGACCATGACCTGAGCGGAAGGCAGACGCTTAATGACTGAGCCACTCAGGCACTACAGGAAGCTTTATTTTTAAAGCTAAATGTCCTTTCTGTGTGTGTGAGTTAGACCAAGATGGGCAACACTGAGCTAAATTTCTAGCTGTATATTCTCTATCCTTAGAGGCTTTGCTTTTGCTCTTAGGTGGTTGGTTAGTTTAATGCTGCTATCTGAATAATCATGCTACAGAACTAATTTTTTTTAATTCAGAAACTGATTGGAAGTGGTTGGTTAGTTTAATGCTGCTATCTGAATAATCATGCTACAGAACTAATTTTTTTTTAATTCAGAAACTGATTGGAACAATGGAGGAAAAATTCCAAGCAAATATCAGACTGACCATTGTGATATTACAGAATGAGGCGACTGACACCCTAACCATGTCTGACTCCATGACCATAATTGAGTCTTAGAACCAAGAAGGCAAATCCACAATTACTGAATGTTTCATGCCTGCTTTTTTCCAGCCATTCAGCTGGTCAAATTTCACAAATGAAATCATGTCAACTGTGAATATTAATATTGCAAATGAGGAAGATGTGGTGGTTTATGCTCCAGAATATTTAACCAAACTTAAGCTCATTCTTACCAAATATTCTGCCAGGTAGGTATGTCAGAGTGCCTATGTCCTCAAAATTTACATTTAGATCACTCTTTAGAAGCTTTGCAGCCTCATCTTTTCTGTTGCTGGGTGGTGGGTTTTTTTATACAGAGATCTTCAAAATTTAATGTCCTGGCAGTTCATAATGGATCGTGTAAGCAGCCTCAGCCGAACCTACAAGGAGTCCAGAAATGCTTTCCGCAAGGTGAAGAAAAAAATCTCTTTTCTTAAGACTTAAAGCATAAGGAGTACATGGTTATGAAGGCTTGCCATGTACGCTGCTAGAATGTGGCGAACTTTGCCAGGAGTCAACATGCCAAGTGTTGGCTGCTTTGCCCATATTTTGGCTATGTTGCCTAGCAAAGCCAGCTTTCATGGGCTTTGTCCTGCTCTGGCACCAAGATTCAATTTCTCTGGAAGGAGTTGCATTTGGTTATGGGAGCAGTTTGTGGGAGAATACTGGCTTGGTTTTTTGTTGTATTGAAAGTAATTGCAAGGGTATATATTTCAGATAATTTGACTGTCAGGTGCTTATATACAGCACACTAGACATGCAGACAGATGGACTACATTGATGTAGACAATCCACTGATAGTGCGCCTACCTGGGGGCAACCGTAAGGCCTTTCATTAGGCTGTACCTTCACTATTTAAACAATAGTGAGGGGAGATGACAGGAGGGATAGAAGGAGACATTTTGGCAAATGTACTGGTTGGTGTTATGGAAAGGAAATAACTGCTTATTTGAAATTTTTAGCATTTACTCTTTGAAAGAAAATGTGGGCAAATTTTTAAAATTAAAGAATGTTAAAATGGCATCTCGCGCAATTTCCCTTACTTCAGTTAATCCCCTCGTTAGTACTTAAATTTATATATGTACAGCTCTTCTAAGTACTGGAAGTTCAGCTAAAACATTAAAAAACAGGAATGTGTTTCCTTGTATACCAGATTTCTCCCCTGTTACATAAACTGAACATTACTTCATGTTTATGTTTATGCAGTCGGAACTATTATGTTTTTTTGTTTGGTTTTGAGGGGAGGGCATTTTGTTGTTGTTTTCTAAAGCTGTCTAGAAGGATATTCACCTGTAATAGCCGAAAGTTCTACTGGGACATGCTACCGAAAATATACCTTATTTTTGGATTATTTATAAGTAAACAGTCCAATTGGATTACATTTTGTCATGGGTGAGGACAACATGCCTTGTGAGGAGAAGCAATGAACATTTGCAAGAACTTAGGGGACATAAAGAAAAGAGTCCTGTGGAATGTGTGTTCACCTTTGCTGTGGCCATCTATTTGTGGTCAGATGTCATTTCCTTTCTCTTACCCATAGGCCCTTTATGGCACAACATCAGAAACAGCAACATGGAGACGTTGTGCAAACTATGTCAATGGGAATATGGAAAATGCTGTGGGAAGGCTGTATGTGGAAGCAGCATTTGCTGGAGAGAGTAAACATGTGGTAATGTTTTCAGCATGACACTCCTATCAGTTCGTGGCTTGCCTCAATGTGCAGTTACAATAGTTAAAAATTTGGCTCAAGTTTTACTGATTGGCAGAAAAATCTTGGAATCATGATTTATTGTTATTTTTTAGTGACTCCCCCTCACTCTCCCAAGGGTCTGGTTATGTTTCTAATCTTAATATTGTCTGATCCAAAACCAATTGTCCATTTTCTGGAAGCAGTGTATCCCCGGTGCCCACTCATGTTCTGTTGATAGAGACATTTGTAAATTCTTCTATTAGCAAGATTGACCAAGAATCAGTGTTTTCTGAAAAATGTTGAAAGTAAGCCAGGGTTTATTTGAGATACTAAAAAAATATACTTCATTTTTCATTGTTACTGAAATGAAGAGGATGGAATTTAAAGTGAAAGAAACTTATTAAAATACTACTTCTTGCTTAATTGAACTACTAACAGTGATGACTGTTTTATGTGAATTCTTTTATGATCATGGAAACCATTACATTCTAAAGATGACTTTTTAATTAAGGTGTGTGTAAGACTCTGTTTAATCCTTAGTGTTGGTAGTAGCAAGAATCCTTGAAAAATATAATGATCCCCATATATCCATGTGTTTATGTCACAGTTTGTCTATAAATACATGTTATTGAGTTCTGTAAAGACAGCTTATAATCCTATTTTTTAAAATTTGTGTTACCAAAAAAAGTAATTCATGTCCTAAATTTGTCTTCTGTTTCTGTGGTTTAAGGTTGAGGATTTGATTACACAGATCCGTGAGGTTTTTATTCAGACTTTAGATGACCTCACTTGGATGGATGCTGAAACAAAAAAGAAAGCTGAGGAAAAGGTAAATTATTAATTAATTTTAAAAGGCAGCACTAACTATTAAACAATTTCTTTACATGAAAAGATGAACTTTTAAGGAAGTTCAGGGATTCCATAAAATGAAAGCAATCTCCTTCAAGATGTCATTTCCAGGAACAGTTTTCGTGGATAAAGATTTGTTTCTGTGATTTACACCTTTTATTATCTTGAGATAATAAAAACTCCTACTCTCCATATTCAATTCAAAATTTTGAAATATCCCCAATTTTCCTTTTTTTTTTAAAAAGGACTCTTCAGAAAACAAGAAGGAATCTTGTATGAACAATAACTATCTGAAAAATACTATCAGTGATTCATACTATTTCTCTTTTTATACAACATATCCAAAAGGATTCTACCAAAGCCTAAAAATATCCTTCCAATTTTTAATCACAGATTTCCAGCTCAATTTTGAAAACATGCCTTATTTAGATTTTTATATGACCTAGTGAGAAAAATTCTAAATTTCTGTCAAGCAAAGGTAAGGTGATGTATTACTTGAGTATTACATGGTGCTCTACAGGTAGAGAGATATTGAGGGAGCCTTCGTGTAACTATTCCTCTCTACCCCCATTGTGTACCTGTATTGGGACTCCTAATATCTTGCATAAGAACAGAGGTGTCAGATGTTTAAGAAAGTCTTGGGTTTAAACTCACTATGATTATTTGTCTTGATAAGTATAAAACTAAGAGGAACATGTCCAGTGAAAACTGTATATGCTTTGGGAGTAGTATTCACATACAGTCTGATAATTCCACTCCAGTTGGGGTGGCAAGAACAGACCATTCTTCAAACTGATAAAGAAAGATTTTATGAACCTATTATAATATGAAAGCCAAGCTGTAGTCTAGTTGTTTTCCAGGATTAAATCATGTGAAGGGACTGCCATTTTCGGCTATCCCAAAGCTGTGGCTGGGTTAGGTCTGAAATTTATGCACTGCAATATACCTACCTATCCATCACTGACTGGGTCCTGACATTCAGGCTGGATTTACTCCTTTTGTGTTCTGGCTCTCTGTGACATGGTTCTGTTTGATGTGGCCAGCTGGATTGAGCTTGATCATCATTTCCCAAGGTGGTATTATAAGCCATTGGACCCATAAGTAGTTCCATAAAAAAAGAGTCCCTGTCTCAAAGAATTTAGGAAATTACTTCCTGTAGGAAGGCTTCCCTGCCCCCACCTTATACTAGGTTACATGCTCCTAGGGTATGATTTTCAGGCACCGTATCTAATACTTATTACACGTTAGACTGCAGTAAAGAAGTCTGCTTAACATTTTTGTCACAGTATTTACCCAAAGTATTTGACAATAAATCCTTTTTATGTAGACCTGTTTCTATAGAGTTTGTGCCTCTTAGAACACTCATTGGGGAAGTGTCTTCTAGAAAGTAAAAAACCTTCAAGAGGAGGCTGTTTGTAATGGGCAGTGGTGTGGAAATCTACAAGAAATCGGACTTGGCCAAACTGACTTATTGACACATATCCTGTCTGATCTGCTGCGGAAATCCTGTGCTTATGAAACATATTTGTAACATAATTAAATTATTTAAGAACAATATAATATGATAGAATCAAAAGTCAAATATCTTTGAGAAAAATGAGAGAAATAAAAAAATGGAAATAGAAATCATAATAGGAAACAAATAGCAATAATGAAATAACAAAAGTAAACAATTCTAAAATAATAAAAATAAAAGTTAGAAATGTAGTAAGCAAGTGGTCAGTGTGAGCTGGTATAACAAGGAAAATCCTGTTCTCTATTTATTTAAATAATGCCATTCACTTAACTGTGGGAAGGTAGGTACACTGGGTTTGGAGACCAAAAGAGAACATACAGACTCCAGGACTCAATATTCAGAAGGAATATTAGTACTAAAGCTGTAAACCCATATCTGTTTTCTGAGCTAAGTCAGTGAAGTGGAAAGATAATTATAAGTTGCTAGAATGGAAGCTCTAAATATTAGCCCTCCTATAAAATTGAAGAAAAAAAGCCTTTCAGAGAAAAAGTTCATAGAAGTACAATACATGTGGAATGATGCCTTGTCAGTTTTCATTTTGGTTTTTTGGGAAAGCTGGAACCTATGAAAATAGGGTATTAGAAGCAAAATTTTGGAACTGTTTCTCGTTTATTTTGGACTCCAGTGAGAAACCATTTCAAAGATCTCTATCTAAGTGTTGTCAAATACTATTTTTGTAAGCAATATGGATCAAATTATTCGATCGCTAGTCATGGCAAATTATAATGTTTGCATTTGGAAGTTACACAATCACCCTTACATTCAATGTTTTCATTTTTCCTAGGCTCTAGCCATTAAAGAAAGAATTGGCTATCCCGATGACATTATTACAAATGAAAATAAACTGAACAGTGAATACACTGAGGTAGGTCTCTATGAAGACTGTGCTGGTGATACCTAGGGTGGGTGGGAATGTCATTTCTAGCTGTGGGGTGCCAGAAGTGATGTAGAATGGCCTAAACCCGAAGGTCTCGTTATATAAAGCCTTTTACGCTGAAGACAAAACTGCATTTTAGTTTTAGCCTTTTGTTTCATCGGCCTGGTTCATATTTGGGTTTTGTTATTTCGGTTTCCATATAGTCCACTGAAGAGTAGTGGGAAAATCTCGTGTCCTTTGAAATGCATCAAGGGCGGACATCAGAGTGTTGAGCAACAGGCAGCACTCGGTCTCCTTATTTCCTCTCGTATAAGCCCAAAAAGTCAAGTCTTCCATTTTCCTCCACTTTCCAATTATTCCTCCATGGGATAAAAACCAGGTCATGCCTCTGTATTGATAAAATAAAACAAAACAAAAACCTACTGTTTGAAAACCAGAAGCAGTTTTATTCCCCTCTGGTAATGTAACAGTGAAAAGAGAACAGAATCAATTCAAGTCACAACGCTGTTGATTTCAGACCCAGTTGAGGGTCCTGTCGCTCCTTGTGGTCCCTGCAACTCCTTAGAAACCCAGGCGGCAGTAAGGTGATTCTTGCCCAGACCTGGGGATGACAGTGATTACTAATCCATTGATCCCTCCCATGCGGGTTTACAAGCCACAGTGTCCTCTCGTCTCTTTCCATTTGTAGAAAAGCTTGACTGTTTCTTCTTGTAGATGGACGGGCTGCAGCATGTGAGGCCTGGGGGTGGCGGTGTCTTTGTCTCAGGAGTCAGGTGGCTAAGAGCAAAGACTCACAGACAACTATTTGGGTTCAAATCCCAGCTCCTCCACTCACCAACTTGAGCAAGTGACTTAGTTGTCTGCCTTAGTTTCTTCAGCTTTAAAATAGTGCTAATAGCCCATCTTCGTAAGATTATAAGGATTAAAAACGTAATATATATAAAGTGCTAAGAACAGTGCCCAGTACATAGTAGGTGCTAAATTAAGAATGGACTCTTGTCTCACCTATCATGTAAGGGCTAATGTCAATATAGGAAAGCTTGTCAGACACTTGGTTTCATTGATTAGTTCCAGAAGAATAGGCTAAAGTAGTGATTGAGTTAGAGCACCAGTGACCTGGGATAGAGAACTAGGCTAATGAGAATTCAATCCTTCTTTGGTAAGTTTTAATGCTGTCTGTTAACTTCATTAACTGATACGTTTAAGAACATATCCCTATGCTTTTAGCAAAAATTTTGATTACTTTTCCCAAAATCTTTTATGTAATATAGTTGAACTACAAGGAAGATGAATACTTTGAGAACATAATTCAAAACTTGAAGTTCAGCCAAAATAAACAACTAAAGAAGCTCCGAGAAAAGGTGGACAAGGACGAGTATGTATATTCGTTTCTTGTATGTTCATTCAGAAAAGGGCCTTTGTCCCTCTCATTGTTGGGTTAAGAAAAAGAAGTCGATTTAAAATAATGTTTAAAAAGTGCAACGTCTGTCAACGGAGTGAGTACCTCCACATCTAAGACTGTCATACTAGACATGGGTCAAAGATTTAAGAAAATATAAAATTTTTTTATGAAGTTGTCCTCAGGCTACCCTATTTCTTCGTTTTTCTCTCATTTACTGCCTATCTCCTCTACTCTGTCGACAAGTTCCTCAGGAATGCCTTAGCCTGGGTAACCCAGCGCTCCCACAAGCCTTCTGTGACGCTGCACTTGCGGTACTGAGAATGGTCTTAGCCCAGTGCCCACTTGTTTTCCTTGGGTCAGTCATCCACAGCCCCATCCCCTTCCTAGTCTGCTCTGTGTAACACCCTCAGCCTTGTGGCAGCCAAATAGGAGATCATGGGAGTTGCCTCCAAATGCTCTTCATCTCTGCTTATTAGGGGCACTCGTGCTTCATATGAACATTAACATTAGTTCAGCCTCGAGTTTTCAACTAATTAGGTGTGGTTAACATATTTACCCACATGGGTTTCTGCACTTAGATCCCTAGAGCTGCTCATGTTGACTTTTTCTTGCCAGGCTCTTAACTCTTGGAGAACAGGGGCTCTCATTCCTTTTGCCTGTTCAGCACAGTGCTGAACACATAGAAAGTTTTCAGCTGAAACCGAATGAATGAATGAATGAATGAGCAAATGAAAAATAAACATACTAACTTGATTTGTGTGGTAATGAACAAAAATAATGTGCCAGTGAGTTGCTTGGTTTATTCGCATGTTCATTTATTTTTTCACTTATTCATTTATTAAATTAATATTTTAGAACACTCAGTCAAGGTATCATTGGGAACTAGGAGATTGAAGGTGAACTTTGATTATATTATATTACATCATCACAGCAGAGGGTAGGAAAGGCATGATATAATAAGCTCTACCACCAGAAAGGAAATGTGCTGGGAAAGGTACAAAGTGACAGGGGACTGTCTGATGGCAGGCTGTTCTGTTCCCAGTTAAACCAAGTACAGGTTGGACAAAATTCCTAAACGACAACGCCGATACATTTCAATCCCTACAGAGCATTTTGAACCTGTCAGGTACCCCATAAGAGAGTCTGATTTCTTTTGCTGACTTTGGAGTTTATAGTGCAGCAAATGTTGTATTGTCTGGTGCTAAAAATAAGGCTGCAGAGGCTGGAGAATGTCATGCCCTCGCTAGCAAAGAAGGAAGGAGAATGGGTGCATATGGTTTGTGTTATAATCGGTTGTGAAATCCTATTTCTGGAAACCCACAAAAAGTCACCAAAAAGAATATTCATGGGTAAATTGATAATCTGAGAAGTTTCTTACAAGTCTAGAGATTTTCATTTCTTTAAAAATACATATGCTTACAATTAATCATTGCCAGTACTGTATAAAATATCTACAGAGAAATATTGTCAGGTAGTGTTTCTGAAAATAGCGAATATAACCTGCACCCATATGACACCAGAAGGATGCTTCATGATTTTAAAAATGGTTGAATTATTACTTGATATTTTCCTTTTAAGTTAATAGAGTCCAAAGTTCTGTAATCGTTTGGTAATACAGTTTGCATTTTTCATTCCCTTTCATCATATGTGTTGGTTTTCTCCCGAGTCCTCTTACCCTACAATAATCACAAGTAAAATCCCTGTACAATATATTTTTTAAAAGATTTTACTTATTGGGGCACCTGGGTGGCTCAGTGGGTTAAAGCCTCTGCTTTCAGCTCGGGTCATGATCCCAGGGTCCTGGGATCGAGCCCCACATCGGGTTCTCTGCTCAGCAGAGAGCCTGCTTCCCTCTCGCTCTCTGCCTGCCTCTCTGCCTACTTGTGATCTCTGTCTGTTAAATAAATAAATAAAATCTTAAAAAAAAAAATTTTACTTATTTATTTGGGAGAGAGAGAGCATGAGCAGGGGTGCAGCAGAGGAAGAGGGAGAAGCAGACTCCCTGCTGAATGGGGAGCCTGATGCAGGGCTTGATCCAAGGACCCAGAGATCACGACCTGACCTGAAGGCAGATGTTTAACTGAGTGAGCCTCCCAGGTGCCCTTACACTATTTCAATGAATGTTGCATCTGCAGAATGCATAGCTCAGTAGAACCTTTTGGGTCCTTCCCTTGGTTGTTTCTTTTTTGTGGTGTACATAATACTAAAGTTATAGTTCCATGTCTTTGTTTGAATTTATACATGCAGGTAACTGCCATCCTAATTACAACATGTAACATCCCCATTCCCGTAAGTTTTGTTTGGTACCTCTTTCCACTCGGTTCCACCACGTGGGTCCTTTTGTGTCTTTTTTCTTTCACAGAGATGATTTTGAAATGCATCCATGTTATGTAGATCTTATGTCTGTCTCTTGTATGGGAACCATTGCAAATCATTACAATATGTGATGTTTTGTGTCTAGCTTCTCTCATGAAGTTCTTTTTGGAGACGAAGAACCAATAAAATTAGCAGTGAAGCTTCTGGAAAGAATTTGAGATTCCATAATGGGACAAAGGGAGGAGATGTTAGGATCTTGGCAGCAGCCAAAATGGACTATTTTGTTGCCAACAGAATGGTCTGGGAGAGCGTTAAAATTGGAGCATGTGCTGAGTTGGTAGGAAGGAATTGGTGATCTGTGGAAAGCAGGGAAGCAGGGTAGACACCACTGGGGGATACCGGAGGTGCATCCATATTTCTCTTGGAAGAGCTGGTCTTGACTTCCGCCCCAGCTAATTGCTGTTGTTTGGCTTTCTTGAGTTTTGCTCTGTGGGTCTTGAACCAAACCTGCAATACCATGGAATCGTTCTCCAGTTTTGAGGCCATTTCTTTCTGAAGACTGGGAGTGGGGTATGGGTTCTTGCTGGACAAGAATTCCAGATCTGCGCAGTTACTCAGTGAACATTGTTCGTTTCCTTTGGGAATGCTTCTGGAGCTTTCCTTTAGAAGGGTCCCCTGAGCCTGACATCAGAGATCTGGATGTGTTCCCATGCTCTGGTCCTGTGTCAAGCCTAGAGAATTTTTTTAAAGACACAGATCGAGTCCTATTATTTCCTGATGAAAACCTTTCAGTATATACCTGTTGCCTGTCTTACAAAACAGGTACAAGGCTCTGCATTCCTCTCACTAGTTCTCTAGAATTCCTTGAGATTCTCCCCCTAACCCCGCCCAGTGTTGCCCAAAGCTCCAGCCATAGGAATTACTTTCAGTCATTGCTGCATGTTTTCTTCCTCCTTGTTCATTACCTGGGACCACCCTTTCAGCCTTTGTTCATCTCACAGAAACCTACACATTGTTGGACTCAACTGGAACATTCCTTCCTTATTCATAGTACCCCCTTGCATTTTTCTCTTCACCTCGTGCCTGTGCTAGCCCTTATTGAAAGCAGAAACCATATATTTGTGTCTCTAGAGTTGGAACACTAGAATATAGACCTTTCCTCGGTATTTGTGGGGTTCATAAATGATATGATAGCCAGTTTGTGATCGTGCTGATGAAGTTGACTCAGCCGCTAAGATAAAGATTGTCACATCCCACCGTTTCACCATCATAGTTAGTGAAGTTAAACAACAGCTTTCTGCTGTTATCACTGTTTAACAGATTCAAAAAAATTGAGAAAGTCAGGAAGTGTGTCCGTGAAATACCTGATTTAATCATTTCGCTAAAATAGCCTTCTGCCCATTTGAGCAGCTGATAACTGCGAAGGGCATGGATTTAAATTTTTAAAAAGCTTGGTTCATGCGGTTTCTGAGTGCCTAGTATTTCCAAACTTATCTGAAACATTATGTTCTCTGGGTTTTTGGTGCCAGTTTGTAAAGAATTTCAAATATGTCATATTATCAGATAGTAATAGTGCTCAATGGAGAATATAATATCTACTGGCAAAGTTAATTAGATATGATCTCTAATGATTTACTTCCAGTAACATGATTATTCAATTAGAGTCAATAGAGCTAGCAAAACTCAAAAAAGAAAACAAAATGCACAACAACAAAAAAAGAACTCCCTTTCTTGTTTTTAGACTTGATGTTATTTTATTCATTTCCTAGGATAGAACTTTCTGTGATATCATTGTTCTGTGGCAGTGTTTGTAAATCATGACCACTGAACCATGGAGTTACTTACCATAAACTAATAAGACTTATTTCATTGCTGTATCTTTCCCGCTGTTATGCATCAAAATAAAAACACAGAGACATTGACAGGAACCAGTTCAATAGGCATTTTATTGAGCAGCTGCCGTGTGCAAAGCACTGTGCTACGCACTATAAAGGATACAGAGGAATAAAATGTGGCCCTGCATCTCGGACCTCACCATCTAGGGAAAGAAGCAACTGAGTAACAGTTAAATCTGATAAAAGGCAGAGTTTTGTTGGTGCTGTTGCAGAGAAACAAAGTGCTAGGAGAGCACTTTTTTTTTTTTTTAAGATTTTATTTATTTATTTGACGGAGAGAGGTCACAAGCAGGCAGAGAGGCAGGCAGGGGGCGGGGGCGGGGGGGAAGCAGGCTCCCTGCTGATCAGAGACCCTGACGCAGGGCTTGATCCCAGGACCCTGGGCCAAAGGCAGAGCCAAAGACAGAGGCTTAATCCACTGAGCCACCCAGGCGCCCCAGCACCTTTTTTAAAATGACAATTAAACCTTCAAGTATTAATGAAACATTCTCTGGAAGGGACATGTCAGCACTTACTTATTTACTTTTTTTAAAGATTTTACTTATTTATTTGAGAGAGAAAGTGAGAGACAGAGCAGGAGCAGAGGGAGAGGGGCAGATGGAGAGGGAGATGCAGACTCACCGCTGACCGGGCAGCTTGATCCCAGGACCCTGAGATTATGACTTGAGTCAAAGGCAGATGCTTAGCTGACTGAACCGCCCAGGCCCCCCAACATGTCAGCTTTTAAATTAATAAGGAAGAGAACAGAGGAGTCACAGGAAGCAAAACAAAACAAAACAAAACAGTTGGTTCATTTGTCTTCATCTTTATTTCTTCAAGCCTGCTGTTGTTTTCTAGTCTGTACTAGTTGGGTGGCGTCAGTCCCTAAAACAAGCGGTTGGTCCTCCTGAGGCTGGCTGCCCAACAGCTGTGTCTGTCTGTGGTTTTTCCTGAAAGGCCAATCCCACCAAACATGGCGGGGAGGTTGGCACCCTGTGAAGTGACATCGTCGTTTTGGCACTACAGTGAGTCATGAACTCTCTCAGTGTCCTGGAGCTGCCATTTACTACCTGTGGCCCTTTAAAAGGCATGTAGTTACCTGATTTATAAAACAAGTGGGTTGATTTAGACTGTATAACATTTCTAAGGTTCTTCCTAGCATTAAAATTCTATGGCCCTAACTGTGAAGGTTTGATAAGAGCCAAGAAGTTTTCCTCCTTGGCTTCTGTACATCAAGACACTCAGGAGAAAAGGAACATAGTCACCAGAGGTAGGGAAGTACCTCACTTCTTTCTAAAATAACCCTTCTGGGTACGCGTAGGTGGCTCAATCAGTTTAGCATCGGCCTTTTGCTCAGGTCATGATCCCAGGGTCCTGGTATCAAGTCCGGCATTGGGCTCCCTGCTCAGCGGGAAGCCTGCTTCCCCCTCTGCCTGCCATTCCCCCTGTGTGTGCTCTCTCTTTTGCAAAAATAAATAAATAAAGCCTTTTAAAAAATACAAAATAAATAAATTAATATATTTTTTTAAAAAAACTCTATTCTGATGTTTCCCCTTCACTAATTATTTCTAGAGTCAGACTTCTTTTCATGAAGTCCTGTATCAGTGAGCTTGGTTATCCAAAGAAAAAGAGCATGCAAGGCTATTATATTATGTATGTGTGCATTATATATATTATGTAAATTATATATGGGTAAATGAGGTGGTACAGAGGGAGTTGGTAGGAACTGTCTGGGGTGGGGGTGCAGAGTGACAGATTCTTGAGACACAAATAAATCTCCATGAGTGTAGGTATGTGGGGAAGGTTTACAAAAAGGATTATTTGGCTCATCAAGTATTACTGAGCCAAAAAGACAGAATAACTAAGCTAGACCAAACTTGAACAAATCATTCTCCTTCCCTACGGCAATATCTGCCTTGAGATGCTTGTGTTCTACGCATGTTGTAATAGATTAAAATTTTAGTTTTCCATCTTGTATGTTCCCATTAAACTGACAGGCTTTATGCTTTTCCAGTCTGCCTTAGGACCATAAGCAAAACACATTTTATCAGTAAAAACACTTCTGTTTTTTTTTTTTCCAACATTTTATTCATTTATTTGACAGAGAGAGAGAAAAAAAGAGAACACAAGTAGGGTAAGAGGCAGAAGCAGGATCCCCCTCAACACCAAGCAGAGAGCCAAATGTGGGGCTGGATCCAGAACCCAGGATGGTGAACTGAGCTGAAGGCAGACGTTTAACCTCCTGAGCCATTCAGGAGCTCCTTGTGTCATGTCTCTAAACTCTTCAGTGACCCAAGGTGTTGAATATAGGCTTTTCCTTATGTTTTATTTATTTTTTTTTAATTTAATTTTTTTTATTAATTTTTTATTTTTTATAAACATATATTTTTATCCCCAGGGGTACAGGTCTGTGAATCACCAGGTTTACACACTTCACAGCACTCACCAAAGCACATACCCTCCCCAATGTCCATAATCCCACCCCCTTCTCCCTAACCCCCTCCCCCCAGCAAACCTCAGTTTGTTTTGTGAGATTAAGAGTCACTTATGGTTTGTCTCCCTCCCAATCCCATCTTGTTTCATTGATTCTTCTCCTACCCACTTAAGCCCCCATGTTGCATCACCACTTCCTCATATCAGGGAGATCATATGATAGTTGTCTTTCTCTGCTTGACTTATTTCGCTAAGCATGATACGCTCTAGTTCCATCCATGTTGTCGCAAATGGCAAGATTTCATTTCTTTTGATGGCTGCATAGTATTCCATTGTGTATATATACCACATCTTCTTGATCCATTCATCTGTTGATGGACATCTAGGTTCTTTCCATAGTTTGGCTATTGTAGACATTGCTGCTATAAACATTCGGGTGCATGTGCCCCTTTGGATCACTACATTTGTATCTTTAGGGTAAATACCCAATAGTGCAATTGCTGGGTCATAGGGCAGTTCTATTTTCAACATTTTGAGGAACCTCCATGCTGTTTTCCAGAGTGGTTGCACCAGCTTGCATTCCCACCAACAGTGTAGGAGGGTTCCCCTTTCTCCGCATCCTCGCCAGCATCTGTCATTTCCTGACTTGTTGATTTTAGCCATTCTGACTGGTGTGAGGTGATATCTCATTGTGGTTTTGATTTGTATTTCCCTGATGCCGAGTGATATGGAGCACTTTTTCATGTGTCTGTTGGCCATCTGGATGTCTTCTTTGCAGAAATGTCTGTTCATGTCCTCTGCCCATTTCTCGATTGGATTATTTGTTCTTTGGGTGTTGAGTTTGCTAAGTTCTTTATAGATTCTGGACACTAGTCCTTTATCTGATATGTCGTTTGCAAATATCTTCTCCCATTCTGTCAGTTGTCTTTTGATTTTGTTAACTGTTTCCTTTGCTGTGCAAAAGCTTTTGATCTTGATGAAATCCCAATAGTTCATTTTTTCCTTTGCTTCCCTTGCCTTTTGCGTTGTTCCTAGGAAGATGTTGCTGCGGCAGAGGTCGAAGAGGTTGCTGCCCGTGTTCTCCTCAAGGATTTTGATAGATTCCTTTCGCACATTGAGGTCCTTCATCCATTTTGAGTCTATTTTTGTGTGTGGTGTAAGGAAATGGTCCAATTTCATTTTTCTGCATGTGGCTGTCCAATTTTCCCAGCACCATTTATTGAAGAGGCTGTCTTTTTTCCATTGGACATTCTTTCCTGCTTTGTCAAAGATTAGTTGACCATAGATTTGAGGGTCTATTTCTGGGCTCTCTATTCTGTTCCATTGATCTATGTGTCTGTTTTTGTGCCAGTACCATGCTGTCTTGATGATGACAGCTTTGTAATAGAGCTTGAAATCCGGAATTGTGATGCCACCAACGTTGGCTTTCTTTTTCAATATCCCTTTGGCTATTCGAGGTCTTTTCTGGTTCCATATAAATTTTAGCATTATTTGTTCCATTTCTTTGAAAAAGATGGATGGTACTTTGATAGGAATTGCATTAAATGTGTAGATTGCTTTAGGTAGCATAGACATTTTCACAATATTTATTCTTCCAATCCAGGAGCATGGAACATTTTTCCATTTCTTTGTGTCTTCCTCAATTTCTTTCATGAGTACTTTATAGTTTTCTGAGTATAGATTCTGTGTCTCTTTGGTTAGGTTTATTCCTAGGTATCTTATGGTTTTGGATGCAATTGTAAATGGGATTGACTCCTTAATATCTCTTTCTTCTGTCTTGCTGTTGGTGTAGAGAAATGCAACTGATTTCTGTGCATTGATTTTATATCCTGACACTTTACTGAATTCCTGTATAAGTTCTAGCAGTTTTGGAGTGGAGTCTTTTGGGTTTTCCACATATAGTATCATATCATCTGCGAAGAGTGATAATTTGACTTCTGCTTTTTTAAAATAAAGTTTTTAAATTTGAATTCCAGTAGAGTTAACATACAGTGTTCTATTCGTTTCAAGTTGTGTAGTGATTCAGCCATTTTGTACATTACTCGGTGCTCACTGTGATAGGGGTAAAACATTTCTGCTTTTTAATTAGCATCCCAGGAAAGTTTGGTTTGGTTTGGTTTTTAGAGGGGAGGGGAAATAAGGGAATTCAACAATTTAAAGGTTGACGTTTTAAACTAGGAGAATTTTGCAAAAGAATTCTGGAACTTTTATACTAGTTTGCTGTCTTGAGGGGATGATGTTCCATTGGTCATAGTTCTTAGTGGTCATGGCTGTCTACAGCCTGCATAGCCCCAGTGCCTCACCTAGGCCTAGTGCTTCCCCCCACCCCCAGCATCTCAGGAAGAGAGGCTCTTCTCTCTTGGAGGACGCATTGAGTGCCTCTCATGTTCCCAATACTATTCTAAGCCCTAGAGATAGAGTTGCAAGCAAGTAAGACTATATTAAACTAAAAAGTTTCGGCATAGCAAAGGAGATAATCAACAGAATGAAAAAAACAACCTATGAAGTGGGAGAAAATATGGACAAATCATATCCCTAAAAAGATGTTAATCTCAAAAGTATATAAGGAACTTCTAAAACTCTCTAACAAAAGAACTAATAAGCCAATTTAATAATGGGCTAAGGGCTTGAATAGTCATTTCTCTGAAGAAGACATACAAACAGCCAACAGACAAATGAAAAGATGCTCAACATTTCTGAGTAGGGATGGAATGTGGATCAAAACCACAGTGAGCTCACACATCACTGCTGTCAGGATGATTATGACAAAACAGACAAAAAAGACAACAAGTGTTGGTAAAGGATGTGGAGAAATTGGAGCCATTGCACATCTTTGGTAGGCATGCAAAATGGTGTAGCTGCTATGGAAAACTGTATGGAGGTTCCTCAGAAAAATAGAAATAGAACTACTGTATGACCCAGCAAGCCCACTTCTAAATGTATATCCAAAAGACTTGAAATCAGGATCTTTAAGGGATATTTGCCTTCCCGTTTTTATTGCAGTACCATTCACAACAGCTTAGACATGGAAACAACCTGTTTCCATTGACAGATAAATGAATAAAGAAAAGATGGTATATGCGAACAATGGAACACCAGTTAGAGAAGGAGATTCTGCGATATACAACAACATGGATGAGTGAATAAGCCAGACAGAGAAAAACAAATACTACATGATTCCACTTACATGAGGTATCTAAAGTAGGAAAATTCATAAAATCAAAGAATGGAATTGTGATTACCAGGGACTAGAGAAGAGAGCGGTTTCCAATCAGCAGGTATAAAGTTTAGGTTAAACACGATCAATAACCTCTAGAGATCTTCTGTACAGCGTTGTATCTACAGTTTACAGTAATGTATTGTCAACTTCAGTGTGGTAAAATGTGTTAAAAAGATAAATCTTCTGGTAAGTGTTCTTACTACAATTAAAAAAAAAAAACATCACTGCCTTCATGGAGTTACTGTGTAATGAGCTAGACAGACAATAATGTCAAATTATAGCGTTGCTAAGGGTTATATGGGAAGGAAGAAGTTTCAGTTCTTTCCTGAAAGATCCCAAGATTATTCTAAATTAGGAAAATCATCACCAAAAGAAAATTCTGACAAAAATGATCCATCCACCCATGTATTTCTCAATTTGGGAATTTCTCTGAATTTGGTATATCACAAAGTGGAGGTAGCACGCATCTGTACATATACACACATACAGTTATTGAAGACTAAAAAGAGTGTGCCTTGTTGCCAAACTTAGAAACACATGCAATTGGTTGACTTCCCGGAAGAAAACCAGGTTAGTGATTTCTATGGCCTTGGGTTGAAAGAGGAGTGAAGAATTCTCCCAGTGTCATGTCAGAATAGGAGTCCTGGCTCTCACCTCTCTGATAATCAGATGAGTACTAAAGTTAACAACTCTTATGCAGCAACAGTGAATAGTTTAAAGGGGTTCTTTGGTCCTATTGTGCTTTTACCTTTGGGTAAAAAAATATTGCCCTTTACGGAACAGTGGAAAGAGCTTGTACTTTGTAGTCAGGTGAGGGAAGGGGGACTGTGGGTTAAGATTCTTGCTCTGCCACTTACTGTGTAAATTTAGACAACCTGCATACTATCTCTGAGCATCAATGATTCCTTTATAAACTGAGGAAAATAACATCTATTTTTGCCTTATGGGGTTATTCTATTATATATTATATAATGTGCCTGGCATATAAGTTAGATGCTCATTAAAAAGTAGCTGTTGTTATAGTGTGGTCATGATGGTCTTCTAGAATGACTTCATGTGGTGTAGGGGTTGCATCCTGAAGTGCATTAGGGTAAGGGGGAAACCTAAATTTGAAGCAGTTTTAAAAGGAGCACTTTCAAAGGGGCGGTCCAAGATGGTGGCACAGTAAGATCCTACTGAACTCCTCTCTTTCCATAGACACACTGAATCTACAGCTACATGTGGAAGACCTAGAAACTAGCTGGACAGCTTCTTCATGACAAACAGTAAAAGGCCCAAACTGAGAAGGATGGGAGAGGGAGATAGGTGATCTTGCCAGAAACCCATCCCGGGTACGGTGACCCCCAATCAGGAGGGATCTCATAAATCCAGAGCTTCTTCCTGAGGCATGAGGGGTTTGTTACCCACATCAGGCAGCCCAGCCCGTGAGACCTGCAGTGGAAAGATGTTGGCTATGAAAACTAACGGAATTCAAATCCAAGAGGTGCAAAGGGCTGGAGGGAATGGAGGTAACACCCTTAAAGGGCTCACCTGCAGACTCAGTTCTCTCCAGGGATCAGCACAATAGTAGAAGTTTGAAAAGGGCCTAGACTCTATGTGAAGGAAATTCATTTGCTAATCTTACCACATCTATCAGAGGGCATGGGCCTGTTGGGACTCTGTAGTGACAGAGGCGTGGGTTGGTGCCAGTTTTGCTCTCTTTCTACCTTGATAGCATACACTAGGGGCCTCAGCTATGCCTTGTTAGCCTACCTCAGAGTGCCATTCTACTGCTTTGCCGAAGCCAGATACAGTATACACAGAGGTGTTTCTTAATTAGCTGGCTCTGGTGGCCAAGGGCCTGTGTTCCTGGATTCCCCAGGACTTTAACAGTTTGAGAAATGGTTTTTGGTAGGCAACCACCCCAGGGCACTACATAGACCAAAGATTGAAACACACCTCCAGTATTCCTATGGAAAAAGACCCATTTTGTTATCCTGGAGCTTCAGTCTAAAGGGCAGACTTCAAGTTTGCCACAAATCTAGAGGCTGTGGAGGTGCTCGCAGAGAATGTAGGCTGGGGGACGCCATCTTTGTGCTCTCCCTCGGCCTCTACCACATCTCCCCAGTACTTCCCCAAAAGGAGCTTACACACTTTTCTGGAGTCCCAGTTTTTGTAACTGTAGCCCAAAGACACCTGCAGATCATTTGGTCTGGGGGCCAGCAGGATTTATGATTATTTGTCCTTCAAAGCTGTATATACGTGCACACTTTAGAAATTGCTGCCTGAGGGTCTTCCCATCAACCTGAAACTGGGTACTAAATAAGATTCCTCCCTTTGAAGCACGGACAGGTCTTGGCACACCATCAACAACTGGGATCTATGAAAATAAATCAAGTTGCTTTGATAATTACAAAGGTTGGAAGACAACAAAGACCTAGGGCAAAGCTGAACAATAAGGTTCCTCTCCTACACAAAGCCACTCCTTCAACAGTTTTTTGCCTAATACATAGAAACAAACAGTGTAGAACAAAATGAGAAATTAGAAAAATATGTTCCAAGTGAAAGAACAAGTTAAAACCTCAGGAAAAAAGTCTCAGTTGAAATGGAGTTAAGTAACCTATCTAATAAAGAGTTAAAAGTAGTGGTCATAAAGACATTCACCAAACTCAAGAGAGAAATGGAGGTGAAAGGCCTGTATACTGAAAAGACATGGATGTCAGAAATTGAAGATGACACAAGTAAGTGGAAAGATATTCCATGCTCCTGGATTGGAAGAATTAATGGTGTTAAGATGCCTATATTACTAAAGCAATTGACAGGTTCAGTGCAATCCTTATCAAAAAGCCTAGGCAGTAGGCTCTTTGACATTGGTCTTGGGAATGATTTTCTTGGCTCTGACTCCAAAAGCAAAGACAATATCAAACTAAAACCTTCTGCAAAGGAAACCATTAAAACAACAAAAAGTCACCTACTGAATGGGAGAATATATTCAAAATCATTTATCCAATAAGAGGTTAACATCCAAAATACATACATAATTATTTATATGTGTGTGTGTATGTGTATGTATATACACATAATCCAATAAAAAATAACATAAACATTTTCCCAAACAAGACCTACAAGATGGCTAACATGCTCAATGTTACTAACCAGGGAAATGCAAATCAATCCTAATGAGATATTACCTCATACCTGTTAGAATGATGATTAAAACAGTAAGTTGTTGATGTTGAAATGACGGAAATGAAATGATGAAAAAACAGCAAGTGCTGGCAGGGGAACTCTCATGCACTAGTAGTGGAATTAGTAGAAGTGTAAATTGGTATAGCGACTATGGAAGACAGTATGGAGCTTCCTAAAAATACAAATGGAACTCTACTATATGACACAGAAATTTCAATTTTGGTATTTATTCAAAGAAAATAATAACACTAGTATAGACAGATATATGCACCTGTGTATGGATGGGAGCTTTATTTAGAAGAGCTAAGATGTGGAAGCAACTTAAGTGTTCATTGATGGGTGAGTGGATACAGAAGATGTGGTACATATATGTGTATGAATGTGTATATTTATACATATACATCATCTACACACATGCACACACACAGTGGAAAATTACTCAGCCATAAAAACGAGCAAAATCTTGCCATTTCTGGCAACATGGATGGAATTTGATGGTATTACACTAAGGGAAATGAGGTAGACAGAGAGAAGCAAATACTGTTTGATTTCTCTGATATGCAGCATCTAAAAAACAAAAGCACAAACAAAGCTCATGGATACATAGAACAGAACGGAGCTTGCCCGTACAGAGGAAGGCTGGAGATGGGTAATAGACAGAAAGGGATTAAGAGGTACAAATGTCTAGTTATAAGATAATTAATTAGTCACAGGGAAAATGTACAGCATGCTGATTATAGTCAATAGTGTGTGGTGCATACTTGAAAGTTGCCAAGAGCGTAAAAATCACCACAAGAAAAAGGGGGGAAAATGTTCATGACTTTGTATGGTGACTGGCAACTGGATTTATTGTAATGGTCATTTTGCAGTGTATACACATATCAAAGCATTCTATTATATACCTGAAACTAATATAACGTTATATGTTAATGTTTCCTCAATTAAAAAAAATTAAGGTTTCTGACCCATGAAAGCCGTATATCGTTTCCACGTTTTTAAATCTTAATTTCTTTCCATGGTGTTTTGTAGTTTCCAGCATCCACTTCTTGCACGTCTTTTGTAGAATTTATGCTAAAGTGTTTTAGTCTTCTTAGTAGTACTGTAGATAGGATTGTTTTCTTAATTCCTTTTTGGATTGTTCATTGCTAGTGTACATAAATAAAAGTGAGTTGTGCATATCGAAGATAAGTAAATGAAAAGCACTTACATTTTTAAAAACTTTGGTAATGGCGTTCATCATGGTCCTGAAATTTTATATATTGCACAGATTAACGGCTCAGAAGTAGGGGGTTGTAATGGAAGATGAGAAGCTCCCCTTTCCCTTTAGTTTACATACTCCTTTCCGAGTAGAGTCACTTCGCGTATAAGTGTATTAGATAAAAGTCAAAAAAGCATGCTGTGCCTCAGTTTCTATACCTGAAAACTGGAAGTGTCATCTGTCTTCTGTGACTGCTTTGAAAGATGAATGATAGTATCCGGGACGCTCCGAAGGCTGGGTCAGAGACAATGAATAAATGTGAAGGGTTACAGTGGTTACTGCGGCTTCAAAATGAGAATTCTCCTTTCCAGGAGCACTTGAGGAAAATAGAGGCTGACTTTGAAGGAGTTGCTCTGGGACCACTAGATGCTGGGAAACCGAACACTTTCAGGGAAAGGGGCATTAACCGTTTTGTTGTTTTAAGTCTGAAAGTTACACATGAGCGGGTGAAAGAGGAGTTTCACTCCAGGTGCTTTTGCAATCCGGTGGGTTTGTTACATTCAAAAGGCTGGAGGATCAGCCTGTCCACGTCTGCCTTTCCTCCTTGCTATAAAAATGATGTCTTTGTGCTTTCCTTTCCTCACCGCCTGACTTCTTCAGGGTAATAAGAGTTAGAAGAGAAACACCTGGTCCCCCTCTCAAGGATATTTCGGTCATGTTTCCTATCCACACTTTTCGGCTTTGAGAGCCATGCTGCTCTTTGTTCGGTGGAGTGCTCCCAAACAAGCATCAGGTCACCTGACAAAATTACGGCTCCAAAATTAAAACTTAAGTTTTCCTCTTTCTTGCTTTCCTGCTCTGCACTGAATACCCCACATATCCAAACCCCTATACACAGAGATTTGGAAGAAAAATCAAAGAACAGGGTACTACTTCGTCTCTCCGGTCCAGTTCCTGTTCCGGGACGCTGCTAGTGTCTGGGTCTGGTCTGGACTTTGAAAGGTATTTTCAGGTGACCTGCAGTGTCCGGTATTTTCAGGCAAGAAGCGCCACCATTTTGTTTTCTCTTCTGTTGAGCATTTTCTCTTTTCTGTGCTGCTATTCCCCATCAAATTTCTATGTCCCATAAATGGAAGCTTTTCCTGAAACTTTGAGGCTGCATCCACATCAGAGTAACTGGCAGTTTTTGTTACATCACCATTTAACTTGAAAAGTATTTTCTTTGCTCTGGTTTAGCTTTCACTTTAACATAGTGAGATATTTCACAACTGGCTGGATGTATTAGACATTGAACCTCTAGCTGTCATCATCATTTTATTTAAGATGTGGTGATCCAGGGGCACCTGGATGGATCAGTCCATTAAGCATCTGACTCTTGGTCTTGGCTCAGGTCATGAGCTCAGGGTCCTGGGATTGAGCCCTGTGTCCTGGCTCCCCACTCAGGGAGTCTGCTTAAGGATTCTCTCTCTCCCTCCCCTCACTCACATGCATGCTCAGTCTCTCCCTCTCAAATAAATAAATAAATCTTAAAAAAAAAAAAAAAGATATAGTGGTCTGAACACAGTATTCAGGCTCCTATCATTCCCAGAACAGTATGCCCTGTGCTTTTGAATCTGGGTAATCACCCGGGGGTGGTCTGACGGTGCATTGTGTAAGTTCTCAAGGAAGAAATGACAAACACTACACAATAGTGCTCCATGAAACTAACTGTCGTAATTCTAATTTTATTTGAGAACTCTGTGATCATAAATAGCTATGTATTTTCTTAAAATATAATTCACCATGGACATTTTAATATGTAAAACACTCCCTCCTGCAAAGTTATAAACGTGAATCAAAATGCAATCTTAAACCCCTCGCAGTAATGTAACAGAAGAGCAGAAAAGTGCTAAAACAAAGGTATGGCATTTATTTTTACAAAAGGAATAAACATGAGAAGGGTATATAAACGTTATTGTGCCCTGCTTTTGAGTTCTGCCGCTGTCTGAAACATTAGTTTTATATATCTAACTCCTTCCCTCTGCAGTCTACTTAGTTTGAGAAAACATTTTGGAATGGCACATTTTGTCTTTCGTTTTTAGCATGTGCCTGAGTTCAGAACAAAACAGTTGGCATATTACTTGTGATTACCGCAAAAGTCCATGCAGAGTATATTGCTACTAAATCAGTTCATAATTGGGAAACTGAGCCTTAAAACAACTGAGACCTGGAAACACATTAAATCAATTTTATAACAATTAAAGTTAATTTTAAGCTATTTACGCATCAGATCTACTGCCATATTTGCTATCAGGATTTTTGAGGACAGTCAGAAATACCTTTCTAAGGAGTCCCTGTAAGGAATGCTCTTTGTCCTCAGGGGTAGCCTGAGCCCATTGTCCATTTTGTCCCCTTGCCAGACAATTTAGAACCCTACTTGAACCTGATTTGTGATACTTGTGTGAATATAGGTAAACATAGTTCCGAAAAATCAATTTTCCTTAGCATGATTTTACTTATATAAGTATTTCCTTTTGTAATACTCTTTGGTCACACAAACAAAATCTACTTGTTCTGTTTAGTTCCAGATCTCTTGATTTTAGTCTTAACACCCCCGGGTTTGCATGTTTTTATTGTGAGTCGTCCCAAATCATATGGAAATCGAGTGGAGTTGAATTAAAATAAATACAGCTATATGCTTGTAATCCTCAACCTGCAAGGAATTAAAATACTGATGACTCAGCTGTGATGAAATTGGAACAACTGATACATCGGTCACACCATCCTGTTCGAAAATGTTTTTCTCTATTTAGAATGACGGTGACATCAAACTAAAGAAACGGCATTGATCGACCATCTACCCTGTTGTCAAACTTACTTTCTTTCAGAAGAAGAATTTACAGAAATGCTGCCTGGGTATTTTTTAATTCCCCAATTTTTAAAAAAAGATTTTATTTATTTATTTGACAGACAGAGATCACAAGTCAGCAGAGAGGCAGGCAGAGTGGGGATGGGGAGCAGGTTCCCTGCTGAGCAGAGAGCCCAATGCAGTACCTGATCCCAGGACCCTGGGATCTTGACCTGAGCCAAAGGCAGAGGCTTTAACCCACTGAGCCACCCAGGCACCCCATTAATTCCCCAATTTTTTTATATGGACATCTTCATCATGTTATTAGAGATAAAGCCCATGCTTAATTAGAATTTATCAGACAGTTGTTATATATGGCTCTCTCGGTTCTTTTTAAGAGATCAAAATAGGACTCAAATCTGACATCCTGCAATAGTTACAGAAATTGTAGCTAAAGTACTGACTTGGGCAGCTGACTTTGTCTTGCTTACCTTGCAAAGCAGGGTCTGGAAAGTGTTCTAATTTAATCTCATTGTACTGATTACTCTAAACTCCTTCCATAAATAGGACAATAATTGCCCATTAATTGTTGTCCTGAAAGTGATGTAAGTACAATGAAGCCATTAGCTAATAATATAGGATTGTTTTAAGTGTATGCATGTGTGCTGCCATGTAAGAGGTTATCTGAAGTCGCGTATTGTCCATTTTTCAATGACTGTATAGAGATATATGTAAGATGGGGGTATTACTCCTGTTGCAAAAAAAGGGCTTAACAATGATTTCATTTTTTATTTTATTGAAGTACAGTTGACATACAATGTTACATTAGTTTCAGGTGTACACCATAGTGATTTCGCAACTCCGTCTATCCACATCACAAGTGTGGTCATTATATAACCCTATTATAATAGCACTGACTACATCCCCTATGCTCTACCTTTCATCCCAGTGACTTATTCATTCCATAACTGGAAGTCTGTACCTCTCACTCTCTTTCACTCATTTTGCTCATGCCCCCACGCGCCTCCTCTCTGACAATCACCAGTTTGTTCTCTGTATTTATGTCTGCTTTGCTTTTTTTTTTTTTTTTTTTTTTTTTTTTTTTTTATATTTTTTATTTTTTATAAACATATATTTTTTATATACATATATTTTTATCCCCAGGTCTGTGAATCACCAGGTTTACACACTTCACAGCACTCACCAAATCACATACCCTCCCCAATGTCCATAATCCCACCCCCTTCTCCCCAACCCCCTCCCCCCGGCAACCCTCAGTTTGTTTTGTGAGATTAAGAGTCACTTATGGTTTGGTCTGCTTTGCTTTTTGATTGTTCATTTGTTTTGTTTTTTAGATTCCACATGGAAGTGAAATCATGTGACATCTGAACTTTCTCTGCCTGACATCTTTCACCTAGCATAATACTCTCTAGGTTCATCCATATTGCCACAAACATCACGATCTAACTCTTTTTTAAGGCTGAGTAATATTCCAACAATGATTCTTGTTATCCAGTCATCATAACATCTGAGCAGAAAGACATGGGAACATTGGCACCTACACAGACAAACAGGCAGACAAACCTACTTCAGAACCACCTGGATTTCATTTTGCAGTCATCGTACAAATGCATGCCTTTGCTTAATTAGCTGGAACGCTGCATTAAAAGAAAATAATTTAACATGGCAGTAGTCAGAGGCAGATTACCTGCAATTAAATACCTTATTTAGACACTATCTCAGTGTCTAAATAAACTAGGAAATTAAAAAAAAAAATTACACTTGAATCTAAAATTTTAACAACTTGTAGTTCAATATCCTGTCAAATACTCCAGAATGGTTGGTATAGTTACCTAGTATTAGAAACATAAAGGTAAACATGTTTCAATATTATGTCAGTCCATTTGCAGTTTCCAAAAAGGTACATCTGAATGGGTTTTGTACTATGAGGTACCTCCAGAAAAATTCATACAAGTGAGGTAATGGACTGCAGACATGGATACATACTGATTTTTCAAGAAGTAGAAATACTTTTGAACAAGATGGCTCACCTAGTGAGCTAATTTTAACTTGTTGATCATATTTCAAACAGAAAGTTAATATTGGTCTTGGAATAGTAATAATGCTTTTTTGGTGGTGAGCCCATTGAATCGGATACTAATAGTACAATTTGTAACGAGTTCTTATGTTTTCCATAGGTGGATAAGTGGAGCAGCTGTAGTCAATGCATTTTATTCTTCAGGCAGAAATCAGATAGGTAAGGCCTATTCCTAAATAACTCTTTAATATTTCTCTGTTGTTACCAAGTTGTAGTGCATTGATTGCATGACCAGTTTTTGGTGCTCCCCATAAAAGCACAGTTGAGGCTGAGTGATTGCTTTATTGAATGTACTACTTGAAAGTAAATGCATCCATGTACCTCTTTCCACTATAATAGCAAATTTTAAGTCAGTACAAATTACATAAGTGGTTTTCTTTCTTTTGCAGTGTTCTCATTTGTGGCTAAGTGGTTTATCTGATGTCTAAGTGCTTTTATTTTATTTCTAAAAACTTTTTAAACATCTCTTATAGCTCCATAAAGTTATATTGACTGTAGGACTCTCTAAGCATCCGAATCTTAAAGAAGTTTAAGGTTCCAAGAACCAGCTTTGCAGAGATCCGGTTCTCCTGGCAATTTTGTACACTGGCTCTGCTGGGGATGGTCCCTATCTGTATCACCTGTTTCTCTAGACAACTCCAAATTTCTCAGAAATCTGAAAAGTTGGTTATATTAAGTTGAACCATGTGAAATTACATTTACTTGATTACTTTTAATCAAAAAAGAAAAAAAATGTTCAGTAAGAGTAGTATTGTAGGAATCTGTGTAGAAACTATTAAGTGAGTGAGTGATATAACTAAATGGCTTATTATAACAAAAGTATATTGATTCTCTTCCTAGGAAGACCTTGAGATTTTTAAATTCTTTCTTAAGTATTACATAGATGGACCCATTTTCCCCCCAAGGATTTTAAATACATAGAAAGGCACCAAACAGATTCAGTACTACCAAAGTTGTACTAAACAGAAGTTGGTTAGTCAATTTCTCCAGTTACACGAAGTCTAGCCCTTCATTTCTAAGTGTGGTCAAGAATCAAAAGGGAAGATAATTTCAGCATTATTCTAAAATAAACATCTCAGAGTTCATTTTAGAGTCTGCCCTGAGCCTTGTTTTTCTTGAGCTCTGTTACTAATTAGATTAGAAATGATGAAAAATCCTGAAAGATTTTTTATCATTGGCTAAAAACAAATTTTATGAAATTATAACCTTATTTTATTTTAAAGATTGATTATAGCTTTCCCCATTGCTTTTAAACCTAGGAAGAGTTAAAGTAAGAAACTATCTACATTTTCTTCTAGTATTTTTATGGTCTTTATTTTTGGAGTAACTCTTTAATCCATCTGGAATTTATTTTGGTAGATAACATGAAAATGAATAATCAGAAAAGTTTCTTTATATAATGTATAAATACGAAAGAAGGCATGTGCACCTCTTAAAATCAATTAGCTCAAAGTCTAGGCTAATACATTTCCTAGTTAGTACAATGATAACCTAAACTCCTACCAGAGCCTATTTAATGATCAACTCAGAACCATGCAGTCTATCCTTTGGGAGGTATTCCTAGAAACCATTCAGACCCTTTCTTAGAAGTGCCTTTCTCTCTGAAGAGGCTTTTGTTTTTTGTTTTGTTTTTTGAGAAAGAGAGAGCATGCACACATGTTCATGCACGTGTATGGGGCGGTGAGGGGGACGGTAACAGAGAGAATCTTAAGCAGAATGACCTTTTAGTGAAATTCCAAGGCAAAGTGAGACAGCCTGGCCTTTGTCTGTATTAGGATAGACTAAGGGATGTAGCTTCATTTTAATCCAGTTCAGGAAGGACCCTGGATCCTATCAGACCTGATGATGATTCATTCCAACAAGAAGGCCCTCTGTAGGACCACCCTGGCATGTTCATCCCTTCAGCCCCTCTCTAGAGCAGATCCACACACTTCAGGTCAAGACAGTACCTTGTTTGGCTCTGAATGATCCCATATCCCTGGAGCCAGCTTGAAATTGGTTTGCCTTGGAGATTCCCTGATCAGAGAAGACAGAATGTTCTCAATTTGAAATGAACACCCTCAAACCAAAGACGCACACAGCAAAAGCAAAAAGAAGATAAAAGTGGCCTAGCATTTCACACAATAGATAGTTATCCTCTGAATAATCAAGAATTGGCTACAATAAACATTCTTAGTAAGAAAGACCTTTTAAAGACTCTCAAGATAAATCATCAGATAGAAACTTGAAATCTGAAAAACTATGTGTGCTAATAACAGCAGTTCAGAAGAAGGGAAAGTGTCATGCAAGAGGAGAAATCTTTGACATGTGTACGTTTTCTCTCTGACAATTCATTTAAATCTTCAAGGTGGGGATAGTCTTAACTAAAAGATAATTAAAGATCCTGACCTCCATCTTTCTTCTTGATAAAAGTGAGTTTGTAGCTCTGTGTGTGTGTGTGTGTGTATGCTTGCCTGTCTGTTTATATACATAGATACACAACTTTTTAATCTTGATATTGTGCATTACAGAATTAGAACTGGTATAGACTAGCATATGTCTCAGGGTACCTGGGTGGGTCAGCTGGTTAAGCATCTGCGCTTGGCGCAGGTCATGATCCTGGAGTCAGGGGATCGAGCCCCACATCAGGCTCCCTGCTCGAGTGGGGAGTCTGTTTCTCCCTCTCCCCAGCTTGTGCTCTTTCTTTCCCTCTCTGTCTCAAATAAATAAACAAAATCTTTTTTTAAAAAATTAGCATATGTCTCATAAATGACCCTTCCATCTGCACACAAATAGTTTAAATTAGATCACATACAATTTCTCATGGGCTTGGCCTTTCTATGCTATGGTTAAAAAAAAAAAAAAAAAAAAGAACTTGTTTTATTGCCATATAGGGATTTATTCATATTAATAATTTCTTCTTTTTAATTCAATTCCAATGACTTTTTGTTACAACTCACACAAGTAGACTATTTTCTAAGCTTTATGCACCCCTGCCATTTCATGTCAATTAAAAAAATCAGAGGCACCTGAGTGGCTCAATCTGTTCAGTGGCTGCCTTTGGCTCAAGTCATGATACCAGGGTCCTGGGATCGAGCCCCGCATCAGCTCCCTGCTCGGGGAGTCTGCTTCCCCCTCCTCCTTTGTCTTCCCTGGCTCATGTGCATGCTCGCTCTCTCTCTCTCTCTCAAATAAATAAATAAAATCTTTAAAAAAAAAATTTATCTTAAAAACAAAAAACAAACAAACAAAAACCTTCCCGTATGGAAAGGCATACCGAAAGTGATGAATTCACTGTCTCTCATTCCCCACACATTTGCCCCATCGACTCCAGAAACCTTCCGTGGATCATTTAGTGTATTCAGCCTATTGGTGTTTGACTACCTTGAAATAACAACTTTTTCTAAAGGTACCTTCCTCGTTCTTAGAAGTCTTATTTTCAGACTTTAAAATCAAGAGCAAATGTTTCAAAACATATTGCTATTCCATTTAACGTAAAAATTAATATTTAACTTTCTTCACCCAATATTGATCTTACCTAATGTCTTCAACCTTTATATCAAAGATTCTGAAATTGAATTGCTTGCAGCCTTAACAAACCAAACCAGGGAATTGAGGGCACGGGAGGGAGGGAGGAACAGAATTTTTTGTGGCATGGATCAATGACTTATTCAGTTAACTTACTTGTTGACAATCGTGAACATAAAAAATGTACAACTAAGCAGCTGGTTGTTATCAACAGTTGTGAAGTCTACTAGTAACAGCAGTAGGCTATGGGGAAGTCCTCATCACTGAGATTTAGCTGACAGTGTAAAAGGGGAAGACATAATTTGCAAAGCTGAACTTGAAGACTAGTAATTAATATGAGCCATAAAAATCTTATCACTTGCCTGAAGAGTGACATATCAGGATATAATTTAAGCAGCAGGATCTTTACAGTTAATGTTTAGTCTTGATAGCACGTTTCATAAGAACATTTTATATAAAGGGTGGATTTTAATCAAAGTACATAGTGTGGGAGATAGTATTCACTTTAAGTTAATAAAGTACTGCACATAATTTTAATACTTTAAGCTAAAAATAATTTCTTTGGCACTGTTGATAACTCAAGCAGCTACATGTGAGGTATAACTTTCATCAAAATTCTCCAAGGACAGCAATATTTATTTTCTAACTATTTTGTCATTTTGGATGTTGTGGCAACTTTCCAGATTCTTTTTTTAAGTTTCTGGAGAGCACTTAAATTGTCCAGCATGTTTTTTAAAGTCTCTTCTATAAATATCTAATATTTATCTTTTGAAATCCATTCGAGGTGCTGCCATATTCTCCTCACTGGAAAGACAAAGAAACAACATTTGCTACTATTTGAACTAGATCTTAGATTTCTTAAGGTCAGGGACTTCTCTTGTGTTCTTGGAATCCCAAATAGTGATCGCTTAGGGCTTTACATGGATGGGTGTTGATACTGAAGATTTTTTTTTTTTTTTTTTTTTTGCTAAGAACATAATTCAGTAGACACTAGGATTTTGAAACATGAAAGATGAAATTGCTATGTATGAGTATTAAGAGGGGAGGAGGGGGCATAAGAGAGATGAAGTAGGAGAAGACCGTGGAATCAAAGGCCAGAAAGAAGATGCTGTATTTAATTAGAAAGCACCAAACCGATCCTTTGGAAGGTTTTTTTTTTTTTTTTTTTTTTTTTTTTTTTTTTTTTTAAATCAGGGGAGTGATAATGACCAGAGTTACACTTTTTTTTTTCTTTAAAGATTTTATTTATTTATTTGACAGACAGAGATCACAAGTAGGCAGAGAGGCAGGCAGAAAGAGAGGAAGGGAAGCAAGCTCCCTGCTGAGCAGAGAGCCCAATGTGGGGCTCCATCCCAGAACCCTGGGATCATGACCTGAGCTGAAGGCAGAGGCTTTAACCCACTGAGCCACCCAGGCACCCCTGACCAGAGTTAGACTTTAATCTGGATGTGGATGGATTAGATTTAAGATAGGTTATAGTTGGGTGAGACAGGAAGTGGAAAGATCATGTAGGAAATCAAGTAATTCTTTTTTTTTTTTTAAAGATATTATTTATTTATTTTTTTGACAGAGAGATCACAAGTAGGCAGAGAGGCAGGCAGAGAGAGAGGGGAAAGCAGCAGCTCCCTGCTGAGCAGAGAGCCCGATGTGGGGCTCGATCCCAGGACCCTGCGATCATGACCTGAGCCTAAGGCAGAGGCCCAACCTTCTGAGCTACCCAGGCGCCCCTCAAGTAATTCTTAAGACAAGGAATGATAATATGAAGTGGGATGATGGTAATAAGGCTGATAGGAGGAAATAAGCAGAAGATGATGCTCCTGGAAGGAAGATGCATGACCTCGTCTTTTCCTAAGTAGACTGTGTTAAGACTTGGTAAAAATAAATAAATAAACAAACAAACAAATATTTAAAAAATTAAAAAAAAATAGATGTCTAAGATAAGTAGAAAATGTTGTGCCAGGTGGTTGAGACCCTTCAAATGCCACTAGCAGACATAAAGTCAAAAGAGTGATGGCTTAGAAGAAAACGAGTTTGATATTTGACACATGAAATTTAAAGTTTGTGAGACATCTAAGTGTAGAAGGCTAGCCAAGATAAGGCAGATGTCAAGGTGGACATAAAAAAAAAAAAAAAGTGTGATTTATTTATTTAGTCGTCTCTGGGACACCACGGTAAATTCATTGGCTCACTCACTTATCATTGATAATTCACCTATTCAACATATTTCCTAAGTGCCTGTTTTGTTCCGGGCACCATTCTAGATTTAGGTGCTGGAGATAATGAGTGAAAAAAAAAAGAAAATGGACTCAGCAAGTAAAGAAGTGTACTTACAGGTGCACACGTGTCTGTTCTCAAAGGACTGGTATTTGAGGTGCTGGAGCAGGTGAGGATGATAAGAAAAAGAAAGACAACAACTGAGAAGAAGGAAATAAATAGCCATAGATGCCTTGTGGGAAATAACGTAGGTCAATGTGGTTGGGAGAAGCCTTCGATCGAGTAGTTCTGTTTATTTAACAAGATAATATAGATGGATAAAATGTTAGAGATGACATTAAAAGTAATACTTGTGATTTTTTTTTAAAAAAGCAGTATTTGTGTTATTAAATAACTGTTCCTTCCAAATATTTGCAGTGGGAAAAGTTCTTCTGAATGAAGATGGTAATTTCTCCTAGCTCTAAACTCCTCAGAGCAAACAACAATCTTAGCAGAGCTCATATCGTGATTATACGGTATCACTTATACAAGTGAATCATGATTACAAATCATAGATCCTGGTGCTGCTTTGGGATGAACTCTTTGTTGTTATCAATCATAAAAGACCTACTCTTGTTTCATCACAAGAAGACTTTTGTATACAATTAAGTGAAACTGATGAACTGGAAAGTAGCTTAGCAGGCAGAAAGCCCAGCCCAGCCCTGCCGTCGGAGAAGAATGCCACAAATCATTTTTAACCATCTTCTTTCCTTGTAGTCTTCCCAGCAGGCATTCTCCAGCCTCCCTTCTTCAGTGCCCATCAGTCTAACTCATTGAACTATGGGGGTATCGGCATGGTCATAGGACATGAAATCACCCATGGCTTCGATGACAATGGTAAAGTACCATGGACACTTTCCTTTGGCTGGGACACACCCTGATAAACTTGAACAGTGTTATTGTCCTTGATCAGTATGAGAACACATTTAATCAAAAGGGTACCATTGACTAATAATCATACTTTCAGTGTCCCTTCTAAATTGTTGCTTAGGAAGATCAGAAATATCTAGTAGTGAGATAAGCAGTGTGCGCTTTGCACTCTGACAAAGTAACACAAATATTCACATTTAGAAGATAAGTGTGTTTGTTAACACCAACGATAATGTTTGCTCTTATTTCATGATTACATATTATCTATCTGGACTTCTAGAGGACAGGGTCCATGTTTTAAACCAGATGTAAAATAATGAAAAAGTAAAAGAAAGGTGCCTGTAAGACATAAACTGCTCACAGACGGGAAGAACTTTTTTTTTTCATCCTTTACCTAGTTCAGGACTTTGCAAATCATGGGCACTTAAATGTTTATATGCTGCCTCAAATGGCAAAAATAGATTTAGAGTTTCATTGAAATTTGAGAGGCATAGAAGTAGAAAAAAGCACGAGATAAATAGAGAAGTGATAGTTGAAGCTATGGCAAAAATTGGTTTGCAAGTGGAGAGACAATAGGAAGAAAATAACAGAAAGAAAATAATTAAGCCTTAACTAGACTTAACTTTAGAGCCATAAAAAGAAAAGATGACAGGAACGGTACAGTTTTGGAAAGGACTTACTACATGCCTGTTAATTCAAGCATATAATAATATTCATGGGTAGGTACTAATACCACTTCCATTTTTTTTTTTAATGGAAAAAAGTAGAGGCACATGAAAGACTTGCTCAAAGTTACAAACCTAGGAATTTGTGGAATCAGGATGTGAGGCCAAGTAGTTTTCCTTTGTAGCCTTCTTTTCATTCACTATATCGTAAGTAACTATTTAAAAGGATGATAAAATGAAGTGTTAAAACGTGGCAGATAATGTTCAGAAAAAGGAAAGATCGAGGAGGGTTAGCAGGAAAGCTCCAGGAGAAAAAGTGACTCTTTCTTTGTGCTTGAAGTAGAGGGAAATTCTGAGTCCGCAGTGTCTCATGAGGGGTTTGAGACATGAAATGAATGCAGAATAAAAATAGTATTTTTCAGTCTCAAAATATCAAATTAAACAGACTTGGTCCATATGAAAACCATCCAAGAGAAACAAGGCACGATTTCAGGAGTGACTTAACTGGTGGCCTCGGCTGAGGTCTCAGGAACCACGTGGGTACAAAGCCTGGATTAATACGAAGGCCCACAAGCAAAGCAGGCCCTCACAGTTCACGTTTCATCAGCACGGGATGTGAAAGGGGAACAGTTCTTCTCATTACCTGCCCACTTGAGTGGGATCCTATGGGATTTCTGTTTTTAACTTTTTAAAGAATGGACATATCCAATCTTAAGTCCGTACCTTTTGAATTAAAGATATCTTAACCACAATTCTTGATGTAATGAGTTCCCCTTTTACTTAAATCATTTTATTACAGGCAGGAATTTTAACAAGGATGGAGACCTCGTTGATTGGTGGACTCAACAGTCAGCAAATAATTTTAAAGCCCAATCCCAGTGCATGGTGTACCAGTATGGAAACTTCTCCTGGGACCTAGCAGGTGGACAGCACGTACGTTGGAATTCTCTTAAAAAGTTTCAGATATATTCAGTCTTTGTTACCACTTTTGCTTTCTTTTCTGGAGTATAGATGACATATAATGTTACATTAGTTTCAGGTGTACAATTTAATGATTTGACAAGTTTATACATGGTGCTATGTTCACAAGAGTAGCTCCCATCTTTCCTGATACATTGCTATTACTGTATCGTTGACTGCATTCCTTATGCTCTGCTTTTATTCCGGGGACCTACACATTCCATAACTGGAAGCCTGTATCTGCCTCTGCTCTTCACCCATTTTGCCCCTCCCCATAGTCCCTTCCCCTCTGGCAGCCATCAGTTTATTCTCTGTATTTATAGTTCTGATTCTGCTTTTTGTTTGCTTATTCATTTTTTTTTAAGATTCCATTTATGGGTGGAGCTATATGGTATTGGTCTTTCTCAGTCTAAATTATTTCACTTAGCATAATACCATCTAGGTCCATCCACGTTGTCTCAAACGGCACGATCTCCTTTTTATGGCTGAGTAACATTCCATTGTGCATATGTGTACACGTGTTTCACTTCCTCCTTATCCATTTGTCTATCCAAAGACACTTAGGTTGCTTCCATAACTTAGCTAAGGTAAAGCTGCAGTAAATAAATATATCTTCTCAAGTCAGTAGTTTTATTTCCCCTGGGTAATTACCTAGTAGTGAAATTATTGGATCATATGGGATTTCTGTTTTTAACTTTTTAAAGAATGGACAAATCCAGTCTTAAGTGCATTATTGATGCCTTCTTAACAATCCGAATACAGGTAAGGATTTTTAAGCATCTTTTGTTTCTTAACAGCTCAACGGAATTAATACGCTGGGAGAAAATATTGCTGATAATGGAGGTATTGGCCAAGCATACAGAGTGAGTAATAACACTTTCTCCCATTTTAGTGGTTGGAGTGATAATATCCTATTTAATCATTCATTTAAAGCCTTTTGCAAAAGGCACATATAATGTAGGCAGTAAACAACGAATAGAAAGTAGAAAATACACGTGGGAAAAGGGGATTGTAAGTGTGCTAGCCAGAAAAAGCAGTATGGTTATGACTGAGCTGAACAGTCTAGGCTTCTGAGAAGCTGAGAAGAGGAAACCTGGAATGTTATATCAGCAGAAATGAGGAGGCATGCAAGTTCCACAGAGGAAGCAACGTTTTTCTAAGAAATGAGCTCTAAAATATTATTTTTTTTTTATAAAAGGGGCCTCCTCGAAAGGATTTTTCAGTCATTGACCAATGTATTAAATAGGACCTTCAGTTTTACAGCAGGTGATGCAATCTTTGGGACGATAACCACAGTCCAGTTACAATGACCCAGTGAGAGACTGAAGTGATACAGCTCCAACACACGGCCTTCTGGTCATCCAAACTGTTACACCCAACGGAGTGTATCGATGGAACATCCCTTAGAAGCTCATTTAGCCTTTCATTCATTCTTGGATTCAACAAATACTTGTTGAGGACTTTACTGTGTGTTTGGCACTATTCTCAGTGTTAGAGACACAGCTGTGAACCCTCCATAAAATATGTCATTATTTGATAATTGGAGCAGAGATTAAAAGATGGTCTAGTTGATGCCATGTGCACAAAAAAAGTAGGGATTTTCACAAATGAGTAGAGGAATAATGGTGTTGGAAGCAACAAGGAGTGAGGGTAGTTTTGAGTGTTTCTTCCAATGCTGAGGTAGTTGACATTTGGAATAATGAACACCATCTGCTTTGGAATAATGAACACCATCTGCTTGAGAAGGTACAGGGGACACGTGCCCCAGGAAAAACCAGGCTTCTCTAAGACAAGGACGGATGGAGTATTCTGTGCAGTGGATGAGGTTATAAGATTACTTGCCCACCATAGAAGTGTATGGATTAGAGGGGAGGAGGCAGTGGTTGGGCCAGGAAAGGGTAAGCTTCAGAGCATTGTGGGAGAGATGACAGGTAGAGCCCATAACTTGGCAGTGACCATGGATGATCAAAGTGTGAGTTTGGGAAGATTCAACTGCCTACAAAGTTGACAAAAGAGTGAGTCCCAGCAGAATCCTGGTAGAGTGATGCTCCTTTGAATGGTTGGCAATACTTTGACTAAATGCCAGGCAATGTGCATTTTACCTCGTTGGATGCTAGGTACTTTTATTTTCCTACAGATATTCTTGAGCTTTATACTTGGACATGATTAAATTCCTCAGAAATGGTTTGATCCTTCTGGACCTTGCTTTTATAACTTGTTAGAGGGGCTAGGGTAGTGCTCAGTCTAGGGACAATTATTCTCCACTGCTGAGGCAAGACCTACTGGGTGAATCTTGAGGTGCCCATCTGATCTCTAGAGATTTTGTCCTGTACAGCTTTCTCCTCTTTAGGACCCTCTCCTTGGTGTCCTCGAACTCTCAGCTCCTTCTCAACTCAGGCAGTCCCTTGGGCTCCAGTTGAGTTTCCCTTCCCTGTGTTGTAGCCTGGAAATGCTTAAGGCAATAAGCTGGGACATTTATAGGGCTTAAATTATTTGTTTACCATCTCAGAGCAATCACTCTCTTTTATGCCTGATGTCCAGTGTCATGCACATATATTTTGCCCATCATTTGTTGTTGCAGCAGGAAGGTGAATCCAGTCCCTCTCACTCATCTTGCCTGGAAGTGGAAGGCATGGGCACTGTTCATTCTCCCGCAGTTATTTCTAAAATTCAGACGGATTAAAAATCATTGCTGTAAAAATGCTATAAAAAAATGCATTGATGGTACTTCCATGACGATCTTCACCTAAAACAAGTACAGACTTACTATAATGACGAAAATTATCATTTTTTAAAGATTTTCTTTATTTATTTGACAGAGAGAGACACAGCAAGAGAGGGAACACAAGCAGGGGAAGTGGGAGAGGGAGAAGCAGGCTCCCCACTGAGCAGGGAGTCTTATGTGGGGCTCCATCCCAGGACCCTGGGATCATGACCTGAGCCAAAGGCAGATGCTTAATGACTAAGCAACCCCAGTGCCCGGCAAATTATAATTTTTTATACATGAAATCATAGCATCTAATACCCTGTCCCCTTTGCTAGATTGTGAGCTCCCAGGAGGGAGCAGGCTCAAGTCTTCCCCATGTTCCTAGTATCTTTACATAATAGAGACTCAATTAATCTGTGTTAATGGCAAGGAGGAGGACATGAAATATATCTTCTGCTTATCTAATTGATCACTTTCCTTTGTATTAAATTGGAAGTAACACATCCCAGAAAGTTTATTGTAAATTCCTTAAATATGTTTAGTAGAAGAAAACTGCATTTTTCAATAGTATTCATAGAGCCTTAAGAATTAAAGACACTTTCTGACATCCAAGTGACCTAAATTCTTTCTTCCTAATGTAACTGAGGTTTAGTCCATTTGCCTTGTCTTCTGGGGTGCCACCACGATTACTCATCTTCATGCTTAGAATCATAGGATACTAATTTTTAAGAGATCTTAAGGAATCCCTTGATTTTTGGCATGAATCATTCAAATTCAGGAGTAAATCTTTTTTGCTAAGAGTAGTAACTGAGCTAAATATGGCAATTACAGAATGACTTCCTTGGCAATTCATTCTTCCACCTGGCAAGACTTATCCATCTATCTACAGAATGACGTTTAGATAAGTTTTTTTATCATTTACATAAGTCATCCATTCATTCAACTGACACTTTCTGATCATTGACATTTTCAAAGCATTTGTAAATAAATTCTGGTTTTCTTTCTAATCCATGAACCAGTTGTAGGTTGCCATATGCAAATAGATTATTACAGGGGGTGGGATGGTCTTTTGCACATATTTATACATGAATTTAGAAAATTATAATCATCATGTTTCCATTTCATTAACTGCCTAGGCCTATCAGAATTATGTTAAAAAGAATGGTGAAGAAAAATTACTTCCTGGACTTTACCTAAACCACAAACAATTATTCTTCTTGAACTTTGCCCAGGTATTGTATCTTTCTTGATTGATAGATACGAAAATCATTTTGAGTTACAATTTCATAGTTAGTTAGATATTGCATGCTGAGTTTTCTTGTTTTAATCAGTTGTGGCAGAGCATTTGACGTGACTGACTTTTACTGTTTATAAAACACTATCAGCTCATATTAATGGTAATTATGTTCCTGGTTGCCTATCACTGAACATTATTTGAAGAGTAAATGGTTGAGAAATGCAGAATTCCAATTTAATTTTCGTACACAAATACTCTTTGACGGAACCCAAGCACACTAAGTTCCTTTTTCTGTTCCTATCCCTAGGTGTGGTGTGGCACCTACAGGCCAGAGTATGCTGTCAACTCCATTAAAACAGATGTTCACAGTCCAGGGAATTTCAGGTGCGTGGATTTGAGCAGCAGTCCAACTGTTCCGACATTTGATTCCATTACTTCCACATTCCGAAATTAGCTTTTTGTAACTCTGACTGTAAAATTTGGAAAACCAGGGGTTTTTTTTTGTTTGTTTGTTTGTTTTTCCTTTTGAGGGTCACGGATAGGATCAACAGAACACAGCAGGATAAATGTCTTGTTTACATAAGCAGAGCCTTGACTGCTCTTAGCCTCAGAATGTACGTGACCTATGCTTCGTGCTTGATGGATTCCAACAAAGATGTTGCCTGAGAATAGTGGCCCTATTTAAAGCTAGCACAAAGACATTTTTAAGAGCCTATGAAAAGTTGAGGCCTAGCACCAATGAGTAGCCTTTCCAAAGAAAGATTTCCGTTCAATGTATAAAGAGAAACATGGTTTATTTTTTTTTAAGATTTTTTATTTATTTATTTGACAGACAGAGATCACAAATAGGCAGAGAGGCAGGCAGAGAGAGAGGAGGAAGCAGGCTCCCTGCTGAGCAGAGAGCCCGGGGGCTCGATTGCAGGACCCAGGGATCATGACCAGGGCTGAAGGCAGAGGCTTTAACCCACTGAGCCACCAGGTGTCCCAAGAGAAATGTGGTTTAATTAGAGGTTGTCCAACATAACATAGTTATCCCCAGAACTCCAAAAGAGAGTACGTTGAAGCAGAGAGGTCAGAGGACAGCCCATCAAGGATGCTGGAGAGAAATGCTCTGTAGAGTGAAAGGTTGAGTTTGAAGAGATCTGAAGTCCTTTGGAGATGAGAAAATCTAAGAGAGCATTGTATCAAAAGAGAATCACTCTAACCATTGTTCCAGTGTTAAATCCTGGATCCCCGTGTATCCAATTTAGGACTGAATTATTAATGCTCCCCCTTCCCACATAATATTAACATTTCATCACTGATTTACTGATCAACAATACTTCTCAGGCAGGAACTCTAAAAAAACAAACTTAAAATTTCGTAGAGTGGTTTGGAAAACAGTTTGAGAATAAAAGAGAATTAATGGGCTGAGTTTTAAAAGCCCTTCCTAAAATGAATGTACACATACTGCCTGGATCATTCACTCCTGGGGAAAAACCACATTCAATTATGAAACAATAAAAGAGCACATTTACAAATTAAAGAGTTTACTCAGCCTGTTTCTAGTATCACCATCGTAATCACCATCATTTAGAATTTGCCTTAACCGTTCTTTCAAATTTCATTCACTCAACAACTGCTTATTGTACGCCCATTAAGTATGTGATCCAAGGTAAATTCAGTCTTGCTAGAAAAGTCAAATTAACTTCTTTTTAGATAATGAGCAGCAAAAGTCACTGGATTAATTCCCATTGCATTTTATCTAAGTAACTTTTTGTTTTCATTTTTAGAAGTTGTCTTTTTCCTTACTGAAGTCTTCAGATGAGAAAATAGGGGAATCTCATTCTGAAGCACAGAGGGCAATTTTTATAAGCTCACATAAACCATGATCACAGTCTAATTGGTCAGAGCTCTTCCCTTTATAGCCTCATGAGCTAAAGCATATATATGTGCAAAAACCTAATGAGTGTAAGTAATATTATTATAATACCTGGTACATCCTGAGAGAATGGGGCTTGTAGATTGGAAGTTTTTGATAACTAAAACTTGTCCCTTGAGTATTAACATTTTTACCTTAACCGCTGGATTAAAATTTCTCTGTTTAAAATACATTTTCTGCCTTATTGCCTTATTAACACTGTATCCTGACCAAAACCTACCATTTTTTTCTTAAGTGACACAGATTATTGCTATGACTATTAGTTGGCATTTTAGCATTTATTAGCTTAGAGAGATCCTCAAAAGCTAGACTGTGGAGAGCTATTTATTTCTACACTAAAGAGCCACCAGTAGGGATATGGTGATGCTTTTTTGACTTTTCATTTTGGCTTTTTATTAGGGTTTTCCTGTTTGTTTCTTCCCTCGTTCTCTTTTCTGTTACTATATAGCCTGCCTTTTGCCATCCTATTCCTTCATTCTGATTAGCTCAGGAGGCAGATCCTTATAATTGAATGGTGGAAGAAAAATGAATGCAAGCTTTGAAGTAAGAAACACTTGAGTTCCACCCATGGCTCTGCCATTTATAAGTTGTTATTTAACCTCTGTGTCTCACTTTCTAGATATTTTACATTAGGATTATCCTGCAAGTTAAGAGTGTTAGTGTTAATATAGAAAAAATATTTATTATATATATATTATATATATATATAAGTTTGAAAATTAGAGCTAGGATTGTTTTTAGATAAGAAAGGTCTGAACAGGGGCACGTGGGTAGCTCAGTGGCTTAAAGCCTCTGCCTTCGGCTCAGGTCATGATCTCAGGGTCCTGGGATGGAGCCCCACATTGGGCTCTCTGCTTAGTGGGGAGCCTGCTTCCTCCTCTCTCTCTGCCTGCCTCTGCCTACTTGTGATCTCTGTCTGTCAAATAAATAAATAAAATCTTAAAAAAAAAAAAAAAAAAGGTCTGAACAGAATAAGAATCCCCAGGAGTAAACATATGGAGTTTGCAACAGTTTTTATTACCTGAGAGTCAGGGGATTTTTGTGCCCATTTCTTACGTCTGGATAATTCAGAATGTCAGTAACTGATCACTGATTAAATGATATATAGGTAAATATGTAACTGTTTTCTACCCTCAGTTTTAAACTGAAAACAACTATATTATAAATACATAAAATTTGCTCTCTGTAAAAATACCTATTATTTTATTATAAAATATGTAAAATTATTCGCGGCTTTATTTGTAACGTTCTTTGTTCTGGTGCAAGAGATGCCTCTGATTATTTTTTGTTTATTGTATGAAAAGTATGTGTTGTTTTTTAAAAAGGGTAAATGGAATGCCAACCTTTTGTCAAGGAAATTATTATTTTCTCTGGAGGTAAAGGGATTTCCTTGGCAAAAGGTTGAGGTTACATTTAGTTTTGGAAACAGGCTGCTTCCTGGCTGTACAAAGTAAAACATATTTTTTAAAGAGCCTTAAAATCTAATAGACGCTGAATTGCTATTGAGAAATTGTGCATAGTGGCTTGTGTAGAAACATTTCTGAAGTAGAGAGAGATTTTGTAACCTTGTGCCTGAATACCACAGTATGAAAACAGAGGGCAAATTATACTTGACATAAAGCTGAATCTCTAAAACCACTTGTTAGGTCTGAGCTGTAATTGTTTTATTCCTCCTAAAGTCTTATGTACTTCAGATAAACTTCTAAAACTTTAGTGTTTAAAATAAAAACATTTCTCCTTGATGTGCTAGAAATTGAACTCACAATTTAAATGACTTCTTTTTGGAAATTCAGTTTCTGTTCGCCGTCCCCACTTGGAATGGTTGTTGTGCTCATATGGGCCATCTAATCTACAGATGTGTCTCTAAAGTTATCCAGATGTAATACTTCTCAACAGTATATAAGGGTCTGATACATTTTTTAAAGCATGTCCAAAGGGACAAAGTGATACCAATGTATACTAAATAGTAAAAGTAGTGCTCATTTAGATGCTTAAGTTGCTCAATATTATCTTCCATTCAGAATAAAAGGGGACTTCATAGAACTAACACCACTAATAAAACAAGATATTTTTTCCACAGCTTAAGTTCTAGTACTTGTAAGATATTCTTTCTGGTGTGTTATGTAGACATATTCTGGTAATATGGTGATTCTGTTCCCTTTTATTCCATTAGTTAGTATGTGTATGCTAAATCTTCTCTTTGAAATACTAATGTTTCCTCTATTTGCCTTAAATATTAACATTGTCTCGGATATTTTGTAAATGTTAATCTTCAGATCACATCTGGGAATCCACTCAGGCATTTGTTTCTTTGTGAATTTATAGTGGAGCATGTGCTGATCAATGGGACCTTCCTTTAACAAAATCATGAAAAACAGGGATAAAGATTGGATAGTATATTTATGAATGCAGCTAGTTAACCTTGTAACCAAGTCATTCATTTAAAAGAAGTAACAAAGGGTTGTCAGAAGACCAATTAATTGCAAAAAGCTCCTTCAGTAATTTAAAAATCCAGTTAAGTATAATCAGGAGTAGCTGAAGTTCAGCTCCATATCCCTTAGATGTTTTTAAAACAAGTGATTATTTGCCAAGGGAATAAACAACAACAGTACAATAAAACATTTTATATAATAAAGTCAAAATTTCAAGTAAATCACTTTAAGAAATAACCAATAAAAGTCATTTATCTTTTGTTATTATAAACACAAACACTGTACAGTTTTCATATAGCATGAAATTCATGGAAGTCTTTTATGTAATATTAATGAAATATGACCCCACTCTTAAGATAAGGGATTCATTTGATTAATAATGTATCCACTTTCTGAAATAGATTATTTATGTCATCCACCCAAAGAATTAATGTAAACAATAAGACATTAATCAGAATCCTAGGAAGGTCAGTGAAGTCCTGGTACATGGTTGACCTAATTATTCAGCACCAAGTGATCTTAGGTGAAGCCTTTGGATGGAAAGAGAAGAGCTGGAACGGAAATGGAGAGGTCAGTGTGCATTAGGTTGAGTGTTGCTACATGGCTAACAGCCGTGGGTGCTTTGTGAAGACATCCCTTCTTAGAGGTGTGTGGGTTGTTTTGTTTTTTTCCATTCCCCTCATTTTTTTTTAACAAATGTAGAATTAAATCATGGGTTTGGACATTTTACTGCAGTACTTATCCCCATATGATTATATCTAAGATACAATCCTTTAAAAAAAAAAAAAGTTTAATAAAATGAAAACAGAAAAGAGCTTTTCTTCCAGTATGTAGATCCCAGATGCTTTCCCTGTCCATCAGGGAGCTTATTGCTCCATTTGAGGAACAAGTCAGACTGCCGTGATGATTGTCACTCAGCCAGCACATAGGGCTTCCTGAAGTGGGAAGGGGATTGAATTAAAAGAAACAAGGTTTCTCTCTGTCTCAGAGTCCATGAGTCTAGAAACTTAACAGACTAAAGACCAATACAAATTCCTGATATTTAAAAATCTTTTTATTCCTTGGGGTGCCTGGCTGGCTCAGTTGGTAGTACGTGGGACTCTTGATCTTGGGGTTGTGAGTTCAAGCCCCATGTTGGGTTTAGAGATTACTAAAAATAAAAAAGTCTTTTTGTTCCTACATATATGACCACTTTTGACCAAGCATCAAGTGAATTTGTTCTTGGGCTTTCAGATATAAGAAATGACACATCATCATCATCATCATCATCATCATCATCATCATCATTATTATAGCAAATTAATTCAATCTCCAAGCTCCCACCCTAAGCTTGGAGGTAAGACATTTCAGTAGTTTTCAGTGTGTTCCTTTTTAGGGTTGTGTGGGAATCCGAAGACCCAGAAACTAGGGAATTAGCCTCCAGTTATCTCCAGCCTGCCATGGCCCTGCTGATATCTCTGCAGTTCAAGGGCTTCATCTGAAGTCAGGCAGCTTCATTTCCTTCTGGTGGTCATGGGCAAGGGCCTCAGGAACCACTGCCCTTGAAGTTCAGTCTGCCCCATATTACTCGCCATCCTCTCAGAGGTCTTCTCAGGGCCCTGCTCACAGTGGGAAGCATGTCTTTGTCATTCATACAACCCACCATTCTGGGCCCCTCCTCACCTTTGGGGGGGTCTGTCTTCTCCATCTCAGGGGGATTAAGAGATCTGGCCCCCACCCCACCTCAACACTCCCGTACCAGGAAGACTCCTGTTAATCTTTAGGACTCCTATAGGAGTACTAAAAAAATAAAATAAAATAATAAATAAATAAATAACCATGCAACCAAAAAGTTTACATTCTCCCTGAAGGATAGGGGAGTTGTGATATTGGGAATGGAGAGATGGTTGATGTGGTGAAGTCTGACTTTTAGAAATTAGATACAGATCGGTCTTTCCTGGAATGGGGATAAAGAAAAGAAATGTTTGCTTTTTCTCATGGTTGGTCCATAGTAGCAAATAAACACAAAAATGCTAAGCAGTGTTTTTCTTCGTAATGTCCTATTCCTCCTATATCTGTAATCACCATGACCAGCTGACAGGCTCGTTTCTTCAGGAAGTATGTGCTGAGTCCTACAATACACAAAGCACTGTGTGAGGCTTTGCGTGGAGGGCAGCAGGGAGCCAGAGATGCACAGGATTTTGCTCTCCGATTACAGTGTAAGCTGATGTCACAAAGTCAAGAAGGAGAACAAATCACTGTGAACTGATAGGGCTACTGCTGGTGAGAGGAACTAATTAGGACATTCTTTGAAGAAAGCCTTTGCGAAGAGGCAAGAAAGCTGAGAAGGAGTAGATCATGGAGTCATTTGGCAGTAATTTCCAGGGTATTGGTCCGTAGGAACAGAAGACCCTGAAGAGGGAAAGAAATGGCAGGTTTGATGGCTGGAAAGTAGGTCCGTGTAGTTTGAGCCTGATGAGAAACAGGAAGAGAAACATACTATGAGGAGGCCGAGAAGGTAGGCTGGAACCATCAGAACATTGGAGACCATAGAGAGGAGTTGAATTTCATTCAAGCCCTTAGAAATTTTTAAGTAAGGGAATTAGGGAATCTGACCTAAACTTTAGAGATCATTCTGCTGTGTGGAGAATGGGTCAGAGGGGTAAGATTGCCAAGATTTATACTTAGCACACCTGCCATGTATGGAGAGCTCAGTAATTAGAACATACTCTCCTGTCCCTTGCCCAAGGTCTTCCCACCACTCTCGTCTATTTGCCTCCCTGTCCTTCCTCTCAACCCAAGGTGGGTGTGGTGGGATGGTCCCAGCTGAAAGAGAAGGAAAGGAGCTGGTTGGGGTTTATGGGAAAACATGACTTCTGCATCATTGTACTGACCTCTCTCTCCTCTCAAATGCTGCTTGGTGCCGACAGTGGGTCAGTCAGTGTTGTTTTTGCCCATTGAGGTCAGAGATAAGAATATGTTGACTTTTTGCCAGCCCTTTCCAGTTAACTCAGGCTGAATCCAGTTTCTGGTACCTATGAAGTTCTTTTGGAAAAAAAAAAAGAAAAGAATGATCTTCCTTACTAGATCAGATCAACAAGTATCTATTTAAAGTCTATTATATTTATCATGTGAGCCCTCCAAGATGTACTGAAAAATCGTGATGTTATTTTTGACCAAACTCCTCTTCTAATAACTGCAATTCTGAATATCAACTATTCACTTATTTTACAACATGCATAGGGTGTTTCTAAATTAACTCCCCCATGACAACAGTAAGATGCAGGTTACTATTATATGCATCCTACAGGAAAGGAAACTGAAGCACAGAGGCACTAAATAAATACAACTCATAACCAGGCTTCAAGCCACACAGTCTTCAAAATCTGTGCTCCTGTACGTTGTTGCCTGTCCATTTAAAAATTCTATTAATGAGTAGAATGGTTTTTTTTTCCTCTCAGGCTGTAAATTCCAAATTCCCTTGATAGGCCTACATGAAGAAATTCTGTAGAGCTCCTACATGGCATAGGCCTAAGTATCAAATGCTGACAATGACTTTTTTTTGTTTCACAGGATTATTGGGACTTTGCAGAACTCCCCCGAGTTTTCAGAGGCCTTCCACTGCCGCAAGAATTCATACATGAATCCAGAAAAGAAATGCCGAGTTTGGTGATCTTCAGAAAAAGCGGTGTGGCCCTTGGCTAGATTCTGTGGCCAACACCACAGAAATGGGGAACTCTATCCACAGAGGTCATTGTAATTACATGGGGTTAGTTCACAGAGATGACAGAGCATCATATTAGAAATGAAGTTAGGTTATTCTGGAAAAGGTGTGGAGAGAGGAGGGGGGGTCCAGTGTCTATCAAATCAATCACTTTTCACTGTGTAAATAATGCTTGATCTCTGAAGATATTACCATTCATTTCTGTTTTTCATATGATCTGCCAGTTTGAAAACAGTGTTTAACACTCGATGTAGACTGGGATTTCTAATCAAAGGGAAATTAAAGAGATTGAAGCATACAGTTGGCTCCAACAGCACAGTTGTGACATGAGGGTTAAAAGCACATTGCCTAACTACTTATCTTTACTTTTATTTGCCATATTTCGCTCCTACAGAACTCTTCCAAAGAATTCTTATACATCTTGGGGCCTTGGGACTTAAAGTAATTTTTAAACCAATTTTGCCAATCATCAGTTATTCATTCTGAGATCATTTTATTTTAAGCTACTCTTAGGGCTAAAATGAATGTCTGAAACTGGTTTTCATTGTACCTGCTTTCACCAATACTGAGATTCTTGGGGCTCCCTGCAATTTTCTAAGCAATTTCTTGTTCTCTCTAGCTCTCTCTCTCTCAAAACTTGATCTTTTTAAGAGATTTGTAGTAATGTATAAATAATAATTTTTATATTTAATTATTAACTACATTTATGACTAAGTAATTATTATTATAAGTAATCATGGAATACTGACGTTTCAGACAGGTGAATAGTTATGGACCAAGATCTGTAAAGTGATGTACACAGGAAGATATGGGACTTTTTAAACTTATCAATCATATTGATCAAAAGCTTTAAGCACAAACTCTGGGTTAAAAATTGTCATTGGACAGTTGTCTAAAGCGGGATTTTCAAAATAAACTCTGTTCCTGAGGGCTATGATAAAAGGACAACACTGCGTCTGTGGAGCTCTGCATCTTCTTATCTTTTCAGGTGTGTCATCTGATGGAAATATTTTGATAATAAATTGAAATTATAAGCCCATTACTCACCAAGCCTGTTGTGCCAGCTGTCTAGCTTTGGAAAGTGCATTTCTTAATATAGATGGGAGGCTTCCCCACCTCACACAGACTGCTTCTGAAACCCTAACTCACATAGAGTTCGGGGAGGACACTGTCTAGTCCCTGACAGGAATTTATCTCTTGAGGCTTTTATCTCCTTCTCTTTCCCTGTCCTTTTGTCTCGTTTGGTTAATTTCATTACTTGATTAATAGTTTACAAAAGAGGCATTTTCCCCTTTTTTCCTAAAAAAATGAAAATGAGGGAACTACTCTTCAAAATATGTTTTGTGTTTTTGCTTCTTGAAAAATGCCCATTTACCTTTTTTAAAAGTTATGAAAATATAGTGTATCCACAAAAGTTTCATTAAACATGAGTTACAGCTCAGTGAACTTTCTCTGGCTGAACACAGCCCTGCAACCAGCACCTTTAAGAAACAAAACATTACTAGTGCCTTAGTCCTTAGTACTTCCAACCACCACTTCCTTCCTCCAAGGACAACTACTGTCCTGACTCCTAATTTCATACATTAGTTTTAATCGATGAGCATGTGTTCTTTTGTATCTGGCTTCTTTCACTCAGTGTTACATTTTGAGATTCATCTGTATTGTTGCATTCGACTATGGGTTTCTCAGTGTCATTACTCAATACTATCCTATTGTGTGGTTATAGGACCGTTCGTCCATTCCGTTGTTGATAGGCATGTGAGAAGCTTCTGGTTTGGGGCTGTTACAAATGGTGCAGTTATGAGCCTACATACTTGCACTTACCTATCTTTCTTAACTTGAGATTTTAATGAGCTCATTTCCACAAATATTTCATCAACTTATTATAAATATTGAAAATACAGTTTTAAACTAGACATGGATAGCTTTATCTTTTTCTTATATCACTGCTACCATTATTATGGATAATTCAGATTCTACTTATGGATATATTTCCTTAAAGAAACTGAAAACACAAGTAAGATTGGTGGTTAGAGCAATAGGAGTGTCCAGTTCTGAAATAAACAACTGTCTTTGAATCATTTAGTTTCTATCCTGTCAGAGCAGCTGAAGAACAACTAGTATAAATTACGAAAAGATACTAAGTTCCCCCACTCTTTAAAACGTCTGTCTCCCATCCTTTATGGAAGGACTTGAGTGAAATTTTCTGGGGAAAAAAGAAAGAAAAGGCCTTTCTAATGCCTGGATCTCCTGTGTCTAGAAATGTCAGATTTCCTGGGACTAAGGGGTACACCCAAGTGAAAAGACCAATACCTACCCCCTCCCTCACACGTGAGGATATTACTAACTGTATATGGCATCGTTGTTGAGTTGTGTGGGTCTCTCAATGAGTTCCAATCACCTGGAGTTGTTCCACTACGTGAGGCCTATTTGTAATCTCACACATAAATCTAGTTCATCGTGGCTGAATTCTGGTCAAGAAGAGAGTTGAGAAGCTGAGACACAAAGGGTTGCGAGCCAATATAACTCAGGAATGAGCAGAGAAAGAAGTTCTCATTGGTAAGGAATCTGCCTCCATGCTGCAGTGTCCATGTGGGTTCTGGATGTGAGGTGGAAACGATGCCATCCTGGGAGAAGAGTCTTCTAGTATTAGCTGCCATTAATGACAAAGTGACCTTGGGCATTTGATCCCTTCTCTTGGGCCTTTGCTTTTCCCACATGAAATAAAAGAAGATTCTATCAGTAGTTCTCAAAAGAGGAGAATGTGTACAGTACTTCCTTGCTCGTAACCTGTCCCCCAGTGAAGAACCAATGTATAAGATAATTTCAGAACTGTCGTGTAATTGCCTGAGTCTAGTTAGACCACATTGTATCTCAAAGACAAGTACTAAAGTGTGATCTCATTTGGGTCCATGCTGTTCTTACTAGTTTTCTCTAAAGCCTTTATTATTCCTGTTGTCACAGAGGGAATTCTCAAAGTAGAAAATACCTGTTAGTTTGGAAAGAAGACTCCCCACCCCCGACCCCGTCAAAGATGGAAAATCTGAAAGTTTATCAGTTCCAGTCTCAAAAATACAAAATAAAAACAAACATTTTTCATAGTATTGCTTTTCTGCCTATTCCAGCCTTCCCTTGAAAAATGTTATGGCCAAAATGGAGCTTTTGTCCCTGCCATCTTACGCTTCCTGCAGGCTTCATTTAAAAATGAAGGATATAAACTATTTCACCAATGTTCTCTTGCATATACCACTGCATTTTTCCAAACATACCATGCTTTTCTGGTCTGATTTCTTTGCAAAAGTTCAGTGAAAAGGTTTCCAAGTGTTACAGAGTCAGAGGCATAACCAGATGATGACTTAGGTAGAAACACAAGTTGTCTTTGTGTACCATCCCTGGGCTGAATGAAGGATTGGACTTGATTAATCAGGTGAAGAGAGGAGCCACCTGTGACTGTTGTCAAAGTGGCACGTGTATATTGCATTCTAATCTCTTCTTTAACAATGTCTTAATTTTAACTCCTTTGTATTTTGCATTTCCTCTAAAACGTGAGAAATACTACTGTTATTTTCCACTTTGTAGCCAAACAACTGTGCTTCTATTTTGTTGTTCAACAAAGCAGATCCTCTAGACTGTGCAGGAGAAGCCTGGCAGAAAAATGAGCATAGACTCTTGCCAGAAATAATGATGGGCTCTCGGCTTGAACAGTGCGGGAAGACTGGAAGTCTAGCAATTGTGACCAAGTTTTATATTTCTGAATTTCCTTCCTCCCGAGAAACTAATGATACTTTTTTCAGGTGTCAGACGTGTTAACGTCTGTTAACTCCTATAAATGCACTTGGTTGTCATCTCTGCTCTGATCATATCAAATTATAATGCAACTGAAAAGTTTTCTCTGTATGCAGGAAGACAAAAATGGGACCAAGTACAGTATCCAGATTATCTATTTACCTTGGTGTAAATCTTTCAAAACACATGCTATCAATGCTCTGTGTCTCCTGAAATTCGGCATCAAAGAGGCGATGCTAAGATGTTTATGGCAGCTCTACCTTTAATATCAAAGCAATAGGAAGGAAAAAGTGAAATAGGAGAAAATGTTTAGATTTGTTCAAAGAAAACATGAAGAGGATGCAATGTTAGAAATACATTATCATTTCAATTATGTTAAAATATTGTTGCATAGAAAAGAGTTGGAAGAATATGTGCCAGAAATTAATAGGGAATATCTTAGTGGTAGTATTATAGGTGATTCTTATTTCCTTTTTCCTCTGTATTTTACATATTTCTCTAAGGTAAAAACCTTACACCTTAAAAGTCACCTAAAAAAAAAATGTTACTTGGAAGATAAGAAGAAATAAGGGAGAGAAGTTGGAAGGGAGAGGAAAAAAGAAACCAAATTCCTTTGAATTTAAGATGTGTTCATTTATTTAAGAAACTATCCAGTTTGGTACTCAGGCAACTTAGACCCAAGGAATGCAGTGAAGTAGATTTTGGTCAGGAGCCTCCTTCCCCCACAATAAGCCAGATCTGTTTCCCAAGGTGGCTTTGATACACACCGCTTGACACAGAGCAAGGGAATTTTCAGACCTTCCACTGACTGTGCTCAGAATGGCTCCCTGAGAACAAACCATGTGCTTCAGAGATTTTTGGGTCTTTACTCCCCCTGAGGATGCTAATGTTGGCATTCTCTCCCACTGGGTCTGCCGCCATACAACACCCTACCATCTACCAAATCATGGCCAAGGTTAAGGTTATAGCCTATGACTGAAACAGTATCCATTAAATTACATAGGGACTGGACCTAAATGTTACCTGAGAGGCACCATGATTTACTTGGGGGTCAGATAATAAAATTTAAAGGTTGAATAGGGAGGAGACAGCAGGATACAATGAATCCGAGGTAACTCCCTGCTTCCATGTGTTTCTTTTTGACTTTGGCCATAGATGAAGATCACGCTCATGCTAGTTTAGCCAAATCTAGAGATTTTCTTGATCCACAGTACCAAACAGGGGGCATGTCTGAGTAATTGGGCCTTCTTTCATGTGCCTACCTTATTGTTGCCAGCTGCCTTTCTCCAAAAGAAAGACGTGATGGTCAACCATGCCCAGGCTCAGCTGCTTCCTTCACAGAGGAAGCACGGGATCTAACTATAGTCCACATTTAATATCCTAGAGAAAACCCAATGAAAATCCTAGAGAAAAAGCCCATTTTGAAAACATGTCTACTTCACTAGAGAGGGCGTGGGGAAGTGGTGATGTTGTAGAAATTATGATCATTGATCCCCTTACCCTATCCTCAGAGAAGAGTAACTTTCCAAAAGAAAAGAAATCACCATTCCTAAGAGAGAAAGCTAAAGAAGCAGATGTCCAGAACACTGGTAACACTAGATGCTTCTTAAATGCTTTATAAGACATCTCAGTTTGGATCAGATTGTACATATTAAATTTTGAATAAGTGCCAACTTTAATTCTGTGTGATCAAAATGAAGACATGCATTTTAGTTAGATTTACTATTTAAGCAGACTTAAAGTCAATAATAGAAGGGTAGAAAGGAAGAGAAATAATACAATTATTATACCATATGTATTATTATACGTACATTACTATAAATGGTATAAATAATACCATTATTATACCATACGTACGCAACGTATGTATAGAGTTTCCACTTAATATAACTAACTTGTGAGGTAATGTTGGTACCCCTGCTTTACAGATGGTGAATTTGAGTTTCACAGAAGTTTAATTAATTTGCCCAAATTCACACAGGTGGTAAATGATAAGACCAGGGACCAAACCAGGGTATATATAAGTCCAAAATCTACATAAATTTAATATCAAAACTCTCTATATCAGTATAAAATGCATTTCAGCCCATCCAAATAAACTCATTTGTAGCTAATAATTCCCAAAACACACCCTTTAAGAAAAATAAATAAAAAATAATGTGTTTTTTTTTTCCAATTACTTCTATGGCTTTACAAAAGCCATTGTGATTTTTAAAAGGACATTAAGTATTTTAAAGTTATATCTATAGATACTTTTAGAACATCTGCTGTTCAACGTACTGTGTTAGAAGCAAAAATAAAAATAATTGGAAAAGAAGAACAAGACGAAGTGATAGTCTTTGGCTGTCCCTACACTTGTTCACTGTATCCATTCACTTCTTCTTTGATGAAGCATCACGCACCTTTTCACACATAAAAAGGCCTATTTATCTTTTGCTGGGCCCACTAGAAGATAAAAATAAATAAGACAGCTGGCCTTTTAATATAGTAGAGACATCAAAACTGTACACAAACAAATGCAGCTGAATGTGGGATGTGCCAAGAGATAATAAGAAAACAAACTCGGAGAATTCAGAAAAATTTTCTTTCCTAGCATGCCAGGCATTCTGGAAGAAGTAACACTTAAATGTTACACTTGATAAGATGGATGGGACTTTGTCAGTTGGAGAAGAAGGCAAGGAAGTATAGTGGCTAAGTGTATCTCTTACAGAAAATTAGCTAACCAACGAATAAGGAGTCCACATTGACACCAGCGAAGACAGACACTGCTAAGGGGACTGTGCCCTGTGAGACTGTTGACACAGCTATCCCGTGTTCACCGTTAGCTTTTTTACATGTCTTGTAAGCATTTCTTGAAAGAAAAGCTTCCCTTATTTCTTCAGATATCCGACACTATTTTCAAACTTTTCTCATTATCACTCCACTTTGAAAGGAATCCTGTGCGTTTCTTGTGTTTGCTAGAAGTTGTATGATAAGGATATTACTCCCACTCCTGGAAACTTGGAATTCTACTCTGATTCCAGTCCTGTTGCTAAATCACATTTAGCAAATAACGATTTCTCTGAATTTCCATTGTCTAAGAGTCAAAATCAGAGTTAAGATCAAAGCCTTTTCAAAACCAGAAGGCAGGCAGATGGAATATTTTGCAAACCAAACTCCTTGGAGATGATGAAAGAGATCATCGTGCAGAGGAACTAGGGCACAGTGTTATGGAAAAAATCTGAATCCAGAGAGAGCCAGAGAGACCTAGGGACACACAAGGTCGAAGCAAAGACCAGCCCAATGGCTACACAGCAAGCTTTTGGCTCCCCAATACCTTGATGGTCTACCTCTGACTTCTTGACACTGATAAAGCCGGTAGGTCTTTAAAAATATGAGGGCTTTTAGCTAAAAGACTAGAATTTTGTCTTTTCCTCGTCCTGTGCTGTCTTTCATGTTGCTCTAGGTGAGTCATTTACTTGATCCCTTTTAAACCATTTTCCTCACTAGACATTCCTGAAACAGAAAAAGCACAAAACCTGCAAACTTTAAATAGCAGAGGAGTTCTTCAAAAGTAAAGAGTGAAAGCAAGAACACACTCAAAACAAAATTGAAGATTTGAGTAAGACGGTTATTCCAGGGGAAAAAATTTGGGCAAGTCCTCTTCACTTTGCTCAGAAAATGGCGTCGGGCCAGAGACCTTGGGGAAGCTGTCGAACTCCTTCGAAACTTCGTTTGCTCCGAAGTAAACATGAAAATGTAAATGAATGTGTGTCCCCAAAGGTGTCTACTTCCTCATCCCCAGAACCTGTGAATATGTCAGGGCAAAGGAGAATTCATAGTTACCGGACCTTCGGAGGGCGAGATCATCCCGGATTACCCAGGGGCCTTTAAAAACGAAAACAGGCAGCCAAGGCCAGAGTGAAGCGATGGGAGTTCCACCAGTTGTGGCTGACTGTGAAGGTGGAGGAAGGTCACAAACGAAAGGATGCAGTCAGCTTCTAGAAAGTGGAAAAGGCAGGGGAACAGGCTCCCCTCTAGAGCCTTCAGAAGGAACACAGCCCTGTTGACACATTTATTTTGGCCCCAGGAGACCCCTATTCGATTTCTGACCTACAGAAATGTAAAATAATAGATTTGTGTTGTTTTCAACCACAAACAGATTGTAATTTGTTATAGCAGCTGTAGAAAATACGGTAGGAATAAATATTGCAAGTTACATAATACTTCAGAATAATTTAAACGTTTTTGAATATTGTGCTACACTCAGATATTATCTTCTAATGGCAAATACACACGACTTTATGAAATCAAAGAATACTTAAACTATTATCTGTTACTAGGTAGTGAAGTATATGGTATGACGTCAGTTTGAAATAACTGGATACAAATTTTCATTATTCTCCACTAATACGATGTCATACCTGATTCACTCATGCAAAGACTGAAACACTGGCCTTTATAAAATAAACATAATTCACCTTTCAGAGATTAGGTGTTTGATACTTAACAAGCCTTGCCTATCACCCACGTTTCATCTCCGCATGCAAACTAATTATCTACCAACAGGGCCTTCCCTGTATAAGCACTAATATGTCAGGAAAATATTTATGGCTTTATCCACTAAAGTAACTAAAATAGAAGTTGTTTAGGCAAAGCTTTGAGAAAATAGAAACCCAGGACCGTGGAAGTGCTAATCATAAAACAGCCTTGAGATTTTAGTGCACTTGGCATATTGGTTTTCCTGAAAGGTTATTTACAGGTATTATTTCTACCTTAGGGCAAGCTAATGAATTGCTGTGTTCTCAGAAACTTTTACACTTCAGCTATGTCATAAAAAAGACATATTGCCCCAGTACTCAAACATTAAAAATAAAGAGGAGATAGTCACACTGGCAAGTGCGTGCTGTTCTTGGTAGCAACACCAAGAATGTTCCTTATTTCTCAACATCCAATACCCACAAGTCCCATATGTGCATTGCTCATGACTTCCTCATTCTTGCTGAGTTCTGTAGAAAGAAATATCGATGAACAAAGCCCAGCCTGTGGTATGCGGGAGCCAGCTATGACCAGCTGATAAGAGCTGATTCTTACATTTTTATGAACTTTGTGAGCCAGTAGATACCACTTTGGAAGTTTCAGATCAGCCAACATTGCAAGTCAGGATTGGCTGTTCGGTTGATGGGTTGGTTGATGGGTTCTTCCCAGAGATCCAGCTGTTTATCATTTACCAGCACCCACTGGCCATGACCAAAGGCAACGTGAAATCTAATAAGTGAAACCAGGGGGGTCTTCTGAAGTAACACAATCTAGGGGACTTCTTATTTGTCTTAGATATAACAGATTTGTGTTTTGTAACTTTTCTCACTGATGGCTCTAATATTCTCAGTACTCTAACATGTCACAGTTTTCCAATCTATGAATGTAAGGTGTGTTGAGAAAGAGGTGCCTTCCTCTGATTTATGCAATGGCAACATGTGGACTAATGCTAACTTGAGGAGGTTAACTGACATCAGACTAACTATGATATAGGGTCTAGTCATGGCAGAAATGATAAAGGAGTTTGAATGAGACTATATTCGGTAAGATGCATCATTAAACCAGGTTTTAAAGATGGATAGGTTTCTTTAAGATTTTCTTTATTCATTTGAGAGGGAAAGAAAACGCATGAGTGGGGCGGGTGGGGGACAGGGAGAGGCGGAGGCAGAGGGAGAAGCAGACTCTCTGCTGAGCAGAAAGCCCCTTGTGGGGCTGATACCAGGACCTGGAGATCACAACCCGAGCTGTAGGCAGATGTTTAACGAACGAGCAGATGTTTAACCTGAGCCATCCAGGTGCCCCAAGACAGATTTTTAAAGAGAAAATATCAAGACAAGAATTCCAAGAGACAAGAACAACTTGAGTCAAAGTTGATAAATGGGACAATCCTTCAAAGAGCCGAAGGGGGTGTCTACAATTAACCAGAGGAAAATTTACTTCTCAAGTAGTTTGGGGCCCAATTGTGGGGACCTAGAATTCCAGACTAAAAAGCTTACACATTGTAAGTGCATTTGAAATTTAAAGCCTGATTCTCTGTCAAAAAAGGGGATTGTGCTAATGTGACACCAGCCACCTAGGAACCAACACGAGAGTTCATGTCTGTTTTCTTCACCATAGTACCTTTTGGGCTTGGTGCAGTATCCAGACAGTGCAGCAATCAAGTTCTTTCCGGTTTGGAGACCATGAGTTGAGTGTATGTCATTGTACCCAATCCTTCTACTACCAAACACTCCTGTCAAAATATTTCCAATATATTCCAACTAAGCCAATCTTAAACCCTTTTTTGAATCATTTTATAAAGTGACTTATGTAACATTTTGCCAGATTAACATTATTCAGGCATGTGATATGATGGGCAGTGCGTGTTATATGTGACTAACTAATGAATCATTGAATGCTACATCGAAAACTAATGATGTGTTGAATAACTGAATTTAAATGAAAAGGTTAAAGTTAAGAGGCAAGGCTAGTGCTAAGCAGACATCATTAGAATAGAAAATTTTAATAGGGGCACCTGGGTGGCTCAGTGGGTTAAAGCCTCTGCCTTTGGCTCAGGTCATGATCCCAGGGTCCTGGGGTCAAGCCCTGCATCAGGCTCTCTGCTCAGCAGGGAGCCTGCTTCCCTTCCTCTCTCTCTGCCTGCCTCTCTGCCTACTTGTGATCTCTGTCTCTGAAATAAATAAATAAAATCTTTTTTAAAAATCATTTAAAAAAAAAGAAAGAAAATTGTAACAAAAGACTAGAACAAGGGAGACTTGCTTATAGTGTGGTTCTAGGTCTGTTGTGGAGCTTTGAATCAGAAGTAGCCAATGGTACTCAAAGGGAGGTCAAGGAAACAGAAAAGAAACAGAGTTGAAGAGAAAAGCGAGGAGGATATTTTAGGGAAGAGTTTCATTTAATTTCAACTTCAGCATCCCTTGCTCCTTGAAGAGAAAGGATGCTGTGTGGGAGCCCCTCCCTCTTCTGGGAATCAGGGCAAATCAATGACAAGTCCAAGAGCAGTGAGGCAGCAGGCTTGGAGCTCTGTTAGATAAGGCCGCAAACACTGTACACAACAGATTAAGAACAGACAGTGCAGCAAAATTAACCATTTATAAAGCGGGGGGGGGGGGGCAGAAAGTCTCACCAGTTTCCCTCTGTCTTAACTTCCATTCATTATGTAGGAACAAATTCCAGATCTCAACTTCCTCCCAAATGTATTCTGTGGTCCTCTGAGGACCACACTCATGTTCCTTGTCACACCAAGGCAAGCACACTCAACCACTCAAGAACTCTCTCCTCTCTGGCCCCAGGTTTCTCCGAAAACTTTTTCTGTTCATGCCAATTCCTAATGTACAAAGGGGGCTACTGCTCTGCTAATCCCCATGAAAGGGACAGACATGGCCACTTTTTCCCAGTAATAAGGCTCCCAGAGCGCTGACGCTGGACACCGAGGTCATGGGGATCCCAGCTGCGGGCTCTCTTACTTGTTACTGCCAGAGATTCCAGCGCGGAATCTTTCCGCTGCAGCAACTACCATGTGATTGATACCTTACGTTCCCACCTCCCACAAAGATTTTTATTTTTAAGGGGGAAAATATAAATAAAAAATACATGCTTTCATTATACAACAAATAAAGATATATTGACAGTGTTTACTTGCCTTGTTATTGCAGACCTCTTGACATAAGACTCAAATCAGAACTAGTGGCAACATGCTCGGTGATAATGTACTGAAAGGATCTCCTTTCTCCTAAACCAAACTTTTTAAAAATTTTATTTTGTTTTAAATTCCAGCGTAGTTAACACACATTGTACAATATAGTGTACAATATAGTGATTCAGTTGTACTATATAGTGATTGTACAATATAGTGTACAATTGTACAATATAGTGATTCAGCAGTTCCATGCAATACCCTGTGCTCATCACAGCAAGTGCCCTCCTTAATCCCCTTCCCCTATTTTACCCATCCCCCACCCACCTTCCCTCTGATGACCAGCAGTTTGTTCTCTATGGCTAAGGGTCTGTTTCTTGGTTTGTCTCCCTCTCTCTCTCTCTCTCTCTCTCTCTCTCTCTCTCTCTTTTCTTCCCTTTGTTTTATGTTTTATCTTATTTTTGCCAAAAAACTTTAAAATCTCATCTCTCACTTCCCTTAGGATAATTACCTTTCATTAGGCTCTTCATTTCACTCTAAACAACTTCTTGATGAGCCTGCCCCGCCCCTAGACAGGGCTAATACTGAGCTGGTTGACGCCTGAATATGTGTGCCATCTGTTTACCACTGGGACCGCTCTGATTGGTTGGTAGAAATTATTTTAGACTCCCCAGATCCTAGGGTAAATACAATGGAGGCTCACAAAAGGGCACTTGAAACATATTGCAGGAAAGGGCATTATCCGTGCATTCGTTGCTTAATATAAATGAGAAAAATATAAGGTTGCTGTATGATAACAAATGTATTGATTATTATTTCAAGGAATGTCCGTGCTTTTCCTCTGCAAAGATACTTACTATACAGTAGTACAGAATATAACAATCAGATCCCTTTTGGACACTGAAATGTAGCCTAATGTCCCAGTGTGATTTGTCAGGTAAAAACTGCTGTGTTCCAGTGCCCATTCTCCTTTTTTTCTTCCTTTTTATGACAGAATTTTTGAGTTTTGTGAGCACATGGCTACACAGCTAGAGACTGTATTTTCTGGTCAGGAGTGGTTGGACATGTCATAATGTTACAGCAAATAGAATGTGAACAGAAGCGAAGTACTCAGCTTCCCGATCTTATTATCTAAAGAGATTGCTTGCACTCCATAGTACATCCAGGAACATACAGATGTGTCGATGAGCTAGTTTCAATCTGGGCAGGTAAAGTCACAAGACAGATAGACTCTGGGTCCCTGGGAAGGCTCACTCTGGGCCTATTCTGGACTGTTAAATGAGAAAGAAACTTCTATCTGGCTTGAGTCTGAGTGCATTTTATTAGGAGGATGGGGTCTGCTTGTTACAACAGCTCAGCCTGTGTACTAACAAATAGGAGGAGCCATTAGAAAGTCATCCATCTCTGGAAGGAAGAAACAAAATTTAAATATTTGTATATGAGTGCCCAGAGAAACTATATAATACAATGTCAGGGACCCTGCAGCCACTGAGAGATTAACATATATCAAGAAGGAAACTGTGGGCTTAAACTTGAGATGTCATACACTACAAATCATATGACAGTATGGAAATTGGTCTATTCAGGATTTAATATGACAAAAGAGAATTAGAGTAAAATAAAGAAATTTGCTGTTGTCCTTGGCAGCCATTTCTCTCATATTAACTCCCAGAGCTCATACTCAGATGAATAAACAAATAAAATTCCAAGGACAGTTGAACATGTTCTGGTAAGCAATGCTAGCCCCTATAATGAAGATTCTCCCAAACTGGAAAGCGCAATCCAAGTTTTGTTCTTCTTCACCTGATATCTGGTGCAGCTGGACATTTTCCCTGGGTGTTCTCCTTTGACTCTTGACTGTTTTCTGGCTCCTTCTGACATTTTTATCCACCATCTTGGAATTCTTTGCTTCACACCAGATGGACTAGGTGGGGGGACATAGAGAGAGCTCCTGGGGAAATCACACAGAGCACCCAAGGCTAGAAGTGAAAGCCAAAATTTTCACTCACATTTTATTGACCAGAACTAGTCACAAGACTGAGAAGTGTAGAGAGCTCATTCCTAGTCATGAGTATTCGCAGTCTCTTCCACGGCAGTCATTTTGAGAGCTTTGGAAGCCAACAGCCCTAAACATATCAGTTATAATCTGGTGTCCACTGAAACTCCCAGTCCCCTGCAATCGTGTGGAAGATGCCATGAAGTATCAACTGTAGCATATGCCAGATAGGAAGGATTCAGGATAGCCCCCCGTTCTACGATATTGGCCCTAATTTTATGAAAGTTAAGAGGTTAAAATTTCTTTTCTCTTGAACCCCTTCATCCATTTTTGCCCACCCCTCTACCCCACTCCCCTCTGGCAACCACTGGTTGTCTTTATCTATGAGTTTTGTTTTGTTTATTTTTATTTGTTTTTTAGATTCCACATTTAAGTGAAATCATATGTTATTTGTCATTCCCTGTTTAACTTAATGCCCTTAGCGTAATACCATCAAGGTCTATCTATGTTGTCTCCAATAGCAAGATTTCATTCTGTGTATGGCTGAATAGTATTCTGTTGTATGTATGTACACCACATCTTCTTTATCCTTCATCCATTGATGGGCACTTTGGTTGTTTCCATATCTTGGTTATTATGAATAATGCTGCAACAGGTATAGGGGTGCAGACATTTTTCTTGAATTAGTGTTTTCATTTGGGGGGGGGGAGATAAATTCCTGGAAGTGGAATTGCAAGGGCATATGGCAGTTCTCTTTTTAATTCTTTGAGGAACCTCCACATTTTCTACAGTGCCTGCACCAATTTACATTCTCACCAACAATACATGAGGGCTCCCTTTTCTCCACATCTTTATCAACACTTGTCATTTCCTTTTTTCTGATAGTAGCCATTCTAACGGGTGTGAGATGACATCTCATTATGGTTTTGATTTGCATTTCCCTGTTAATGAGTGATGTTGAGCATTTTTTCATATGCTTGTTGGTCACCTGTAGATCTTTTCTGAAAAAAAAATATCTATTCGGGTCCTCTGAGTTTTCTAAATATAAAATCATGTCATCTGCAAACAGTGACAGTTTTACTTCTTTCTTTCCAATTTGGATAGCTTTTATTATTCTTTTTCCTGCTTAGTTTCTGTGGCCAGGACTTCCATACTATGTGGAATAGAAGTAGAAAAATTGGGCATTCTTGTCTTGCTCCTGATCATAAAGGGAAAGCTTTCCGCTTTTTACTGTTGAGTATGATGTCAGCTGTGGGCTTAACATATATGACCTTTTCATTATGTTGAGGTACTTTCCACCAGTACCAACTTTGTTGAGAGTTTTTAATTATAAATCATTGTTGAATTTTGTCAAATAGTTTTTCTCCATCTATTGAAATAATTGTATGATCCTAATATTTCATTTTGTTAATGCACTCTATCACACAAATTGATCTTAAAGCCTTCTGGCCTCCAGACCAGGTGATCTGGGGTTGGCTTCTTGGAGACAGTTGCAAAACTTGGACGTCTGTGCTCAATATCACTCAACATCAGGGAAATATAAACCAAAATCACAATAGGATAATACCTCACACCTGTCAGAATGGTTAAAATTAACAACACAGGAAACAACAGATGTTGCTGAGGTTGCAGAGAAAGGGGAACTTTCTTACACTGTTGGTGGGAATGCAAACTGGTACAGCCACCCTGGAAAACAGTATGGATATTTGTCAAAAAGTTAAAACTAGAACTACCCTATGACCCAGCAATTGCTCTTCGAGGTATTTACTCAAAAGATGCAAAAATACAGAAGGAGCACATGCACCTGGTGTTTATTGCAGAGTTATCAACAATAGTCAGGCTATGGAATGGCACAGAGGTGAAGCTCTGGCCTATCAGCTTTGGGTGGGCTGCGGGAGCCATGCAGGGCAAAACCAAGGCATTTTAAAAGCTTCCTAGACTTTGGATATCCTTACTTTCAGAAATTTCACCCTACTTCATATCAAACATATTGAAATATACTTTGATTCCACATGAAATATAATTTATGTGAGTTTCCATGAGTTTCAAGCTTGGAGCCAAAACCATTTTCAAGCCTAAAATATCCTATTGACCTTAACACTATATCGATAAATATAGCCCTCCAAAGAATCGTTCTACACATTCTCACCAAAGAAAAACACTATATCGATAAATATAGTCCTCCAAAGAATCGTTCTACACATTCTCACCAAAGAAATTCCAATATGGCTATATGAGTTCCATATAGTTCCATTTCCTGGGAGCTCCCAGGGAATGGAACATATATTAGAACACTCTATTCTTTAAAAAATAGTGACCATATGAGTCACTACACTCACTTGGGAAACTGTAGAGGCTAGAATAGGATTGGTAGAAAGGGTAGTCTAACATGACGAGGAGGCCAAGAGGTAGTCAAGCAACATGGTTCAGCAAACTTGATGGTTCTTGAGTGTTCTCAGAATGTGATCATGGGAGCAAGTGAGGCATACTTAAATGTGTCTAGAGATTTGAAAGGGGATTTAATGGTATGTGGAAACATTATACTAGTTGAGGTACAAGAAAAGAGGAAGCAGATACCTTAAAAATGACATGGGTTATCAGACTAATTGGTCTCTAATCCAAAGATATTCAGTGGGTTGAACCCTTCCTACAAAACATCAGGGAGTTGCGCAACCAATATTTCACACTATCTTTCATGAGTTCCCCACAGAGAACTGTTGCTAAAGTATATATATCTGCTCCATTACCTGTAAGGGCAACCCAGTTGTAGACACTACTGAGGAATTTGTGAAAAGAAGAGCACTTTTTCCAAATGATTTTATGCCCAGAGATCTGAATAGAGAGCAGGAAAATGCATGGCTCCCCAACCCAGACTCAGGCCAGCCAGGCAGGTACCAATTTACCCTGCTCACTACTTAGGATTCCACATCTTCCTTGATAAGTCAGGTAGAGAGGTCAGGGCAGGTGAAGTGGATTGGTGAAGACTTCGTCAATCCAAGAAATTTTTTTTTTTAAGATTTTATTTATTTATTTATTTGACAGAGAGAGAAATCACAAGTAGGTAGAGAGGCAAGCAGGGAGAGGGGGGGAGTAGTCTCCCTATGGAGCAGAGAGTCCGATGTGGGGCTCGATCCCAGGACTCTGAGATCATGACCCAAGCTGAAGGCAGTGGCTTATCCCACTGAGCCACCCAGGCACCCCATCCAAGAAATTTTTAATAGACTTACCAATACACTATGCAACAGTCAAAATAAAACAATATTTGTGGTCACATAGGTTTCCAAAATGTCTATCACCACAAGTTGACCTGGTGGCTAATAAGGTTATTTATTACTTGGTTCTACTGGGGAAAGATAGAGACTGTTGCTTTCTGGAAACTAATAATAATGGGTATGTGCACAATAAATTCCTGTAAGATACCAGCTACATTAGGAAATACAAAACTAACATAATAATTCCTTTGTTTGAATGCCTGTGTCTTATGCACCATGAAAAACAAATTTAGAATTATTTGGCATTCCCCAGCCTTGATCATTATGAGATAACTTCTTTTTAAATCCAAGATTACAAATAAAGTCATCATATAAGGCCAGTGATGAAAAATAGTGAAAAATATTTTAAAACCGTGGTTCATTCTGAAATCAACTGGATTTGGCAAGCATCTAACTAATTAAAACCTATTTTGTAATTTGAAATTGGGCCAAGCCATTAAAGATAGCCTCTACAAAACAGCCCAGGCTAATAAAGAAGGAACTCGAAAATTAGGATGAACCCAAAATGAGCAGAGCAGCTGCCTAACACCTGGTAGTTAATGAAAATCAAAATCAAATGGTAAGAATAGCTAGAGGAATGGTTGGAATACATAGTAATAAACCATGTCAAGAAGACTATTTACAGAAAAAAAGAAGAAGAATTGCAAGGAAAGGAAAAGATTCAAGCTTCCCAATGTAATGAATTCTATTTCAAATAATCCAAGCTTCAACCACAGAACAACTCAACACCAACAAAACCTCCGTTTTGATAGAAGTGGGGAAAAGAAAGCAGAAAATCAAATCCCACTTATACGTCTAGAGCGAGAAATTGACAATCAGAAAATTAAAATGATTTTATTGCTGTTGCTTATTAACAACCCCAGAAGGAAAAGGAATGGGACTGGAGGTAAGGGAACCTGTCATGAAGGAGGCTGTGACCTTAGGCATGTTGCCTAGTCTCTACATGCTTTAATTTCTCTTCTAAATTGAGGGAGCTGGCTAGATGATGTCTAAAGTCTAACAATGTATTTCACTGAAATTTGAGAAGTCTCAGTGTGACTAAATAAGGAGAATGGTATGTCACTGTGAACCATAACAAACAGAGCCCCAGGCTTGCTTTATTTCTTCTCACTGAATGAGGTCCATTGTACCTAGATTCAAAGTTCTCTCTCCATTTCCTTCATAAGACATTGTTTCTTATGTCTAATCTTGTGTAGTTTCTTGTATCTTTTTTCCCCCTCCCATCAGTAATGTTCTAAGGCATAAGTAAAGTTCTTGGAGCCCTACCCTTGTCACCCATCACTTTCCTCAGTACCCTCCCTCTGGCCTTGGCCAGCCCTCACATACAGAACTGTGCCTGGTAGCCATGTCTTGGGGCACAGAAGCACAGGTTTCCCATGGCAGGAAAAGGATAGGGAAGACCTGTGGGAGAGAAGGCATGCAGTGGGTAGGGGTCGGAGGGAGCAGAAGCAGAGAGAGAAGGAGAGAGCGCATCTTAAGCAGGCTTCATGCTTAGTGCTGAGCTCTCTGTGGGGCTTCATCTCATGACCCTGATTGTCATGGCCTGAGCTAAAATCAAGAGTTGGACACTTCACCCACGGAGCTACCCAGGCACCCCGGAAGACCTATTTTTGAGCTCTACTAAATTATAGATGCAATTTGGGGTACTTTACATACAGTATCTCATTGAAGCTTCTAGCTATTAGATCTTCCATTTATAGACAACAAGAGAGAGGCTTTCCCAGAAGTTGGTTTGCTTATAGTGGTTTACTTAGCTGGAAAAGCAGCAGAGATAGGACTGAAATTCAGCTCCTTTTTACTACTTACCTCTTTCAAAAAAACCTTTCTATTTGTGTTTGGTTCAAGTGTTAGACAGCAATCAAAGGAATCACGGTAAATCTCTTTTCCCACAGCGTGTGAAGTGTTCTGTCTCTCTCCCTCCAGGGCTTGTACTTTGCCCCTTCAGGGCCCAGCTCGAAGGTTCAAAGAAATTTCTAGTTCTTACTCACCTTGCCTTACAACAGTCCCTGACAGTGCTGTGCAACCATGATGGGCTGGATTGTGTCCACCCAAAAGATGTTGAAATCCTGACCCACAGTCCTGTGAGTGTGACCTTATTTGGAAATAGGGCCTTTGCTGATGATCAAGTTAGGATGAGTTCATTAGGGAGGGCCCTAATCCCATGTGACTGGTGCCTTAGAAGAAGGGGAAGTTTGGACGCCAAGACTAACATGCACATAGGAAAAATGACACATGAAGATGAAGGTGGAGATTGGGGTGATACATCTATGAGCCAGGAACACCAGCATTTGTCAGCAATCCACCAGAAGCCAGGAGAAAGGCATGGAGCAGATTCTCCTGCACTGCCCTCAGAAGGAGCTAATGTTAGTTCATGGCACTTTGTTACGGATGTCCCTGGAAACTAAAAGAGAAAACACTAATAGTATATAGGGCAACAAGAGAACAGCTGCAAATTATATAACACTAAAATTACTTGGAAAACTCAAATAAAAACTCAGAGGGCAAAAGTAATGCAATATTTGATCGATATGTATTTATTCTACTCTGATCGTGTATCTGGAAAATGAGGCCATCAGATGTAACCAAGTATTTAATTACATTAATTGCTCATAAAGATAAAAGCTTTTACTCTGGGAAGTAATGTTAATGCCTCCTGGAACTGTGTGCTTCAAGATTCATGCATGTGAAACTGACACACGTGTTTTCAAGTCGCAGAGGAAACTGATCCTGCCCAGAAACTACTGAAACTCAGTCCCAAGTTTCAGCTAAGTACAGGCTGGTTATGATTTTGAAAACCTGGGGAATGAAAAGCAACGGGCAAGGATACACTTCCTAGACACCTTTCCCTGGAACCTTTAGGAGTATCCTCCAACAACCCAACTCAGATCATACTTTCATATGCATTTCTAGTTTGGTTTAAAGCACAAAGGGAATAGAATTCAAATAGCACAGAAAGCAAGGTTGTGTCTTAGTGGACCCAATTCAATCTGTTAGCAAATATTGAAATTCACTTGTGAACTAATTGGAAAAGCATCCAACACAGATTTAAGATAACCATGCTTTCATTGTGTATCACATGAGGTTAGTTGGCACCAAGAAAAGAAAAAGCAACTTTAAAGACAGGTTACACAGATCAGCACATTCTGTATTTTCTGTGTCTTATTTCTCATCAGCCGCCAATCACATTTCTTCCAGTTCCAGGTCATTAGAATGCATTATTCAAGAAACTAGTTAAAAATTTACTGGGCAACTGTTAATTTTTTTTTCATTACTGGAACAAATATTTCTTTTATTTATAGAGCAGGCCAGGCACTGTCCTTGGATATGGTGCTAAACACAACAGGTACCATCTCTGCCCTCATAAAACCCACCCTCGAGCTTGTTCGTAAACTTGCATTCAAGGCAAAGGGAGTTCACAGAAGTGTAACATTCCTACAAGAAATTTATGGAATATTGTGATGGCTAGACCTATATAAGATCTCTCAAATAGCAGTACAATGTATAGCACGGGAGTAAGAGCCCAGTAGGTGACATTCACAATGACTATCACAGACATACACTGCTTTTCTGCCTAGCGCTCTCCTTCTCTGAGTTGCCTCAGATCCATGACTACAGCAGAGGCAGCCATGTTTTCAGTGGGACCCCCAGGTACTATACACATCACCTATAATCATCTATAATCTAAAATGGATTATAGATAACTTCTGTGATGAGTTGCAACCCAGAAAGCAGCCAAGGCTTTTGCTGTCCGTTGAGATCTAGAGAAGATGACTTAAATCACCATGTTTGTCCCATAACTCGTAACACCATCAGCCTCCATGTTCTGCTCTGCTGCCTTATTTTTTACTCTGTCTTCTGAGTGCACCTTTATTTTGACCACTTTCAAGCCAAATGTGCCTCCCCAAAGACAAATGGACTAAAATGAAGCTTACATCCATTAGTCTTTTAAATGTATGCCACACATTTAAAAGCCCTATCTTTTAAAGATTTTTTAAAGATTTATTTATTTATTTATTTGAAGAGGGAGATCACAAATAGGCAGAGAGGCAGGCAGAGAGAGAGAGAGAGAGAGAGAGATGAGGAAGCAGGCTCCCTGCTAAGCAGAGAGCCTGATGTGGGGCTTGATCCCAGGACCCTGGGATCATGACCTGATCTAAAGGCAGAGGCTTTAACCCACTGAGCCACCCAGGTGCCCCTAAAAGACCTATCTTAAATCTTAATCTTTATCTTTAAATCTTTATCTTTATTTATTTTTATCTTTATCTTTCATCTTTATCTTTAAAGATATATTTAAATAATAATATATTATAATACATTTTATAATAATGATTTTTATAACTAATTTATTATAAAAATAATCATTTATCATTAATTATTATGATTTGTTATTATAAATTTTTATTATTAATTTTAATTAAAAATAATTTGTTATAAAAAATATTTATCTTAAATCTTTATTTATCTTTAAATCTTCAGAAATGCACCATAATGATGCAACATCCTAAAATGCAATATCGAAGTCCCTATCCTAACCCTTTAGGCTACTCTGCCAGTTACTCTATCATTTTCCCCAATGCCACCCCCTACTCGAGGCACTTGCATACTCCTGCTCACGTCTCATGCACAGCAGTTGGGCAACTTTTTTAATGCCAGATCTTTTGCTCTCCTTTTACCTATTTGGGGGATTAACAAGACCTTATCCTAAACAAAAGCAATTTCTTCTGTAAGAAGAATACTGCTGGGTGCCTGTGTGGCTCAGTGGGTTAAGCTTCTGCCTTTGGCTCAGGTCGTGATCTCAGGGTCCAGGGATGGAGCCCCGCATTGGGCTCTCTGTTCAGTGGGGAGCCTGCTTCCTCCTCTCTCTGCCTACTTGTGATCACTCTCTCTGTGTCAAATAATTAAAATTTAAAAATCTAAAGAAAAAAAAAAGAAGAATACGAATACTGTTAGGGCACCTGAGTGGCTCAGTCAGTTGAGCATCTGCCTTCAGCTTAGGTCATGATCCCCGGGTCCTGGGATCAAGCCCCCTGGGCTTCCTGCTCACAGAGAGCCTACTTCTTCCTCTCCTTCCTGCTTATGCTCTCTCTCAAGTAAATAAATAAAAATCTTAAAAAAGAAGAAGAAGAAGAATACTGTCAGCTGTAAACAGGATTTTTAAAAACCTCCATTACAGACTATTGACAAAGTACTTTAGAAAAACATAAAAAGGAGAGAGTCATTTGGAGAAGACTTTAAGTGAGAAGGTGACATTTAGTTGGATTTTAAAGCATCAGCAAATTTCCTAAGGCCAAAAATGAGATGAACGAGATCCTGCATTGAGGATATCACACAAGAAAGGATAGACATGTATAAGAACACAGAGTAAGTTCCAGAAGGCTTAGGTGATATGCCAGGTAACTCACAAGTATAATTCCAGGTCAGATTGAAAAGGTGCCTTGTGAGAGAGACAGTGAGGATCTCTAATGATGGTCTGTGGAAATAAGCTTTATTATAGCTCCCCCAAAGCTTCTGCTTTTCATAATATGAGTAATTTGTGGTTCAAGATACCAGCCCTAGGAATAAGTTTGTACCAACTCAACAACAGTTATTAGGTACTCAATATGTGATAGACACCTGGCTAAGAATTGGTGATACAAGAAGACTAAATGCTTAAAAGGCTAACATACTGAGAATTTAGTGCAGAGCTTCCTATGGGGTGGTCTGAAACACACCATCTGCATCTGCAATGCATCACAATACTGATCTCTTTTTTTAAACTTTAATTCCAGGGACGCCTTGGTGGCTCAGTCAGTTGGGCATCTGCCTTTAGCGCAGGTCGTGATTCCAGGGTCCTGGGATTGAGACCCTCATCGGGCTCCCAATCGAGCTTCTCCCTCTGCCTGCCACTCCCCCCTGCTTGTGTCCCCTCTCTCAGACAAATAAATAAAATCTTAAAAAAAATTTTTAAGTAAATAAATAAATTTTAATTACAGTATAAATGACATACAGTGTTACATTAGCATCAAGTGTGCAATATAGCAATTCAATGCTTCCGTACATTACTCAATGCTCATCATGAGGCGTTCCCTTATTTTGCCCATCCCCCCCACCCACCTCCCCTCTGGTAACCATCAGTTTGTTCTCTATGGTTAAGAGCCTATTTTTTGGTTTGTCTTTCTCCCTTTGGTTTTGCTTCTTAAATTTCATATATCACTGACATCATCAGGTACTCATCTTTTCCTGACTGGCTTATTTCACTTTGCATTATACTCTCTATCTCCATTCATACTGTTGCAAATAGCAAGCTTTCATTCTTATTTATGGCTGAGTAATATTCCATTGTGTGTATATATACTACATCCTCTTTATCCATTCATCTGTCAATGGACATTTGTGCTACTTCCATTATTTGGCTATTGTAAATCATGCTGCAATAAATATAGGGGTGCATGTATCCTTCTGAATTAGTGTTTTTGTATTCTTTGGATTAAAACCCAGTAGTATAATTACTGGATAATATGGTAGCTCTATTTTTAATTTTTTGAGGAACATCTGTACTGTTTAGTAGTTTGCATTCTCTACAGTATATAAAGTTTTCTTTATTCTCCACATCCTGGCAATACCTGTTGTCTCTTGTTTTTGATTTTAGCCATTCTGACAGGTATGAGGTAATATCTCATTGTAGTTTTGATTTGCATTTCTCTGATGATGAGTGATGTTGAGCATCTTTCCACTTGTCTGTTAGCCATCTGGATGCCTTCTTTGGAGAAATATCTGTTCATAACTTCTGCCTATTTTTAAATTGGATTATTTGGGGGTTTTTGTCTTTAGTTGTATAAGTTCTTTATGTATTTTGGATACTAACTTTTTGTTGGATATGTTGTTTGCAAATATCTTCTCCCATTCAATAGGCTCTCTTTTACTCTTGTTGATTATTTCCTTTGCTGTGGGAAAGCTTTTTATTACAAGGTAGTCCCAATAGTTTATTTTTGCTTTTGTTTCCTTTGCCTTAGGAGACATATTTAGGAAAATGTTGCTATAATTTATGTCAGAGAAATTACTGCCTAAGCCCTCTTCTAGGAGTTTTATGGTTTCAGGTCTCACATTTAGGTCCTTAATCCATTTTGGTCCTTAATCCATTTTGAGTTTAATCCTTATCCCAGTTTCTTTCTTTTGCATGTAGCTATCCAGTTTTTCCAACACCATTTGTTAAAGAGACTATCTTTTTCCCATTACAAATTCTTTCCTCCTTTGCAAAGAGTAATTGACCATATAATTGTGGGTTTATTTCTGGCTCTCTATTCTGATCTATGTGTCTGTTTTTGTGCCAGAACCATACTGTTTTGGTTACTGCAGCTTTGTAATATATCTTGAAATCTGGGATTGTGATACCTCTCATTTTGTTCTTTTTCAAGATTACTTTAGCTGTTCAGGGTCTTTTGTGGTTCCATTCAAATTTTAGTATTATTCATTCTAGTTCTGTGAAAAATGCTATTGGTATTTCGATAAGGATTGCATTAAAGTTGTAGATGGTCATGGGTAGTATGGATATTTTTAACAATATTAATTCTTCTAGTCCATGAGTATGGAATATATTTCCATTTGTGTCATCTTCCATTTCTTTTATCAGTGTTTTATAGTTTTCAGAATATAGGTCTTTCACCTCCTTGTTTAAGTTTCTTCCTAAGTAGTTTATTATTTTTGATGTAATTGTAAATAGGATTGCTGTCTTAATTTCTCTTTCTGCTATTTCATTATTAGTATATAGAAATGCTACAAATTTCTGTATATTGATTTTGTATCCTGTGACCTTACTGATCTCATATATCATTTCTAGTTTTTTGATGGACTCTTTAGGGTTTTCTATATAGAGTATCATGTCATCTGCAAATCGTGAAAGTTTTACTTTTTCCTTACCAGTCTGGATGCCTTTTATTCCTTTCTTTTAGGACTAGGACTTCCAGTACTATGTTGAATGGAAATGGTGAGAGTAGACATCTTTGTCTTGTTCCTGAATTTAGAGAAAAAGTTCTCAGTTTTCCCCATTGAGGATGATATTAGCTGTGGGTTTTTCATATATGACCTTGATTATGTTGAGGCATGTTCCTTCTGAGCCTATTTTGTTGAAGGTTGTTATGGATGGATGTTGTACTTTTTCCTGCATCTATTAAAATGATCATATGGTTTTAATCTTTTCTTTTGTAGATGTGATGTATTATCTTGATTAGCTTGCAAATATTGTACCACCCTTGTGTCCTGAGAATAAGTTTCATTTGATTGTGGTTGAATGATTTTTTTTTTAATGTATTGCTGGATTCAGTTTGCTAATATTTTGTTGAGGATTTTTACATTTATGTTAGTCAGAGATATTGACCTATAGTTCTCTTTTTTGTAGTGTCCTTCTCTGGGTTCAATATCAGGGTAATTCTGGCCTCATAAAATAAGTTTGGAAGTTTTCCTTCCCCTTCTATTTTTGGGAATAGGTTGAGAAGAAAAGTACTACCTCTTCTTTAAATGTTTGGTAGAACATTTGTGAAGGCATCTCATTCTGGATTTTTTTTTTACTGGGAGAATTTCTTCTCTATCACCATGGAGAGTCCCTTCCTGTTTTTTGTTTCTTCTTTGTCTACCTTGAGTGTACATAAAAATTATCTGCATAACTTTAAGAAATCCTGATGCCTCTGTCTTGTCTAAGACCAATTAACTCAGAACTTTTGGAGATGGGACCCAAAAATCAGTATTTCTTAAAGCATTCCAGTTGATACCAGTGGATAGACAAGAATGAGAACAACTACTCTATCTGTAGTTTTCTTTGTTTGCTTTCTAATTTTGGTGGAATATAACCTCAAGAAACTCTGGAAAAGAGTACTGAAAAGATTAAATTTTGAGACTTTACTTACATGAACATGCTTATATTTTGCTGTCCATTTGACTTATAACTTGCCTAATGCAGAATTCATACTAGAAAATATTTTCTTTCTCCAAATTTTTGAAGGCGCTTCTCCACTCTCTTCTAGTTCTCAGTGTCACTTTTGAGAAGCCTGAAAGTATTCTGATCCCTAGTCTTTCATCTATGATTTGTACTATTCCATCTACATTTTTATGGGGTCTTTCCTTTGCCTTTGGCATTCTAAAATTTGTCGATAATTGTCTTGGTGTGGATTTATTTTCATCCATTTTCTTGCTATAGAGCACCTTTTAGTCTTGCAACTTGGGTTTTAAAATTTTTCTTAAATTTCTTCATTGGTGACTTATTCTTCTCTCTTTCTCTTCTGTTCTTTTATTCTGGAGCTCATATTTTTCAAATATTGGACCTTCTTTCCCAGTTCTCTACCATTCTTGACTTTTCTCTCCAGTTTTCTATTTCTAAGTCTTTTTGGTCTGTGTTATGATCTAGATTGTGTTCCCCAAATATTCATATGTTGAAGTCCTCCTGGCCAGTACCTCAAAGAGATATCATCTTTAAAGAGACAATTAAGTTAAAGTGAGGTCATTAGGGTGGGCTTTAATCCAATGTGGCTGGTATTTATGAGAAAAGGAAATCTGGACACAGGCACACCTAGAGGGAGAACGCCATGTGAACATGAAGGTGGTTATCTACAAGCTGAGGAAAGAGGCTGCAGAAGAAACCAATCCCGCTGATATTTGACCTTCAACTTTTGGACTCTAGAAGTGTGCGAAAATAAATTTCTGTTGTTTAAGCCACCCAGACTGTGGTACGTTGTTATGGTAGCCCTAGAAAACTAATAGTCTGCTTTATAGGAGCTCTTCTCTGTTTTATAACATTCATCTTAAAATTTTCTTTTATCTGCTATATATTTCTAATTTTTTAAAAAAGATTTTATTTATGTATTTGCCAGAGGGAGAGAGAGCACACAAGCAGGGAAAATGGCAGGCAGAGGGAGAAGCAGGCTCCCCGCTGAGCAGGGGGCCTGACGCAGGACTTAGTCCCAGGACCCTGGGATCATGACCTGAGCTGAAGGCAGATGCTTAACCAACTGGGCCACCCAGGCATCCCAGTACTTTTTAATTTCTGAGAGTTGGGTTTTTTAATGTTCCCGTTATAAGAGCATCATGCTCATGCTTCAAAGATGCAATATCTTTTCTTATCTCTCTCAAGCTAGTGATGGTAGTTTGTCTTTCTCTGTTCTCATGTTCGGTTTCCTAGTGTTATCTATTTTTTGTGTGTTTTTTAGCCTTTGTCATTTATGCTAAGTTTCCTCAGGTACCTGATTTTCTGTTTCCCTTTTAAGAAAAAGGTAATAAAAAAAACTGAGCTGAAGTTCCAAGTGGTGGAGGGGATCTGTTGACTGTGGGCTCATGCCCTTTGATCTTTAACCCAAAGATTGAAAACTAGCAATCCCCAGGCTGAAACCAAAACAAAAGCGCCTGTGTGTTGTTTTATCTTTCATTTAGATTTAGATTTGCATCCTTCAACTGGAGATGCAACCTTTCACTACCTGCAAATCCCACTGCTCCTTGGGGAGTGAAGCTAATCTTAAACTTGAAATTCCTACCTACTACTTTCCTCTGCTAGTCAAAAATCTTGCTTATCCTTTCACACCAACTCAGAAGTCTCTTCCTCTGTGACATCTCTAAGAACCCCAGGCCAACTTCGGCTTTGCCGACTCTGGGTTCTACCAAGTTTCAAGTCTCTATTGGAGCTTTTTTCACAGTCCTCTTTCACATGATGTGAGTGCGGGATATTCCATGCCACTGTACGTCTGTGGAGGTAGAAACTCCATTTCAGGCATGTCGTTATCTCATCTGGTAGCATTGGTACAGGTTCAAAGAAAGGTTACTTGAAAACCTCTATTCTCAATGGGGCAGGGGTGGAAGGGAAGGAAAGAGAACATGAGAGCATAATTTGAAATTCTGCCTGAAAGATCAAACTTGATACTCATCCCTGAGTGTTTGATTATTAAGATCATGAACTCTAATTCCCTCTCACACCCCCAAAGTAAGGAACATGCCACGCAAAGCTGCAATGTGTCTTTAATATTCTTTCAGATGATTTCACTCAGCATAATCTGTTTCACATGGATAGGACATTTCTCAAGCTGTAACAACAGAAAGAAGGAAAAACAAAAAATCCCAATGTATCCCAATGAAAGAAGGAACCTCTCTGCATTTGAAGAGGTCATTTATCCTCACTTGTGATCACGTGCCCTTTAGGAATTCAGATCTGACAAAGTGTAAATTCTGGCACATCTGCAAAGGTCCCTATGTATGATAAGTCTTAGTTCTGGCAAATACTTTGAGAGCAATTTTCAGATATCCGAGGCCTTAGCATTTCTGCTGCTTTTATCTGACCCTGGCCTCAGTTGTAAAGTCTCCTTGATGTTCCTACATGGCATGGGTTTTTGCCGTGCGTCGGTCCCATCCTTTTCCACTTATGCCTTCAGGAAGACAATCCGCATTCCCGGCGATGTAACATCCCGTCCATAACAGAACTAGTCTTTCTCTTTTTTATTTGGCCTTTCATGCTTGCCCAATTAAACAGCATCCGCTAACTCTTTGTTCCTATTAATCTTTTCCTCCCAGGACAGTTTGAACATTGTGGTCTTTAAATTATTAAGAGCGCCCCGGGAGTTAGCAAATATAGATTCATTCATGTGAACAGTAAACAAAGTATGTTTGGATTCATACAAATTTATGACTCTACAAAAGTCTTCAAGAACCAGATGGGTTTTAAGAACGGTATCTCCAAGTACTCTTAAGCTGGACATGTGGTTAAGGGAGACAATGGGGTTCAGACCGCCTGAGTTCCCATCAAATCATTGCTCTGGACAAGCTAGGTGGCCTCGGGAACTGCTTAGCCTTTCTATAAACCCCAAACCCCATCTGTGAAATGGGCAAAACAGTCACATCTATTTCAGAAGATGTTTGTGAGTATCAAATGAAATAATATGCTTGGCACACACACTGTAAATATTAGTTGCTATATTTCTTATTAACAACACACCGAGGCTAAAATACACAGAAATATAAACATAAAATACAAAGAAATATAAAATACAAAGAAAATGCAAGAACAACTATCCATAGCTTTAGAAACTGGTTAGACTTCTATACCTGCCAAGTGCAAAGCAGAAATAAACTGGCTGAATAAAGCCAAAAACATTCAGAAGTTAATGTTTGAACAAATCATTTTTAGTAGAGCATTTGGAACAAGAATTATAAAGGAATTGGAGGCACGTGGCTTTTAAAAATTATTTTATAGAATTTTTAAATTATTATAATTATTTTTAATTATTTATAGATAATTTTAAACTATTTTTTAAATTGTTATAAAGAAAATTTTAGGAGGAAAGCAAACAAACTAGTCTTTTGTTTGTTTGTTTTTTAAAGAATCTTTTGCTTTAATTAGAAACCTACATGTGACAGACCCCAAATTCAAATCGCCCCTCCTTCCAAAAAGTGTACATCGTGGCCCACATGCAGAAACCAGCTCACTTGCAGGAAGGAGGGCCTAGCTAGTAATGACAAAGGCACTGGCAACCCAAACTGAACAAAAGAATAAATCTTTGCCTTAGAAAGAATTAGCTTAGTCACTTTTATTTGCCTTTCTGAGTCAAAACACACCAAAAAACCCCCAATGTTTTTAAAGGCAGGAGCATTTAATAAAGTATACTTTGCTTTGCTTTCCGTGTGCTCATTTTTTTTTCTTGGTGTAAGTCTATAGTAAGCTGACATACAATATGCTGTAGGTAATGTGTTTCCTAAGTATTTGGATAAATTGGTTGATTTAAAATTAATCTAAATTAGCATTTCCCTAACCATCATGCCCAGAACAGCGTTTCTGGAATGTTGATAAACATGCTAGGAGAAAAGTATCCTGGCGCAAATAAGTCTGAAACAGAGGCATTCATTTTACATATTTATCACCATGTCAAGTACAAATTAGCATATAGAAAACTCTAAGACGTCCCATGGTGGAGAAATCTATTTTTTCTGTAATTTGCATTTTCTCCAAATTATTTGAACCCAGAATCCATTTTTCCCCGCTTTTCTTTTGGATCCTACAGAACACAGTTTGCTGAATTCCAATTTAGGGATGCACCGATTACATCTGGGCAAGGCTCATCTTGCAATTCATCTACAGGCTAACACAGGGAAGATTCATGATCATTCTAGTAAGTGCCACCTACCAAATCTTAGGGAAAGCACTCCCTCCCTACTCCCTTACCTTTTTCCTTGAAGATGATTTCCCCTCAATATCCCTGGCTTCTTGTCCCACCCACCCTTGACAGGAGCTGGAGAACTCTTGTTAGCAGGAAGCCTTTGGACAATGTTTCTCAGTTAGATAGATCTAATATACCAGAGGTGGGAGCCAACGAAGATAGGAAGCCTCTTTTCCCTCCGCATCTGGACCAAGGATAGTTAGTGCCCTGGGTTAAGTGCTCCCCTGAAAGCAAAATTTCTCTCTGGTAGACTGTTTCAAGGCCAACAATGGGACATAGGCAGCTAGTAAGTCCATTTCGTTGGTCAAGCTGACATGACTTGCAACCTAGCCCTCCCATTGATAGTGGTGATATTTAGGTCTCTGTGGAAGAATTTTATTATATTTCAACTGGTTCAGATCTCAGGCAATGAAGAAGGATGGTGTTTTTGGATCCCCCCAACCTCTTATATCATAAATTCTGCAAATTATTTTATACGCATTATCTCATTTAGTCTTCACAACAACTTTTTGAGGTCAGTACTAATACATCCCCATTGGACATACGAGGAAATTGAAACAGAAGTTAAGTTACTTACCGGAGGTAATGTAGTGAGTGATTGATTTCATCATAAATGAATATAATATATGCATATTTTTAATGTTACTATTACTATAACTAGTGCACCTTATAGGATGGTGTTTGTTTGGATCCCCTTATTATTTTTCTCTCAACTCCTCTTCTGTTGCACATATTGTTCTATAAGGCCAATGTCAGTTATATGGAATGAATATTTACAAAACCCGATAACCTTGGTCAATGATTGAGAGACTAGGAAAGGTCTAAAAGCAGAGTGCTGGGGCGCCTGGGTAGCTCAGTGGATTAAAGCCTCTGCCTTCGGCTCAGGTCATGGGATGGCATCCCATCAAGCTATCTGCTCAGCAGGGGAGCCTGCTTCCCCACCCGCACCCCCCAATCCCTGCCTGCCTCTCTGCCTACTTGTGATCTCTGTCTGTCAAATAAATAAATAAAATCTTTAAAAATAAGATAAAATCATAGTACTAAATCAGAAATTTCAAATGGACACCCAGCCCACATGCATGTTTTGTTGGGCTCCGTAAATATTACAGAACTGAGTTAGTGAATCTCATAAAAATATAGATATCTGGCTTCTCTTTAAAAATGGGAGTCGCTGGGCAGCAGCAGCTAGGACTGACGCCCCACGAAGTCCTTTCCATGGAGCATGCGCACTGCAGTTTACCTCGTCCCCCCTGTGCCAGTTCATTTAAGCACTTTGCTGGCATCTGCTCTAGTAAACATTTCAGTTGGCAACCCTGGTGCCAGACAGGATGTCTCCCACCCCTGTCCCATTGGCCTCTGTGGAACATCATGGCCATTGCAGGAATCCTGGAGACTGGATGTCAACATCTATGACCAGGCCACTAAGTGAACATTCGGGATCTTGTGAAGCAGCCACGCGGTGTGAGCGGCAGCTGTTCAGAAGGGATCCGGTCGTGAGGTGCTCGTTTCATCCCTCTTGCAAAACTGTTCACCCCGTGCACTCTCTCTCTCTCTCTCTTGCTCTCTCTCACTCTCCCTCTCGATGCATAAATACATCTTTTTTTAAAAAATGCTCACCTTTTGCCTAGAGACATCAGGGAGAGAGGAGAGCTGCTGGGCCGGTGGGTGTGAGTTCACTGCACACACTCAGTTCTGCCTGAATCTGCTTTAGGTATGAGATGTCTCTATAAGTGTTACGAATTTACTCCACCTGATGCTCAATATTTCTTCAAGAGGGGACAGATTCTTCTAATGTCATTATTAGAGAATCCTTTGAATGTACATTCCCCTGGAGGAGGTAATAACCTAACCTTGCTGGAAAATAGCCTTGCTCACATTATCAACAGTAGCCAAAATATGGAAAGAGCCCAAACGGCCATTGACTGATGAAAAGCTAAAGAAGATGTGGTCTATAGACACAATGGAATATTACTCAGTCGTCAAAAGAATGACATCTTACCATTTGCAATGACATGAATGGAGCTAAAGTGTATTATGCTAAGTGAAATAAATCAGGGAAGACAAATATCATATGATTTCACTTATACGTGGAATTTAAGTCCATAGTCTTAAAACACTGGCTCCAAAAACATTGTAAAACCATTGCCTCTCAACCCCCTATATTCTCATCCCCAACACAGACCCTTCTTTTTGTATCAGTAATAAGTAAATGAATAGATAGACTATGTAAATTCTAGGATGGATGATTGTCCTTCGGGTAAGAAATGTATGTTTGCATGAGGGAAGATTAGCCACCCTAAGCAAGACTACTTTCCACCCTTTTGTTAATTTGTAACTGATGTAACTTCTACTCCTCCATCACCAGGATGAGAGGGGCTATTTCTTTTGTTTTTCTAAATGCATTATTACTACTATTTTTTGTACTTTTTATTTAAATTCTTTTTATTTAAATATTCTTTTTATTTAAATTTTATTTAAATTAACATCCATTGGTTTCAAGAGTAGAATTCAGTGATTCATCATTTACATATAACACCCAACCCTCATCACAAGTGCCCTCCTTAATGCCCATCCCCCCATCCAGCCCATCCCCCACCCACTTCCCTCCATCACCCCTCAGTTTGTTCTATGTCATTAAGAGACCCTTATGGTTTGTCTCCTTCTCTCTTTTCCTCCCTCCCATATGTTCATCTGTTTTGTTTCTTAAATTCCACGTATAAGTGAAATCATATGATATTTGTCTTCCCTGATTTATTTCACTTAGCATAATACACTTTAGCTCCATTCATGTCATTGCAAATGGTAAGATGTCATTCTTTTGACGACTGAGTAATATTCCATTGTGTCTATAGACCACATCTTCTTTAGCTTTTCATCAGTCAATGGCCGTTTGGGCTCTTTCCATATTTTGGCTACTGTTGATAATGCGAGCAAGGCTATTTTCCAGCAAGGTTAGGTTATTACCTCCTCCAGGGGAATGTACATTCAAAGGATTCTCTAATAATGACATTAGAAGAATCTGTCCCTTCTTGAAGAAATATTGAGCATCAGGTGGAGTAAATATTTGGGAGATGATGGGCATATCTACCCACCACTTCTACAAATTCCTCTGCTCAATATGATCTCATGGTGGGTTATTAGATCCCCAAGGAAGACTGATTTCTCAGGGATTAAAAGAGGATAACAAATAGCATGGAGGACATGGGGAGATAGAGAGGAGAAGGGAGTTGGGGGAAATTGGAAGGGGAGGTGAACCATGAGAGACTATGGACTCTGAAAAACAATCTGAGGGTTTTGAAAAGGCGGGGGGGGGGGGGTGGGAGGTCGGGGTACCAGGAGGTGGGTATTATAGAGGGCACGGATTGCATCGAGCACTGGGTGCGGTGTAAAAATAATGAATACTGTTGTGCTGAAAATAAATTAAAAAATAAATTTAAAAAAAAAGAGGATGGAAAAAGAAATTTCTTTGAATTTACTGGGCCCCTACCCCTTAGAAACAGCTACCTGTTTTCTGCGGCTGTGAAAGTGTAGCACCCTTTAAAATAACACTATTCAACTCCCATATTCATATTAATTGTTATTATGATATCTTTAACTTTAAAAATGGCTATTAGCAAGCACTTCAATAATCTTTGAGAAAATCTATTCACTGGAGATTCTAATGGTCAGAGTGGGACTTTCTTAACCCCCTGACCATACTAAGCTTGTCTGGCTTGAGTTACTTCAGCACCTTTTAGGAGCTTAGAAAGCAGTTCTCATCACTTGACTATTAAAGATTTGCATATGACCTTTCAGCCCAATCAGATAATTAGTGTCAATAATTGTGTGACATTATTAAGTCTCCAAACCCATGTCAGAGGCCCGCTTCCTCCCGATTATGGCACCGTGAAAAGGGTTTTTTGTTACTTGTGCCAAAACATACAGTTGAGGACTAATAACACCTTTTCTTTGTGGTTTTTAGTTTATTTAAAATAACATTTTAATGGATACATTTCTCTCTTCCAATGGAAAAAAAAATCTTAAACACACATGGTTCATGGCTAGTCCACTCTCACTCTGGAAAAAATTATCCAAAGGCCCCTGCAGTCTGTTTTTTATACCATGTTCTCAGGGAGTTTTCATCTTGTGATTGGTGTAGGATGGTCTATAGTTTCCTTCACTTTCCTCTGACCAAAATGTTATTTTTATTTAAAACACTCATTACTGGGATGCCTGGGTGGCTCAGTTGGTTAAGTGTCTGCCTTTGGCTCAGGTCACGATCCCAGGATCCTGGGATTGAGTCCCACATTGGTCCCTTGCTCATCAGGGAGCCTGCTTCTGTCTCTGCCTGCCACTCCACCTGCTTATGCTCTCTCGCTCTCTCTCTGACAAATAAATAAATAAAATCTTTAAAAATAAATAAAATGAAATAAAACGCTAATTATCCACATGAGATCTGCTCATTCTTGCTTGTCCACAGATGCCTGTTTTTTAAAATAAAGATTTATTTATTTATCTGAGAGAGAGAGAGAGCACATGAGGGCAAGAAGGTTGGGGAACAGAGGGAGAGGGAAAGAGTCTCAGCAGACTTCGCACTGAGCACAGAGCCTGACATGGAGCTCCACTTGGGGCTCAATCTCTGACTCTGAAATCATGACCTGAGCCCAAACCAAGAGTCAGGCACTTAACAGACTGTGCTACTCAGGCGTCCTAACCACAGAAGCCTTTAAATTTTATGTCTTAGATAGGTGATAAAGACTTCTGATGCGTAAAACAAAACAGTATAAAAAGGAATACAATGAAATGTCTCCTGCCTCATCAGTAACACCTATGTTACAAAAAACTATTGTCAGACATTTTTCTTTAAAATAAAATTATTAGCTACATGGTGATTGCAAAACAGTCTTATTAGTTATTTATAACAAAGATTTTTAATTTTTAATTCAAATACAAGATTATATAGATATGCACTCTGCTCCTGCCCTTCCTACACAAAACAGCCTAACAGGTTGCTCTAGGCCTTTCTTTCTTTGTGGAACCATATCATGGAGGTCTTCCATGTCTGTGAAAGGTATCCTCATGCTTACAGGGGCAAAGTAGTCCACTGTTTGAATGCACATGAGATATTTAACTAATCCTCCCTCGACAGACACTTGGCCTATTTTGACAAGCAAAGCTGGAACAAAAAAAAAAAACCCTCAAACACACAACATGCACAAGGAAAGGAACATCTGTAGGAGAAATACTCAGAAGGGGGATTGCCCTCTCGATGGGTAAGTACAGTTGTAACTTTGATAGTGTCAAATTGCCCACTATAGGACTTGTACCAAGTAACATTCCCACTAGCAAGAGATGAATATGCCTGAAGGTAAAGTTAGATTTTTACCAAATCCACTAGGTGAGAAAAGTTATCTCAATATAGCTTCAACTTTTTTATTATTATTTTTATTAACTTTATTATTATTATTATTATTATTATTTTGAACATCACATCATAAATTTTAGGGACCATTTACATTTCTCTGTATCTGTTCCTATTCCTTGCCAGTTTTTAAAAATTATACATACTTTTCATTTAAAGGAATTCTATATATACGAAGGATATTAGTTCTCATTCATACCATGAGCTGAAGTATTTTTTTTTTTAAGATTTATTTATTTATTTATTTGACAGAGAGAAATCACAAGTAGACAGAGAGGCAGCCAGAGAGAGAGAGAGGGAAGCAGGCTCCCCGCCGAGCAGAGAGCCTGATGCGGGACTCGATCCCAGGACCCTGAGATCATGACCCCAGCCGAAGGCAGCGGCCTAATCCACTGAGCCACCTAGGCACCCCTGAGCTGAAGTATTTTTCCCCAAGTTTACTGTTTGTCCTTTAACAAATTTCTGGTGGGGTCTTTTCTTTGCCATGTAGAATTTTCGATTTTTACCTAATCTTTTCTGGCATCTGAAATTTGAGGCATAGATAGACCTTCCTTACTCAAATCTTAAAAAAAAAAAAATTATTCCTGTTTTTTTTTTTAATAATTAAGTGGCTTTATTTTTTCACATTTAAATATTTGATCCATTTGGAATTTATACCAGTGTACAGTGTGTGGTAGAGATCCAACTCTTTTTTTTTTTTTCCAGTTATTTACCCACTTGTACCAGTGGCAGTTACTGAAAAGTTCGCTTTTTTAGGATCTTTTAATATGAATTCTCGATATCTGGCTAAATGCAGTGGTTTCATTATTTTCCATGCTAAAATTCATAGAAGAAAGGAGTTTAGGAAAGTACCTACTGATTTGTGCACAGATGGAAGTGAAAATTTAAATTTGTTTTTGAGATTCTGTCTTTGAGTCAATAGTAACTAGATTGAAATGGATGTAGAAAGCTTTGTAGGGAAAATATTAAGTTACGTTAAGGAAATATTGCTGTAGCTTTCCATTTATTTATTTTTTTTTTACAAATTTAAGACAAATGATTAGCAAAGATTACACATGAGACTCAAAGGAAAATAACCATTTTTATTATAACTAAATGAACAACCTCAAATGAAATTTGATACAATTCTGTCTCTGTGAAATTTCCAGGCCCCACTCCTGAAGTGCTAAATCAAAATCCCTAGAGCTGGAGGGAAAAAAAAGTCTAGAACTGAGACGAGGGGATCTATTTTTATAACAAGTTCTCAAATTATTGTAATGCACCCAGGTCCACAAAGTCTGTGAACTTGAATCTAGGGAACTTTGACTTCAAGCCTGAAAAAAGAAAGGGTAGAAACCAAGGTCAGAACCACAGAGCTAGGAAAAATGTAAAGAAATGACTGGATCCAACCCATTGTATTCATCTTAATTAAAGGACGCGCATGTGTTTCATCTCTCCAAATGTCTCAGTAATCCACAAACACCATCTGAAGCTCAATTTCAAAGTCGTCACCCCAACAATCAAGAATTCTTGTCTTTCCACAAATGATCTATCTGGCTTTAGTTTGGATCACTTTCTTTTTGTTAAATCCTACTCCAAGAAAAGAGAAAGGAATGAATATTCCTGGAGCTTTGAAAGTGTGGCCACTTCCCAAAACTTAACCTTTCACTTGGCTTTCCACAAACCATGTGAAGTGGGTATTATGGATCGAGTCGTTTACTGTTAAGAAAATTGAGGCTTAGAGATATTTTATAACTACTTTCAGGGTACTCAGGAAGTGTATTCAGGAGCTATTCTGTGAAATCTTTCAAGGGAGAGGAAAATGATTGATCAGCATCTCTTTCTATCACCCTTGATGATTTGAAGACAGAATAACAAAAATTTTTAATCTTAATATACTTAATTTACACTCATTCTTTAGATATTATTTTGGATCCAAGAAGCCTATTTTTAAAAGCCTCCTTCTTATCTCATCTTTCTCTGCTTGGTCTTCCCTCAATGAATTCCTCAGGATGAAAAGTGATTTGAAGTGAATTTAAAGATGAAAAGTGAATGAAGATTCATACTGGTTTCTTTTCTTTACAACTGCCCAGGTTTGAGGTTTGGTTTTGTTTTCAAATTCTCAGCAGATAACTGGGCGTTTTGTTGAATAGTCAGTTTAATAACCTGCTAAGGATAGTATCTCCTTGCTATCAATGTTATCACTGCTCCTTGGGAAGATGACGGACTGCAGAAAGAAGAGCTTTGAAGATCATTATAACATCAGAACCTTTTCTTTGTGCCAACTAGTGTCCTTCTGCTCTTACTTTTTTGTTATCTGTATAATTCCCCTTTTTCTCCACTAGGCACAATCTATACTGCTGTCATTTACTGAGGGTTCCCTATGGGTCAGGCAAGGTTATTTGTTTTATGAGGCACTTCATTAAATCAGCCCCAAACCTCAGTGAGGTGTCTTACTTCCATTTTTTACATAAGGAATATGAAGTTCAAGGAGATTAAGTCACCCGTCTGAGGAGAAGGAGCTATTCAAACCCAGATTTACATCTACTTAGATCACAAGGTTTGTCACAATGTCTTAGTGTGTGAGAGAAACCTGGTTGGCTGTAAAGTCTCTATGGGTTCTTATGCTACTGTTTTCCAAAGACCTGTTACTAAAAGATCTCCTACATGAAAGAAAGGTAGGCAAAACTTATTTCTTGACTTTGGTAAATTATGTTAAATATGGTTCATTTCATAACTGCTAATGACTTAGAGCTTTGGTCACATTGTTGAACATATCAGTCAGGAAATGCCTTCAGCCAAAAGTAACTGAGACGTAAAGTGACTTAAAGAAATAACACTTAGGGACGCCTGGGTGGCTCAGTTGGTTAAGCAGCTGCCTTTGGCTCGGGTCATGATCCCAGCGTCCTGGGATCGAGTCCCACATCGGGCTCTTTGCTCCGCAGGGAGCCTGCTTCTCCCTCTGACTCTGCCTTCCACTCTGTCTGCCTATGCTTGCTCTCGCTCACTCTCTCTCTGACAAATAAATAAATAAAATCTTTTAAAAATAAATAAATAAATAAAAATTAAAAAAAAAAAGAAATAACACTTATTCCATCAAGGGAAAGAAATCTGGAAGTAAGGACTCCAGACATGGCAGCTTCACAAAATCATCTAATTCTTAGGACCCTTCCAATTTTCTGCTCAGCCATTTTTAGCACATGATTTTCACACACAGTTGTCTCATGGTCCTAGACGACTACTAGAGTTCTTATCCTGACATCTGCCAGATGGGCAAGAAGGATCAAAGGTGAAATTTGTCCTGTTAAAAAAACTTTCCCCTACCCCCTTAACCCCCCATGTTGCATCTCCACTTCCTCATATCAGGGAGATCGGGAGGGTATGTGCTATGGTGAGTGCTGTGAAGTGTGTAAACCTGGCGATTCACAGACCTGTACCCCTGGGGATAAAAATACATTATATGTTTATAAAAATTTTTAAAGATTAAAATTGAATAAATAAATAAATAAAAATATTTAAAAAAAAAAAAACTTTCCCAAAGTTCCAACCTGTTGGAATCCTTCACCATCTGTGCCAAATGAGGCCATGGAAACCTTCTTCGTAGCTCCCACTGACTGGCACTTGGCAGTCAGTTTCCTAACAACCATGTGGTATTCTCCAGTACGAGGTTCTACCACTTACAGGATGCATTAAAGAAAAGTGCATCGTGTAGACAGAACAAGATGAAAGTCTCAGTTACCATGCTACGCATTGTCGATCACTTATTCCGAATCTTCGGCAGTCTACCTGTCTCAGTCACCTTCTGCAGCATAACAACCCCAAAGCTTAATAGCTTAAAATACAACCAGACATTGCCCATGATTATTCAATTCGGGCAGACCTCAATGGGAAAGTCTCATCTTTGTTTCAAGTGGTATTGACTGGGAACATTCATGCAATTACTTTCTTTTTCTTTTGTAAGATTTTATTTATTTGAGAGAGAGAGAGAGCACGAGTCAGGGGAGCCAACAGAAGGACAGGGAGAAGCAGACTCCCCACTGAGCAGGGAGCCTGACATGGATATCATCCCAGGACTCTGGGATCATGACCTGAGCCAAAGGCAGATGTTTAACTGACTGAGCCACCCAGGAGTCCCAAGCAATTGCTTTCATATGTGAGCACTACTGACACTAGAAAGTCCAAATTGGTCCTCTCTCTTCCTCTCTTCCTCATGGTAACACAGTTATCATGCAGCCTCTTGTCACTTAGTGTTCTAGTTCACACTTATTCCATGGTGTCTGGGTCCTAAGAGGCAGTATTTCAAGAATAAGTAAGGAGAAGCTGTCCTCTAGGGAGCTGGCACTGTCGCTAACAAGGCTTCACTTCCTCTATATTCTGTTCATCAAAACAAGCCATAGGCCCCCCAGATTCAAGGGAATGGATAGAACCTTCACCTCCTGAAGGAATTTGGCCAATATAATCCACGATTCTCCGCCTTCCCTTTGAAGTTGGACCACTCTTTCTTTAAACACCAGCTTCTGTAACTACATCCTCTCAGGACAAGCCAATGATAATTTCTTAATGGACCTAACCTTTCAGAACAAACATTTCCAGGACTGAAAGATAACAAGTTGTTAACATAATCCACCCGCTTCCCTCTAGACAAGGAAGCCTGTAAGAATTGGCTTCGTGTGAAAGACAAACGTTCTTTTGTTTCCTTTCCTTCTGGAAATGAGAACACAGCGGCAAAAAGTCAAGAAACTTATTATTTCAGTAACTTACCAGTTGCGGTCACATTCATATTTTTTGATATAATTAGCTTCTAATTCTCTGTTGTAGCTTGATAGAGTATAGACATAAGAAAATAAAACCTAATGATGTTTATAAAGACTTATTTTGACAGCTTCACCTCATTTACATTCAAACACAGTTATCATACCCCTGAAAAAGAACAGAAAAATAATTGAATTGGCTCTCATCTCCTTTTCCTTCTTATTGTTTAAGAAAAAATATAAACTCATTAGTATAGAAACTCAGCTCAAAGCAGAAAAGAGAACTTATTGGTTCCCACGCCCGGGAAATTATGGGTAGGCCTGGTTCAAGTATAGCTGGATACAGGTGCTCAAACATGGTCATCACTGCCCTTTGCTTCCATATTCTTGGCCACAGTTCTCAATCACTTGGCTTCATGCCCTCCTTCACATGAGGTTCATCCAGTAACTGGAGAGAGGATTTCCAGCAGCCCCACCATAATTTTCGTCAAGATTAGTCACTCCCAGGAAAAATAACTTCTCCTCCTATCCTAATAATAATCCCAGGGAAAGATTTAATTTTCCTGTTTAGGTTACATGTCCACTTTGGGATGGATGACTTTCCCAGAAGAATGCTGTAGTATACAAAAAAAAAAAAAAAAAAAAAAAAAAAAAAAAAAAAAAATGCCCCCTCTCCAAAGACGCCCACATTCTAATCTCTGCAGCCTGAGAATATGTTACTTTATGAGGCAAAAGGGATGCTGCAAACGTGATTAAATTAAGGACCTTGCCATGGGGGTCGAGGGGTATCCTGGACTGTCCAGGTGGGCTCCATGTCATCACGAGGATCTTCAGAAGACGGAGGCAGAAAGAATCAGAGTCAGAGAGAAGATACTGTGATTCTGGAAGCAGCGACTCGACTAGGTCAATGTGCTTTGAAGATGGAAGCAGCCGCGAGACAAGGAATACAGGTGGTCTACAGAAGCAGAAAAAGGCAAGAAGCACATTCGCCCTGAGCACCTCCAGATGGAACCAGCAGTGCCAATGCCAATTTTGGACTCTGGCTTCTAGAACTGTGAGAGAATAAATTTTTGTTGTTTTAAGCCACTAGAGTTATGCTAATTTGTTACAGCAGCGAAAGAAACGAACATAAGTGGTTTCCAGATTTGGCGTTTACTTTACATGTTTTGATCTGTGGTCAAGGAAGGGGGTCAGAACTGAGAGAGAGTGGCAGGGTTAGAACACATGCTTGATGGTACCGCCGAGACCACATAAAATCAGGCAGAACTCGCCCAAAAGGAAAATTCCTTTGCTCATGAGGAAATAGAAAAGAAGGCTTGAGAAATAGCAAGCAAACAACACCATCAACAGTAGCTACCACATCTAGTACTATCCAAAAGTAGAAATGCTGAGAGACAGGGAGGAAAAAGGAACTAACAGAGGCCCAGATAGGTAGGGCTCAGCCCTGGGCCTGAGTAACCAAGACTCCACAGCAGCAGCAGCTAAGGTTCTCCCGCTCCAGGGTCCTGAAAGAGAGACTGATGAAGAATCTTATAATGTTATCATCAGTAAGACCTAAGCTCAAATTTTCCTCTTAGAGCAAACACTCCCATCTTGATTTTGCACAGTAACGTGAGAGAGCTCATGCTTCCACAACTCTTCCAGAGAGAATGCCAAATGTTACAGAAGAGGAAACCAAATGAGCAAATTTTTGCAAGGGACCCTCCCACACACACACAAGTGAACATTTCCTTGAATATTGTTTTCATTGTTTAAAATTCAGGTTATTGGCTTTAATATAAACCTGGTATTTTATGGTACCTCAGTAGCTCAGTTGGTTAAGTGTCTGCCTTCAGCTCAGATCATGGTCTCAGGGTTCTGGATTGAGTCCTGCATTGTTGGGGGAATGTGGGGGGGGGGGGTCCTGCTCAGCAGGGAGTCTGCTTTTCCCTCTCCCTCTGTGCTCTCTCTCTCTCTCAAATGAATAAATAAAATCTTTTTTTTTTAAAAAAACTGATATTTAAAAACTCCTATTAATTAAATTATTTTTTCTTTTGAAGTGTTTGAGTTAACTGATGTTCCCAAGAAGTTTCACCATTTTTACTCTAGCTTTAAAGAGTCTCTAATTTTAATAATTTACATAACATGTGTAGCCCACATATGGGACTAGGCCCAGGGCCCTTCCAGACCTCCAGTTCTAAGACAGTCACCATAGCTCTGCTGTCCTCATCATCTGCCACCTGAGACCTGAGCTAGGAGGAGGACATCATCAGCCATACTGAGAATTTAGCTGTGGTGATGAAGAAAGGCTGCCACTAGTTTCCTTCAGAAGATAATTCCTAAAGAACATAACACAAAAGAAGAGCTGAAGTTTTAGTGGCTTTAAAGCATGCCTGCAAATTCTTTGAGAGGCCTCTCATGAAGAGGTGGATTCTGTGTCCTGTTCCCTTGAAACAGGGCAGAACTTCGTGACTGCCCTGATTGGCTGAGAGTGCAGCAAAGGTGAAACCATGGGACTTCTGAGGAAAAGTAAGAAACAGAAAAAGGGCTTCTCCATGCTCTCTCCCTCTCAGGATGTCTGACCTCGGTACCCAGCTCCATGGTGTGAAGAAGCCCAAGCCTAACAGAGAGGTAGCCTGTAGGTGTTCTGGACAATGGCCTCCATGAAGACTTCTACCTCAGCCACTGCCAATTAAGTGAGACAAGCTTTGAGATGCCTACACCACAGTCATCATTGGGAAAGCCTCTGACATAACTCTTCCAAAAAATTGAAATCCGGAGTGAACATTTTTAACTAAAAGCCAGGAGCCTGAGATTTTAAAAATACGAAAAATACTAACGATCTCTTCACATGCTTCCTTGCGGGGGCACCAGGTGATGAGGACAAGTAAAACTGGCTGGTGACGTAGTTTGTTGTTTCAGGGCGCTCCTCAATTTTAGCGTGTGGGGGAGGACTTCCCATAGAATTAGGCCAACAGGTTTTCTTGGTGAGGAGAGTCAGAAGGGCAGGAAAAATTAGAAGTCCTTTAGAAGGGGTCATCAAGGGGAGGAAAATTGTAGAGCGAAGAACTCTAGACGTGCTGTCTGTCTGACGGCAAGAGCAGAGCCCTTGAGTAACTTTGTCCAGTCGGCTCCTGGAACCAAGAGACGTGATAATAAGTTCTGGCTGTTGTTTGAAGCTGCTAAGTTTATGAACCAGTAGAGGCGCCTGGCTGGCTCAGTTGGTGGAATGAGCGACTCTCGATCTTGGGGTTGCAGGTGAGATCCCCATGTTGGGTGTAGAGGCCACTTAAAAATATACACTTTAAAAGAATGTCGGCATCAATAGATAAACAAGGGTAACGTCTGTAGGAGTCTGTGAAAAGGGAAGAGGATGGAATAGGTGACTCAGACACATACCTCCCCATGCCCCAGATTCCACCCCGGCACCCCTGAGTTCAGCTCCTATGTTGGATTATAAAGTGTCTATTTCCCTTTCTACCCCCTTGTCTGGAAGACAGTAGGTGCTTCATGAATGTGTGAGGGAAAGTGAGTGAGGAGAAGGGGAGGTTACAAAATGAACCCAAATGATGGGAGCTGCAACCTCAGGACCCCACCGAAATCATTCATTGGGTGGATTTTGGTGAGGAGCTCCAAGTAGAACAACGTTGCCTGAAGATGGAAAACCACCAACCCCATCACCTACCGGCTGAGTGACCATGTTACTTCATATCCTGGGACACATTTCTCACACAGGAATGCATGAAACCACAGAAAACCAACAGACCGTAGCTACCAGAACTACCAACTGTATTTTATTCATTCATTTTACGAATATTTATTGAAGATGTGTTACAGTCTAGGCACAAAGGTAACCAATTAAGAACAAAATTTTGTATTGAGGTAAACACCAATGTATTATGGGGAAGAATGCAAAACTCGCATGAATTTTTAAGGAAGAAATGACCCCTCAGAGAATATTCACCCTGGCACTGCCATCGTGCTTTTATACCCAGAAACTCAGAGTTAGGCTTAGGTGTTCTGTCTTCTCAGTTGGTAGGAGTGCAGAGTTTCAGAAAATCCCATTTCGGGTATTAATAAGAATGTTTCTATTATAATATCTTCCTGCACCATTGGTCAAAAATTGACAGCTCGTAGCTAATCTGCATTGGTTTATTTGAACCGCAAAGCAATTTGTTTTTATTTTTGTTACAACTGAAATTAGTGGCTGATAGTTGAACCTCATGGGTGCCATTTACTAAGTTGGATCTCTGGCTTCTCCTACAAGAAATTGGACGAGCTAGCAAACCTTAAGCCCATCTCTTCATGGGGTACAGTCAGCTAGTGCTGATCGTCTGACTCCCCCTTTCCTTTTGACAAGACCTGGTCCCCAGGGCTTGCCACGGACCTCGCCAATTCCTGTCCACCCGCCAGCCAGGCTGTGGCCTGCTTCTGCTGTCCGTGCTAACTGCCTGGGCCTGGGAAGTATTTGGACCTACGTCTCCAGTTCCAGGCTGACATTGAACCATCTGTGTCATTTTCCAGTACATGACACTGACTTCCAAATCTTTAAAATTCAAGATATTAGTCTTGGATCCAAGAACTGGGTCTTCATCTGCCCTTGATCAGAGAATCACAGAGCTGGAGTGGACCCACTTTTCTGATCATGGCTATAGCATGCTGAAGGCTGCCACACAATCTTGGGGATCAGAAAGAACCCCAAGATTGCCTGACCTACTCTCAAGGAAAGAATCAGACTCAAGATGTGCATCTTCCCCAAACACAGAGTCCCAGAAGCACTGAGTAACGAGGAGATACAAGGACATTAAAACAGGTCCTTTTAGAGTGTGGCTTTCTTTCCAAGACACACACTCCTTTTCACAGAGCTGGAGGAGTTCCCAAAATGTCTTTGGATCCTGTCAAGAACAGCTGGGGGTGGCATCCTTACCAGGAGGTGGACAGTCAGGTAACAGAGTCCAAGTTCCCGTGGCACTGTGTGTGTATGTGTGTGTGTGTGCATGTGTGTGCATGCGTATGAGTGGCCGTAGCCACCCCAGGGCCGTGAGTGTTCACCATGAGTCATAGTTTTGTTTTCTGGGCTCAGTAGCCTGCGGTCTGGCAGGAATCAAGGTCTGGGGTTTTGCAACAGCTGCTCCTGTCACCTGGGGAGACAACCCAGCGTGCACTGGGATCATTTTTATCAGCTCATGAGCACTGGCTTTTGCCTGCCAAAAGGCCATGTTTCTCAACTAGGAAAATAATATTCCTCTCTGGAACCATTCTTAAATGCTGGGGTCGAAATCCTTACCTTACGCCACATAGTCTTAAATCGCTCTCATAGTCTCTACTTCTAATTCACGGTGACTAACTTCTAAAGAGAAGAGCAACAACAACTTCTCAGATGCTACTGTAACTCGGACAGGATCATCAGCAAATAGAGTGGAGAAGAAGGTTCATTCTATCTCTAACTCATCTTAAAATGACTGTCATGTTTTCAAGGTACAGCTGCCCTGCTCTCCATTCAGCAATTTAACACATTTAATTTTCTCTACCTGGCATCTGTTATAGGCTCTTGCCTATCACCTTGTAGCCCTGGTCTTTCTAGACCTCATCTTTAGCCCACCTTCTACGAAAGCCTCCCTAATCCCTGATCCTACGTTCGCCTCTCCCTGGACCCTTTCCAGCCTCTCTGTGGAGAAAGACACAGTGTCCTCTGGACTGCAGCCATGTGAGAAACACCGATTATGTGATGAACACAGGCCCTGCCTGTCCAGGCAAACAGCATACAGCAATGACAGAGGGATGCCACCGAGGGCTGCAGCCCCCCGCTTGTGGGAACCTATATTAACATGCTTGGAATAATGAAAACGCCAACTTAATCACATGGAACATTCAAGTTTATCTGACATACTTAGCCAACAAGGCAAAGGTCTGAGCCATAAGTAACAGGTCTCTCAATACCACTAATTCAGAACTCCTCAAAACTCTCATCTAAATGCCTTCAATTGGTGCCTGGGGGGGCTCAGTTGTTTAAGCATCTGCCTTTGACTCGTCATGATCTTAAGGGTCCTGGGATGAAGCCCTGATTCCAGCTTCCTGCTCAGCGTGCTGTCTGCTTCTCCCTCTCCCTCTGCCTCCAACCACCACCCACTGGCCTCCCCCACTCATGCTCTCTTCCTCAAATAAATAAATAAAATCTTTAAATGTCCTCAAAATAAGATGCTTATTTTGAAGGCAGTTTGCTATTAACAAAGGGAATTTTCTTTTTTTTTTTTTTTGAAAAATTGTGTATCTTATTTTTTTTTTAAGATTTTATTTATTAATTTGACAGAGAGAAATCACAAGTAGACGGAGAGGCAGCCAGAGAGAGAGAGAGAGAGGGAGCAGGCTCTCTGCTGAGCAGAGAGCCTGATGCGGGACTCGATCCCAGGACTCTGAGATCATGACCTGAGCCGAAGGCAGCAGCTTAACCCACTGAGCCACCCAGGCGCCCAACAAAGGGAATTTTCAAAGCAAAAAGTGTTTGCATGTATGTAGTGTCAGAGAGTAGGAAAGTGGAAATTTTTATTTAGGTCATTACCTAATAAAATCATTTACCTGCTACTTCCAAACCAGAGAATAGTATTGAAAGGTGATTCTAGATAAAATTCATTGCCGCAGGGGCTCCTGGGCTCAGTGGGTTAAAGCCTCTACTTTCGGCTCAGGTCATGATCCCAGAGTCCTGGGATCGAGCCCCGCATCGGGCTCTCTGCTCAGTGGGGAGCCTGCTTCCTCCTCTCTCTCTGCCTGCCTCTCTGCCTGCTTGGGATCTCTGTCTATCAAATAAATAAATAAAATCTTTAAAAAAAAAATTCATTGCTGCAGATTTGTGTGATGCTCACTTCAGTATGCAATGAGTTAATTTTAATAGTGATCTATTGTCTCATCAAATCTGGGCCTCTTATCACAAATACTGACACCAGTAATAAATCTACTATGCCCCTTTTCCTCTGCTTCTGCAGAGATCTCAAGGCTTTGATTTTCAGTTCTGTAGCAGATGCAAATAATATGAGAGGAAGCATCCCTTCTGTTATTACCACTAGCTATCACAGAGAAAAAAATAAAATGTTAAAAAGATTGGAGAGGATAAAAAGAGGATTTGGGAGAGACCATGGAGAAGAAAAAAGAGAGAGCAAGGAAGAGAGTGTTTGCACGCGTGCGTGCATATGTGTGTATGTGTCTTAAAATTTGGAGGAAATGGCAGGAGAAAATTCTAGAAAGGAACTTGAAACCTCCTCTTCCCCTCCCTCCATCTAGCTACTAACAGTTTTGCCACAAATTAGCTTTGCCTCGGGCCACTCTTGCAACTTGTTTCCACACTTACCTTACTCCTTCTTATCCAACTCATAAACTCAGAAGAAGGCCCAAGATAGCTGTTTCTCACAAAGATCAAGGAAGATCTATTGAGAGCAGTAAACAAGAAAACTACAAATAGCTGAACATTATATCAGGACAAAAAATAATGGATTGCTTCCAAGAAACACCGCACTACTCAGATCAGGACAGGCTTGGGGGTCATTACTCCCAGGAAGGGAATCATTGTATGCAATCCTATGAAAAGCCAAGCATGCCTTCTTGATGAAATAGCAAACCAGCATGCCAGCAGATTAGGATATTGTTCTAGGACAAAGGGGAACACACGTAGGCTATTCTGAGAAGGCTAGAAGGTCATGATTACCCCACAAATTGCCCTGGACAGTTTAATCAGTGTGTGGGCAATGCAGAAAGAAAGCATTTTATTAATATAATTTTCCTTTTTTTTTTAATACAGCTGGAAATTCTCTTCTAATTATCATGAGTTGACCCAAAAAAGAACAGAAGAAGAAATTTTTCCTTTTGATTATATGTATTGTTGTTTTCCTTAGAGGATGGGCGGGGGTGAATATTAAAAAAAAAAAAAAAGAACCAGAACTACAAACTAGACCATATTCTTGGCTCTCACTTAGAAGGAGGCAGAATGTTTTGAATCAATATCACAGTCATCTGCTAAACATCTATGCTCCTTGGTCTACCACAAACTGGTACTCTTCAAAACATAAATTTATACATGTTTTTCCAAAAGAGGTGAATCAATACCATCGTTTTATTCATGCCATTTTTCTTAAAAATATTAAGACATACAGTATTTTGGAGAAGCATTTTTAACTCTTCCTCTTCTTTCTTCTTTAAAAAGTTTAGGTTTTTGTTGTGAGATTCTTCTGAGCTTTATTTTTGAGGCCATTTCTGGAAATAAACGAAAACATTATGTTTTGCAGATAATTTTCCTCTCAACTAAGACAGCTCATCCATTTTAATTGATATTGGCAAGACAATATCCATCTGTTTCATCTTGATCTGTTATTTCCATAAACTAGTAAGACTGGAGAGTACCTCAAAGATGCTTATGTCCCAGGAAATGGTTAAGCAAAAGGGGGAAATGTACAAAAAGAATGACATCTTGTGGCTGCACCAATAAAATGTTAAAAAGATTGGAGAGGATAAAAAGAGGATTTGGGAGAGACCATGGAGAAGAAAAAAGAGAGAGCAAGGAAGAGAGTGTTTGCACTTTGTACCCCAGAAGGTGACCCCCATGCTATGAGGGCACTCACACGAGTTGTATCTTTTCACAATGTCAGCTTTATTCAGTCATAAAGCAAAGTTAATCACAATTATAAAGCAGGTTTGGGATTCCAAACCCAATGACATCTCACCATGTGATTAAATTTGGCTTCTTACACAGCACACAGAGCAGGACAGAAGACAAACCACACAACAAACAAGATCACAGAAGGGTGTAGAAAGTTAACAAACCAAAGGCAGAGTCAGTCTGTGTGCATGCAGTTGAGATCAGGCCCCCTCTGGTCTGGGTCAGCTCTGGGCATTTATGGTTTACCATGAGGAGTTAGTTGTACACTTAGGTAGCCATGGCCTAGGTCCCCAGCCAGAAAACATGGAGTCAGGACAGCCAAGATAAAACAGCACTGACCTGCTGTTTTGAGCTTAGACAGGACCAAACTAGCGTTACGCTCTGCAGCTTTTGTGGAAATGACTCTTGCAAAACATCCTAAAATAAGGCAATTAACCACCAAGCATTTGTCAATATCATGGGCAAGGAGCAGTTAAGACATAAACCCCCAGATGTCAGCAAAAAAGACCATCAGCACGTTGACATTAACCTAATAGATAGATACCTGACCAAAGCTCTGATTGGCACAACTCAGCACACCCTCATTACTTAAGAGTTCTGAAAAAGAGTGCATAAAAACCTTTAAACTTAAAAACTCCAGAGGCAACACTGTTGGTCCTTCTCCCTCTCTGGGAGCTCTGTACCATTGCTCGATAAACTTTGCTTTCCTGCCCACCACTCTTTGTCTGGCCTACCTCTCCATTCTCCCAAGTGACATGACCAAGAACCGCGGACACTAAAGGCAGAGAATTCCTGCGACATTGTTATGTTCAAACAGGGGACGCTCTCCGTTCTGTTTGGAAATCACACAGGCAGAGCCTTGGTTGGCGTTGCCATTTCAAGTGGTCAGAAAGGGGTCATATCTGAAGAGTCGGACAGTTTGCTATAAAAATCCTCCCATTTTTTAAGAGATTTAATAGGCGTTGTTTAATAGGCATTATCTGGCATAACCAGATAATGGTTCTGCTCATTATCCATGCTGGGGTATCAATGGATACTGGTCCTGGTGAAACCTTGTGGCTGCAGTACCTTGAACTTGACACAGGCTCCTGCTTAACATGAGAGACTCCACTTTGCTTTCTACGGTACTGCTGTGGTGTCCAGACAGGGAGCTTTTCATTGTCCTATGAGCCACTGAGAAGGCAGGCCACACTGCCTACACCTACATGAATCCAGATTCCATCCTATCCTCTCACCCCACAGGAAATGACCTTGTTTGTTCTGTACCCCAGCATCAGATATTCCTGGGCAGGTAAATGATTTGGACAGACCTACCAAGGGTGTTAGTCTACTTCGGGAAATGCCTCTGGGTGTGCTAATGCGTGCTCCGGGGGACCAAAGAGAACTGATTTCAAGATAATGAAGGGAAAACCCCCGGGGCCTCAGGTGTTGGAATTTAGGACAGACCAGCTTTGTGGCAAAGTCATAGCTGAAAACAGTGTGAACTTCTTGGCACAGTCTTAACCCCCAAACACTGGAAATAAGAACTAGGAAAGGCCAGTTAAGTATTCTGTTTTGAGCCAAGTAGTGGAAGAAGTCAGCTCAGTAAGCACATGTTATTTTAAAATGCTGATTCACAGCTAAAAGAAGGGTTTAGGTAAATACATGGTTTGTAGATCCATGAGTTATCATCTAGAAAAACTGGTGATATTTAGTATATATTTTGTGGTCGACATCTACAAAGTTAATTATATCTTTCCACAAAATGAAGACTTAGTTCCTAGAGCTTCAAAAGACCAGAAAAGTCATCTAGTTCACTCTCTTAATTTAACAGAGGAAGAAAATAAGGCCCAAAGAGGTTAAGTGACTCTCAAATAAAATCACACAGCCAGCTAATGACTCAACTACTTGTCAGATGTGAGGTACACAACTTTCTTCAGGAGCTATTTTTTTTAAAAGCATACTGTATTACATATAATATATACTATATATAAAATATATGTATTCTTGTGTATTATATTTATTTATTTGTATGTATATATATTTATTTATATAAAATATATATTTAAAAACATGCACACATATCTATATCTATGTATGTAGATAAAGATATGCATACATTGTGTACCCCTTTTGTAGAGATTAAAAATGGACATTATCATATAAAAAATTATGAGTAGTCTTTCAGCAAAGAAATCTATTCCACTTTATTAAGCTCAGCTTTTCCCAAACTTACATGACCATGACAACTTTTTTTTTTTTCCATGCAACCATTACTAAAGTACATGAAACTAAATCATGAAAATTCTGCATAGGAACCTCATTTGGATCTGTAATTATTCTACTTCATCTACTAGTTCATTTTTTTACTGTAGTTCATTCAAGCTAGACTTAGAGGCAACAAATAAAAAGAGGTGCCTACGTAACTCACCCTCCCCTGTTTCACTCACTCAACCAGCTCATGAAAGTAATAGTGAAATCCCAAGGTTACCTCTGTGCAGATGGGCTGCCTGACACAGAACCACAGAAACTCTGTATTTTCATACATTTGCAAACAAATACAGTATTGGCCAACTTTGTCCGAAGGTGGATAGCCATAGCATTACACATATACCAACTTAGTTGAAGAGAATTGTTTTCAACATTTACTCATAGACATTCTTTGGTATCAAAAAGTGAGTATCCCACACAACAAAGCTCTGTCTGTAGAGCTTATTAATGTATCATTAAAAGTACATTCAATTGGGCACCTGGGTGGCTCAGTGGGCTAAGCCTCTGCCTTCAGCTCAGGTCATGATCTCAGGGTCCTGAGATCGAGCCCCACATCAGACTCTCTGCTCGGCGGGGAGCCTGCTTCCCCTCTCTCTCTCTGCCTGACTCTCTGCCTACTTGTGATCTCTCTCTGTCAAATAAATAAACAAAATCTTTTAAAAAAATGTACATTCAACTTGGGGCACCTGGGTGGCTCAGTGGGTTAAAGCCTCTGCCTTTGGCTCGGGTCGTGATCCCAGGGTCTTGGGATCAAGCCCCACATCGGGCTCTCTGCTCAGCGAGGAGACTGCTTTCTTCCTCTCTCTCTGCCTGCCTCTCTGCCTACTTGTGATCTCTGTCTGTCAAATAAATAAATAAAATCTTTTTTTAAAAAAGTACACTCAACTAGAGCCATGAATCTTTGTCTTTAAATTGAACAAAAGGAAAGGCAGCTTAACACCAAATAGAGACTTTAAAAAGCTTCATTCTCTTTTAAAACCTCCTCATCCATTCCTGTGGCTCTGTCATTTCACTGTTGTGAACTGCAAGTATTAGGCTGCCAGACAGTATGAAAAGTCTTATATTCTTAAGTGTTTGTATAATCTTCTGGCTCAAGAAAAAGAAAGAGCTGGAAAGGCAGCATTCACTTTTGCCAAATGTGGCACTTCTGTTACACGCACTGACACTACTCATTTCATCCCTCATGGAAAAAATAATTTCTAATAGAATCATGCATACACCAGCCAATATTAAGGAATCATCCAAGTTCCCTTAAGAGGGACATATTTCACACACACGCGCACACATCACACACCCCAAATCACCAATGCCTGGAAAGCATTTGACATCGTCTTGGGCTTAAAATATACCCAGCAACCAGTATCTGAATTAGTAATTTTAGGAGCCTTAAATGTTAGTTGAGGCAAGATTCTGCCCCAGCTTCCTCTGTTAGCAATCTGAATTTATGCTGATTCCCCATAGTCAGTCCATGCCTCCTGAGATAGCTGCTAAACTAAATAGAAAAGTACCTATACAAACTCAAACAACTGTCATAATCTAATATTGCTAAATTGCAAACCATATGTAATTTAAGAGGAAATTACATCTACATCTCCAATCAATGGACCGATGTTATGACTCATTTTGTAATCAGCAATTCTTTTGACTTTGCAGGTCTCCACTCTGGAATGGATATTTTTAGACTGAAGTAGAAAGGATTATTTGTTGTAATCTCACCCTTAATACTGTTTTGCGTGTGTTTCCAGACACATAATTGGCACTGTGAGAACTGGAGAATAATAAGATTGTTAATAAGGATTCATATCTCTACAGGTCCATAGAAAATGTGCTGAGTTTCAAAGAATTTATAGAAGTTGAAGCAATTGTCTTTGAAGGGTGGTTTCTCCCTATCTTCTTCATACAATAGCCAAAATCAAATTGGATTGCTTAATAAGCTGAGGAACTAGCTGCCTCATATTTTAGTTCTTCTAAGACTGTGTGCCACCCAGAAAGTTGAACAGAACAACAAGATGATGTGTGGATACTAAGACCAGTCAAAGCCTAGTGTTTCTGCAATAACTCACGCTTTTGGTGCTAATGGATTAGAATAAATCTCAGTAGAACCAGGAGTTTAGCTGTTGGGATAAATGATAAATACAAGTTTGGAGACGTTTTCACTCAATTTTCTTCTGGAAGAGGCAAGTATAGAAATACTGATTTCTGTTGAGATGGAGAAAAATAGTTTATTTGATGTGATAATTTTAAGATGATAGCCCTCTATTTCTTAATACCCAGTATTCTTCCTACTGGTATTTGGTATCCATTTTAAAATTACATATCTATCATAAAAACATCTTCCCAAGTCAGAGCTATTCTGATTTATCCTATTACTAAGGCAGCTAAAATCTACCTTTTTAAACATACCCTCTTCTTCATTTGACTCTTCTTTATAATCTTTTACTGTTGGAAATGCCAGGGCTCAGTCCTCAGACCTTTTATCTATCTACACTCACTTCTTTAGTGATCTCCTCTGTGCATGAAATGCAATCTATATGGTAATAGCTCCAAAATTTTTATCTCCAGCTCAAACCTTCCTCCAAAATTCTAAACTCTTATATCCAAACTCTTCCACTTTCATTTTTAATAAAATCTAAAACTCACCATTCCACAAAACTAAACTCTTGATCTTTCCTGCAAAAGCAGTTCTGCCCATAGCCTTCCTTTTCATGGTTGATACCAGCTTTGTTCTTCCCATTGCTCAGGTCAAAAGCTTAAGTGATCCTGGACTTCTCTCCTTTTTTCATACCTCACATCCAATCTAATTGGAAATCAAGTTGGTTCTATTATCAAAATAGATCCAGAGACCAGTATGAACTCATGTTTATTTTAGCATATATGCAGGCAGTTAAATACATACATAAATCTAGTACCTGTTCATATGTGAAGTGGTCAGTGGAAGAGTGGCCTCTCTGCAAAGATATCTCCATTCGAATCCTTGGAACCTGTAACTATGTTACCTTCCATGGCAAAAAAGGACTTTGCAGATGTGATTACAGTTAGAACCCTGAGATGGGGAGGATTACCTGGGGTGGGTCCAATGTAATCACAATAGTCCTTAAAAGAGTCAGAGGAAGAGATGTGACAACAAAGGTAGAGTGTCACAGTGATGCAATGTGGATTTGAGAATGCTATGATGCTGATTTTGAAGATGGAAGAAAGGGTCATGAGCTCAGGAACGCAGGAAGCCTGTAGAAGATGGCAAAGATGAGGGAACAAATTCCCTCCTATAGCCTCCAAAAGTAAAATGAACCTGCCAACATCTTGATTTTAGCCTATTGAAATCGATTTTAGACCTTTGACCTCCTGAACTGTAAGATGAATTGATGTTGTTCAAGTCGCTAAGTTTGCAGCAATTTGTTACAGCAGCAAAGGAAACTTAGGTTAGTAATATACATGTAGGTCCTAACTTCGTCTGCAAGGAGGATCAGGAAGCAGTGGCATTCCAATAGTCATGGGTCTATCTAGTGCCCAGATCCTAGTTTCTAAATATCATTCTCCAACTTAAAGTACCAGAGCTCCTTGGGGAAATGGCTGATTCTGGGGCTGGGATAGAGAAAATGCAAGGTAAGGTTGGAACCATTTGTGGCACCAGAAAGTAAGGAAGCACTGTAGAAAATGGGGATACTTCAAACAGGAAGAAGACTGAAAGCTTTTCAATGGCCAAAGTTGGAACAGTTTCAGCAATAAAATAATAGTAGTATTGAACTATATCTCAAAGAGGAGAAGTCTGAGAATCCATAGTACTATAAATACATAATGAAATATATAAATATGTTGGCGAGAAGAGACAAATCCTCCTCACAAGGGAGGAATAAGGGCAACAGAAAACCACCACTAGATGCCATAGTAATGATTTCTGCAGGCAAGATCCACTGATTAATGCTAAACTTAAAAAAAAAAAGTAGAATATTGACATAGTCTCAAAGTACTTCCCCCCAAATATTTATTAATTACTATAGTGATTTTATCATTTGTCCACAAATTCTATGGTATTTCTCCCTATAGGAGGGGGAGCTTAATTCCCACCGGTTGAGTGTAGACTAGACCTAGTGACTCACTTTAAAGAAACCGGGAAGATACCCTCTTGACCAGTTAATCACAGTCACATCACTGGTAATAAGTCATTTTGAGATCATGTACCCCCTGATAGGATAGATAGCTCATCATCTCTGTGTTGGTCATCACCCAAATCCAGAATCTTAGCACAGCCACAGGAAAATAGATAAAATCAAATTGCGACAGAGTGTACAAAATACCTGACTCTTCCTCAAAAGTGGTCAGGTCATGAAAGACAAGGCACAAATTGGAGAAGACTAAGGAGACATGATAGCTGGTTCCTGTGTTATATTCTGTATTGGATCTTGGTGCAGAAGAAAGATATTAGTAGAAAAAACCCCATAAAATCCAAATAGTCTATTTCTCCTTATCACAATGTAAATCTTAAAGTAAAAGATGTTTTATCCATTGATATGCCCCAAGCACCTAAAACAGTATCTGACACATAGCAGAGGCATGATAAATTGCTATTAAATTGAATTTAACCTGACACATTCAAATGCCTAGAGTATGGATCAATCTTCAAATGGTATCAGAATCCCTAGAAGCTTTCATATAAATTCTTTCTGTTGAAGTCAATGTATATATTAAATAAAACTTGATTATTTAGGCTTAATAATTATTTTCAAAATTCAAGATATGTTCCCATATTTAATTACCATTTTTGTAAGTTAGAATAGGTGAACATTAAAACTTCATGTAATTCAAGTTAATAATTCTATGATTTTTATGAATTGCTTACTTCTAAAAATCATAATTCAATTCAGTGATTTTTAAATGACTTTGTTGAGCTATAGTTGACATACAGAAAGCTATGTATATTTAACATAAACAATTTGATAAGTTTGATGATAAGTATACATCCATGAAACCTTTATCACAATCTATGCCATAAACATATCCATCACTTCTTTTGTCCTCTTTATTTTTATTAGTAGTGGGTGAAAAAAACATTTAACATGAAATTGACCCTCTTAGCAATTTTTAAATAGACAATACAGTTTTGTTAACTCTAGGACCTATGTGGGACAGTATATCTCCAGGACTTATTCATCTTGCAAAACTGAAACTTTGCAACCTTTGACTAATTAATACCTCCCTGTTCCCCTCTTCCCTCAGCCCCTGGCAAGTATCATCCTCCTCTCTGCTTCTTTGAGTTTATTTATTTTAGATTCCTCATCTAAGTGTTATATGTAGCATTATCCTATATCTGACTTATGCCTCTCAGCGTAACGTCCTCAGTTCATCCATGCTGTCACGAGTGGCTGGATTTCCTTCTTTCTTGAAGACAGAATGATACTCTATTGTATGTGTACACCACATCTTCTTTATCCATTCATCTGTCCTTGGATATATAGGTTGCTTCTATGTCTTGGCTATTGTGATAATACCCATGGGAGTAAAGATACCTCTTGGAGATAGTGATTTCATTCCTTTGGATATATACCCACAAGGGAGGTGGCCGGATCATATGGGGTTCTATTTCTAATTTTTTGAGGGAGCATCACACTGTTTTCTATAGTGGCTGTACGAGTTAGTATTTCCATTAATAGCTTCAAGGGTTCTAATTTCTCCACATCCTAGCCAACATTTCTCTGTTTTTTTTTTTTAATTTTTAAAATAAAAACCATCCTAACAGATGTAAGGTGATATCCTATTGTCGTTTTGATTTGCATTTCCCTGATGATTAGTGATGTTGAGCTCTTTTTCATATTCCTCTTGGATATTTGTGTATCTTCTTTGGAGAAATATCTATTCAGTTCCTTTGCCCTTCTTTGAGTGGATTATTTGGGTTTTTTGCTAGATTTTGAGAGTTCCCTATACATAAATTCTGAATATTAACCCTTTACCAGATATATGGTTTCCCAATATTTTCTCCCATTCCATAGATATCCAAACTGGGATAGGTTGTCACCTTTCTAATGCCCATATGAAAATGTATCGAAGATTGAAAGCTGTAAGAGTTCAGTCTCTGCAAGGGGCACCACACCAGCCAGGTCTTCTGTGCAAAGCCATCTGCCAGTGAGCATCTGGACAGTAGCTCCAGAAAACAAGATGTCTCTGGGAACTCTGGGGCATAACCACAGAGAATTGTGTCTGACCCAAATGTTCATTTTTAAAAATTAATAGCGAGTATTTTAAATACAGAGATTTCACTTTTAAAACGTGGATAATTTTTAGCTTCTCATGAAAAAATGGGAAGATCTGGTAATTTAAGTTTTCACATGCCAAACCTGCTCCAGCTGAGTGGCAGCTTTGTGCTTCAGATGGGGCATTGGTTTCCAAATAGGCATAGTCTCACCTGACTCTCTTCCTTCACCTGCTCCCAGCAGGCATTCTGGCTTACAACTCATGCTTGCGTTGAAAGGGTGAACGGCAGAAGGAAGACACGCTTCAGAAATGAATGATTCGGTTTTCACCTCTACAAGTGACCAATTCCTTAGGTAAATGTTTAGATTGTTATCTACTTCATATTTGAAATACCAGGATATAAAGCATTTCACTGTCATGAGAAAACATAAGCATGAGTTAAAAAAAAAAAAAAAAAAAAGAACATGAACATGAACATGAGTTTTAAAACACAGAGATGATCTTGCTTGGAGGAAGACAAGAAAAGAAAGCCTACCCTTAAATTTTATTTCATTTTATAGTGTTGTTTCCAGAAGCCCAACAAAACAAATATGTTTAAGGCCTTTATTTCCTTGCTGATCTTTTGCTTGGATGACCTGTCCATTTCAGTGAGGGGAGTGTTAAAGTCCCCTACTATTATTGTATTATTGTTGATGTGTTTCTTTGACATCACAGATATATTCAGAATATTTCATCCCAAAGCAACAGAATACACATTCTTCTCTAGTGCACATGGAACATTCTCCAGAATAGATCACATCCTCGGTCCTAAATCAGGACTCAACCGGTATCAAAAGATTGGGATCATTCCCTGCATATTTTCAGACCACAATGCTCTAAAGCTAGAACTCAACCACAAAAGGAAGTTTGGAAAGAACCCAAATACATGGAGACTAAACAGTATCCTTCTAAAGAATGAATGGGTCAACTGGGAAATTAAAGAAGAATTGAAAAAAATCATGGAAACAAATGATAATGAAAATACAACGGTTCAAAATCTGTGGGACACAACAAAGGCAGTCCTGAGAGGAAAATATATAGCGGTACAAGCCTTTCTCAAGAAACAAGAAAGGTCTCAGGTACACAACCTAACCCTACACCTAAAGGAGCTGGAGAAAGAACAAGAAAGAAACCCTAAGCCCAGCAGGAGAAGAGAAATCATAAAGATCAGAGCAGAAATCAATGAAATAGAAATCAAAAAAACAATAGAACAAATCAACGAAACTAGGAGCTGGTTCTTTGAAAGAATTAATAAAATTGATAAACCCCTGGCCCGACTTATCAAAAAGAAAAGAGAAAGGACCCAAATAAATAAAATCATGAATGAAAGAGGAGAGATCACAACTAACACCAAAGAAATACAAACTATTATAAGAACATACTATGAGTAACTCTACGGCAATAAATTTGACAATCTGGAAGAAATGGATGCATTCCTAGAAACATATAAACTACCACAACTGAGCCAGGAAGAAATAGAAAGCCTGAACAGACCCATAACCAGTAAGGAGATTGAAACAGTCATTAAAAATCTCCAAACAAACAAAAGCCCAGGGCCAGACGGCTTCCCGGGGGAATTCTACCAAACATTTAAAGAAGAACTAATTCCTATTCTTCTGAAACTGTTCCAAAAAATAGAAATGGAAGGAAAACTTCCAAACTCATTTTATGAGGCCAGCATCACCTTGATCCCAAAACCAGACAAGGATCCCACCAAAAAAGAGAGCTATAGACCGATATCCTTGATGAACACAGATGCGAAAATACTCAACAAAATACTAGCCAATAGGATTCAACAGTACATTAAAAGGATTATTCACCACGACCAAGTGGGATTTATTCCAGGGCTGCAAGGTTGGTTCAACATCCGCAAATCAGTCAATGTGATACAACACATCAATAAAAGAAAGAACAAGAACCATATGATACTCTCAATAGATGCTGAAAAAGCATTTGACAAAGTACAACATCCCTTCCTGATCAAAACTCTTCAAAGTGTAGGGATAGAGGGCACATACCTCAATATCATCAAAGCCATCTATGAAAAACCCACTGCAAATATCATTCTCAATGGAGAAAAACTGAAAGTTTTTCCGCTAAGGTCAGGAACACGGCAGGGATGTCCATTATCACCACTGCTATTCAACATCGTACTAGAGGTCCTAGCCTCAGCAATCAGACAACAAAAGGAAATTAAAGGCATCCAAATCGGCAAAGAAGAAGTCAAATTATCACTCTTCGCAGATGATATGATACTATATGTGGAAAACCCAAAAGACTCCACTCCAAAACTGCTAGAACTTATACAGGAATTCAGTAAAGTGTCAGGATATAAAATCAATGCACAGAAATCAGTTGCATTTCTCTACACCAACAGCAAGACAGAAGAAAGAGATATTAAGGAGTCAATCCCATTTACAATTGCATCCAAAACCATAAGATACCTAGGAATAAACCTAACCAAAGAGACACAGAATCTATACTCAGAAAACTATAAAGTACTCATGAAAGAAATTGAGGAAGACACAAAGAAATGGAAAAATGTTCCATGCTCCTGGATTGGAAGAATAAATATTATGAAAATGTCTATGCTACCTAAAGCAATCTACACATTTAATGCAATTCCTATCAAAGTACCATCCATCTTTTTCAAAGAAATGGAACAAATAATGCTAAAATTTATATGGAACCAGAAAAGACCTCGAATAGCCAAAGGGATATTGAAAAAGAAAGCCAACGTTGGTGGCATCACAATTCCGGACTTCAGGCTCTATTACAAAGCTGTCATCATCAAGACAGCATGGTACTGGCACAAAAACAGACACATAGATCAATGGAACAGAATAGAGAGCCCAGAAATAGACCCTCAAATCTATGGTCAACTAATCTTCGACAAAGCAGGAAAGAATGTCCAATGGAAAAAAGACAGCCTTTTCAATAAATGGTGCTGGGAAAATTGGACAGCCACATGCAGAAAAATGAAATTGGACCATTCCCTTACACCACACACAAAAATAGACTCAAAATGGATGAAGGACCTCAATGTACGAAAGGAATCCATCAAAATCCTTGAGGAGAACACGGGCAGCAACCTCTTCGACCTCTGCCGCAGCAACATCTTCCTAGGAACAACGCAAAAGGCAAGGGAAAAAATGAACTACTGGGATTTCATCAAGATCAAAAGCTTTTGCACAGCAAAGGAAACAGTTAACAAAATCAAAAGACAACTGACCGAATGGGAGAAGATATTTGCAAACGACATATCAGATAAAGGACTAGTGTCCAGAATCTATAAAGAACTTAGCAAACTCAACACCCAAAGAACAAATAATCCAATCGAGAAATGGGCAGAGGACATGAACAGACATTTCTGCAAAGAAGACATCCAGATGGCCAACAGACACATGAAAAAGTGCTCCATATCACTCGGCATCAGGGAAATACAAATCAAAACCACAATGAGATATCACCTCACACCAGTCAGAATGGCTAAAATCAACAAGTCAGGAAATGACAGATGCTGGCGAGGATGCGGAGAAAGGGGAACCCTCCTACACTGTTGGTGGGAATGCAAGCTGGTGCAGCCACTCTGGAAAACAGCATGGAGGTTCCTCAAAATGTTGAAAATAGAACTGCCCTATGACCCAGCAATTGCACTATTGGGTATTTACCCTAAAGATACAAATGTAGTGATCCAAAGGGGCACGTGCACCCGAATGTTTATAGCAGCAATGTCCACAATAGCCAAACTATGGAAAGAACCTAGATGTCCATCAACAGATGAATGGATCAAGAAGATGTGGTATATATACACAATGGAATACTATGCAGCCATCAAAAGAAATGAAATCTTGCCATTTGCAACAACATGGATGGAACTAGAGCGTATCATGCTTAGCGAAATAAGTCAAGCAGAGAAAGACAACTATCATATGATCTCCCTGATATGAGGAAGTGGTGATACAACATGGAGGCTTAAGTGGGTAGAAGAAGAATAAATGAAACAAGATGGGATTGGGAGGGAGACAAACCATAAGTGACTCTTAATCTCACAAAACAAACTGAGGGTTGCCGGGGGGAGGGGGTTTGGGAGAAGGGGGTGGGATTATGGACATTGGGGAGGGTATGTGATTTGGTGAGTGCTGTGAAGTGTGTAAACCTGGTGATTCACAGACCTGTACCCCTGGGGATAAAAATATATGTTTATAAAAAATAAAAAATTTAAAAAAAAAAAACAAAAACAAATATGTTCATTATGCTAGAAGGAAATAAATATCTATTTTTCAAGTTTTGAGGTGAAGAATATGCTAACTAGAAAGCTAATGTCTCCTCTTGGATGGGGGAGAAAACCAGAAATACCATTTCCTTTTCAAAACCTTCGTTAGATGAAAGGAAATCAGTAACACTTGCTTTACTTACAGTGACTTTTCATCCAAAAGCCCAAGAGTCCTGTATAGTAGTGATCGTAGATCAAAAAAGTATATTTTATGTTAGTTTCACTGCCTCTCTATGCTTTCTCTTTCAAGTAGCAGCTGTCTTGAATTTGCTCTTCCATATACTTCTTAATTTAATGCTAAGTGAAATCAGACGAGCAAATAAAATCAAGTCATTGTAAAAAGATCTCAAAGTCTGCACAAGTCGTTAAACCTAGTTGTAGACCCTACTTTGATTTCCTAAAGTGTAACACAAAGAAAAGAATCTTACTGTACTGTACATTTTTATTTTCTTTTATTTACTCTGGGGTTCATATAGATCTAAATATATGTAATTTCAACAGCAATCGGAATAAAAGCCACTATTTATAAGTCTTTTCTTGACAATATACAAATAGATAAAATAAGTCTTACTAACTACAATATTGTCTGTTTTACCAGATAATATTTTTTTAAATATGAACTTCAATGATGTGAGCTGGAGTGAATGCTCCATTTGTTAACACAATTGTCACCATTCTCTAATTTGCATTGGTTTTGTATCTATCACCTATGCTACCTACCTGTCCCCAAAAGCACATGAGTTTATGACTCCTGAATTATCAATGAATGGACTAATATAGTGTTCACTATAAGTAAACTAGAGCTGGATTCATCCATAACATTGACTTTTTTTTTTTAAGTAGTCTCCACGCCAATGTGGGGCTTGAACTTAAAACTCTGAGATTGAAAGTCACATGTTCTACTGTCTGAACCAGCCAGGTGCCCCTGTAATCTTTACTTTAAAAAAAAAAAATTCATGAAGGAGTGAATCCCATTTACAATTGCACCCAAAACCATAAGATACCTAGAAATAAACCTAACCAAAGAGGCAAAGAATCTATACTCAGAAAACTATAAAGTAGTCATGAAAGAAATTGAGGAAGACACAAAGAAATGGAAAAATGTTCCATGCTCATGGATTGGAAAAACAAATATTGTGAAAATGTCTATGCTACCTAAAGCAATCTACACATTTACTGCAATCCCTATCAAAATACCACCCATTTTTTTTTTCAAAGAAATGGAGGAAATAATCCTAAAATTTATATGGAATCAGAAAAGACCTCGAATAGCCAGAGGAATGTTGAAAAAGAAAGCCAAAGTTGGTGGCATCACAATTCCAGACTTCAAGCTCTATTACAAAGTTGTCATCATCAAGACAGTATAGTACTGGCACAAAAATAGACATATAGATCGGTGGAACAGAATAGAGAGCCCAGAAAAAGACCCTCAACTCTATGGTCAACTAATCTCTGGAAAGAATGTCCAATGGAAAAAAGACAGTCTCATCAACAAATGGTGTTGGGAAAATTGGACAGCCACATGCAGAAAATGCAACTGGACCATTTCCTTACACCACACACAAAAATAGACTCAACATGAATGAAAGACCTCAGTATGAGAAAGGAATCCATCAAAATCCTTGAGGAGAACACAGGCAGCAACCTCTTCCACCTCAGCCGCAGAAACTTCTTCCTAGAAACATCGCCTAAGGCAAGGGAAGCAAGGGCAAAGCAAACTATTGGGACTTCATCAAGATCAAAAGCTTTTGCACAGCAAAGGAAACAGTCAACAAAACCAAAAGACAACCAACAGAACTGGAGCAGATATTTGCAAATGACATATCAGATAAAGGGCTAGTGTCCAAAATCTATTAAAAACTTAGCAAACTCAACACCCAAAGAACAAATAATCCAATCAAGAAATGGGCAGACGACATGAACAGACATTTCTGCAAAGAAGACATCCAGATGGCCAACAGACACATGAAAAAGTGCTCCACATCACTCAGCATCAGGGAAATACAAATCAAAACTACAATGAGATACTACCTCACACCAGTCAAAATGGGTAAAATTAACAAGTCAGGAAATGACAGATGCTTGCAAGGATGTGGAGAAAGGGGAACCCTCCTATACTGTTGGTGGGAATGCAAGCTGGTGCAGCCGCTCTGGAAAACAGCCTGGTGGTTCCTCAAAAAGTTGAAAATAGAGTTACCCTACCACCCAGCAATCGCACTACTGGGTATTTACCCTAAAGATACAAATGTAGTGATCCAAAGGAGCACATGCACCCAAATGTTTATAGTAGCAGTGTCCATAATAACCAAACTATGGAAAGGACCTAAATGTCCATCAACAGATGAATGGATAAAGAAGATGTGGTATATATATATATATATATATATATATATATATATATATAATGGAATACTATGCAGCCATCAGCATACTGATTCATCAGAAATGAAATCTTGCCATTTGCAACAATGTGGATAGAACTAGAGGGTATTATGCTAAGCGAAATAAGTCAATCAGAGAAAGACAAATATCGTATGATCTCCCTGATATGAGGAAGTTGAGAGTCAGGGCAAGGGGTTTGGGGGGTAGGGAAGGAAAAAATGAAACAAAATGGTATCAGGAGGGAGACAAACCATAAGAGACTCTTAATCTCACAAAACAAACTGAGGATTGGAGGAGTGTAGTGAGAGGGTGGTTGGGTTATGGACATTGGGGAGGGTATGTGCTATGGTGAGTGCTGTGAAGTGTGTAAGCCTGATGAATCACAGACCTGTACCCCTGGGGCTAATAATACATTATATGTTAATAAAAATTTTTTAATTATAAATAACATGTCACACACACACAAAAAGAGACAGCCATTAAAAAAAAAATTCATGGATCTAAAGAAAAAAAAAACTGTGTCAGGTTGTTACTGATACGTGTCCAAGCTGAGATGAAGTTTTAGGAGAAGTTAGACAACTTGGAGACATGGTTCCCAGTATGAGTAGGTGTGCCTCAGAATCACCTAGAGGATGTGTTAAAATACCATCGCTGGGCCCCACCCCCAATATTTCTGATCGAATAGTCCTGGAGTCCAAGTATGTACATTTGTAACAGGTTTCCAGGTGATGCTTGTCCAGGGACCAAATTTTGAGAACTACTAGAGTAAGAAATATCCAGATATTTGAAATAGTTTTAAGAGAAAGCAAACTTGCCTACCAGCTTTATTTTTCAGGTTACACATCTATACACACAGAGCTTCATGTTCTTTACTAAATGGTCAAAATTCCCTCAGAAGAAACTTAGTGGGATCAATAATGGTATCAGGGAATTACTGGAAAGTAATAAATACGATTTGGAAGGATATAGGAAGACAAGTTGGAAAGCTAGTTTGAGAGGGTGGATTTTATAAATACAGTATACATTGACTTGAGAGAAACCAATCTCTATGTTGACAACACCAGAAGACAATGTAATTTTCAACACTCAGTTGCAAAGATGACTCATAACACATGGGTCTTTGGCCTGGTTGTTAAAAAAATCTTTATCAGTTTGCTAGAAAATAAACTAAATCTCTGTTATGATCATTTATCATCAATGGATGGGCCAGACATTAAAAAACAAAAAGGCATAACACATCAAGTAGTCTTATTGGAAATCAGTCTAATTAACTGCAGCATGTTTGATGATTATTGAGCCTTTAAGTTTTCATCATTCTTCAAGTCCTTCTACAGATAGTCACCAACACATGCACCATTGATCTCAAGGGCAGAGGAATTCCAACAGTCTTTCCAGGGCTGAATGTTGAGTTGGACTTCTCATCACTGTTTTCTTAGACTAAGATGAGTAATCAGAAGGGCACAATGCTTTCAATACCTGGAATAGGGCCTTCTCCTAAAAAGAGAAATTCCTGTTGATAACTGTCAGGCACAATGATTTCAGGCAATGAATTTCAAATGCTTCTTGGTAGCTAACTATCTTAATGGGACATCAAAGAGAAGTCAGATATGGTTTGAAAATGTAACACTGTGCTCTGCCTCACACCTGACTTTGGTCTGAGTTCTTCAAGATAATGTGTCACAAAGCCTTGCTTTCTGCTTGGTCTCTACTTGGCTTCTCTCACCTGGCATGCTAACACACCACACAATGTTCTTCTCAGATGTTTTCCTTGTCAATATCTATAGATAAGTTATAAGAGCAATGAGCTGTTGCTGCTGCTATTGTCTTTAAACCTCTTTAGATTCCTGGATGGGAATCATCACTAAAATGCCACTGATTTATTTTTTCTCTTTTCTTTAAATTGAATTTATGTAGGTGTGAATTTTTTAAAAATCTTCTAAAGGAGGGCCTGGTGCCCACCCAATAAACAAGCTCCAGCTCCAGGAAAAAAAAAATCTTCTAAAGGATTACTTTTTTAATTAAGTTTTTTAAAATTTTAATTCCAGTATAATTAACAGAATTGTATTAGTTTCAGGCATGTGGTATACTAATTCAGCACTTCCATACATCACCCGCTGTTCATCACAGCAAGAGCCTTCCTTAATCCCCTTCACCAATTTCACCCATCCCCTCACATACCTCCCCTCAGGTAACCATTTGTCTGTTCTCTATAGTTAGGAGTCTGTTTCTTGGTTTATCTCTTTTTTCCTTTGCTCATTTGTTTTGTTTCTTAAATTCCACATATGCATGAAATCATATGGTATTTGTCTTTCTCTGACTTATTTTGCTCAGCATTCTACTGTGTAGCTCCACTCACATCACTGCAAATGACAAGATTTCATGCTTTTTTATGACTAAATAATATTCCATTATAATATATATATGTGTATAATATATATGTATCTATATATGTGTATATATCAATATATATCTATATCCTCTTTTTAATCCATTCATCTATCAATGGACACAGGCTACTCCCATATCCTGGCTATTATAATTAATGCTGCAGTAAACACACAAGTATATGTATTCCTTTGAATTAGTAGTGGGTTTTTTTTGTTTTGTTTTATTTTGTTTTTTTGTATTCTTGGGTAAATACCCAGTAATGTGATTGCTGGATTGCCTATTAGTTTGATTTTAACTTTTTGAGGAAACCCTATACTGTTTTCCAGAGTGGCTGTACCAGTTTCTTTCATCGTTGTTTCAGAGTTCACCTTTTTCATCTGTTTAATTTATTCCCTGGTACTTTGTTATTTTTTTGGTGCATAAAAGATTGCTTTGGGGGGTGTTCTGCATCATATCTAAGTCCCAGGACTGTGAAGTGGAGTCTCTAAACTTAAAAAGTTGGTAATCATCACATTCTATGCATGCACCAGACAACCAGACAATTGGACTTTCAGAGCTCCTGCCTCATCTTCACTTTACACCACCTTCGCTGTATACCACTGTCAAGGTTGGTAGGAAAATGAATACATCAGCTTCAGCCTTCGTGAAGAAGAAGGAGGAGACGAGGAGACTTTGGAGCATCTCCCAACAAGCACAACTGTTTGGTGCTTTCACTACATGAACAGATAAGTTAATGGGATATAAAATATAAGCAATATAGATACGTGCCACACCATAAATAAGACCAAGTCATTTACTACAGGAGGCCAAAGTTTTCTCCCTTTCAATCAATCTTACATACACACACTGTGAGTTGGCATCTGTCACAGAAAGACTATACAGCAGCCCTGGGTCAAGTTCTGCTTGAGCTGGTGACCAGCTGTGAGACTTTGAGCACATCTGCCTTCACAAATCTCATTTCAGACATCTGGATACACCTACCTTTCATGAGAATCAAGTGAAATAATGTATAAGAAATCACTTTTACAACCATATTGTGTAAACTGTTCGGTAAACACATTGAAATGATTTGGGATCGATACCCACTAAATTGCTGATAGCGATTCCCTCCGAAGAAGTGAGCAACACAGAAGTTAGGTGAAGGGGATCAGAGCTTGTTACTTTCTTCTGTAGTGTTTGAGGTTTGAGGTTGAGGAGAAGAGGTCATTTATCACAGATGTCTCTTTTAATGATAGTCCTCTTCACGTGTAACTGTTATTAGAACTATACAAGCCTCTAAAAAACCTTGACATCTAGGGATTACAGGCTTATTTGCAAGCCCCTGTGTGATTATTGCTACAGCACGTTTAACACCTCAAAACCCTCAACTTGCTTGGGGCGCCTGAGTGGCTCAGTGGGTTGAAGTCTCTGCCTTCAGCTCAGGTCATGATTCCAGGTTTCTGGGATTGAGCCCCACATTGGCTCTCTGCTCAGCAGGGAGCCGGCTTCTCTTCCTCTCTCTCTGCCTGCCTCTCTGCCTCTCTCTCTCTGTGATCTCTGTCAAATAAATAAATAAAATTTTAAAACCCTTAACTTGCTCTATCTGCAGATATAGAGAGAAAGCCTTAAAGTTCCCTGTCTCTTTGCTTCTTGGAGGAGGCTCACATTGAGCCAAACTTTAAAGTCTAGAAGAAGGCAGTTATATAAATTTAGGTGTTGGGAAAGGGGGTGGAGTATGCTAGGGCCAAGAGTAGTTCTTTTCCAGAACAGAATGTGCAAAGCTGGCTTAGAGCTAGAAATGAAAGTAAGAAGCTCGGATATATGGGTTAAGGACCTTAAGTTCTATGGTACAAAGATCCCTTTATGTCAAGGGACTGACAACAGAAATAAAACACCTGACAACATTACATAGAAAGGGACTGAACTAACAGAAAACTGAAGGAGATGACAGATGTCAGTCCATGGGACTTAAATGTGGAGACCAAGAGGCATGGAAATAAAATGTTGCCTAGAAGAAACAAATGTAGTTGTCAATTCTTTAAATACAGATTGGAGATTTCCTCCTCTGAAATTTGTTGCATCTTATTGTATAATTCAAAAAGAATCTTGTAATTTGGCAATTATACAGTATAGTTGAAAATAATTTGTAATTTGAAATCAGAAGATACAGGTTCAAGTCTTGGCTGTAGCGGTCATTAGCTATACAATCATGAATGAGTCTCAACATCTCTGTACTCCAGGTTACTTATCTTCAGCATGGAATTGATGATAATTTCTACTTCACAGAGTTGTTGAGTGGAAAAAATAAGAATGTATGTAAAATGTAATGAAAAAAATTGTGATATTAATAATGAAAAAATGATCTCTTACATTAGTTGAGCATGTAGTAAGGGCCTTCACACTCTTGATATATCTCATGAAGCTGTTTGGTTAAAGGTAATATTCAGGCATTCATTCATTTATTCATTTATTCGCTTGACCTACATCCATTGAACATCCTTCTGTCCTGTCTCATGAATCCTACATTATCACACATCCTACCTTGAGTTTATTACACTTACCATGGTGAACATTTTGTAATCAAAATGATAGGCGGAGAGCAGTATTTTGTTTTAAATTATCACTGATGCTACTTCTTTGTGTCAGAAGACTCTAGAACCCAGATATGTTGCCTGGGTGGCAGTGAGATCCAAACAACTCTCAGCATGTTTGGCATCCTGACATGGCAAAGAAATTAGAGTCTGCTTACATGACCCTGAGGAGACCCCTGGGAGAACTCCTTTTTGTTGAAGAAGCCAGGCTAGAGGGACTTGACACAGTGACAGTGAATTCAGGATGGCAGTTGCCACTTGAGTCCATCTGGCCCTGCCCTGGGTCTATGCTTGGGTCCTAGGGAGCGAGAGGCTCAGCTGAAAATAAAAACTAAAAGAACTAGTTCATTAAGCTCTGAGGTATGTTGTGACATAAGCAGTCCTGCTGCAGAACTCCACAAACAGCAACCTGCCCACAGAGCAGCATATACAGGTCCTGTGAGGGCTGCTGTGGTAGAGATGGGGGAAATGGGAAACCCGCAGCGCCTGTAAGAAACTGCTGGGTCCCGCAGAGGAGAAGTGCTGACTAAAGCAGCAGACGTATGTATATGCCCATCCAGCTTCCTCACCGGGAGGGTGCGAGAGCCAAAGTTGGAATTACTGCTGGTAGGGTGATCTCATTACTCCACACAGGTTACTGAGACCAGAAAGAAGTGCTGATTCTATACGGCAGGGGAATTGGAAGAGATGGAGAGAGAATATTAAATAAAAAACTAAGAGCAGAAAGCAAAGGGAAAAACAAATTTTGGATGAATCTGGCCAGATGCTTGCGGAGGTGATCATACTCTGACTCCAAAGCAATCTCTCCATCGATTGCCAACAGGCTCCAAAGCAAGTTTCTAGCTTTAGCGAGATAGGTAAAAACTATCCCCAATGTCTATAACATCCTGAGGAGATCGCCAGATGTATTAGTTGGAAGGATTGCATTTTCTAAATCCTAACACACCCTGTCCCAAGTAGACCTTCACATGGAAGAGATGGGAGAAAATAAATAAGGTGCCAGTTGAGAGGCCTCAAACTCATCAATATGCAAACCACTTAAAAGCCTGTTTCCATTTACTCTCTACTTTTGGACCAATTTTACAGAGCAGGTAACCTATAACTCAAAACAATTTCTCCATGACCCTGTTTCATTCAGCATCACGATTCTAATCAATATCCTATTTCCTTTAACATTCACAGGCATAAGCTCTAAAAATAACTCCATCAGATATATATTTGTGTCATTTGGAATTTTGAATTTATAAGGACGTATATGCACAGCCCAAGGAAATTACTGAAAATGGCCTTAAATCTTAGATAATGGCCAGACTCTAAAGCCCTGGAATATTTCTGTCCTTCCCCAAAAAACCATCACTCTGTATCCACTCATGATTCGTTCAGATAATTTCTAAGAAATTGCATACCCATCTCACTCTGCAAAACAAGAAATCACTTTCAAAGAAGAATGGAATCAAAGTAAAACATTCATCCATCTCATTCTCTGGGAAATTACCAACTCAAAATATCATTCTTCTGCTTTTGTTATTATTTTCTTTCCTCTAAAGGAATTGTCGGCTAATGTGTATTTATGTTTCAAGTGCACCTACTCTGCTTGTCCAAAAAAGAAGAGAAAAGGAAGAAAAAGGCAAAGGGGATGTCTGACAAACTGCAATTGGCAAAAATGAAGGAGAGTGAATAAAACAAATAAGAAATAAATATAATAAATGATAATAAATAAGAAGAAATAAATATAATATATAATAAATAAATATAATAAATAATAAACTAGGAAATAATTTTCTCAGAAAAAAGTTTTTTTGTTTTTGTTTTTGTTTTTTTTATTTATTTGACAGACAGAGATCACAAGTAGGCAGAGAGGCAGGCAGAGAGAGAGGGGGAAGCAGGATCCCAGATGAGTAGAGAGCCCGATGTGGGGCTCGATCCCAGGACCCTGAGATCATGACCTGAGCCAAAGGCAGAGGCTTAACCCACTGAGCCACCCAGGTGCCCCAGATTAAGCTTTACTTAATTACAAGATCGATAGGTGGCTATTATTTGAAAATGTATCTGTGCACAGGGATCTCTCCTCTAGGATCTATCCTTGGAACATCCTCAGCTCTACCAGGCTTGGTAAGTCATAAGGAGTTTTCTTAGACATTTTAAAACTCCATGGAATTTATCACTTTTCCCAGACACAGGGGGTAATAAACAGCTTTCTTTAAAGGTTTTTATTAAATTTCACATCCTCAGAGGTATAAGGAAAGCAGTATTTCTCAGCTTTGACATCAGGGTAGGTCTCGGGGTGGGGAAAGGCATTGAGTGTGGGTGGGGTAAAGATGTAAGGCTGAGCAGTCATGCCATCAATGGTGTTAAGGAACAGTTAACTCATTAGGCTCTTCTTCTCAAATAATTATATCTGTACTTTGATAGATGGTAAACTGAAGACTGCAGAAACTTAAAAGCATGTAAGATTCTATGCCTTGTAAAATTTATATGTAGTCACCTATTCGGACCTATTATAGATCACCAGTCCCTTCTTTGAGAATTCCAATCCAGCTTCAATTGCTTCAACAACATCTTTCAAGTTCAAACGTAGAACACCAACATTGTGTATTTGTGAATATTGTAGGGAGAAATAATTACCCACTTGATGCATATTTATTAGTTGCCTATGTTGAACTATAGTCTATAAGTCAGAAAGATAAGAAATGGATTTACCCATAAAGGGCTTAAATTTAATACAGAAAATAAAATTCACATATATGAAAAATTAGTGGACAGATACTATGATGTATTGTGACATTAATTCATGTAATTAAAAAATACAGCGTAATATTACATAATAAAGTGCTGAATTTTTGCTGCAGCAATAAACAGAAAACTTACCAGTATAAACTATGGTGAACCAGTGTCTGTAGGTTTTCAGGGAGTAATGCCCACATACACACATATGTTATAAGAGTGTTTTCCAAACTTCTATGATAATAAAAATCGCGTGGAGAATTAATTGATTTTTTTAAATAGACTTTCTCCAGACCTACCAAAATGAGCTCTTAGGGAAGGAGCTTAAGGAATCAGTATTTTTAACAATGACTCCATCCATTCAGATCAAGCAGCTTTAGAAAACACTGCCGTCCTCACAACAAACCCCTGAGAATATTTTTATCCCTTTTTTATAGTTGCGAAAACTAAGGTTAGAGAGATTAATTAGCTATTCAAAGGACTCCCGAGTTAGGATAAAACAATCTGACTTCCAAAACTTTTGTTCTCTTTACTGCACTAAGCGTTCTTTGTTCTCTGAGAAAATGATCAGGGTGGATGTGGAAACGTGGAAATAAAATACTTATTATAGAAAAATTCATTTGTATGGGTGCTTAAAAACATTACCTTCTGTGTTCAAGTGCCGGAGAAAAGAATATGGAGCCCTGGAAATCAGAAAGTGCGTATTGATCTCGCCCTCCATTCTACACAAAGGCAGCATGTACCTGGCTTTTTTCATGCAACACTCTGACCTGGAGATGACATCACATCAATATACAGAGAACCCCTTCATTCCTTTTCACAGCGGCCCCAGTAGCACATTATGTGGGGAGAACCCAGTTTAGTCCCTCAGTCTCCTGTGAATGGGCACTTGGCTTGTTTCCAGGCTTTTGCTGTGATACATTATGCCTTAATGAATAGGCTTCAGTATATGCCATTTTGCATTTTTACCAGTGTCTATCTGTGGGAATGACAATAGTCTGAGAAGAGGGATAGCTGGGTCAGAAGTTAAATGCATATTTAATTTGGATAGATACTGACTGTCAAACACCCCTAAAAATGCTGCACCATTTTAATTTCTAAAGACTGTACATGAGCATGCTTTAGTCCCCACAACCTTACCAACATATATATTATTAAACATCTTTCTTTTTCCCAGCTGAGAGGTGAGCCATGGTTCTCCAGTGCAGGTTCAATGACAGTTCTTTTATTATGAGCAAGAGGTAAAGAGCAGGGGTGCCTGGGTGGCTCAGAGGGTTAAAGCCTCTGTCTTCAGCTCAGGTCATGATCCCAGGGTCCTGGAATTGAGCCTCACATCGGGCTCTCTCCTAGGCAGGGAGCCTGCTTCCTCGTCTCTCTCCGCCTACCTCTCTGCCTACTTGTGATCTCTGCCTGTCAAATAAATAAAATATTAAAAAAAAAAAAAGAGGTAAAGGGCAAGTTTATATTTACATCTTGTTTTCTGTGAACTAGCGTTTCTTATCTCTAGTTCATTTTTTTTAATAGTTTTTTTGGGGGGAGAAGAAGGAATAACCTAAAAAAATTTTAATATAATTTAATTTACCAAACTTCTCCCTATTGGTTAAGCCCTTTTAGTCACAGTTTGGAACTTTTTCCAACCCCCAGGTTTCTTATCGTTTTTATTCGTAGATGGAATATTTTAAAAGCTCTGGAAGAGATTCTTATGCACACCAAAATACCAGTTTACAAATCCAAGTTTATGAAGTGATGTGAAACACTGCAGGTATTTGCATGAGAAACGTTTAATCATCTGTCATGTTTGTGCTTTTCTTAATTCTTCTAAATGATGTCCCTCTGAAGTCTTCTTGCCTGCATGATAAAATGTCCCATTAGTGAAACAGAAAAGATTTATTTCTGGAGTAAGGTAGGGTCTTTCTGAACAAACATATTCAATTACTGAAAACTTTACCTTTCTAAGAAAAGACAACATAAACCATTATGATACAGCCCACAATCCAGCCGATCAAGAGAAGAATAGGGACCAGAAGGCGGGATGATGGAGACTCTGCTTTAAAAAAAAAAAAGAAAGAAAGAAAGAACAGACTAAGTAGGCCATTTTGGTATTGTATCTTCTGAATTAAGAGAATAAAAGGAATCTGAAAATATCAAGAGAAAAACATACACACTCGAGTCATTCCCAGACAGGATTATTATCTCCTGTTCTACAAAGGGTCCATGGGAGTCAGCTGGCTATTTGAAACAGAAGACCTGTGGTGTTCAAACCGTAGGTCTTCCTTTTACAGTTATGTGACCTTGGGCCATTCTGAATTTGGACTTCCCTGTTTGTAGAGATAATGAAACTTGTAATATCTACCTCCCTGAGTTGTTGTGAGGATCAAATATCATTATGTGTGTGTTTAATGTATACAAAACGCATTCCTACATTTGTCCAACAACACAGAGAGCAGCTGTTTACATAGAAACAATGGAAAACTACTCTTGAGGCAATTCCTCTAAACTAAATAATCATAACACAGGGAAAGGTGTCAAAAATTCTTCTTCGTCTTCATAATCTAATACGTCTTGATACTGACTTTAATCGTCAGTATCATAGGAAAAGAAAAGCATTATACCATATATGATCATTCTCAACTAGAGAAAGAGATTCTATTTTGTTACTATGTTCAATAGAGCAACCAACTCTGATCCAACCCACAGAGAAGACATTAAAACAATCTTTGCTCCTGTGCTTTCTATCTGTACCCTTATCTGAAGAAAGCAATTTTTTAAATTACCATTTTTTAAATATTCATTGCACACACACACACACATCACACACAAAAAAATAAAGATGAGCACAGAAAGACATCATATAGAATTAATGTCTCCATGTTAAGGACTCAGATATTCTTAACTGAAAAGCACAATTAGGTTGTACGCCATCAGCTAACAAAGAGAACACATATTCTTAGCAATTGCGTGCCTATTACAATTTCCATCACTTTAAAATGTGAAGTTTTTTTTAAGTGCTATTAAAACAAAATCATCAGGAAAAGAGACACTTCTAAAATTAGGAGGCACTCTTATAAAAGCAAACTTTGTGCAGTTAAGAGAATTTTAATAGTTTAAATCTGTGTTTCCAAAAATGGTGGAATATCCCCTAACTCTTGCAAACTCAACAAGTTTTCCATGTTTCTCCATCTTGCTGTGACCTTGAACAAAGCATTAACCACTAAATGGAAAAATCTTTCTCTTCACCTGCCATGTGGTATTTCTTTAAGGATAAAACGAACATTATGATATGCCCTTTACTCTCATTTGGATGAAAGACTTTTTATGAGTTAAGGTGCCATTATAGCAGAAGTACATAGCAGTGCTTTTTTTTGAACTGTTCATATATATGACTTAGTATTTTTCCCAATTTCAGAGAACTTAAAAATTAATGCCCATATTATAATGGACCATTTATAAATATCTTATACAAGAATATTTTAATATAATTCTAAAATTCACATAAAATAAAGACTTAAAAGTACATAAGTCTATGTCTCATTATTTATTACTCTTTGTAAAACAATAGAATTGACTGTGGGTTTTCTTTTTTTTCTTTTTTTGAGAGAGAGAGAGAGACGAGAGGGGAGCAGAGGAAGAGGGAGAGAAATAATCCCTAGCAGGGTCCAAACCCAGTGCAGAGCCAGACTCGGGGCTTCACATGGACTTCCACCTGGCGCTCAGTCTCACGACCCCGAGATCATGAGCCTGAGATCATGACCTGAGCTGAAATCAAGAATCTGATGCTTAACCGACTAAGTCACCCAGACACCCCAATTGACTGTGCATTTTCACACTCAAATTATACCTGCATTTGTGTTATTTTAACACAACTATTTTAAGTTTTGTCATAATCTGTAGCATCATTTTGAAATTGGAATATATGGGGTCTTGAGTGACTCAAGTTGGTTAAGTGTTGGACTCGTGGTGTCCGCTCAGGTTATGGTCTCAGGGTCGTGAGATTGAGCCCCCCTTCGGACTCCACGCCCAATGTGGAGTCTGCTTGAGAGTCTTTCCCCTCCCTCTCCTGCCCACTCTGTTCCCCCCCTTGCTTTCTCTCCCTCACTCTCAATCTCTCTCAAATAAATAAAATCTTAAAAAAAAAAAAAACAGGAATATATAAGAACACAACATATTTCACATAGGTCACTTACATTATAGTGCAAATAAGCACAAAACCTCTTTTTAAATATGAAGAGTGATTTCAAAATGCTCCTCTCTGTCCAATCCTGAGCCTGCCCAAAGGGTTGTATCGAAGTATCCTTAAGGGCACTGTGCTCCGAAACAAGACTGTCTGGTTCAGAACCTGGCACCACCACTTTCTAGTATGTGATCACAGAGAAGTGACTATACTTGGCTATGCCTCAGTTTCCTTATCTGTAAAGCGGAAATGATGATAATACTCTATATCTCCTGAGATTATTGTCTGAATTAAAAGCAACAATTCCTGGAGGTATTTAAAAAGGTGGGGTTTTTTTTGGATACCATATATATTCAGTCCCTTTTGTCATATTAGACTCAATCACTTTTCTTAAATTAAATACATATTTTAAAAGCAGAAAAAAAAGAAATTCAGATATGAAGCATATTGGAGATGACAAAGCCCATTTTATTTACTTCATTTCAGGTGCAGGAAACAGGTCCAGAGAGGTGGACAGACTTCTCCAAGCTCGCACAGCTGTTTAGTAGCAGATCTGACAAAGAAGTCAGATGTCCTTAATTCTGGTCCCACAGAACCACAATACCTCCAATCTAGCACAACCCCGGAGAATATCTGGCTTCTAATTCATCTTTTGAAGAAAAGGCATGAACAAATTAAGCTCTTCTGTATGATCCTTTTAAAAGCACACATAAGATATAGACATAGTCTATAAATTGTACATCCAATGCATTTTTTGTAGCCATGCTAATGTAGGTGGTTAGTGCCCCTTTCGTAGTGATACCACATTCTTCAGAATAACTGAGAAATACTAAACACTGGGGAATGTAATCTAAACCAGAGAGCTGGGAACTTTTCTTGCCAGGAGGGTCTGATGCCTTAGATCTTACCTTTTTCAGCCATTCTTCCTGTTGCTGGGTGGGTTGGTCAGGGCCACACTCACCTCCTCGTCGTTGTCATCCAGCGTCTCTTTGAACTTTAAATAGAGAGATATCTGAAGAGTGTGGCAGCTGCCGCTCTCCTGACTGCCAATTGTCTGCGGAGTGATGTCAGGTGTTGGAGAACAGAGCTCTTCTGGCTCTTTATCCTGTTATTGTGGAAGAATCTAGTGGCTACATAAGCTAAAGTCAAAAAGCTGAGCTATCCTAGACCAGAGATGGACAGATGTGTAATTCACTCAATGACTTCAGACGACATGGAGGAAATGTTTGAGGAAAGGTGTACACATTGCAATTAGACAAGTTCTATCAAAGAGGGAGGGTGATCTACTGGGGGAAAAAACACTTTGGAGTTGGAGAGACCTGGCTTCAAATTCCAACTCTATTTCTGAAACAAAGGCCAAGTTGCTCAACCTGCGCATCAGTCACTTTAATTTTAAAATGAGGATAGTGACATCTATCCCCAGTAGAGGTGTTGTAAAGATAAAATGAAAAAGCTGTGTGAAATACAGATGTTTATTACATTTCAGGATGCAAAAGAGAAAATAAATTAAGTGGTGCCCCTTGCTCTGAACCATCCTAAAAACAGAACATTTTAATACAAATATACCAGAAACTAAAACAACAAAAGGCTGGGGTATTGCCTAGAATTTTCAGAGAGCAGTCATAAGCTTGTTTTTATTAGCAATGCATAAAAATAGAACATTCCATTTTTCAAAGTCCAACCTGATTTATATAACATGACCTAGACTGTGCTCTAGATTCTCACTGGAATAACTTTAATTTTTGGGTCTGCATGGAAAAGTTTTGCAAAATGACCTTGTCACAAACTGCCTAAAATGTCCACCACGAGATGAAGGGTGTCCTCGTCTGAAAGAGAAGACCTGCCTGATCGAGTACATTTCCACAGAGTTCCAAGAGGGAACTGCAGATGAACACATCACACCCACTGATCAGAATCCACTAATGGTTCCCCCTCTCCTAGAAAATAAAAGTCTAAACTCCTCCCTAAGATACCTAAAACACCTCATCTTTCTACTTTCCCATTTGCAGTGATGCCTCAGTCAGAGTGAATCCCCAGTATATGAATTCAGGATGCTACTACCCACGTGGGCAAGAACATTTGATTTTCTACCTCAAGTCATATACCTACAGATTAGACATGCAGCCAATAATCTGGTACGTTTATTGAATGATTACACACACCATGTTTATGTTATGTCACTTACTTTTTTAAAAAAAGATTTTATTTATTTGAGAGAGAGAGAGAGCACAAGCAGGGGGAGCGGCAGGCAGAGGGAAAGGGGGAAGCAGGCTCCCTGCTGAGCAGGGAGTCTGATGTGGGGCCTCGATCTCAGGACCCCAGGATCATGACATGAGCCACACACAGACCACCCAGGTGCCCCTGTTATGTCATTTAAATCAAGTTGCCATCTCTCTTTCTCTATATACAATTTATTTTTATTTTTATTTATTATTAACATATAATGCTACAATTTAATATTTTTAAAAAACAACTGGCTATACCAAATAAGAAGAGAGACTATGTTCTATGTAACAAAATCCCTGCTAAAGTCCGTATTTTTTTCAATACTAAATAATTATGCTTTTTAAAAAAGGCTAGTTGGCACAAGATAAACATAGTGTGAAAAAATGGCGATTAATTGATCTCACTTAAATACTGTATTTTTTTAACGAAATAGATTCAAATGAATATGCTATCTTAAGATACACACACAAAAAAAAGATGTTAAAAAGAAGCAGGGAGTTACCCCCCCAAAGAACAAACAAATATATATCTATACTAGTGTAAAACAATTTTCCCAAAGTAGCTGAAAATAGGATGTATGAAAATTTTTTACACTACAATTGTCCTCAGCTTTCTTTTTTTTTTTTTTTCTTTAACATATATTTTTATCCCCAGGGGTACAGGTCTGTGAATCACCAGGTTTACACACTTCACAGCACTCACCAAAGCACATACCCTCCCCAATGTCCATAATCCCACCCCCTTCTCCCTAACCCCCTCCCCCCAGCAACCCTCAGTTTGTTTTGTGAGATTAAGAGTCACTTATGGTTTGTCTCCCTCCCTATCCCATCTTGTTTCATTTATTCTTCTCCTACCCACTTAAGCCCCCATGTTGCATCACCACTTCCTCATATCAGGGAGATCATATGATAGTTGTCTTTCTCCGCTTGACTTATTTCGCTAAGCATGATACGCTCTAGTTCCATCCATGTTGTCGCAAATGGCAAGATTTCATTTCTTTTGATGGCTGCATAGTATTCCATTGTGTATATATACCACATCTTCTTGATCCATTCATCTGTTGATGGACATCTAGGTTCTTTCCATAGTTTGGCTATTGTAGACATTGCTGCTATAAACATTCGGGTGCATGTGCCCCTTTGGATCACTACATTTGTATCTTTAGGGTAAATACCCAATAGTGCAATTGCTGGGTCATAGGGCAGTTCTATTTTCAACATTTTGAGGAACCTCCATGCTGTTTTCCAGAGTGGTTGCACCAGCTTGCATTCCCACCAACAGTGTAGGAGGGTTCCCCTTTCTCCGCATCCTCGCCAGCATCTGTCATTTCCTGACTTGTTGATTTTAGCCATTCTGACTGGTGTGAGGTGATATCTCATTGTGGTTTTGATTTGTATTTCCCTGATGCCGAGTGATATGGAGCACTTTTTCATGTGTCTGTTGGCCATTTGGATGTCTTCTTTGCAGAAATGTCTGTTCATGTCCTCTGCCCATTTCTTGATTGGATTATTTATTCTTTGGGTGTTGAGTTTGCTAAGTTCTTTATAGATTCTGGACACTAGTCCTTTATCTGATATGTCGTTTGCAAATATCTTCTCCCATTCTGTCAGTTGTCTTTTGATTTTGTTAACTGTTTCCTTTGCTGTGCAAAAGCTCAGCTTTCTTTTTTGACATAAAATTGACTATTATTAACACTATTGTTTTCAACTGAATTTTGACAAGGAATTACTTTATAACTCCTTTATTTTTCTTTGTTTTCTACAGAAAGTGAGAGAGAAAGAGAAAAAAGAAAAAAAACTAACTCAATGAACATGAAATGCCCAGATCTCAGAAAAGGGTTCAGTCTAGAATCTCATCTCTTTGGTATACCTTCAGTTAATTAAAAAAAAAAAAAAACCCTATAACATTTATTCAGGAAAAATGTTTTATCCATTAATAGACTGAATTCACCTTGAACTCACAAATGCAAGGCCCATATTTGAACATTTTCTAATCTTCTTCATAGGGCATACCATTTAGGCATACCTTTTATACTTCTACTTTGCATACTTTCTTCAAGAGTTAGTTCTCAAATCCCTTATTATCAAAGTGACATTAGATTCTTCTAGGGTACTTAAGCTTAAAAAGTCAACTGTTTGGGTCTTTATTCAAGATAAATCAGAATTCTTCATTTTTCTCACACTTTTTAACTGTTACTGTCTGGAATTATAGTAGCTAAATCTGCACATGATAGATTTAATAGATAAGTTCCTCTTAAGACATAAACTTACCCAAACTGACTCAAAAGGAAATAGAAAATTTGAATAGACTTAAAACAAGTAAAAGCAATTGAAGCCGTAATCAAAAAATGTTTCACAAAACAAAGTTTTGGAACAGGAACTTCACTGGCAAATTCTACCAAATATTTAAAGTTAACACCAATACTTTAAAAAACTCTTTCCAAAAATAGAAAAGGAGACCTCATAGTTTTGGGCTCAAAACCAAAGCCAAAGATACTATAAGAAGAAAACTACATATCAATCTCTCTAATGAATACAAGTCCAAAAATTCTCAACAATAAACTAACAAACCAATTCCAGAAACATACAAAAAGAATTATATACCATGACCAAGTGGGATTTAACCCAGGAATGAAAAGTCAGCACAACATTCAAATACCAATTAATGTAGCACACCATATTGATAACAGTTTAAGAAACCAAAAACCACATGATCAACTCAATAGATGCAGAAAAAGCATTTGACAAAATCCAACACTGATTCAAGACAAAACACTCAACAAATTAGGTACCAAAGGGAACTTCATCAACCTCTTCATAAAGGGAGTCTACAGAAAACTCACAGCTAGCATCATATTTAGAGGGGAAGCATCTACTCTTTTGCCACTAACATCATGAACAAAACAAGAACGTTTATTCTTACACTTTGATACAATTTTGTACTGGAGGTTGTAGCCAGGAAAATTGGCAAGAAGATGACATAAAAGTCATCCATACTGAAAAAGAAAAATTAAGTTATCTTTATTTGCAATGTGACATGATTATTAATATTATATATAATATTATATATAATATAATATATAATCATTTAATTAATTCATATAATTAATTAACTGATATATTTAGTTATACATAGTATAATTATAAATATAATTTTAAATATAATACAAATATAATTTTAAATATAAATATATATAATATATTATATATATATTCCTAAAGAACCCCCCTCCACACACACACAATAAAACCCCTGCTGGAAAAAATAATCAGATTTAGCCACTTTGCAAAATACAAGATCAACATGCAAGAATCAGTTGTATTTCTACACAGTGGCAATGAACAGTTTGAAAAATAAATTAAGAAAAAAATGACATTTACAATAGCATCAAAAAGAAGAAAATCCTTGGGAATAAAATTAATCGAAGACATACAAGCCTTGTAACTAAAGGCTAACAAAACATTGCTGAAGGAAATTAAAGATGATCTAAATAAATGGAAAGACATTCTGCGTTCACAAATTGGAAAAATTAATATTGTTAAAGAGGGCAATACTATTCAAGACAATCTACAGATGCAGTGTATTTCTATCAAAATACTACTGGCCTTTTTGCAGAAATGGAAAAATCTAATCTTAAAATTCATATGGAATTGCAAGGGACCCTGAATAATCAGAACAATCTTGAAAAGGAAATACAAGGGACTTAAACTTACTGATTTCAAAACATACTACACGCTATAGTAATTAAGAATGGTGGTACAAGCACAAGGACAGGCATACAGATGAATGTAATAGAACTGAGCATCCAGAAATAAATTTTCAACAGGGGAGCCAAAGAATAGTCTTTTCAATAAATGGTGCTGGGACAAGTGGTTTTCCACATGCAAAAGAATCAAAGTGAAACCCTACCCCACACCATACAGAAAAATTAAATCAAAATGACTCAAAGACTAAATACAGGAGCTAAAACTATAAATCAGAAGAAGTCATAGGTGTAAACCAGGCAATTGTTTCATACATATAACACATAAAATGCAAACATTCAAAAAAATAGATGAATTGACCTTCTTCAAAAGTTAAAACCTTTCGGGGCGCTTGGGTGCCTCAGTGGGTTAAAGCCTCTGCCTTTGGCTCAGGTCATGATCCCAGGGTCCTGGGATCGAGCCCCGCATCGGGCTGTCCGCTCCGCGGATAGCCTGCTTCCTCCTCTCTCTCTTTCTACCTGCCTCTCTGCCTACTTGTGATCTCTGTCTGTCAAATAAATAAATAAATAAAATCTTTAAAAAAAAATAAAAAAATTAAAACCTTTGTACATCAAAGAATACCATCAATAAAGGAAAAAGATAATCTATGGAATGGGAAAAAAATATTTGCAAATCGTGTATCTGACAATGGTTTAGTATCCAGCATATATTTTTTTAAAAATTCTCTTATAACTCAACAATAAAAAGACAAATAACCAAATTTAAAAATGAGCAAAGGATTTGAACAGATTTTGTTATACAAAGATGTACAATGTCCCATAAGCACATGAAAATATACTAAAATTATTAGCCGTTAGGGAAATGCAAATCAACACCACAATAAGATACCACTTCACCACTTCACCCGATTAAGATGACTAAAATAAAAAAAAATAGACAATAACAAGTGTTGACAAAGATGTGGAGAAATTAGAACCCTCATACAGTGCTAATAGGAATGTAAAATGGTTCAATCACCTTGAAAAATAGTTTTGCAATTCCTCAAAATGTTAAATATACTACTACCTTATGACCCAGCAATTCCATTCTTAGGTGTATACCCAAGTGAATGGAGAACAGGTGTTAAAACAAAACTGTACACAAATGTTCATAGCAGCCTTATTCGTAAGAGCCCAAAAGTAGCAACAAACCAAATGCCCATAAACTGATGAAGAGATCAACTAAATGTGGTATAGCCACACAATGTAGTATTACTTAGCCATTTAAAGAATGTTTTGGTACACCCTACAACATGGTTGAAACTTGAAAATATCATGCTATGTAAAAGAAGTTCTACTGGGTGATTCTATTTATATGAAATGTCCACAACAGTTCCACTGAGACAGAAAGTAGATTAGTGGTTGCTCAGGGCTGGGTGTGGGGTGGAGGGAATTGGTATGGGAATGGGGAGTGACTGCTAAAGGATATGGAGTTTTCTTGTCCTGGAAATAGATGGCAGCACTGACTGCATGGTTTTGTTCAAACCACTGAAGCATACACTTTTTTAAAAGAGTAAATTTTATATTATGTGAATTACACCTCAGTTTTTTCAAAGTTGAACTAGTTCTTGAAACAGGAAAGGTTTAGAAAAGAACCCCAGACCCCCAAAGGCAAAAAAGGGGAGAGAACTGAAACAGGATTGAGAGAGATGCCTGGCAAAATAGTAACAAAGCTGAAAATTTTTGTTTTTTAAAAGAAGAGTTTACTGAGCCCCTACTAGACATCACTCCAAGCACTTAGGAACTACATCAATGAACAAAGATCCCTGCCCTACCAGAGTTATATTCAGAAAGGTGGTAAGTGCTATGAAAAGAAGAAAAAGTAAGGGTGACTAAGGTTAATAATTAGGTCGATCCTGAGGCTGCCTTTTCCTGGCAGAACTGAAGGACCGCAAGGAATTAGAGTGGCTTCAGCACAGTGAGCAAGGGGACAGCAGTTAAGGGAAGAGCTCAGGCAGGTAGTAAAGAGGCTTTATTGGCTATTGTTAGAATGTTGTTTTTTTTTCCCCCTGAGTGAAACGGAGCCAGTGGAAAGTTTTTAAGAGTGCCATAACATGATCTGACTTATATTTTTGAGGTCTCATTCTGGCTGCTGTGACTGAGAGCAAGGGTAGAAGCAGAGAGACTTGTTAGGGGCTATTGTAATGATACAGACAAGAAATGATGGAGACTCAGAGCAGGGTGGCGGTTAATTACTCACCAAGGAAGGGGACTATTGGGGTGCCTGGGTGGCTCGGTCTACCTTCCCAGGGTCCTGGGATCAAGCCCCAAATCAGGCTCGCTGCTCAGCAGAAAGTCTGCTGCTCCCTCTCCCACTCCCCATGCTTGTGTTCCCTCTCTTGCTGTCTCTCTCTAGCAAATAAATAAATAAAATGTTAAAAAAAAAAAAAAGAAAGAAAGAAAGAAAGAAAGAGGACTATCAACAAGGGCGGAGAGTAGTGTGGTGCACTTACAATGGTTCTGATTAATATGGTTTTGACAGGTTGGGTGGGATTTTCCTATATTATGAACTTCCCTTGATTGGGTTGCTGTGTGGAGAAATTTGTGTGTGCAACGTCCAATGAAAAGGTTCAGCAAATGCAACAGAATGTAATAAGCAAGATTTAACCAATCTGAGGTGCCCAATGTATGAAATCTATTGCGATGAATGAATTAGAGGCAACAAAGGATTACAGACTACCTGATCTTCTTCCCTGGGATTCTTGCATGTCAGAGAAAAGGCACTATGATAGTGGAGAAGGAGGGACTTGGGATCTGGTTTGATCACCAGCTCTGGCAATCGCTGTGTGAACTTCAACAAGTTACATGGACTATGAGTCTCTTTTTTCACCTAGAAAGTGAGAGAAATAGCATGCAAGGCTGTTGCAGAATTAGAGAAATGGATATTATATACTGAGCACCAGCCTAACACATAGTACATTCCCAGTACATGGTACCTGATATTTTAAATCCTGATAAGCAGATATAAAGAGAAATGAGAAGCAATGTGGGCAAAAAACTAGATGTTCCCTGGTACATGTACCCACATGTAGCCGCAATCATTCCCGAGGGTTGTCTTACAGGATATCTCTTAATCTTCAAGCCACAACACAAGGGAGGGGGGTTGCAGGAGACCATTTTTCAACTCCCACTCATTCCACAGTACACTTCTGATTTAGCTTCTGCCTGCATTTTTCCATTAAAACAACTTGTTCCTAAGACCTAATATCACATGACTTCCATGGTGCTACTCAGTAGAAAATTTTCAGTCTTGATCTTACTTACTGGTGACCTCTTAGTGTCACTTGACTCCAATTGGTGACTTTATCATTCTTGAAATTCTTTCTTCTCTCAGCTTCCGTGGCATCAAAGTCTTCAGACTTTTCCCTTTTTTAATTTTTTTTTTCTTTTAAATAGGCTTCACCCCCAGACTGGAGCTTGAACTCCCCACCCTGAGATCCAGACCTAAGCTGAGATCAAGAGTGGGTGGCTTAGCCCACTGAGCCATCCAGGCGCCCCTGACCTTTCCCACTGCTGTTTATTCTTAGTCTTGTAGGTTTATCCTCATCTACCTAAATATTAAATATTTGTTCCTTGGTAAATACATCAGAACAAAGCTTTCATGATATGAGAGTTGATGTGGAGAGAGCAAGCAAGGGAAATCACTAAGTTGTGTGCATTTCCAGAGCCCTGAGAGTTCCTTCCAGGGCCAGCCTCTTGGCATGCAACCTACACAGTTATTTAGGACTCCATGCTAAGAAGGCCCCCATTCTCGGTTTAATTTTCTGTGTCTTGAAATTCTTAATAATGTCATCTTTGAACTTGGTTTTCATCAGAGTCGATGGGACAGCGGAACATGTGCACCAGCAGAGGCGAGACTCAGAAGAAAAACTGTGCGCGCATGTGCTGTAGGGGTCCCGCCCCCAGCACAGCAACAGCATCCACATGGCCGTGGACCCAGGGGCAGGCAGCAGCTTGGGACAATCAGAGAGCTTCCAGGAGTGGACAGCGAGGACAGGCTGGGTCCTGGACAGAATGGAGGTGATGGCAGCAGGCATGCATGGAAAATGAAGTGCCTTTACTGAGTTGACAGTCAACCTCTTGACTCCCTGCTCCTTTCTTGGTCTCCATGACCTCATCATGGTGACCTGACATGTTTAGTGATTTTATATAATTTGTGACATGGTGTGTTCACTGATCATATGTGAGAGCCCCTTCATAGCCTACTTTCAAGTGTAGAAGAAGTTAAGGAAAAAGGCTGATAGAAGGATGCCCAAAGGTGAGCATTTATGGGTCCATTTCTTAGGCCATGATACACATATTCCCTAAACTTCAAGCCATCGCTGCCAATACCATGGCCTTGCAAAGCAGACTACAGACTATGCTTTCAGCCTAAATCTATTTCTTGAATGTTTTAATATAGATAAAGACAGAAGTAAAAACTAAAGTGCCATGTGAGGGTCATTCCTAGTATGGAACTCCTCTTATTCTTGGAGTCTGTGGCCTCAGCAGTCTCCACTAAAACAGAAACAAAAGGTGCTATTACTTTGAATTGATATTGTTGTCTGAGTTGGATGGTTTCAGCACCCAGAGAATCTTCGTGTTTCAAAGATGTATTGGCTGTAAGAGAGAATTACCTGCACAGATCTCATGGAATCCAACATTCTTAAAAAATAAAAATTTAAAAACCTCATTGCTGAGCCATAACAGAGGGTTGACTCTACAGGCGGTGCTGTCACAGTGATAGAGGTTTGAATCTCCGCTCTGCAAATATCTGTGGGACCTGGGAGCAGGTGACTGTCAGAAAAATTCTCCAGATGTGGAAGTAAGCAGACAGGTGGGGGCAGATCCTTTCAGTATAAAGGGACGGAGGTCATCAGGGGTTGTTGAGACCTGTGCTTTGTTCATCTCATTTTTGCTGTTGGCTAGAGCTCCCATCCTTAGAGAATTCACTTGCCAACTTGTAAATTTTCTTTTTCTTTTCAACTTGTAAATTTTCATCCAGTAGAGATGGAAATGATTTCTGTCCAAAGGAGCTGATAACCCTATATCTCGATGGCCTGCTGGACATTAACCAGTGCTATATCTAGCTGAGCGATCTTCATCCTGGCATTTTTTGTTGTTACCAATAAATATGCTTTTTATGCTCTTGGAAATGATCAAACCTCTTTTCCCCTCCTTAGTGCATAAGTCAATAAAATATTTGGTACAGGTCCTTTATATATTTGTCCGAGGGTCCTGATTTTATCTTTTTGAAAATTATGTTTTAGGCCAACACTACTCTCTTGACCTCAGTTTCTTTATCTGTAAAACAGAAATAATAAGACCTGCTTTATAAGGTTATCATGAGAATTAAGTAGCGGGAGCATAAGGCACTCAGCCCAGACTGGAGCTTCGAATGTGAGTCTATGAAGAGAGTATAAAGCAGCTGCAGTGGTCCAGCTCATCCCTGGTCAGCTTCTGCTCCTTTCCCAAACACCCACATTTTACATTCTTGCCTGAAATGATTTTCCGCTTCTCTAATCACATTCTTGAAAATCTTATTTGCTGACCCTTTGCTAATTATATACTTCATACCTCATGGAAATAATGTCCAGTGGGAACTATGTGTGAGAGCTCGGTGACCTTCATCACTGAAAGCTTTCCAGTGCTTGTTTCCAGCAGTACTCCAGCAGGTGTGGGGTTTTAAAAGTGCAGATATTGTCAATGAAGTCAATTTAAACCAAAAGACAAAGAAGGTTTTTCTCAGAAACTATGCATTGGCATTTCCGTATTTCAAATGGTAATTTTCTGAGGCAAAAAAAGGGTGACATCGAAGATGGTATTTTCACTGAAGGGTATGCTGAGGAGGGGCGCCTGGGTGACTCAGATGCTTAAGCTTCTGTCTTTGGCTCAGGTCATGGTCCCCTGGTCCTGGCTGGAGCCCCACCATGCTCCTGGCTCAGCAGGGAGTCTGCTTCTCCCTCTCCCTCTGCAGCTCCCAGTGCTCATGCTCTCTCTTTCTCTGTATCTGTCTCCAATGAGTACATAAAATCTTTCAAAAAGAAAATAAAGAATACACTGAGGAAACATACTCAGTTGTAAGCATATTAGGTAAACTGTTTAACACTTTCCCTTCCCTGAGGAATCTTAAAACTGTAGAATCAAATCTCTGCTATTTCCCTTTTACCACCAAAATATATACACCTTTTCCCATCCCCACACCCCAAATAAAAGGAGCCCCAAACGTACCCATCAGAGCCAAAGGGCATCTTTAAGGTTGAAGAAGACAGGCTGGTTCTCCCCACGTGGTGGGGAAGTTACTCCTGCCGGGGACTGGACTGTGTACAAAACAACAGAATAATGCTCCTCTCCCAACCCCATCCCCCACCGTCTTCCAGAACTGTAAATATAGGGTTGGGTAGCACAAAACCACAGGAGACAAATAACTGCACTTTATGAATTTCTCCAGACTCCTGAATAAACTGTTCTAAATCCCAAGGTTTTTAGCTGTAAAAGAACAAAACTCAAAGGAGTGAATAATAACCATGCTCAAAGGACAGAGCCACCCTTGGCCTGTGCATTTGCTCTGATACGGTGACTGCATTTTCCTCTCAGCTTTTTGAACGTGGGCTGTCCCTGAGGACCTCTTTTCCCCTCACGAGCCAACATGGCTCCCAATGGGAAAGCTTTTGCCCCATAGACAGCCTTCATGGGAAGTGGGGCCAACTTCCACACAGCCTCCCGAGGCAGAACACCAGGGAACACGGCAGAGTCTGTGAGAGTCACCCCAGGAGTAATTTTGTTCCCTTAACCCAGCCCTTCTCACCAACCAACATTCCGGTTCCTAAAACTATTTAATAGGAGACAAAAATCTTTCATTCTGTAATTAAAGTAATAACCAAAAGATTTACACTTCCATCTTTCTTGTATTCTAAATCTCTATACATTTAAACCTATTTTCTAACATTTTATTATGACATTTTCAAGCAATTGCTTGAGATAGTTTTATATAATTATAAAACTTCCCGTATATGCAACCCTCTGTCATCAAGCCATCTGATTTTCTGATTTTTTTTTTTTCAAAATAAATTGCAGACAGCAGCACACTTCACTCCAAATACTTTAGTATGCAAGTCATTGGACAAGAGTCCAACACATTCATAGATTTTTTCTTTCCAAATAAACTTTCTACACAATGAAATGTACAAATCTTAACCGTACATTCACTAAATTTTGACAAATGCATATACTTTTGTAACCCAAACTCTTATCAAGAGAGAGAGCTGAATTTATTTTTAGACCTACTATCTTTTATCAATGATTGCATATTCACATACAAGTAACAATCTGTTTTAAATATCCTGGCTTTGGGGTGCCTGGATGGCTCAGTGGTTAAGCCTCTGCCTTCAGCTCAGGGTTCTGGGATTGAGTCCCGCTTCGGGCTCTCTGCTCGGCAGGGAGCCTGCTTCCTCCTCTCTCTCTCTCTCTCTCTCTCTCTCTGCTTGCCTCTCTGCCTACTTGTGATCTCTCTCTGTTAAATAAATAAAATCTTAAAAATAAATAAATAAATAAATATCCTGGCTTTAAAATGTGTCTTGAAGTCTGCATGTCTTATCTCCCTTCATTGCTCTTATATTCAGAATTATTTTTACTCTTTTGGCAGATTTAATTTTTCTCTTGAATTTCCAAATCACTTTACTTAGTTTCCCCAAAAAAGAAAAAAAAAATGAAAACAAAAACCCCTGTTGTCATTTTTAATTGACTTGCTTTAAGTTTAGGATTACTTTGGGGGTAGGTGAAACATTGTAATATTCCATCTACCCTTCCAGGAACACAAGATGCTTTTCTGTTTAGTCAAGTCTTCTTTCATATACTAGAATTCCTTTCATAAAATTCTAGCACATTTCTTGAGTTTATTTATGCGTTGTTATTGTAAATGTGCTTTTCCCATTACACTTTTTTAATGTGAATTTTGTATACAAACAACAACCAAATTTGCCAATGGTCAATAGGAATTTTCAGTCTATTTTCTTATATTTTTATATACAAATCATATTTTACAAACAATAAGTTGCTTCCTTTCCCCATCTTATTTCTTATTTTGCATAATTATGATTTTCTACTTTTCACTAGTTTTTCAAAGAACCGGCTCTTCAATTTATTTTTCAGGTTTATGCTTTCCCTGTTTTATAGTCATTAATTTTTGCTTTTAATTTATGAGTTATTTCCTTCAACTTTTCTTAGGTGTATTTCCTTGGTTTTTGTCTAATTTTTGAAACTTGATGCTTAATTAATTTATTCTTATTCATCTATAAAAGCACTTAAGGTTGGGTATTTTTCCTCCAAGCAGAGTTTTAGCTGCATCCCATGGGTTCTGACATGTCATGTTTTAATTAATAATATTTTCTAGATATTCTGCCATATTACTTTTGGCTTTCTCTTTGACTAAGGAATTGTTTGAGATAAATTTTTTTAAGTTTTTTTTGTTGTTGTTGTTGTTGTTGTTGTTGTTTGTTTTTTACTTATTTGAGAGAGAGAGAAAATATCTGTAAGAGCATGAGCAGGGCGAGGCTCAGAGGGAGAAGCAGACTCCCCACAGAGCAAGGAGCCCCACTCAGGGCTCAATCTCAGGACCCAGGGATCATGACCTGAGCCACAGGCAGACGTTTAACGACTGAGCCACCCAGACACCCATGTTTGAGAGAATTTTCAAACTTCCAAGTGGTATTTTGTTTTTGAAATGAATCATGGAATGAGACTTTCTAGGACAAAGATTTTAATATAAGATATTAGGTATTTAGGACAGCCACATGCAGAAAAATGAAATTGGACCATTTCCTTACACCACACATGAAAATAGACTCAAAATGGATGAAGGACCTCAATGTGAGAAAGGAATCCATCAAAATCCTTGAGGAGAACACAGGCAGCAACCTCTTCGACCTCAACCGCAGCAACATCTTCCTAGGAACATCGCCAAAGGCAAGGGAAGCAAGGGCAAAAATGAACTATTGGGATTTTATCAAGATCAAAAGCTTTTGCACAGCAAAGGAAACAGTTAACAAAATCAAAAGACAACTGACAGAATGGGAGAAGATATTTGCAAACGACATATCAGATAAAGGACTAGTGTCCAAAATCTATAAAGAACTTAGCAAACTCAACACCCAAAGAACAAATAATCCAATCAAGAAATGGGCAGAGGACATGAACAGACATTTCTGCAAAGAAGACATCCAGATGGCCAACAGACACATGAAAAAGTGCTCCATATCACTCGGCATCAGGGAAATACAAATCAAAACCACAATGAGATATCACCTCACACCAGTCAGAATGGCTAAAATTAACAAGTCAGAAAATGACAGATGCTGGCGAGGATGCGGAGAAAGGGGAACCCTCCTACACTGTTGGTGGGAATGCAAGCTGGTGCAGCCACTCTGGAAAACAGCATGGAGGTTCCTCAAAATGTTGACAATAGAACTGCCCTATGACCCAGTAATTGCACTATTGGGTATTTACCCTAAAGATACAAACGTAGTGATCCAAAGGGGCACGTGCACCTGAATGTTTATAGCAGCAATGTCCACAATAGCCAAACTATGGAAAGAACCTAGATGTCCATCAACAGATGAATGGATCAAGAAGATGTGGTGTATATACACTATGGAATACTATGCAGCCATCAAAAGAAATGAGATCTTGCCATTTGCGACAACATGGATGGAACTAGAGCGTATCATGCTTAGCGAAATAAATCAAGCAGAGAAAGACAACTATCATATGATCTCCCTGATATGAGGAAGTGGTGATGCAACATGAGGGCTTAAGTGGGTAGGAGAAGAATCAATGAAACAAGATGGGATTGGGAGGGAGACAAACCATAAGTGACTCTTAATCTTACAAAACAAACTGAGGGTTGCTGGAGGGAGGGGGGTTAGGAGAAGGGGGGGTGGGGTTATGGACATTGGGGAGGGTATGTGCTTTGGTGAGTGCTGTGAAGTGTGTAAACATGGCGATTCACAGACCTGTACCCCTGGGGATAAAAATACATGTTTATAAAAAAATAAAAAATTTAAAACATAAAAAAAAAAAAAACAAGACAAGAGAGTGTCAAAGTAAAATCGGACTTTTGTACATTCAGGCACAAACATATATCTCATTCGATTCCCATGGTGAAGCCTTTTAAATGTCACCAGTTCCGTTTTGTCTATGTTGCCATTTTTGTCTATACAGAAGTATTTTTCATTTATTTTAATAATTTTTCCCATTTCATAAAAATGAGTGGAAAATGGAAAACTGCAATGTACCTTATTATGGAAACAAAAAGCCAAGGTCTTATAAAATTGTTACACAGAAAAATGGCACCCCATGTGCCCTAAGTAATACCTCTTTAGCTTCAATCTACAGTTCACAGGATTTAAGCTGGTCTAGGGCAGGTTTGATTGTGAAGGAAAAATAAGAAGTTCAAAAACATGTAAAAATTGCTGCAACAATATCTTCATAATGTGCTCCTGAATGCAATGGTAATTAAAGAATCTAATTCTCTTTTTAGTTCTCTTGTATAGCAAAGCCTTTTATAACATGTCAATATGTTCACCTTTCAGACATTTGACTTCAAACAAATTGTTCAGAAACTCATTATATAAAAAAGGAGGGGATTCTGTGTAAAACTTTTAAAAACAAGAAATATTACTATATTGAGCCAGTGGCTCTGAATCAGGAGCAGGTTTTCCTCCAAGGGAACATTCGCTACATCTGAAGACATTTTCAGTTGTCCTGATTGGGGGAGGGGTGCTACTGGCCTGGTGTTGGCCAGGGCTGCTACGAAAACTAATACAATGCATGGGCTCCACAACAAAGATTTATCTAGCCCACTAAATCGAGTGCTAAACTGAGAAAACTTGGATTGGGGTAAGAAAAGAGCTGCTAAAAAAACAATAATCCGGAGCCCTGGATGGGTCAGTTGATTAAGCGTCTGCTTTCAACTCAGGTCGTGATCCTGGGGTCCTAGAATCAAGCCCCACCCTCCATCCCCATTGGGCTCCCAGCTCAGCGGAAACTCTGCATCTCCCTCTCTCTCCCTCTGCCATCCCACTGCTTGTTTGTGCTCTCTCTCTAATATTAAAATCTGTTTAAAATTTTCAGAAAAAACCAACAACCTACCATCTCTGTAACTTAACACACCGAAGTCTACTGCCCCTGTTATAATCCAATGTGTATTAAAGGTAGGGGACTCTGCTCCTTATAGACTTTCAGGGAAGTAGTGGCCCTACTAATCCCTAGGGCTTCAAAATCTTCCACTAGGTCTTTATGGGAGGCGAAGAAATGAAGGCCTTTACGGAAATATATGGGAGATTTCTAAGCTCTCACTGAAGGGGGAGAGTGACAATCTACCCACATTCCACTGGCCAGAATTCAGTCACAAGTCTAACAGGAATACAGGCTAAGAATTTTGGTTTAGTTGTGTGTCCAAGCGCCTACCTAGTCTCTACCACCATGTCTTATTTATCTTTGTGACTAACAAAGTGCTTTGCTTGTGGGTGCTTAATAATACTAATTAATACAAAGAAATTTGCATTAATACAAAGCAATATTTCCTACAACAAATGAAAACTTTTGCAAATGACATATCTGATAAGGGTTAGTATCCAAAATATATAAAGAATCTATAAAACTCAATACCCCAAAAATAAATAAGCCAATTAAAACATGGGCAGAAGACATGAACAGACACATCTCCAAAAAAGACATCCTGATGGCCAACAGACACATGAAAGATGCTCATCATCACTCATCATCAGGGAAATGCAAATCAAACCACAATGAGGTATCACCTCACACTTGTCAGAATGGCTAAAATCAAAAACAAGAGACAACAGGTGCTGGCAAGGATGTGGAGAAAAAGGAACCCTCATGCACTGTTGATGGGAATGCAAACTGGTGCAACCACTGTGGGAAACAGTAAAAGGTTCCTCAAAGAGTAAAAAATAGAACTACCCTATGACCCAGCAATTGCACTATTGGGTGTTTACCCCAAAGAATACAAAAATACTAACTCAAAAAGATATATACACCCTGATGTTTATAGCAGCATTACTTAAAATAGCCAGGATATGGAAGCAGCCCAAGTGTCCGTCAATTGATGAATGGATAAAGAAGAGGTGATATCTATATATATGTGTGTGTATATATATATATATATATATATATATATATATATATATATATATAAATATATTATGGAATGTTACTCAGCCACAAAAAGAATGAAATCTTGCCATTTGCAATGCCATGGATGGACCAGAGGGTATCATGCTAAGGGAAATCAGTCAGTCAGAGAAAGACAAACACCATATGATTTCACTCATATGTGGAAAGCAAAAAAAAAAAAAAAAAAGGAAAATAATAAGAGAGAGACAAATCAAGAAGCAGACTTTCCATTATAGAGAACAAGTTAATGCTTCCCAGAGGGGAGGTGGGCGGGGGATGGGGGAAATAGGTGACGGGGATTAAGGAATTAAGGAAGGCACCTCTTCTGATGAGCACGGGGTACGGACGTGTGAATCACTATATTGTACACCCGAAACAAGTACTACACTGCATGTTAACTAACAAATTGAAATTAAAATGCAAAATTAAAAAATAAAAATAAAAACGAGAAGAATCTAAAACTTCCATTTAATATGAGGTCATCTACAAATTTCAGTTTCAACAGTGTATGTCTCAGACTTTATAAGTGTATAATGAAATTTGATGATTGGCTAACCAGAATTTTTTTTTTTTTAAGATTTTATTTATTTATTTGACAGCCAGAGATTGCAAGTAGGCAGAAAGGCAGGCAGAGAGAGAGGAGGAAACAGGCTCCCCGAGGAGCAGAGTGCCCGATGTGGGACTCGATCCCAGGACCCTGAGATCATGCCCTGAGCCGAAGGCAGAGGCTTTAACCCACTGAGCCACCCAGGCGCCCCTAACCAGAATTTTTTTTTAAGATTTTATTTATTTGCCAGAGAGAGAGAGCACAGGAGAAAGAGCAAGAGTATAAGCAGGGGGAGCAAGGAGCCGCACTGAGCAGGAAGCCCTCAATGAGAGACTCCATCCCAGGCCCCTGGGATCATGACTTAAGCCGAAGACAGACACTCAACACACTGAGCCACCCAGGTGTCCCTGGTTAACCTGATTTTTAACCACAGTTTCTAAAACAAAATAATTTAAAATAACAAAAGTACATATATGACCTGATGTTTATTTCATACTTAGACTTTTCAAACTTTTATTTTCTTTTTTTTTAAATATATTTTAAGATTTTATTTATTTATTTGACAGAGAGAGATCACAAGTAGACGGAGAGGCAGGCAGAGAGAGAGACAGAGAGAGGGGAGCAGGCTTCCTGCCGAGCAGAGAGCCCGATGCGGGACTCGATCCCAGGACCCTGAGATCATGACCTGAGCCAAAGGTAGCGGCTTAACCCACTGAGCCACCCAGGCGCCCCGAAAACTTTTATTTTCTATATTAGCTAATAGAACATGTTTATTTTCTCATTCATTTTTTAAGTTTTCTTCTTTTGAAGTTTTGAATTGCTTGAATTTTAAGGGAAAAGCATGCAACACATGAATAATAAAATCATTATTCTTAAAAAATTAATGTAAAATATGTAACTTTCTCTACATAGAGTTCTTTAAAAAAAAAAAAAGGATTTTATTTATTTGAGAGAAAGTGTGCTCACCTGCAAGAAAGCATAAGCAAGGGGAGGGAAGGTGCAGAGTGAGAGGAAGAAGCAGACTCCCCGCCGAGCAGGGAGCCTGACGTCATGACCTGAGCCACCCAGGAGCGCTATCTACCTAGCATTGCAACGAAGAGAGACAAAACAGCAATACTGGGTAACAGCATAATGTTCTAATGTTTAATTTGACCTCTGACTACTTTAAAGAGATATTTGTAAAGCAGTTACTTCCATATCCTTCTTTCTTAGGGAAAAAAAAAAAAAAGGTTAAGTTGAAAATGATGAGTCTTGCACCAGGTCCCAAATGCTGGCAATTTGGAATAATTCTCAGGGCCCAAGCGAACGTTTGTTTCTATAAGAAAGAAAAATAAATGGTTAATACCATCAGCGGATCAATTAAATTATCGGGCAGCTATCTTCCGTACTGCCTTCACTGACCTTGCTGCGAAATTAACCATTAGATGTAGTACAGCAATTGATAGTATATTCCTCAAAAATAACCAGTTTCAACAACTTCTCTGTTTTTCCCTTCATTCCTTTTTGAATGCCAAAGTTCCTCTCACTAATGGATTGCTTATGATATGCCAAGGAGTCCATCAGCAGAATAGAGTAAGGGTAGAGGCAGAATGTGGTCGTGGTGAAATTTTGCTGTATTCCATTGTAGAGGTGATAAAAATGCTAGGTGTCTCATAAGTATTTCTGACCCATTTACTTACCAAGATGGGAATACTTATGGTTTGGAAATCCCTGGCTATAAAAAGCATTCCAGTTTATTCTATGCTATCAAGTAGCCTTTTGTTAAAGTAGAGTTTTATGGGTGAGTTATTACTGGGAAATCTGCCTTTATAACATTAGTAATGCAATAAATTCCATCCAGCCCATCTAGGTTATTTTGAGCAGAACTATGTCTAAATGAGCCAACTGCATTTCACCAAAGATATTCTGTTCTATTCAGTGGCTCATATGTGCTCTTCTTGGTCCTTGTCTTTTTGAGAATAGTAGTGGCCAAAATTATCATAGTGGGAATTTCTTTTAGAGAATTTCAATCAAAAAATGACATAAAAAAATCCACCGAACAAAACTTTGTAGTTAAACCGAGTAGCTGAACTGATTCTTATTCACTATTAAATCAAATTGCAGTTCATGAAGATTGCATGTGAGATCCATGAAAATATTTTTCTATCTTGAATATGAAGGTTATAGCATGTTCTTTCAAATTCACTATGGAATCATATCCATTTTTTTAAAGATTTTATTTATTTATTTATCTGACAGACAGAGATCACAAGTAGGCGGGGAAGCAGGCTCCCCGCTGAGCAGAGAGCTGGATCCCAGGACCTGAGACCATGACCTGAGGCGAAGGCAGAGGCTTTAGCCCACTGAGCCACCCACGTGCCCCTGGAATCATAGCTCTGTAGATGTACCATGCATATCTGTTTTGTTTTCAAATTAGACTCAAAAGATATTGATATAAGGGTTGGTATATTTAGAAGAAGCCGTTCAGCTTTGGGGTCAGATGTCTTGTGTTTCAGGGCTTGCTCTGACACTTAGCTGCGTGTCCTTGGACAAATCACATAGTAATCCTGTGCCTCACTGTGTGTCACAGAGAAAGACAATAAAAATATCTATTTTTTGAGAATTAAATAAGTGTTTTGTCCTCCTTTTATTATTTTCCTTCTGTGTGTTCTCACACATAGCATCCTACAGAGTAAGGGACCACAGGAGGCACCCAGTATATATCTATTGAATAAATTGACCTGAGTAGATTTTATGTGATTAAAGAGGCATTCAGTAGTAGCCCTGTATGTGGTAGGGATAGGTAGGGCTCAGGAGTTAGGAAGAACTGAAAAACTCAGTTTATCAAAATACAAACTTTGTTGAGTAATTGTCTTGGTTTTCTCACTGGTAAAATGGCGCCAAGAATATCATCTTAAAAGATCATTGAAATCAGAGACAATATATAGTGAGCATTGGCAAAATATCTGACACTCAATAAATGATAGCCATTACTAGCTAACACTATGATCTGTTTCTACTCACAGAATACTTCTGACACAAAATGTGTGTGTGGGTTGGTTTCCCACACCACCAACCAATTCCCCAACCCTTGTGTCATACAATTTCGTGCTGACACTACCAAAAATGATTGCACACCCACAAGTTAAGAGTTTGGTCCCACAAAACTGCCCCTATTTCTAACACCAATTTCAAGTCCAGGCTTCCTGTACTGCTGACCTCTTGGCTATAAATGGAGGTTCTCATGACCCCCTCCTCAGATTTGATAACTCTCTAGAATGGCTCGAAAATTTCAGGAAAACAGTTTACTTGCTATGAGTGGTTCCTTCTGAAGCATGCAATTCAGGAACAGCCAAATGCAAGAAATGCACAGGGAAGGTGGAAGGGGGGGGGGTTGGAGCCCAGAGCTTCCATGGCTCTCTGGATGCCCATTTCCTCCACACATTGATGAATTCACCATCCCAGAAGCAGTCTGAACTCCATCATTTAGAATTTTTATGGAGGCTTCATTACTTCATTATGCAGGAGTGACTGATTAAAGCATCGGCCATTGGGGTGCCTGGGTGGCTCAGTGGGTTAAAGCCTCTGCCTTCAGCTTGGGTCATGATCTCAGGGTCCTGGGATTGAGCCCCACATTGGACTCTCTGCTCAGCAGGGAGCCTGCTTCTCCCCCTCTCTTTCTGCCTGCCTCTCTGCCTACTTGTGATCTCTGACAAATAAATAAAATTTTAAAAAAATAGAAATTAAAACAAAAAAAGCATTGGCCATTGGTGATTACCTCAATCTTCAGCCCCTCTCCCTTCCCCAAGGGTTGGAACTGGAAGTTCCAAACCTCTGATCACACTGTTGACTCCTCCGGCAACCAGCCCCCTTCCTCCAGTGGTCACCTCATGAGTCTGGACTCCAGTAGAATCGAAAGAGGCTTGTTAGAAGTAACAAAAGATGCTCCCTTCATCCCTACCATTCAGGAAATTGCAAGGATTTTAGGAGCCCTGTGCCAGGAACCAGAGAAGACCAGATATACATTTCTCCTTCTATCACAATATCACACAAACCTATACAGGGGCTGCTGTAAAGAATGACAACATGGGGGCATCTGGGTGGCTCAGTGGGTTAAGCCACTGCCTTTAGCTCAGGTCACGATCTCAGGGTCCTGGGATCGAGGCCTGCATCGGGCTCTCTGCTCAGCCTGGAGCCTGCTTCCCCTCTCTCTCTGCCTGCCTCTCTGCCTACTTGTGATCTCTGCCTGTCAAATAAATAAATAAAATTAAAAAAAAAAAAAAAAGATAGGAATGACAACATGGGTCTGCAGACATGATCTCACCACACTGTGTGGATGTCTACCTCATGCAGCAACCCTGTGCTGTTGACTGAGATTACGAGAGATGGGAAACACATGACTTCTGTTGCTCTTACTCTGCTGAGAAGTAGGACTTTAAAAAGATGGTGAAATACACAAGTTTTGCAAAGCAAGGTCAAATGGCAAACCTAAAACAACTGAGTAACAAGTTCGATGTCCTTTTTGCAAGGGAAAAACAATCCAGGGGTGGAAGGGAGGGCAAATGTCTCACCAGCCGTGGAAGGATCTTTCTGGGGGGTTTGGGGCAAGAGGGAACTTTATTATTTTTTTTAAAGATTTTACTTATTTATTTGACAAACAGAGATCACAAGTAGGCAGAGAGGCAGGTGAGGTAGTGGGGGGCAGGAAGCAGGCTCTCTGCTGAGTGGAGAACCCGATGCAGGGCTCAATGTAGGGCTCAATCTGAGGATTCTGGGATCATGACCTGAGCCGAAGGCAGAGGCTTTAAACCACTGAGCCACCCAGGCGCCCCAAGAAGGAACTTTACCGAGTGTTACAAGTGGCAATGAGGCAACGGGGCACAACTGGCTAGCGCTGCATCTCTGACATCATTTAGAAAGATCAGGGAAGGAGGAAATCAGTATTTGGGGATTGGCTGACTAGCTACATTGTGTTTCTGGTTCTGTTTACAGAGATATGAAACATCAGTTTGCGGATGTAGCACCCTGAGGCCCCTTCCATCTTGGGCCCAATATATATTTCAACTGCATGGATTTTCAAAACTTATCCAAAAGTTCGTAGAAAAACATAAATATAGACCAAAAACCCTATTGTAGTAAACCATGGCCAAGACTGTTTTGGTTTTTTTTTAAAGATTTTATTTATTTATTTGACAGAGAGAGATCACAAGTAGGCAGAGAGGCAGTCAGAGAGAGAGGAGGAAGCAGGCTTCCCACTGAGCAGAGAGCCCGATTCGGGGCTTGATCCCAGGACCCTGGGATCATGACCTGAGCCGAAGGCAGAGGCTTTAAACCACTGAGCCACCTAGGTGTCCCAAGACTGTTTTATTAAAATCTTGAGCAGGTACAGTAGCACAGTAAGAAGTCAAAAACTAGGTCATGTATAATAAAATGCTTTGCACCTCAGTGGTGCAAAGTGGTACTTAATTTTTTTTTTTTTTTAAAATCTGGAACCCAGAAGATGGATTTGAGTAACATGGTTAAAATAAAATAAAATGCATTTTTTTTTAAAGTATAGATCTCTGAGAACTGATAGACACCCACCTACACCCCCGCCCCCCAGCATAAGAGGTAATTTCAGGCAGTCAGATGTCAGGCGTGACTCTTCACATGCATTGCTGGGCCACTAAAGTTCAGCACGCCTTCATGAGGAAGAAGGGTGTTTCCAGAAAGTCCAGTTTACTCACACCATCATGAATCTTTCTTTGATCTCGTCACATCCCTTGAATTGTTCATCTGCTGGTTAGGAAGTACAACACAGGAAAAGTTATGTTGCTTGATTAAGACAGCAGATTGCTCAAAAACGACTTCTCATGAATCCTCCCACATGGGATGACTTTTTTTGTCCACCTCATCTTACATGAGACCAAATTAAAAGAGGTACAAATCATTGCCTTTTTGTTGTGCTTTCAAAGCATTAGGGAAGAAAATCTAAAGTTCCCAATTCATTTTTGCAAATTCAAAAAACTTTCCAAAATATTATAATTAAAAACAGAAGGTCAGCATTTCCAAAACGGATCCAGAAATCTTTCTAACACATACTAATGAATAATGCACACACAAAAGAGATTTTTGCAATCAAATAATTAGCTAAGTACCACTATGATATCCTTTTCTTGAAGACTCATAGTTTTCATGTAAAAGGCTCCAAAAAGTGAAGAAATCAATTTAACCAAGAATTTCCCAAGTTGATTTGGCTGTAAGCAATCATTACCTTTTTTGTGGCCCAAAACCTTTCCCGAAGCAAAAAAGGTAAAAGACGCCAAAGCAATGATGACCCATGTGATTTGGAAACATATCAGATTTCATCAGGACAGGAGACATAGGCCACAGCCCTTGTTCCAAATGTTAATAATGAATTTGTTATACCTCTAAGTCTGACAAATACATGATTACCCATTTATCCAGTTACATATTTAATTCCTAATCAGATCTTTCAAAGTGGATTTCATTCCCTTAAATATCAACATCTGTGCAGTTTGTTTTTAAATATTTGGGTTTTTTCCCCCCATTGGTTTTGAGATACACCAGTGAAATTTGGAAGAGCCAGAAATAGCCCCAGAGAAAAAGGTTGAACAGCCCAGTAATAGAGCGTAAGAAACAGAAATTATTTTCTGAAACTTCTACCAGAGTTCTCTTTGACACCCAAGTAGAGACATGGATGGACTAGAACAGGCTTCCAGGACAGGTTATGGAAGCCCCGTGTAATTCTTGTACCAGAATGCTCTTTCTGCTCTATAAATAGCATAGGTTTCACATGCTGTTTGAACACGAGACTCTGCTTCTCCACGCCCATAGCCATGATGCCTCTCTGCTGGCTTCAAGATGGCAGCTTCAGGCTTCCATGGGAATACTTCCTGTAGCCAGCACAGTGAGCACCATTGATACAGTGTTTCCCTGCCTCACCCCAAACAATGCCATGACTTTCCTATTATCAACCCATACAGATAGGTGTCATTTGATAAGGGAAATCATCCATTACATAAACTGTATTGGGTTATGAACACCTTGGGCTTGGAATAAACCAAACTGAAGAATGTCAAACATTGCCTTCCATGCACAAAAACTGGGAAGCTTCAGCCTAAAATAAGTTTTTAAATGCTCCTTGATTTTAGTACTAAAAAGCCCAATTTTGTTTCACAAGATATATTAAAAAGCTGTGAATTCCTCTTTTTTTAGAGAACTAATGAATCTTCGAACATTACATCAAAAACTGATGATGTACTATACGTTGGCTAACTGAACATAATAAAAAAAGAAATAAATTTCTATCTGTTGATTATCTAGATACCTAATACAGAGATCAATTGAAATTTCTAGGTGCCGTTTTGATATAGAGTCTACTTTGTTTCTTTTGTTAATTTCTAAATCTAGCAAGAGATCGTCAAAATAAAAACCCAACATTTTATTTAACAAGCTAATATCAGCAATTTCAGTTGAATATTTCATGTGACTTGGTTAAAAGATGCAAAATTTACTAAGTTCAGGGGCGCCTGGGTGGCTCAGTGGATTAAGCTTCTGCCTTCGGCTCAGGTCCTGGAATCGAGTCCCACATTGGACTCTCTGCTCAGCGGGGAGCCTGCTCCCTCCTCTCTCTCTGCCTGCCTCTCTGCTTATTTGTGATCTCTGTCTGTCAAATAAATAAATAAAATCTTTAAAAAAAAATTTTACTAAGTTCAGTTATGACCCCCACCCCCCAAACATCCCTAAATATCTATAAAAATGGATGTTGCATACAAAATACATGGCATGGACCTATAAACTGGTACAAAATAGCTTAGGCTATTTCTTTGAAATTTTCATTGTTATTTATGTTTGTGATTTGCGTCACAACAGTGAAGAAATAAATAATCATAAGGAAAAAAAATCTAGTCATATATGTGTTCAACTCCATTAATTATTTCTTATGATCAATATCAAGCATTTTAATTTTTCATTCTAATGAAGATGAAAAAGGCTAGTAGATAAATCATGCAAAGACACTCTTAAGAGAGGCAATGATTACCATACTAAACAGTATCTTGTAATTTGTTAAAGACTGCTCCAGTATATCCAAAGAGGGAATGAGGTTTTAAGAATACTTGCAATAAGTAAAAAGAGACAATTTTACTCCAGATTCATAAAATCGCATCCATTTATTTTATTCAATTTAAATTTTCAACTAGATGTTAGAGTGAAAATACAAGCACTAAATTTAATGTGTTAAGGCTTCAGACAGTCCGTATTAACTTTTCCAGAAGAATTTCTCCTATCAGGATTGAGCATGGACGCTGAGGAAGTTCCCACCATTAAATGGGGAAACAGTTCCCATATAGTCTGTTTTCAGGGAAACAGACTGTGAGGCCAAGGTTAGCATGCAGGAGGCTCACTGGGGGTCTCTGAGGAAGGACTCAGTGAGGTAGAAAGAGATGTGGGACGAGGCAAAGGGCAAGGTTGAGCTGATGCAGCTGTGACCAAGGTCTAGGTCAGCTTCAGTGAATCCCACGGGAAGTGGGATTGGGTATGGCCCTTCGGAGCTGGGCAAACTTGAGACGAGGGGCCAGGCCTTTGTACCTCCACACGTGGGTTTTGGGATGTGCGCCACCTTAGGAAGGAGATAGAAGCTTGGGCCAAGAGCAATGCCTGGGGAAGGACCCAGCTGTGAGCTGGCAGCCTTCAATCCTCCGGGCAGCTGCTAGAATGAAAATGTTTCCGGCCTTGCACAAAGCAGCCACCACCCGTCCCCAGTGCGTGGACCATTACCAATGGGCGATATTGAGCTGCAAGAATTTCTGACATTAGTAAAATGCAATGAGAGATTCATTTCATGCTTGTCTACTCAGGTAAAATCTAAAGAAGAAAAAGCATCAGGACAAAAAAAAAAAAAATCAAGCTAGAGTTTAAGTTTGGTTAAGAACAGAAACAGATATAAGGCCCTTCTGAGATAATGGGTATCTGCTGAAGTTTGGTCCTGTGTGTTGAGATTCTTCCCCCCACCCATAGGCACATACCTTACACACCATGACTCTTGAGTCAAGACAGTTTCATTTAACCATGGCTCCTGATCAGATAAGTGGGACATCACTCTGAGGAGCCGATATCGAGGAAAGAACCCGGCATGCCATCAGTTACTCAGGCCAAAACTCAAAACATGTGCTCACACATAGGTAATATGAGTGCACGGAGACATCAACTCAGCAAGAACGTTTTATTTCCCCCATGACGGTGTTTCGGCAGCCGAGAAAGTTCTATTTGCAAACACCGAATCCCAATAAAATGTAAAATGTAAACTCCCAATTTTCTATTTCTCAGTCTTCGCCGCATCTCTTTGCAAACACCGAATCCCAATAAAATGTAAAATGTAAACTCCCAATTTTCTATTTCTCAGTCTTCGCCGCATCTCAAAACTAAAATGGTTCCTACCAGCCACCCCACCAGATTAAGTCAAATTCTTTTGCAATGGACAAACTATGATACAGACAAGTACATGATGCTTTCAGTTACATTCGCTAAAACCAACATGAAATTCAGAAAAGCATTACTTATTTGAAGTCAAATATACAGAATATTAGAAATTGCCTTGATTATAGTGGCACCATTTAGGGTTGGAAGTGTTGATGAAGTCTGTCATGCATTTTTCCTCAACCAGAATCCTATCTGTTTTTCAGAACACCCACAAAGAGTTTTAGAATCAATTCTACACCTAAAATATATTGAATAAGCTATTCTACATGAAGAATACAGTTGCAGAGTGAGAAAAGATCTTAGATCACCTCTTTCAACCTACCCGTTTAAAAAAGTAAATAAAAATTTTAATTTTAATTTTAATTTTAATTTTAAAATTAAAAAAAAATAAACTACCATTTCACAGATAAGGAAAACAAGGCCAGAAATGGAAAGACCCCAAAGGATGTACAACTAATTAGTAGCCACTGACATAAGAGAACCCAAATCTCAAAGCAGCGTCCCTCCTGCAGTAGTAGTAGCTTCATACCATTTCTGGAAGTTTCAACAGGTTCTAGTTTTCTACCATGACTGCAATTAATTCACATTTAATCTGCAGGAGATTGTGATTCCTAATGTGTTAGGTAACACTAATGTTTAAATATTTAAGCTACTTTAGTGTTTTGGGTGTAATAGTGGAAATTGGAGCCAGATTTTCTATCTCGGATAAACCTGGTTATGTCTTTTGTATAGCCCTTAAAGCTGGGAAACGCGGTTACCGAGTCAGAAAATTCAAATGCATCTGGTTTAAGCTCCTTACCTAGGCCCCAGGCCCGTGCAAAATAGCTGAGTCCATGAGACGTATGTATGGATGGAACTGGCTTCTCTAATAACTTCCAGCCACGTTCTGCCTGGCAAGAGGTTTCCAGCTTAAGAGGACGTGTGGCCTGAAGCCAGCACCAATCATATAGCATGAAAAAATTAAAACCAGAATATAGTTTCAAAATCTGTAAGGCATTTTGAAGGCCTGGCTTACCCTGCTTTCCAGGGTTCATCCTAAGCCTTCATATTTTATTCAGAACAGCATTTCGTGTCAGAAGTTTTGAAGAGACTACAGAGGGGGGAGAAATCCATAACCACACACCCTCCCACACCTCTAAAACTTTTCTTACTGTTTTTCACTTTTATTCTGGGTCTTTCAAGAAAAGGAAAAGAATCGTCTACTTTTGCTGAACTTATTTTATACATCATCTGTGGTGAACGAGCTCATTCTGTGCTCATGCAGCCGAGGTTAAAAGTTCGCTTGCGACAAGAACCAATGACCTGCTCTCTGACTTGTGCTCCTAGACAGTGTTCCAGAACCTAACTACTTCTCTAGTGAATGAGATTAGGAAAGCCCAATAGTGAGTGGATGGCCTCCTCACACTTCTGGAAAATATCTTCGATGACATATCCTCCCCTGGAGGCCAGTATCACCATTTTTACAGAAAAAGAGCAAAGGTGCTGCATTCCAGGCCTTGCCCCAGACCCTGGGGATGCAGTCATGGGAAGTTAGGCACAGTCCCTGCCTTTTCAAAACTGGATTCTAAATTTTGCTCCTCCAGGAGGCCTGTTGGAAAATGTCACCTAACCCTGATTCCTTCCCCGAGCAGTTAGGGTCTATGACTCCATGCTATAGGAATATGGGACTGACCCTGGCTTTCTGCTTGTCTCATTGTCTTTCGTTCCTGCAGCACCACTCAGTGTCATGTCCCCAACCAGATTACACACTCCTTCACATCAGGCACCGTCGCTCTTCATTCTCTATCTTGCTTAACACAAGAGTGGTCACGCTATTGACACCAATTAGCTGTTGCCTTTTTTACTGCTCTTTTTTTTTTTTAATTATTTTTATTAACAAATAATGTATTATTTACCCCAGGGGTACATGTCTGTGAATGGTCAGGGTTACACAATTCACAGCACTCACCATAGCACATACGC